>NC_090035.1:47338415-47963415 GCF_037176765.1 Anolis sagrei
GCGCCGAGAGGCAGGGGCTGGGACAGACTGGCGGAAGAGGTCTCTGCTGCCCTCTCTACATTTTGGAGGAAGCACTTCTTTGTATTGATGATTTTAATGGCGACTTTAGGGCATGTTTTCGGACTGATAACGACCAAAGGAACCATAACAGATGCAAATCAACTGGGTTAAATAGCTTTTGTTTCACCAAAGAGAAATGCACTCCTGTGCCTTCCCCCCCCCAACTCCCCGTCATGCAGCCTTTGGCACTCCTGTGCCCTCCCCCCCCCAACTCCCTGTCATGCAGCCTTTGGCACTCCTGTGCCCTCCCCCCCCCAACTCCCTGTCATGCAGCCTTTGGCACATTGCCCTGATGCGATCGGACCCAGGTTATCTAGAGTAACCAAAGCGGCCGGGCCAAAATGTTTGCCCTGTGTGTAGGCACTCCTGTGCACTGCCCCCCCCAACTCCCTGTCATGCAGCCGTTGGCACTCCTGTGCCCTACCCCCCAACTCATCACAACAGCTTCGGGAGGGAAGCACATGGAGCGGTGAGGGAGGAAGGGGACAGTGACACCCGCATAGCCAGACAGATCATATTCTAAAAAAATTTAAGACTCTTCTGTGGCTGTGTGCTCTAGTTGCCAACTCAAAGTCATACAATACAGTGCTTGATTACTACAAAATGGGAAAGTAGTGCGCGTGCAGCCCCGGACATCTAAGGGCATCACAGGAACCCCAGGACACTTTTTATTTATGATTTTAATGGCGACTTTATGGCAAGTTTCCCCCAACTCCCTATCATGCAGCCTTTGGCACTCCTGTGCCCTCCCCCCCCCAACTCCCTGTCATGCAGCCTTTGGAAAAACGAATGCGACTTTATTTTGGTATAAAAAATAGGGATTACTACAAAATGGGAAAGTAGTGCGCGTGCAGCCCCGGACATCTAAGGGCATCACAGGAACCCCAGGACACTTTTTATTGATTATTTTAATGGCGACTTTATGGCAAGTTTTCCCCAACTCCCTGTCATGCAGCCTTTGGCACTCCTGTGCCCTCCCCCCCCAACTCCCTGTCATGCAGCCTTTGGCACTTCCTCTCCCCCCAACTCCCTGTCATGCAGCCTTTGGCACTCCTGAGCCCTCCCCCCCCCAACTCCCTGTCATGCAGCCTTTGGCACATTGCCCTGATGCGATCGGACCCAGGTTATCTAGAGTAACCAAAGCGGCTGGGCCAAAATGTTTGCCCTGTGTGTAGGCACTCCTGTGCCCTGCCCCCCCCCAACTCCCTGTCATGCAGCCGTTGGCACTCCTGTGCCCTCCCCCCCCAACTCATCACAACAGCTTCGGGAGGGAAGCACATGGAGCGGTGAGGGAGGAAGGGGACACCCGCATAGCCAGCCAGATCATTTGTGTACTTCCAACCAGTGTGATGAAACACTTCCTTCCCGGCTTTTCTAGTCGCAAGGGCCAAGTGCTATCGCGAATACCAAAGAAAGGCAGGGGACTGCAGATGGACACATTGAAACACCCGCATAGCCATCCAGATCATCCGAATCAACCCTGGCGATCAATGGCACTCCTGTACTCGTGCACTTGTTCCTGATTGATGGGACCGGCCTGCTTTGAACACACTAAAAAGGAAACACTTTGGACCACAGGGACACTCGTTTAAGAGCATGGGGGGAGTGCCGAGAGGCAGGGGCTGGGACAGACTGGCGGAAGAGGTCTCTGCTGCCCTCTCTACATTTTGGAGGAAGCACTTCTTTGTATTGATGATTTTAATGGCGACTTTAGGGCAAGTTTTCGGACTGATAACGACCAAAGGAACCATAACAGATGCAAATCAACTGGGTTAAATAGCTTTTGTTTCACCAAAGAGAAATGCACTCCTGTGCCTTCCCCCCCCCCAACTCCCCGTCATGCAGCCTTTGGCACTCCTGTGCCCTCCCCCCCCCCAACTCCCTGTCATGCAGCCTTTGGCACTCCTGTGCCCTCCCCCCCCCCCAACTCCCTGTCATGCATCCTTTGGAAAAACGAATGCGACTTTATTTTGGTATAAAAAATAGGGATTACTACAAAATGGGAAAGTAGTGCGCGTGCAGCCCCGGACATCTAAGGGCATCACAGGAACCCCAGGACACTTTTTATTTATTTTAATGGCGACTTTATGGCAAGTTTCCCCCAACTCCCTGTCATGCAGCCTTTGGCACTCCTGTGCCCTTCCTCCCCCCCCCCCCAACTCATCACAACAGCTTCAGGATGGTCACCCAAATACTGTATATTTCAGGTTTGTGATTGATTACCAGTCTTGGAATTACTCTAAAGATTTTCTATCATATTTTCTGTCCCTCAGGGCCTTCAAAGCCATCTTTTATGGTGTTGTGGAGTAATTGCACCATACAACTAATGTTGGTATAGCCTGCGCTTTCCACTGCCCTTATCATATTCTTGCCAGCATCGGTGACCATGAACCCCATCTTCATGTTCTCCTTCCTGTGCTGCATCCACTCCCTCATCATGGCTTCCAAGTATTGACAGATGGTATCGGCGTTGTGGTCCTTGCCTACCACTTCCATTGCTTCCATTGCCCTTCCCCCCCCAACTCCCTGTCATACAGCCGTTCCTCCGGTATCTGACCGTCTTCAAACCTCCGACTTTCGTTCTTGATTGATGCAAGTGGCCAGCTTTGACCGCACTAATTTTTTCAAAGTAAATGCTTCGGTCCTCCACATTTTCATAGAAGCACTTCTTTTTATTGATGATTTTAATGGCGACTTTATGGCAAGTTTCTGTGCTCTTCCTCTTGGCACTCCTGTGGCCTCCCCCCCCCAACTCCCTGTCATGCAGCCTTTGGAAAAACGAATGCGACTTTATTTTGTTATAAAAAATAGGGATTACTACAAAATGGGAAAGTTCAGAAAAGCAAAGGGGAAGCAAACTACAAGCTAGCTATCATTAGCTAAGTATTTCTTTTATTCTTGATTAATGATTAATGATTAATGATTGATTTTAATGGCGACTTTTAGTCAAGTTTATATACGGTCACCCTCTTTTTTTCCCCGTCACCCCATCACGAATGGGGTTCAACGGGTTACCGGCACCTGTCGGCGTAGGGTAGACACACACTGTAGTGCGCGTGCAGCCCCGGACATCTAAGGGCATCACAGGAACCCCTGGACACTTTTTATTGATTATTTTAAAGGCGACTTTAATACTGGAGACCTCGGTACACTCCTTCTTTACCTTGGACGTCGTCCTCTGCTACCGAGCGCCATCAAGCGGCGGAAGCCTTCCCGCTCTACCATATGGAAGGGTTGGTGGTCGAGAGCCATCATCTCTCCCATGCACTGGGTGATCTGCTTGGCTGTGGGTGACTTTTCCCCCAATCTCATCCTGCCCATGGGCAGACCCCAAACTTTCAGCGTGGTCTGAGTCTGTCTCCCCGCTTTGGCAGTTGGCAAAGTGGGAGTATTCTTCCTGCGGCTGCAGGTACTGCCAGTTTCTCTTACTCTCACCTTGATCATTGGGTGATGCCTCTTCATATGCATCTCCAACCCTGTGCTACCCAGATGCTTCAAGTCTCTGCCCCTGCTGATCTTCCTCCTGCAGTGCTTGCAAACTACCAGTGAGCGCACCTGGGGGTGGACATCAAAAGGATCCCAGAGGAACGACCTGGGTCTTCCCACCATAACAGCGCCTGGGGACTTGTGTGTGGAGGTGGTGCAGGGGCCAGATGTTGGATCACCCTCCTCTGAATACCTCTTCTCTGGATCGCTGACACCTGAGGGAGACGTGGGAGGTTAGGAAAGAATTTCTATGGTTTCCTCCGCACCCACCTGCTTGCCTTGATGTGTACTCCTTTGTGCTTTGTGTTGCCTTACATTACCCCTGCCTGCTGAACGCAGGAACTTTGCCTTTTGGCCATGTTCGAGAAACATCAATCAAATCAATCAAATCAAATCAATCAAATCAAATCAATCAAATCAAATCAAATCAATCAAATCAAATCAATCAAATCAATCAAATCAATCAAATCAATCAAATCAATCAAATCAATCAATTTTGCTTTGCTTTGCTTTACTTTTACATTGCCACTGCCTGCTGAACGCGGGAACATTGTCCTGATATTGAATACAAAACAGATCATAGAATCATACAGTTGGAAGAGACCTCATGGGCCATCCAGTCCAACCCCCTGCCAAGAAGCAGGAAAACCGCGTTCAAAGCACCCTTGACAGATGGGCATCTAACCACTGTTTTTTTTTTTTAGGCCAGCTCGATCAATCAAATCAAATCAATCAAATCAAATCAAATCGGACCCAGGTTATCTAGAGTAACCAAAGCGGCCGGTTGAGCCCGGGTTGTTTTCGGGCTGATAAATGCACGCATCCCCAACTCCATAAAAAAATGAATATTATTTCATACACCCTTTCCCCAGTCGTTACTGGCTTCCCCCCCACCCCAACTCCCTTTCCATTTTTGAATGGAAATCCTCCCCCCCAACTCCCCTTCATACACGCATCCCTGAGGTCTGCGCTCGTCGGCATGTATTAGCTGTAGAGGACATCCAATCCAATCTCCTTTTGCTAGGCAGGAAGGCACCATCCAAGCCTTCCTGACAGATGGCTAGCCTGTCTCTACTGAATCATAGAATCCTGAATCACAAAATCCTACATTTGGAAGAGACCCAAAAGGCCACCTAGATGGCTTCCCCCCCCCCCCCAACTCCCTTTCATACACGCATCCCTGAGGCCTGCGCTCGTCGGCATGTATTACCTCTAGAGGGTGAGCATGATTTTAATCGCAACTTTTCATCAAGTTTTTCATACAGTTTTTCGTCAAGTTTAAAATAGCTTTTGTTTCACCAAAGAGAAATTCTCCCATAACTTCATTCCCTGCCAGTCCCCATTTTCGTAGAAGCACTTCTTTTCATTGATGATTTTAATTTTCAGGGCTGGGAGAGGCGGTAGCTCGCCTCTCGGCGGACCGCCAGCTCGATCCCAAGATCCATTTAGCTTTCTAAATTTTCTTGGTAGATTTGGGAAGCCTTATGCAAGTAGTCGTCGTTTCTTCTTGTCAAGCACGATTTCTTGCAAGGCACTTCTGTGAGTCTTCTCTTGACGTGCCGTTTCGGAAAACGTAGAAATTCTCAGGTTTGAAATGTCTTCTTGGCTGCTGTGAGCTTTTTGGTTAATTTCCCATGTTTGAATGGAAACCCTCCCCCCCAACTCCCCTTCATACACCAGGGTTCAGAGACGTTGCTCGCATCCCTCATACAAGGATGGAATTACGTTTTGGGAGGGTGCTGTCTTCCTGGCTGCTGAGAGTAGGCCAGTACTTCATCCCAGACTACCCTCGGGAGTCTCTCTGCTTCGGTCCTCTACATTTTCGTGGAAGCACTTCTTTTTATTGATGATTTTAATTGCCACTTTTCGTCAAGTTTTTGAAATTAAAATTAAACTCTAGAATTACCACAGTTATATCTAAGGAACGGGGGGAGCGACCAAAGGAACCATAACAGATTCCAAACAATCTCATACAAGGATGGAATTACATTTTGGGAGGGTGCCCTGATGCATACTACTTTGCTTTCTGCGTTGTGGTGCCTTACATTGTCACTGCCTGCTGAACGCGGGAACATTGCCCTGATGCGATCGGACCCAGGTTATCTACTCTTCTACTCCTGTATACGCTCTCGTTTGCCCTGTCTCCTGGATGTGTTAGCTGTTCATCAGGGCCAGTTAATTTTCCATTTTTGAATATTGTTAAAAAATACCTGTCTTTTATTCTTTAAAAAAAACCAAAAGAAATTCAAAAAAAAGAAAGGACCCTTGTGTGCCTGTGTGCGCGCGTTCCCCCCCCCCCTTCATACACCCTTTCCCCAGTCGTTTCCTGCCGGTCCCCTATCAGCCTATCGGGCATCGTCTCTGGAGTGCCCGGAAAAGAGGCACTCCTCTACTCCTGTGTGTACGCTTCCCCCCCCCCATTCCCTTTCATACACCATTTCCCCACTTGTTTTTATTGATGATTTCTATGGCGACTTTTAGGCAAGTTTTTTTTTTACGCCAGCTTTGACCACAGTAATTTTTTCAAAGTAAACGCTTCGGTCCTCTACATTTTCATGGAAGCACTTCTTTTTATTGATGATTTTAATCGCGAGTTTTCGTCAAGTTTTTAAACCATAACAGATTCCAAACTGCAGGGACACACTACCCCTCCCTTTTTTTCCTCATTCCAGCGGTAAGTTGATCCCCATCCCTGACCTATACTCAGGAACCCTCCCCCCCAACTCCCCTTCATACACCAGGGTTCAGAGAAGTTGCTCGCATCCCTCATATAATGCTGGAATTACATTTGGGGAGGGTGCTAACTGTCTTCCTGGCTGCTGAGAGTAGGCCAGTACTTAATCCCAGACATTTTCATGGAAGCACTTCTTTTTATTTATGATTTTAATCGCGACTTTTGGTTGGTCCCCATCCCTGACCTATACTCGGGAACCCTCCGCCCCAACTCCCCTTCATACACCAGAGTTCAGAGAAGTTGCTCGCATCCCTCATACATGGCTGGAATTACGTTTTGGGAGGGTGCTAACTGTCTTCCTGGCTGCTGAGAGTAGGCCAGTACTTAATCCCAGACATTTTCAAGGAAGCACTTCTTTTTTTATTGATGATTTTAATTTTTATTGATGATTTTAATCAAGTTTTTTTCAAATCAAGTTTTTTCAAAGGAAACCCTTCGGACCCCCGGGACACTCAGTTAAGAGTACAGGGGGAGCACCGAGAGAAGTTGAAATTTGACTTTGCATGGCTTCCCAACCCCCCAACTCCATAAAAAAATGAATGCATAGCCTGGAAAATTATTTTGTGGTATAAATTCATAGTCAGGAAAATTATTTTACATACATATTATTTCATACACCCTTTCCCCAGTCGTTACTTGCCCCCTCCCCCCCCCCACTCCCTTTCATACACCATTTCCCCACTTGTTTTTATTGATGATTTCTATGGCGACTTTTAGGGTTTTTTCAAATCAAGTTTTTTCAAAGGAAACCCTTCGGACCCCCGGGACACTCAGTTAAGAGTTACTGGCTCCCCCCCCCCTCAACTCCCTTTCATACACCCTTTCCTCAGTCGTTTCCTGCCGGTCGCCTTTCAGCCTGTTGGGCATCGCCTCTGGCATGCCCGGAAAAGAGGCACTCCTCTACTCCTGTGTAGTGTGTACGCTTCACAACAGGGCGAGCATTTGGTTAATTTTCCATTTTTGAATAGAGGCACTCTTCTACTTCTGTATACGCTCCCCCCCCCAACTCCCTTTCATACACCCTTTCCCCAGACGTCCCCTGCCGGACGCCTTTCAGCCTGTTGTCTGTCCTCCCCCAAATCTTGCAAGACAATAAACCGGTTCATTGTGGTTATGTGTGTCAACTTGGCCTTCAGTCTTCAACAGGGGGTCGCAGCAGAAGGGCCGCACTGGTTGGAACTACACAAATAATGAGCACTGTAAGCATTTTGTGTTGGCTTATGGGCCGCACTAGTTGGAACTACACAAATGAAATGCTTGCCCTGATGTGCAGCGAAACTGCCACAGGGCACACAAAAACTGCAGACAAATGTGCTGCAGTGTTTTCATTTTATTTCAAATATTTTATAAATTTTTTTAAAGAATAAAAGAAATGTGTAGCAGTGAAACTTTTAAAAAAGAAAAATTTCAAAATGCTTGCCCTGTAGTGCGGCAAAAACAGCTGCAGGACAGCCACAACAACTGGGTGAAACAGCTTTTGTTTCACCAAAGACAAATGTGAAGACGTCTACGGATGGCGAAAGTCAACTTGCTGACCACCTCCTAAGCCTGTGGAGTGAACAGGGGCCCAGCCATGATAGCAATGTACTTTGTCCACCCAGCGACTTACCACAAAAAAGGCTGTAGTGATCTACGGGTCCATGCTATCCAGATCAATCTGGGGATAGCCCAAAACTGGCAAGTTGGCCTTCAAGAAGACCAGTTTTCCACAGCAAGGGGGTCGAGCAAGTTACGTTGGAGGGTGTGACGATTGCAATGTACTTTGTCCACGCAGTGACTCCAAATGCCTCTTCAAACGCAGGACGACAGGGACCACATGGCTGAGTAGTGCTTTCTGTGCTGAAAGATGTTCGGTGGCTAATTTGAATGGTTCTAGTATCTCGACCAGCTGAGTGATGATCATCCACTCCTGGTTGCTGGGGAACAGCTTGGGCTGACAAAGATGTTCCATGCGCTCCAACATGATGCAGGTGGAGTTCCAGCGGGTGGGGACATCCTGCAGTAACCGGTGTTGTGGGAGGCACTCCACTTTTGCGGACTTAGAGCTACGGTGTAAGAAGGCCGCGATTCTTTGGCAGCAGTCAATGAGTTGAGTGACGGCGGTGGCGCTGTTCTCATCGGTCCCCTTGAACCCATCTTTTACAAAGTTATGCAGCAAATGCACCATGCATGTTATGTTACGTTTGAGAAGCCGGCACTTTCGACCGCCCGGATCATGTTCCTTCCTGTGTCTGTGACCATGAATCCCGAGTTAGTACCACCGGAATGAGTATGCCGTATCCAGTCTCTCATCATCTCTCGCAAGTACTCATCACTCGAACAAAGCTGCAATGACTGTTCGAGAGAAAGTTTTGCAATTCGTATTGTACCATGGTGCCAGGAGGTGAACTGAACAAATCAGCGAAAACCTTCCCGTTCCACCATACTGCATGATTGCAACAGCCTGGAAGGCAAAAAGGCAGTCAATCCCGGGGGGGGGGCAGGGTCAAGAGCCCACCCCGGGAGGAGTTAGTCTGTCTCAGTGGCATGGGAGGGAGAAGGCCGGGAAGGGTATCGGCCTTCTCTCAGCAGACAAAAAGGCAGTCAATCCCGGGGGGGGGCAGGGTCAAGAGCCCACCCCGGGAGGAGTTAGTCTGTCTCAGTGGCATGGGAGGGAGAAGGCCGGGAAGGGTATCGGCCTTCTCTCAGCAGACAAAAAGGCAGTCAATCCCGGGGGGGGGGGCAGGGTCAAGAGCCCACCCCGGGAGGACTTACAGCCTGTCTCAGTGGCATGGGAGGGAGAAGGCCGGGAAGGGTATCGGCCTTCTCTCAGCAGACAAAAAGGCGGTCAATCCCGGGGGGGGGGGCAGGGTCAAGAGCCCACCCCGGGAGGACCTACAGTCTGTCTCAGTGGCATGGGAGGGAGAAGGCCGGGAAGGGTATCGGCCTTCTCTCAGCAGACAAGAAGGCAGTCAATCCTGGGGGGGGGGGCAGGGTCAAGAGCCCACCCCGGGAGGACTTACAGTCTGTCTCACTGGGGGACGGCCAATATGCTGTGTAAGAAATGTGCACACCATGACACTCCCGGGGGGGGGGCTGAGCAATGTCCTCCTGGGAGGGCATGGGAGGGAGAAGGCTGGGAAGGGGACGGCCAATATACTGTGAAAGATATATACTTGTTTTGAAGGAGTTATTGGGAGTTTTTGGCCAAAAAAGCTTAACAAAAAAACTGTTATTTTAAGAAAAATTGCCCAAGAACTGGAGTTAAAAAGATGCATGGTCAAGGAACCCTTATTTTGCAAATAAAATGCATAGAAATTAAAAAACTGGGTTCAAAGGCAATGAATTTCCTGCTGGTAAAAGATTAAGAATTCTTTCTGTTCCCTCTCCATGGGAAAAAAATATCTTTGTGGTTCCAGGAGAGAGAAAAAACTGAAGTAAATGCATTTACTAGGCAACACCTAGGCAGACTTGTTTTGAAGGAGTTATTTGGAATGTTTGACCAAAAATGCTGAACAAAAAAAAAAGTTATTTTAAGAGAAATTGCCCCATACGCATTTCCTTTGCAACTAGATAAAAATGGGTGATTGCAAAGGCAAAACTCCTAATTATTGCATTGCCTTTTTCCAAATTATTTTACTTCCTTTCCTTTAAGAAATAACAACTACGGCCCTAAAACTCTCTTTCCAATTCTTCTTTGCCTATTAGCAAAAACTAGAACTATAAATTCTTTTGAGTGGAAAGAACTTCGATTTAGAACTTCGATTTAGAAGAAACACTTCCGGGTTTGAAAGAAATGTCGATATTGTACTGTTATAAAAAAAAACAATTTACAAAATTGTCGAACAAAACCGCCCAGCCAGATAATTTCCCTTAATTTAATATTCATAGTTGTTTCAAAGTGCAATTTATGATATTTTCTTCTTTTGATTTAATTTACTTTCTGCATTTTTAAAAATTAATTTGTAATTTTTGACATTATAACTATATATTATAAATAAATAATTTATATTTCGTATTGTTATGTTAAAAAAATATGATAATACATTTCTTTATGTATTATATTTTATTACAGTCTTAAGTAATTTAATTTCAATTTCTTACCTTGCTTCTTGTTTAGCAACTGACTGTATTTTAATTTTTGGTTTAACTTTTTATTGATTTATATTCTATTTGATAATTTTATTATTGTTATTATTGTTTATGTTTAGTTATTTTATTGTAGCAGTTATATTATTTTATTATTTTATTTATTATGTTACATTACTTTATTAATATATGTTTTTTTAATTATTACATTTCTTTTAATTACCAACCGTTCTAATTAAAAATATATGGGGGAAGGGGTGAAGATAAGGGAGGAAAAAAAATCATAAATGCAAAAAAAAAATTGACTCCCTTCTATTCTGCTCATGCAATATCTTTTCATTTTCTAATGTATATGAAAAAAAACCAAAATGAGTTCCATCTAAATGTATAATGAAGCTGTAAAATGTGTTGTAAGTAAATGTTTTTGTTAACGAATCGATTCGTTATTAACGAATATGTGAATAACGAAATTTCGTTAATGCCTTCGCGCATGCGCTTAAGCGCGAAAGCGCCATCTTAACAAATCGATTCGTTATTAACGAATAACAAAATTTCATTAATGAAAAATTCATTAATCAATTCGTAATAGCGGATTGACGTATTAACGAATTTCGTTAATGTTCGCGCATGCGCTAAAAACCCGCGGGCGCCATCTTAACGAATTGATTCGTTATTGGGTCCAAATAACGAAATTCGTTTATATTAACAAAATTTCGTAAATATCGAAACTTGTTTTTGGAAAGTTTTGTAAATATTTTAAATATCGAAACAAAAAAAACCCCCAATTACAAATCGATTTTAGAAACAAATTTTTTCTTGATCAAACAGGCCTAACAATATACATATGAGATATCAAATACATTTCAAAAAACAAAAAAATAAAAATTAATAATAATAAAAATAAATAAATAAAGTAATAATAAACAGAAGGGGGAAAAATAAATAAATAAATAAATAAATAAAATCCTCTAAGAACAAGAAGATCAAGAACAATTTAGTAGTAACTCTATACAGAAGGAAACTTACAGTCATTTTGACTGTAATAGCCAATATTAAAGGAAAATAACAAGTAAAATATAAACAAACAATAATAACAGGAAATGGCTGGTAATAGAGGGGATAAGAAGACTACAGCAGCTAAACAGAACAAAACAACAACCCCAATGACATCAACGTCCACAACTCCACCTTCTACACCTATCCCAGCGAGAAGACACTCAATACAGTCCGAACCCTCATTATCTGATTTGATGCAGGAAATGACGAAGATACAAGAACACATTGAGAAAAAAAAGATAACCAATTGAAGACACAGCAGAACATGGAAAAGCTTTTTCTAAAAGAGATGGGAAAACTAAGACAGGAGATGAAGAAAGACTTGGTAGTGATTAAAAAAGAAATGAATGCCATCCAGGAAGATATAAAAGATATCAGGAAAGATAACGCCACATTAAAGAAAAACCACGGCAAAGTAGAACATAAAATCAAGACACTAGAGGCAGCAAACAAGAAATTGGAAAGGCAACAGGAAGTATGGGCTAGTAAAGAAACTGAATTCCAACTTAGGTTCAGAAATATCGAAGAAAATGAAGAGGACTCTCTGAGAAATATAGTGATGGGAATTGCTGCCGAGATTGTCAACATGACTAAGGAGGAAATGAATAAAGAAATTGACACCCTCCAGTGAATCAACTCCAACTACGCTAGGAGGAATAAAGTCCCCCGGGACATTGTGGTCAATTTCTGCAGAAAAAGTATGCGTGATGAGATTATTAAGATGAAAGCAAAAATTCAGCCCATGTATAAAGGAAAGAAAGTGATAATACTTAAAGAATTTTCTACATCTATGAACAAAAGGAAAAAATATTACTTTCTTACTGACAAACTAAAAAAACACAAAATCAAATTCAGATGGGAGAAGCTAGAGGGGATCTTGGTGACATATAATCAAAACAAATTTTGGTTGACATTGGAAGATAAAGCCAAGGAATTCCATAAATTACTCCAAAAAGACGAATCCCGCCTAAAGAAGAAGTACCCAATGCATCTAAAAATGAGATAAGGAAAGAAGAAAGGAAGGAAAAAATGTGTAGACAAAAAGAGAAAAAACGACCCAGGCCAGATTCTACAGAAGATGACGAAGGAGAAAACGGAATGGGAACCGACGGACAAGACAATCAAAGAGAACACGATGATGAAGAAATTGGCGATATATGTTAACAATGTAAACGGCATGAATTTGCCGAATAAAAGAAAACTAATCTTTAGTGCACTCAAAAAGGGGAATTTTGATTTTATTGCGCTTCAAGAAACGCATATCACAAGGAGGCATAGCTCCTACTTAACACAGTCACAATTAGGTGAAGAGTTTCATTCTTCAGCTTCACAGAAAAAGAATGGTGTGGTAATCTATGTTAAAAACACAATGAATGCTTCTTTTGCGTTTAAAGATGAGGAAGGTAGAATGATAGGGATTAAAACCAAAATAAACAGAAAAGAAACTCTCATTTGCAACATTTATGCCCCCACCGGCTCGAAAACAAAATTCATAAGAGAACTGAGAAAGAAACGACTAGAACAATCCCATGAAAATTTAATTCTAGTTGGCGACTTCAATGGTGTCTTGGATTGTAAGATGGATAAAACAAACACAAACAGAAAAGATCCAAACGGAGGGAAATTGCCGGCAAGTCTCCTCCACTTAAAAGAAGAATTATTCCTGAAGGATGTTTGGAGAGCAAGAAATCCTACGGAGAAGGACTTCACATTCTATTCTAACAGACATGATACATGGTGTAGAATAGACATGGTCTGGGCAACCGATTCTATATTAACCACAATAAATAAGATCAAAATACTTCCCAGAACCAATACAGATCATTGTCCGGTGCTAGTGGAACTACAAGGGGAAAGACACCAGCGGAAATGGAAACTGAATGAATTCCTGTTAAAATCAGACAAAGATATTGAGTATAACAAAAATCATATCAAGGAGTTCTTCAGGTTCAACACCACTAAAGAAACCAGAATAGAGATAGTCTGGGACGCCTGTAAGGCAGTGATGACAGGGCACTTCATCCAACAGGGAGCATCCCGAAACAAGAAAAGACATGAAGAACAGACAGAATTTAAGAAGAGAATAGAGGAACTGGAAGCATCATTAAAAAGGAAACCGGGAAATAAGAAAATTAAACTGGAACTGGATCTGACAAAGAAACAAATGAATTCGACCCAACTAGAACAAATAGCTAGAAATATTAAATATACAAAGGCAAATTACTTTGCCAATGCTAACAAGCCGGGGAAATTTCTAGCTAAAAAATTGAAGAAAAGAAGACAACAACATTATATAACAAAGATAATGAAAGAGGGGAACAGCTATCACACAGAAGAGGAGATAAGGGAACAATTTAGGGTATTCTACAAAGAACTATATAAAAAAGACGAAATAAAAATGGAAGAAATAGTAAGTTGCCTTTCAGAACATAAGCTGGAGAAAATAAAGGAAGCACAAAGAGAAAGCTTGAATAAACAGATAGACGATGAAGAGATAAAAAGATCAATCAAAAATCTCCCCAACAACAAAGCACCTGGTCCGGATGGACTAACAACGATTTTCTATAAGACATTTCAGGAAGAGCTCATCCCACATCTGAAAGAATTATTCAACAACATTCTACACCATGCGAAAATCCCAGTCATGGCAAGAGGCGGTCATTACATTAATACATAAAGAGGGGACTGAAGCAGATAATGTAAAAAACTTTAGACCGATATTGCTACTTAACAACGATTATAAGATCTTCTCCAACATAATAGCAAATAGAATGAAAATATTTTTGAACGATGTCATCAATGAAGACCAGACAGGCTTTCTGCCAAACAGGCAGATGAGGGAAAACCTTAGAACAATACTCAACATAATAGAATATTATGAAGTGAATTCACAAAAAGAACTGGGCCTGTTATTCGTCGATGCTGAAAAGGCATTCGACTGCGTCAATTGGAATTTCATGATACATATTATCAAGGAAAGAGATATGGGATTCTACTTCACCAATGAGATAAACGTCATATATACCAAGCAAAAATTAGAATAAATGGACATGAAACAGAAAAAATTGATATTATGAGGGGCATAGACAGGGATGTCCATTGTCCCCTCTACTTTTCATCATGACGCTTGAAATACTTCTAGAGGAAATAAGAGGAGACAGAAATTTAAAAGGCACAAAAATAAGGAATACAGAATACAAGCTAAAGGCATTCGTGGACGACATCGTCTGTATAGTAGAAAACCCACTAGAGACCATACAGAAATGGACGCATAAAATTGAAAAGTATGGAAGAGTAGCAGGTCTAAGAATTAATAAAACTAAGACAAAAATTCTAACCAAAAATATGAACAAAAACAAGAGAGAAAAGTTACAACAAATCTCACAATACGAAGTCTCCAATAAGGTGAAATATCTGGGAATACAATTGACAGCCAGCAATTCACAGCTGGTAAAGCACAATTATGAAACAACATGGAAAGAAATCCAGAAAAATCTGGAAAGCTGGAGCCAATTAAGACTAAGCCTCCTTGGTAGAATTTCAGTTGTTAAGATGAGTGTTCTACCGAAAATGATTTTTCTATTTCAATCGATTACCATCCTCAGAACATCACACAGCTTCACTCAATGGAAAAAAGACATTCAGATTTTTTTGTGGGGAGGCAAAAAGGCAAGGGTCAAATTTAAAATAGCAACAGACGTAGTCGAAAGAGGTGGCCTGGGTTTACCAAACCTACAACTTTACTACGATGCCTGTGCCTTATCCTGGGCCAGGGACTGGGCAACCCTTACAAAGAAAAAATGTTAAATCTGGAAGGTTTTGACACCAGGAGGGGTTGGCACGCCTACCTACCTAGAAGAATTTCACCAAACATTTCGTCAGGGCCGCCCTTCTGAAAACATGGGAGAAGTACAAGAGGAACTTTTACTATAAAACACCATTTTGGTTTTCCCCACGGAAGCTCACCACAAAAGAGAAGTTCCAAGTGAAAACTGGTACACCTATAAAGAGCTCGTAGAGAAGAAAGAAGGTCAATGGAACTTAAAACCCTTGGAACAATTAAGAAAAACTGAAATGAATATTTCGTGGTTTCATTATATACAAATAAAAGAAAGTTTTAAAGAAGATAAAGAAAAGGGCTTTGCCCCACAAGACTCGACCTAAGACAGGATAATGAAAAATGAAAAGAAACTAATAAAAATATTGTACCAGAAGTTGCTGGAGTGGAATACGGAGACAGAATTAATTAAAGAAAATATTATAAAATGGGCTAGGGACTTTGGGCACTCCATCCTGCTCAGAGAATGGGAGAAAATTTGGAAGGAAAAAAAATCAAATATGCAAAGTCAGCCAACATAACAGAAAATTGAAAGAAAATGTTTTTCCGCTGGCATATTACCCCGCAACAACTTGCCAAATTCCAAAAAGGAATAAACAATAACTGTTGGAAATGTGGTAATCAACTAGGCACTTACTTCCACGTTTGGTGGCAGTGTAAAAGAGTGAAGGATTTTTGGCTTGAGATACATAAGCAAATACAAAGAATCCTACAGCTCAAATTTGAGTTCAAACTGGAGTACTACCTCCTTCACCTACTGGACTTCGACCTTGACAAGAATAAAGACAAGCTATTCCACCATTTGACGGCTGCAGCAAGAATATTAATTGCAAGCATGTGGAAAAAGAAAGAACTACCTACAACAGAAATCTGGTTGCTTAAAGTAAGAGACTTGATGGAAAATGACATTTTGGCAAACTTGGTATACGACAAAAAGAAAGAAAAACAAGACAGATTGGCATTTGTTAAGAATATTTCTAAAAGAAAGGAAAAATATACTATTATCAGAATAGTGAAGAGAAGAGAGTGAAAGTGATAAAGTAGACAAGAATCACACAACCGAAAGTTCAGAAACTGGTCTTCCCGCAATCCCGACTGGAAGTCAACTTTGTTTTTTAAAATGGATTCACCTAGCACCTCCCCTACCCAGACTATCCATCCCCCTCCCTAACCGCCCTAACCCCCTTTTTCCTACCCTCCCTCTCCTCAGTAGCAATCAATGCTTGTCTGTATAATGAAAAACTGTTTATATATATATATATATATATATATATATATATATATATAATGCTGAGTTTTATCCTTGGCTCACTTCTCGAGTTGATTCCAACTGTACTTCCAAAGTTGGGAATGGTCAGGCAGCAAGGGGACATCAGGAGGTTTGGACAGCCAGGATGGGTAATGATTTCTGTGAAGAGTGTTTTTGCTGCAGAACTGTTCAAACCAAAGTGCCTTTTCCATTGATTTCAGACTGAGCAAAGATAGTATTACTCATACGAGAGAGCTTTCCAGTGCAACTCCCAACTCCTTTGTGCATGAGGCATAAAGCAGAAGTGGGCAGAAGAGGCAAGCACATGAAGTCCTCAGAAGCAGAGGAAGCCCTTAAGGTGTCCATCCCTCTTTGGAATCTATGGATTTCTTGGAGGATGCCAGTAAGAGCCAAGGCCTGGTATGACCTCCTATCCAGCATCTATGACCACCCTGCAGGATCTCTTCAAACTTGGCACTGTAAATTTGGTAAAATCTACCAAAGTTCAATGCCAATTATTTAAAAAGAGTCTACCTGAACATGCTTGTAAATAATATCATCTGAAAGAGAAAAATTTGCTCTACGACACTGGTGTGTTTTTGTTTTATAGTATAGTTTCCCTGAAATCGCTCTCTACAAGACCAGATGATGTCACTGATGGAGATGGAATAACAGATGCTGGATAGTTGCAAATCTGGCAACACAAGCACAATGCTTGATCAAAATTTCAAGTCCGTATCTTTGTTTGCATGGAAATTGTTGCAGTCTGAATATTGGTCAAAATTTGTCACGATGAGTCGCAACACATTGTCACGCACACTTTGAGTCAACTTGTTTGACTGGATTTTGCATCCATAATGTTAAAATTAATTTCATCGGAATCAGCAGGAAAAAAACTCTACAGGATTTCAATTTACTAACCGATCTTATACAAGCACCTGACCACCAGATAAGGGAGTCTAGATCAGCAACTCAATTGCAGTTAGAGACCTCAAATTTTTGGAAACTTGGATTGCTGTAAGTTTTCCGGCCTGAATGGCCATGTTCCAGAAGCATTCCTTCCTGACGTTTCACCTGCATCTATGGCAGGCATCCGTAGAAGTTGTGAGGTCTGTTGGAAACTAGGAAAATTGGGTTTATATATCTGTGGAATGCCCAGGGTGGGAGAAAGAACTCTAGTCTGTAGGAGCTAGGTGTGAATGTTTCAATTGGCCAACTTGATTAGCATTTAATGGCTAATCAAATGGCAAATATTTCTTCTTACTGCCTGGGGGGAATCCTTTGTTGAGAGATTATTAGCTGTCCCTGATTGTCCCTGATAGTTTCTTGTCTGGAACTCCCCTGTTTTTGAGTGTTGTTCTTGATTTACTGTTATGATTTTAGAGTTTTTTGATACTGGTAGCCAGATTTAGTTCATTTTCATGGTTTCTTACTTTCTGTTTAAATTGTCCACAAGCTTGTGTATTTCAATGGCTTCTCTGTGTAGTCTGACATGGTAGTTGTTAGAGTGGTCCAGCATTTCTCTATTCTCAAATAATATGCTGTGTCCAGCAGGCATGTAGCCAGGGGGAGGGCTTGAGGGGCTTCAGCCCGCCCCCGAAGTTCTTATGGTGGTCCGCGAGAAGGCCTTACTGGTATATTATTTAAACTGTTATGTTTATTCATATCATGTTCTGATCACCATGCTCAATATATCCCATATGAATGGGGTTATTGGGGTAATGATACAAAAGGTTTGCTAGGATAGACCCTCTTTCACTCAGACTCAGTCCTGTTCCCCCCGCCCCCCAAAACAAAATCCTGGCTATGGGCCTGGTGTCCAGGTTGGTTCATCAGGTGCTCTGTTATGGCTGACTTCTCTGGTTGAAGCAGTCTGCAGTGCCTGTCATGTTCCTTGATTCGTTTTTGCAGGCTACTTTTGGTGTTCACAGTCTACATAGGGTCTACATTTGGGAAACTTAGTTTAACACCTGACTGATGCTACAGCTAACATTTCAACAAAATTGGAGAACATGATGGTGGGAAGGAAGGTTTAGACCACTTGGCATGGAATGAACCATCTACGTATGATGGCTTTATTCCTTCTAGAATGCTTTTCTGAGGCAAGGCTAATGAAATACTTTGGAGACAATGGACAAAGCAAAGCCAGGAGGTTTCAAAGCTGGAATGTGGGAAGCTGCATTGCACTATTTTAGAATGCACCATCGAATCCAGTGAGCACCTCAATTTTCAATGAAACTAAAAATGCCTCACATTTTGGGAAACTTAGTTTAACGCCTGACTTGTGCTACAGCTAAAATTTTTAAAAAATTGGAGAATATGATGGTGAGATGGTTTAGACCACTTAGCATGGAATGACCCTTCTAGTTTGTAGGCAATGGACAAAGCAAAGCCAGGAGATTTTGAAGCTGGAATGTGGGAAGCGGCATTGCACTATTTCAGAATACCATATTGACTCGAGTGCAGTGCACCACTGAATCTAATACACATCTCAATTTTCAAAACCCTGAAACTAAAAATGCTTCACACTTTGGGAAACTTAGTTTAACACCTGACTGGTGCTACAGCTAAAATTTAAACAAAATTGGAGAACATGATGGTGGCAACATTTTAAAATTTTAGACCACTTGGTATGGAATGACCCAGAAGGAAGATTTGAAAATCTATCCAGTGACGACAACATAACTATTCTTCAAATTCACCACCAGCTACTTGCAACGTAACTTTCTGATAACAAGAGAGGTTCATATTTTGTTTGTGTATCAAGGAACACAGCAAGATTTTCCTTGTCCTATTGTTCTCAGTATCTGTACCTTTTGAATAAGAGGAACTGGTATTCTATGAGCATCTGACTGCACAAAAATGTTTTGCTTTATCTAAGTGTCTCATTCTATCAGACTTTCTTTTGAAGGGAACTGCTTGTAATAAGAAAAGATACCTTGCCAAGCTTTATAAAAATTATTATTGCATCAGATCCTTTCCTTCCCACCTTTTCTCCATAATTTTAAACTCTGCATTTCAACCATTGTACTTTACACAATAGACGAGAGGGGGAGAAAGCCAATTGTCAGAGGGAGAAAAAGAATACTAATTCATTTGGATCTAGCAGATAGAATAAATATGAATGGCTCAGAACAGGCATGTAGCCGGGGGTGGGGGGGAGGGACTTGAGGGGCTTCAGCCCCCCCCCCCAAATTCTCATGGTGGTTCGCAAAAAGGCCTTACTGGTGCATTATTTAAACTGTTATGTTTATTCATATCATGATCTGATCACCATACTCAATATATCCCATATGCATGGGGGTATTGGGGTAATGATACAAAAGGTTTGCTAGGCTAGACCCTCTTTCACTCAGACTCATCCCCCCCCCCGAAACTCAGCCCCCCCAAAATCCCCCCTGAAAAAAATCCCCCCCCCCCGAAACGAAATCCTGGGCTACGGGCCTGGCTCAGAAAGATAACCTTTCACAAATTTCAAAATGCAAGTGATTTATACACATCATGTGCATGCACACTTATAGAAAGTGGAAACTGATATCCCATTGTCTATTCTCAGTGGGTGATCCCTCCAGTTTTGAGACCAACAATGTGTTCGAATTGATTATTAGTGGCCAAGTATAAGGAAAAGAAATATTGCATTGTTACCCATCTCTATAATGGTCCTACCAACACAATGCCTTTGTCCCCCATTGACAATAACCTAAAGACACATGACAGTAACCAATGAAATTATTTTTGAAACAGAAGAAGCTTGAGGAAGGGAGGAAAGAGACTAGCTCTGTTACTAAGGAGACAGCACTGTGGATTATTTCATAGCATGTTTAGTCATACTACATGGCAGTGAATTGCTTAGCTATCCTTCTAGTCTTGTTTGCAAGGGGAGCGGTTTGAATATCTGAGATAATGGAAGGAGATGTGTTTTTAAGTTACCTATTAATCTTATTTACAGAAATATGGTATTATAAATATATAAATACTTTATATGTACACTCTTATCTTAGAGCTACAACATTTTGCTGCTCGTTGATTGGTTAACCCAGACATGGGAAAACTTCGACTCTCCAAATGTTTTGGACTTCAGCTCCCACAATTCCTAACAGCCTCAGACCGCTTAAGCTTAAGAGGCTGAGGGGGGAAAGGAAGGGGCCTGAGGCTGTTAGGAATTGTGTGAGCTGAAGTCCAAAACACCTGGAGGGAGGGCCCAAGTTGGCCCCTGCCTGCAAGAAAAACCACCTCTCTCAAAAACTGCATAGCAAAGGACTTTATTTGAACAGACAACACACAATTGAGGCTGTTAGAAATTGTGGGAGTTGAAGTCCAAAACACTTGGAGGCCTGAAGTTTATTGGAAATTCCAAGACCTATTGGAAATAAGTGCACCATAACTCTATTGAAAAGGTAAAAATGATGTCACATCCGTTTGGCAAATATGAATCTCCATGAACATGTGGAGATCACTTTTTGAAAACCAATAGTCAAGAAAAGTATGACCTTGTTAGAAGTCAACCCTTTGAATAAGTGATATTCACAAGCATTAATGTAATAGCACACAGGTAACTCAGGTGTTAAACAGAAGAACCATGTCTTTAAACTGCCAAGGATAAAGACATGCCACTACAAAAATATATTTGTTTAGCAGAGGATAGTTGTTTCTTTGAAGATGAAATTTGTATAACAACAACAACAACAACAACAACAACAATTTTAGTTTTGTACCCCGCTTCCATCTCCCCGAAGGGACTTGGTGCGGCTTACATGGGGACAAGCCCAAGGTTCCACATAGTTAAAATATAACAACAAAATTCATATTTCAACAATATAAAACAACCACAGAATACAATACATAGCGAACCTCTAACAACCTCCAATGATCTGATTAGTGTACAGTTTGGACTGCTGGAAATCAGTTGCCAAAGAATAGGGAGATGAGAAGATTAGGTCCTGGGGGTAATGTAAAGAGAGCACCATGTCTCTAAAAAGGAACAGTGATAGTGAGGAAGATCTAGTTATGGATCAAATTGGGAACCAGAATTATTTGGGGAACTATCTAGCTGGAGCCACAGTGGAACATCCACATCTTTAGTTCTTTCTGGAAGGTAGACAGGGTGGATGCCAGTCTAATCTCCCTAGAGAGAGGGTTCCAGAGTCGGAGGGCCACCACAGAGAAGGCCCCCTCTCTCGTTCCCACCAACTGTGTTTGTGACAGGAGTTGGAGTGAGAGAAGGGCCTCCCTTGAAGATCTTAGGCATCACATCGGTTTGTAGGGGAAGGTGCGATCACAAAGATAAGCTGGCCCCGAACCATGTAGGGCTTTATAGGTGATGACCTGCATCTTGAATTGAGACCGGAAACTTATTAGCAGCCAATGGAGCTGTTTGAACAGGAAAGTTGACTGCTCCCTGTAGTATATTCAGCATACTAGTCAATTTCTCATTAGAGTTCAGTTAGATAAGATGCAGTTTCTCCTCTGTTGTGAGTACACAGGGTATGATACTTAATCAATTGCCCATAGTCTTTAAGCATATAGCTACAGTCCAAACTGTAAAACTGTACTCACTGAAGTCTGAAAGGAGACACACTACATCCCCCCCCCCCATTGAGGTCTAAAAACATACTGTATAACAAAAATGCCTGCCAGAGATGTGGGTGAAACATCAGGAGAGAATGCTTCTGGAACGTAGCCATACAGCCTGGAAAACTCACAACAACCCAATGATTCCATCCATGAAAGCTTTCAACAACACACTCTCAAACTGTTTCCCATCCGAAATACTGTGGATGCCAACAAAATGATTAAACTGGCATTGCCTACAGCCTCGATATTTTAATTTTGGCAAAAACAGGGGTTGTAACAGGCTGGGCTGTCTTTTAGATTTCTGTTTGCCTCGTTTAAGCTTTTGGAGCTGTAGAGAGAAGAGCCCGTTATGAAAAGTAAGGTCTGCCTGCTTCAGGAAGGGATAAACAAAGATAAGATTAAGGTAATAGCAAGCATAATAACAACAGTCCTGACAGAACAAGGTTACTGGCCGCAAGCCAGCAAAAATATATTTGCACTTGTATAAAAGAAAAGGAAGTACCAGTGGATTGGGAGAGAAAATGTAGCTCAGTGTGTACATTGTTTGGGACAGGTAGAACAGTAATGGCACCTGCCTGATCTTAGATGCCTCTTTTGAAAAGGTGGCAGAGGAGGAGAGGAGGGGCTAAAAAGGTTGAAGGGGGCATCAAACATGAGCACCAAAACACCAGATGTTGCTCTCCACAAATCAGTCCTCTTCTACGCAGCTGATGACCCTAGCCCCCCATCCCTTCCTTTATGAAGCTTATTTACTGTATTGACTCAAGTCTAATGCAGCATCGAATCTAATGTGCACTTCAATTTTCAAATTCTGAAACCAAAAAATATATATTTGCACAAAAAGCGGCAAACAGCATGTTCTTTGCAATTTGGACAAAAAGATGTGCATTACATTTGCTGCAGACTTAGAATGCATTCTTTAAAAGCACCAAAGCTTCCAGAAATGGAAAGGAAAATCTGGGTTGCATCTATACTGTAGTCTAGATCCACTTGAACTGCCTTGGTTCAATGCTATGGAGTCATGGGGACTGTAGTTTTACAAAGTCTTGAGCCTTCTCTGCCAAAGACTGATGCCTCACCAAACCACAAATTCCAGGATCCACTAGTATTGAGCCATTAAAGTTGAGATGACGTCTCTCAAAGAGGAGCTCCTGAGGCAACTTCTCCTTTTGCTTTGGCTCAGCACCAAGATGACTGTATTCTGTGAATCTAATGCGCACCCTAATTATAGTGAGGTAATTTGACCCCCCAAAGGTAAGCATTTGATTAAAAAAATAAGGTAATACCCAAAACAAAGGTTGCTTCATCAATGGACACTCTAGAACACTGCTTCTTAAACTGTAGGTCCCTGGCCACAAATGGGATTGATCCCCTTAGTCCACTGTTGTTGTTCTATTCCACAAACTTTGTTTTTGTGGCACAAACTATGTTGAATTGGTTGAGGCTCAATGATGATATTCATTGAAAAACTAGCTCAAAATGTGCTCCAGGATGCCCCTCCCGCAACGACAAAGTTCTTACAGTTTAGTAAGCTTCCCCCCCCCCCCCCGGTGCCCCCGGTGGTGCAGTGGATTAAACCGCTGAATTACTGAACTTGCTAACTGAAAGGTTGCAGGTTCAAATCCAGGGAGCAGTGTGAGCTCTTGCTGTTAGCCCAAGTTTCTGCCAACCTAGCAGTTCGAAAAACATACAAATGTGAGTAGATCAATAGATACCACTCCGATGGGAAGGTAACAGCATGCCATGCAGCCATGCCTGCCACATAACCTTCGAAGTGTCTATGGACAATGCTGGCTCTTCAGCTTAGAAATGGAGATGAGCACCAACCCCCAGAGTCAGACAAGACTAGACTTAATGTCAGGGGGAAACCTTTATTTACCCTTACATAAGCTTTTCCCATGTTTTTATGATAGAACAATTAGGGAAATACATTTATCACCCAGGAACAAAAATTACGTTATATAATGTTATCATTTGCAACTCATTACTTCCCAATCCTAGGAAACACAGTACATGCTTTGTGGAATTTCTCCAAGAGCTCTTGCTGGATGGATAACTCCAGGTTGAAATAGTTGTGATCTTCCACTGAATTTTTCAGAAAAAGAGGGATATGCTGGAACACAACTACGTGCTTGCATTGCCTTACTTTGGCGATGGCGAGTTGTTGGTCGAGCCACGCATCTTGAGCTTATTTCAGTTCCAGGCACTGAGAGCTATTAAAGATAAGCTGAAATTCAACACCAGGAAGAAGACTCTTCCGAGCCAAAAGCTGAAGTAATCATCGCCCCTGCAAAGAGGGAATGACCGTTCCAATGCTACCGAATGTCACCAATTTGTGATTGATTGCCACACCACTGACACCAATTTGTAAAAGTATCCCACTCTCTCCAACTTGCACTGGATTTCTTTTACTGTGGTTAGCAACACTGGCCAATCTGCGAAGGTATTCCACCTAATACTGTTTAAATCTCCAAAGGTTTGCTAATTTATAAAAGGTGTAGATAATAGGCCTGGGTAACAACGGAAAAATTTGTTTCTAAAATCGATTTGTATTTGGGGGGTTTTTTTATTTCGATATTTAAAATAATTACAAAATTTTCCTTTTAAAAAGTTTGATATTTACGAAATTTCGTAAATGGTAAAAAATTAACGAATCGATTTCCGAAACAATAACGAATCGATTAGTTAATGGCGGACGCGACCGCGAAATACGCTAAAAAACCTCCAAAACCTTCTGAAGCTTCCCTCTCCCTCTGTTGTTGACTGTTGGTGTGATATTATAATTTTTTTTCACTAATTAAACCATAAAACTGGCCCAGACATGCGGAAATAATAACGAAACGACCTCAAAACAATAACGAAACGAATACAATATCAAAATACGAAGCATTTACAAAACGTTTTTGAAAATTCGTTTTTTAAAATAATTGCTCCAGAATGGTTCGTTATCGTTTTGTAATTGAAAAAATTAATGAATTATTAACGAATTACGAATTAACGAAACGAAACCGCCCAGCCCTAATAGATAATTATAGATGTAATTCAGGTAACTGCCACCAACGGGAGGTAATGCCGATGAGAACTGGTTCCCAGACGCAGATATATAGAGATGACACTGTCTTCAAACAAAAGTTAATAAGTTTATTTTGAACAAAGCGTATGGTTGCAGGCTGTTGATAAACTTGGAAATACTTTGAGAACTTTACATGTAACTTGGTTGCAATACAGTTCACACTTCTGGATGATACAACTTGTAATTGACTTTTACTGTGGTGAAGCACTTTCTTAAACAATGTTTCCTGAGGTGAATGGCCTTCCTGTTTGATCCTTTCTTGATCAAACCCTAGATCTCTAGTTCTTTCCTAACTAATGATCTAAACAAGCTTCACTTAGTCTTCTCTGACTAATGAAACTAATCAGGTTTCCCCCCTTCAACCTTCCTAGATTGAAGAAACCTCTGACTATTCACAAACACTGCTTCTCTACTTCCTACTCTCTCTCTCTCAACTGCTCACTCTGAACTCCAAACCCTAACTGACTGCTTCTTTTCAAACGCAGATAGATTTCTCTTACTAGGCTCCGCCCACTTTCCACTCTCTCCTGCCTGGTCTCCTTGGCAACACCACAGTGAATACAACCAGTTCTAGTTTTCAGCTACTGTTACCAAATAAATAGTTAAAGAGTTCAAATACCTATACCTAGTTTCAATAACTTCCTTACACCTTCCACCCAAAAAGAATTATTTTTGGCCATTTGGAGTCCCAAAATGGGCAAAAATAATTTTTAAAAGGTTGCATAACAATACATCATAACATTATCCCTGAAACACAAACATATTATGGTTAAATACATATTATGAATTACATATACAAACCTTTAACTGATCAGTTATTTAGTATCATCTATGGATGTAGTATCAAAGTCTCACGTTTCTAACATTTTTCATATAAACAATCTATCTAAACATTTCTATATTTATACATATATTTGTAAATATTCATTGCCTATTGCAAAACTAACATACCTACCACACTTTAATATAATATATTTATATCTTATACCTATGGTATGAAACATATATAATTCACCACTGTAATGACATCTTTTCAAATCTGCAATAAATCAGGATACCATCTATAAAATATTACACTACACTATATTACACATACATTACCTTTCTACACTAACACTTTTATTCTATGTGGTCTAACCTTTATAGAAAATAAGGGGTTTTTCTTTTCTTTTTCCTTTTACCCAATTCCAACTCTCCTTTTCCTAATACCTAGTCTCAAATTATAACAGGACAATACACCCCACACAGTTCCACATTCTTCTCTTTCTTCTTTTATCCTGGTCTTCCAATTATCAGGAACAGTTCTGCTTTTATGGAATTTTGAGGCTTGAACAAAGGCTTGCCTCCATGCAGCATCAGGTTGTAGTGAAGAATCTGGAATCCCTCGAACATCTTTTCTTGGCACTGAAGAGAATGCACTGTCCTTGGAAGAACGATCAAGAACACTGTCTTTCTTTATTGCAATTTTTCCACTGTAGTCTGGATGAACCTCCAAAGCTGAAAATTGTAGCCTTTTCTTCTTATCACCACCAACATAGTCTGTGTATATTATTTCTCTTGTCAGTCCATCAGCTTGGCTTTTATTCTCTTTTTCTTCTTCCGATATATAATTAGATCTCCTTTTTCTGCTTACTTTCTTTTCAGTTGTAGACATATCGAAATGCTCAGGGTTAGTAAGGAAGAGTTGATCTACTGTTTTACTCTCAGCAAAATGTCTCTCTTCTTTCAGACGAAGTGTAGAATGTTTGAGAGTCTTTTTATCTTCATCAAAAACTGTTGTAGTATACAAGCTTGCATCAGTCAAATTGTTGATGACAACTTTTTGATAAGTTTCACTTAGATCCTTAACTTCAACTACAGTTCCAATCTTTAAAACTTTTCTTGTGCGATCCTCTGGAACCTTTATAGTGAAGGAATCATGTCTGGAAGTTATCTTAACTCCAACTAGTCTTCCAGGTGTTTGGATCTTTGTTTCACATAAGGTCCCTGGATATTTTGAACTCTCATCAGTTTCTACTGTCAAATCAAGAGTCTGTTTTTCTTCAGCTTTCTCTTTTGATTGTGTCTCATGGTCTTTGTCACAAAGTTTGGTTGAGGTAATTTCTTTACGTGGAGCTGAAGGTAATACATCTTTTAAGGTCAAGGATTCCTCTTTCTCCTCAGAGTTTATCACTTGTCTTTCCAGACCTATTGTCACTATATTCTCTTCACTGGCTCTCAAATAATTAGCCACTGGAACCGGCTCTGCTGCAGGGCTTGTTCCTCGTTTGCATGGTCTCTTCTAGCTATACACTTCTGACTTTATATTTGAAACACCATCTTCAGCAATAAATCTATAGGGTTGTTCTTCTGCCGACTCTGGTGTATTTTGGGCTTGTGTGAACAAAGGTAGTAGGGATTCATCCGCTCTTTGTTCTCGCAAAATCTCTCTGACTCCCTCTGTTTTATCAACAATCTCGGCCATTACAGAGCTGGATTCTGGACCCTCATCCAAATCAGGTTGAATGGCTAAACACATTGCTTCCTGAGTAGGGCTCCTGATGTTATGTTTATCTTCGTTACACAACATTCTCCAGTTTTTAATCTGTTTAGCTAGGTCATTACCAATTAAACATTGGTAAGGCATATCTGGGCTGATGGCAAAATCCCAGATTCCCTTCCATTCCTTATACTCGATTGGTAATGAGACTACTTCAGTTGGTATCGCAGGCCCCAAGCCCTTTAAATTAATTTCTGAGGTGGGATGTCTAAATTTATGAGGTATTGCTTCTGGATGAATGAGGCAGACATTTGATCCAGTGTCTTGCCACCTTTGGATATTCTTATTGTCAATAGTAATGGGTTCTAAATAGTCTTCAGACAATGTATCTGACAGGATGAATAGACATTGTTTCTCCTTAGGCACTGCTTCCAAACTGCCTTTAGACAAAGTATCTTTTTTTGCCTTGGGTTCTTCAGTCACTTTATTTACAAAGAAAGATGTTTTGTCCTTTTTTAAAAGGGGACATTGATTTCTTAAATGATCTAATTTGCCACATTGAAAGCTCCTCATTTTTCCTTCAGGCATGGTTTGGGTTATTGCTCCATGCCGCCTCCAGGTGGTGTTTTCTATCGCAAGCCCTTTTCCTTGCTGTGTGCACGCTTGATGTTGATAAAATGGCTGCTTATTTGGCTTTTTATCATTTGGCGCGTCATCTTTTTTAAATCCTTCTTTTAAGGTAATTAGTTGATCTACCATGACAGCTGCTTCTCCAGCAGTCGCTGGTTTTCGGTCCTGCACAAGCCATTTATAATTGCAGGCACCAAACAAAATAACTGTTCCAATTTCATTAACTCTTTCAGTTGTTGACAATTTTCTACCTCAGAGGTTCTCAACCAACTGTCAAAGAGCTGAGCTTGCTTTGAGGCTACCTGAGCAAAGCTCTGGTTTCTTTCTTTCCTCAGAGTTCTAAATTTCAATCTATAATATTCAGGTGTCAGTTGCAGTTGTTGTTGAACGTGTTTTTTAAACAGATTATAATCTCTATGAGATTCCTCTGGCATGTCACCATAGATTTCTAAAAGCTTTCCGCTTATTTGAGGTCTCAAATAAGTCATCCATTTCTCCTCACTGACCTCAAAATCTCTACAACATCGTTCAAATGATATAAGGAACTTTTCGACATCGTCATCCTTATTAAACCTTGGGAATCTCTTTAAAAACATGTCTGTTACAACAGCTCTAGAGTTCCCTTCTTGGTTACCGATGTGTGGCTGAGATAACGTTAATCTCTGTCTTGCCAACTCTATCTCCATTTTCCGTAATTCTCTTTCTTGTTCCTCAGCCTGACTGGCTTTTTCTAATTCCAACCTCTTAAATTCTCTTTCTCCATTTCCAACCTCTGCAATTCTCTTTCTTTCTCCAATTCTAACCTCTTAAATTCTCTTTCCTCAGCCTGACTGGCTCTCTCGAATTCCAACCTCTTAAATTCTCTTTCCTCAGCCTGACTGGCTCTCTCCAATTCCAACCTTTTCAATTCCCTTTCTTCAGCCTGTCGTCTCTCCTCCATTTTTAACTTTTTCACCTCTATTCTATACTTGTAATTCATCTCTGACAGAGGCATTTGTTCTTGTTCATGTTCAGAATCTGAACTTTCTTCTTGGTATTCCTCTGCTTCTTCAGTCATCTTCTTCTGACGTCTGGTAGCCATTTTTGTAAAAATTTTACCTCACGATTTACTTCTCTGAGTGATCTTAAGGCACTAAACTTCGACGTTACACATATCCCACGCTAGTCGCCAATTTGCAAAGAGGGAATGACCGTTCCAATGCTACCGAATGTCACCAATTTGTGATAGATTGCCACACCACTGACACCAATTTGTAAAAGTATCCCACTCTCTCCAACTTGCACTGGATTTCTTTTACTGTGGTTAGCAACACTGGCCAGTCTGCGAAGGTATTCCACCTAATACTGTTTAAATCTCCAAAGGTTTGCTAATTTATAAAAGGTGTAGATAATTATAGATGTAATTCAGGTAACTGCCACCAACGGGAGGTAATGCCGATGAGAACTGGTTCCCAGACACAGATATATAGAGATGACACTGTCTTCAAACAAAAGTTAATAAGTTTATTTTGAACAAAGCATATGGTTGCTGGCTGTTGATAAACTTGGAAATACTTTGAGAACTTTACATGTAACTTGGTTGCAATACAGTTCACACTTCTGGATGATACAACTTGTAATTGACTTTTACTGTGGTGAAGCACTTTCTTAAACAATGTTTCCTGAGGTGAATAGCCTTCCTGTTTGATCCTTTCTTGATCAAACCCTAGATCTCTAGTTCTTTCCTAACTAATGATCTAAACAAGCTTCACTTAGTCTTCTCTGACTAATGAAACTAATCAGGTTTCCCCCCCCCCTTCAAACTTCCTAGATTGAAGAAACCTCTGACTACTCACAAACACTGCTTCTCTACTTCCCACTCTCTCTCTCTCTCAACTGCTCATTCTGAACTCCAAACCCTAACTGACTGCTTCTTTTCAAACGCAGATAGATTTCTCTCACTAGGCTCCGCCCACTTTCCACTCTCTCCTGCCTGGTCTCCTTGGCAACGCCACAGTGAATATAACCAGTTCTAGTTTTCAGCTACTGTTACCAAACAAATAGTTAAAGAGTTCAAATACCTATACCTAGTTTCAATAACTTCCTTACAGCCCCACTCATCACAATAACTCTGTATTGTTTCCGGAGTTGGGGTGTTTCCAAGGTCATGGTTGCCACTGACAAAAACAAGAGGGATTTCAGGGTTGAGCTCTTTCAGGACATTTTTCAGGTCACGTATCTGCGCCTCCCTCCACAGTGTGCCTAGGAAAATCAGATGAATCGGGTATTATTACTACTGTTACTATTTCCAGGAAGCCTGCGAAGAAACTATTTGATATCAAACCAAGAAACATCAAGACTGGTTTGACGAAAATGACATCGAGATCCAACAGCTAATTGACAAGAAAAGGAAAGCCTTCCAAACTTGGCAGAGAGACATCAACTGTGCTGCTAAGAAAAAGATCTACGCCAGCACAAAAGCTGAGGTCCAAAGAAGGACAAGAGAACTCAAGAACTTCTGGTAGACAAAGAAGGCTGAAGAAATCCAATGCCTGGCAGATACCCATGATGCTCAGGGATTTTTCAAAGCCACAAAGGTCATCTATGGACCAAGAAACCATGGCATACAGCCTCTACACTCATCAGATGGAACCAAACTCCTGAAGGACCAAAAATTAATTGCACCACGTTGGAAAGAACACTACCAAAGCCTCCTGAACCACAGCTCCAATGTGGCTGAAGAGGTTCTCTCACAAATCCTGCAAAAACAAACCAGGGATGAGCTTGCAGCACTGCCTAGTTTGGAAGAAGTCAGCAATGCCATCAGCCAACAAAAAATAACAAAGCCAGCGGACCTGATGATATCCCTGCTGAAATCTTTAAAGAGGGAGGACCTGCGCTGACATAACAACTCCACCAGCTCATAGAAAAAGTGTAGGTGACCGAGAAAATCCCAGCAGATTTCAAGGATGCCACCATCATCCCTTTCTTCAAAAAAGGGGAAAGAACAGACTGAGGAAACTATCGAGGTATCTCCGTTTTAACCTCAGCTGGGAAAATTCTCGCAAGAATCCTTGCAAACCGCCTTCTGCCCTTCTCAGAAGACACCCTCCCAGAATCCCAGAACGGCTTCTGCCCCTCCAAAGGTACTGTGGACATTATCTTCACTGCATGACAGCTCCAAGAAAAATGCAGAGAACAAAATCAAACTCTGTACATGGCATTCATCGACCTTGCATAGGCATTCGACACAGTGAATTGCAGCGCTCTCTGGACCATCCTCCAAAAAATCGGGTGCCCTAACAAATTTGTGAACATTCTGCGGCTCCTCCATGATGACATGATGGCAACAGGTTTGGCCAGCAGTGGCTCCCAAAGTGACCCATTTAAGGTGGAATCTGGTGTCAAACAGGGATGTGTTATTGCCCCAACTTTATTCTCCATCTTCATCGCTATGATACTTCACCTTGTTGATGGGAAGCTTCCCACCGGAGTGGAAATCATCTATCAGACAGATGGCAAGCTATTCAACCTCAGCAGACTGAAAGCCAAAACCAAGGTTACAACAACATCTGTTATATAACTCCAGTATGCTGATGACAACGTCATCTGTGCGCATTCAGAAGAAGATCTACAAGCCACTCTAAACACCTTTGCAGAAGCATACGAGAAGCTCGGCCTGTCATTGAACATTGAAAAAACCAAGGTTCTGTTCCAGCAGACACCAGCCAATCCCTCTCCAATGCCAGTGATACAGCTTAATGGTGTAACATTAGAAAATGTTGATCATTTCCGCTACCTTGGCAACCATCTCTCCACCAAAGTCAACACCAACATCGACCCCCAAAACAACACTGCCTGAGCTCTGCGAGCGCAGCATTTTTCCGAATGAAGCAGAAAGTGTTTGAGGATCGGGATATCCGCAGGGATACCAAGGCGCTTGTCTATAAAGCTATTGTCCTCCCAATCCTGCTATATGCCTGTGAGACGTGGGCTGTCTACAGATGTCACATGTAACTCCTAGAACGATTCCATCAGCACTGCCTCCGGAAAATCCTGCAAATCTCTTGGGAAGACAGGTGGATAAACGTCAGCATGCTGGAAGAAGCAAAGACCACCAGCATTGAAGCGATGGTCCTCTGCCACCAACTCCGCTGGACCAGCCATGTTGTCCGGATGCCCGACCACCGTCTCCCAAAGCAGTTGCTCTACTCCGAACTCAAGAATGGAAAATGGAATGTTGGTGGACAGGAAAAGAGATTCAAAGATGGGCTCAAAGCCAACCTTAAAAACTATGGCATAGACCCTGAGAACTGCAAAGCCCTGGCCCTTGACCGCTCCAGCTGGAGGTCAGCTATGACCAGCAGTGCTGCAGAATTTGAGGAGGCACGAATGGAGGGTGAAAGGGAGAAGCGTGCCAAGAGGAAGGCGCGTCAAGCCAACCCCGACTGAGACCACCTTCCACCTGGAAAACCATGCCCTCACCGCGGAAGAAGATGCAGAGCAAGAATAGGGCTCCACAGCTACGTACGGACCCACAAGAATATTGGAAGACAATCATCCTTGGAAAATGAGGGATCGCCTAAGTAAGTAAGTAATTATTTGCAGGAGCTTCAATGGCCATGGTTCCCTTTTGACACGTGTCATTCTCACTATGCCAAAAGTTCTGGATTATAAGAGCTGGACAAAAGTGCAATTATCTTGAATTACACAATTCAGCAACCTCAGAAGATGTGCATTCTATCCATCATTGGTTTTAAGGGGATGGCCAGTTGCTTCCTGGAACGAGAGCTCTAAATGGAGTCAATTTACCATTTTAATTGGATTTGGCAGAGTTAACAGAAATGAATGAAGAAGGTCTGACTGATGTGCAAAAAAATCACATTCTCAGAGTATTAGATGGGGCCTCACTGGATGACCACAGGCCAGCTCTTCTCTAATGTAGATCGACCTCAACAAATTCTGATGGTAAACAGTGAAGAATTGCATCTTTGAGCTTACATAAGAAAAATTGGAGTGTAGATGAAAATAAATAAAATAAAATGCCATTATTTGGGGCTATTAAACCAATACCAGTGTTATTTTTTGAGGAAAGAAGCAGAGTTGTGAAAAATGCAGTTTAATCAATTTGCATGATTCACAGAGACCATAAGGAAGTTGTCAGAGTCAATCCCCGACCTTCAAGTTGCCTCTCAACATTCAGTGACCCCCATGAATTTCATAGGGGTTTCTTAAGCAAGGAATACTCAGATGTGGGCTTGACTGTTATTTATATAGATATAAATAATTATAGATTTATATAGATAGGAGCTTCTGAAGGTGCAGAAGATTAAATCACTGAGCTGCTGAATTTGCCAACCAAAAAGTCAGCAGGGTGAGTTCCCACTGTTAGCCCCAGCTTCTGCCAACCTAGCAGTTCGAAAATATGCAAATGTAAGTAGATCAATAGGTACCATGCCGACGGGAAGATAATGATGCTCCATGCAGCCATGCCAGCCACATGACCTAGGAGGTGTCTACGGACAATGCCAGCGCTTTGGCTTAGAAATTGAGATGCGCATCACCTCTCAAAATTGGACATGACTAGACTTAATTTCATGGGGAAACCTCTACCTTTACCTTTATATAAATGTAGATAGATGGGATAAAGAGAACACTGCTTGGAATCTTCCCCACTGTGGTGAAGTACATGGTAGCTTTGCTTCAATTATAACAATGTATTGTCGAAGGCTTTCATGGCTGGAATCACTAGGTTCTTGTGGGTTTTTTCGGGCTATAGAGCCATGTTCTACAGGCATTTCTCCTGACGTTTCGCCTGCATCTATGGCAAGCATCTTCAGAGGTAGTGAGGTCTGTTAGAATTAGGACAATGGGTTTATATATCTGTGGAATGGCTGGGGTGAGGCAAGGAGCTCTTCCCTGCTGCAGTTAAGTGTGAATGTTTCAGCTGATCACCTTCATTAGCATTTGAAGGCCTGCCTGAGCCTAGGAAAATCTCTTGCTGGGAGGTGTTAATCTGTGCCTGGTTGTTTCCTCTCTGTTGTTTTGCTGTTGTAATTTTAGAGTTTTTTTATTACTGGTAGCCAGATTTTGTTCATTTTCATGGTCTCTTCCTTTCTGTTGAAATTGTCCACATGCTTGTGGATTTCAATGGCTTCTCTGTGTAGTCTGACATGGTGGTTGTTGGTGTGGTCCAGCATTTTTGTGTTCTCAAATAATATGCTGTGTCCAGGCTGGTTCATCAGGTGCTCTGCTATGGCTGACTTCTCTGGTTGAAGTAGTCTGCAGTGCCTTTCATGTTCCTTGATTCGTGTCTGGGTGCTGCGTTTGGTGGTCCCTATGTAGACTTGTCCACAGCTGCATGGTATACGGTAGACTCCTGCAGAGGTGAGAGGATCCCTCTTGTCCTTTGCTGAAAGTAGCATTTGTTGGATTTTCTTGGTGGGTTTGTACATTGTTTGTATGTTGTGTTTCCTCATCAGCTTCCCTATGCGGTCAGTGGTTCCCTTGATATATGGCAGGAACACTTTTCCTCTGGGTGGATCTTCATCTTTACTCTCGTGGTTTGTTCTTGGTCTTGCAGCTCTTCTGATGTCTGAGGTGGAGTATCCATTGGCCTGGAGAGCCCAGTTGAGGTGGTTCAGTTCATCTTGGAGGAGGTGGGGTTCGCAGATTCTTTTTGCACGGTCTGTCAAAGCTTTAATGGTGCTTCTTTTTTTACTTGGGTGATGGTTGGAGTTTTATGTAGATATCTATCTCTGTGTGTGGGTTTTCTGTAGACGGTGTGACCCAATTGTTGATCTGGTTTGCGGATGACTAGGACATCTAGAAAAGGCAGTCTTCCTTCATTTTCTTTTTCCATGGTGAACTGGATGTTTGGGTGGATGCTGTTAAGATGGTCCAGGAACCTGTTGAGTTCTTCTTCTCCATGGCTCCAAATGGTGAAGGTGTCATCCACATATCTGAACCATATCGTGGGTTTTTTGGTTGCTGTCTCCAGGGCTTGTTTTTCAAAGTGTTCCATGTAGAAGTTAGCTATGACCGGGCTGAGAGGGCTCCCCATAGCTACTCCATCTTTCTGTTCGTAGAATTCATTGTCCCACTGAAAGTAACTGGTGGTGAGGCAATGGTGAAACAGAGCCGTGATGTCTTCTGGGAACCTCTGGTTGATGAGAGCCATGGTGTCTGCTACCGGGATCATGGTAAATAGAGATACCACATCGAAGCTGATCAGTTTGTCATTGGTATTTAGCTTGAGATTGCTGATTTTTTTCTATGAAGTGGGCTGAGTCCTTGATATAGTGTGTAGTGAGCCCAATATGGCTTTGTAACTGTGCCGCAAGAAATTTTGCTAGGTCGTATGTGGGGGATCCAATGGCACTTCATAGAAAAAATCAGCAATCTCAAGCTCCCAGCAAGAGATTTTCCCAGGCTCAGGCAGGCCTTCAAATGCTAATGAAGGTGATCAGCTGAAACATTCACACCTAACTGCAGCAGGGAAGAGCTCCTTGCCCCACCCCAGCCATTCCACAGATATATAAACCCATTGTCCTAATTCCAACAGACCTCACTACCTCTGAGGATGCTTGCCATAGATGCAGGTGAAACATCAGGAGAAATGCCTCTAGAATATGGCTCTATAGCCCAAAAACCCCCACAAGAACCTAATTATAACAATGTTTTTTACATTTGCTTCTATACATAGAAGCTCATGCTCATTTTATGCCATTATGCCCTTTGCCTTTGTTTGGAGAGATGCCTTTCACTTGTATTATTTGGGACGTGTTTTCTTAAAAACATGTGTGACCATGCCCGTTTTTCCTATTCTTTTGGAGAGGAAAACCTGAAAATTGCAATACTTGGAAGTCAGAACAGGCAACATGTAAATCAACTCCAGATTCTGATAAAAGGACAGATTGACAATCCAGCTGGGCATTTACAACTAAAGGGGGAAATTAAGCACTTTTGATTAGTTGAGAAATGCCCATCGTTCCTTTGCTTTCAGCGCTGCTTCTGATGAAAAGTGCAACATTTCGCCTGGGAATGCTATAATAAGATGCCATGTTTGATAACAATCATTCATGTTATCTATTATGAGGCTTTTTGGGGCTGGCCAGCATTGTTTAAACCTGACATCTTTGGCATAATTCTTCCTGTCTGCCTTCTGTTCCTTTAAGAAGATAACTAGTTTTGATGTTGTAAAAATATCAATTTGTGTCATTTCCACTGAGCCATATCATACTCATTATAGTCGTGAAATTAAGGACTTTAACGTTATCTTGGCAGGCCTGTTGAGTGGAAGATGCTGACAAACGGAAGGCTCAAAGGCAATAAATTAGTATTTTCCACAGACAGTGAACCGTGTTAAAAGAATGTGGCAATCATGAATAAATGGGTATTTTTCTCACTTGGAACATGCAAATAAAAAAAGTCTAACATATGTCTTTGCTTCCCTGGTGATTGGTACAATTTGACATATTTTTTTGAAACAAACTTAGTGGAGGGTGGCTTCAAGCAGAAAATATCAGATAATCAGAAAATAAGTGGAGATGAAGCGAACAAAGAGGTGGCTAGAGAGTGTGTGGCGGAAAGATCCTAGCGAGTCAAACCGAACACGCCTGCACCTTTATCAAAAGGTATATGGCGTGGCAATAGAGGCTGCACAAAACTCCTTCTACTCGGCCAATTTTGCGTCTGCAAGGAACCGTCCGGCTGAGCTGTTTCGAGTAGTCAGAAGGCTGTTGAATCCCACCTAGTACTGCTCAGTACTTTGCGGACAAAGTCGCTTTGATCCGTTCGGGCTTTGACATCACGTTAACGGCAGTCTCTGAGGATGTAACACAAGCATCTGGTTGTCCAGTTTTGATGGATTCGTTTCGATCTGTTCAACTCGAGGATGTCATCGGGATTCTTGGGGAGGCGAGGCCGACCACATGCATCCTAGACCCCTGCCCATCCTGGTTGGTCAAGGAAGCCAGAGGGGGCTTGGCAGAGCGGATAAAGGTGGTGGTTAATGCCTTCCTTCGGGAAGGCAACATTCCAGCCAGCTTAAAACAAGCTGTTATAAAACCGCTGTTGAAAAAACCATCACTGGACCCCACTCAATTCGTCAACTTTTGGCCAGTTTCCAATCTCCCCTATTTGGGCAAAGTCCTGGAATGTGTGGTGGCCTCGCAACTCCAGGAGTTCCTGGTAGGCACGATTATCTAGATCCAGTGCAATCTGGCTTTAGGCCGGGGCATGGTACTGAGACAGCCTTGGTCACCTTAGTGGATGATCTTTGCCGGAAACTGGACAGGGGGAGTGTGTCCCTGTTGATTCTGCTGGACCTCTCATTGGCCTTCGATACAGTCGACCACGGTATTCTTCTGAGACGCCTCGCGGGAATGGACCTTGGAAGTACTGCTTTGCAGTGGCTCCAGTCCTTTCTCATGGGGAGATCCCAGAAGGTGTCGCTAGGGGACTCCTGCTCGACCCCACAGCCATTGTACTGTGGAGTCCCGCAGGGTTCAATACTGTCCCCTATGTTATTTAACATTGAAAGGCCAAACACGGTATAGGGTTACAGCCTGTGCTTGACGGGGTCACACTCCTCCTGAAGGTGCAGGTTCACAGCTTGGGAGTGATTGTGGATTCATCGCTGAGCCTGGAGCCCCAGGTTTCGGCGGTGGTCAGGGGAGCTTGTGCACAATTAAAACTCGTGCGCCAGCTGCGCCCGTACCTTGGGAAGTCTGACTTGACCACGGTGGTCCACGCTTTGGTTACATCCCGTTTAGATTACTGCAACGCTCTCTATGTGGGGTTGTCTCTGAAGACTGCCCGGAAGCTTCAATTAGTCCAACGTGTGGCAGCCATGTTACCCATGTTACTAATGGGAGCGGGGTAAAGGGAGCATACTACTCCTATGTTGCGCCAGCTCCACTGGCTGCCAGTCAGCTTCCGACCACAATTCAAAGTGCTGGTCTTAACCTATAAAGCCCTAAACAACTCTGGCCCAATTTACCTGTCCAAACGTATCCTCCCCTCTGAGCCATCAAGATTACTAAGATCATCTGGAGGGGCCCTGGTCTCGATCCCACCGGCCTCACAGGCGCGGCTGGTGGGGACGAGAGACAGGGCCTTCTCGGTGGTGGCCCCTCAACTCTGGAACTCCCTTCCACTGGAGATCAGAACTGCCCCTTCGATCTTAACATTCAGGAAACAGGTGAAAACCTGGCTTTGGGGATTGGCATTCAATGAATGAGCCATGATCCTGTGATATAGATGGATGATGACGAATAATGGCTTTGATGACGACTGACCACTGTAATCATATGATTGTATTTTTGCCATTTTTATTGTTTCAATGTTTTAATGTTTTAGTGTGATTTAGAAATATGATGTTTTTATGACGGTCTGTAATATTGATGTTGGAAACCGGCCTGAGTCCCTCGAATGGAGGTGAGAAGACCGGTATACAAAACTACCAAATAAATAAATAATAAGTAAATAAGCAGGTCAAGCTTCGCTATCTAGCATCTTTGGAGAAGACCTAGAATCCAGGAATTCTGGCAGTGCCTAACAGAAATGACAGCAAACATGTGCCTTCTACAATGTTCCCATTTTTTGCATTCACATTCCAGTCAAAAATGAATTGAAGTGATAATCTTTCCATCCCATGCTTATGTTGATTGTTATCATTCAATGAATGTCTCCCATCTTCAGTGGGGGTGGGAGGGTGAGGAAGAAAAAGTTGCAAAATCACTCAGAAAGTTGAATAAAGAAGATATTCCTCACTAATCTATACTTAAGCAGTGGGTTCATGGGTTATGTACAGATTCAGCATCTCTTATTCAAAATTCCAGAATCTGAAATTGCCATCTCGGGTCGCTGCGACAGTGACATCTTTGTGTTATCGAAGGCTTTCCTTCGACAGGAACATAATCAATAAGAAACATGAAACTTGAACCTCAACAATACTTACTTACTTACTTAGGCGATCCCTCGTTGGACGAGTAAGATGGTCTTCCATCATGGGTTTCCTTGTGGGTCCGCATGTGGCTGTGGAGCCCTATTCTTGCTCTGCATCTTCTTCCGCAGTGAGGGCATTGGTTTCCAGGTGGAAGGCGGTCCCGGTCGGGGTTGGCTTGATGCGCCTTCCTCCTGGCACGTTTCTCTCTTTCACCCTCCACTCGTGCCTCCTCGAATTCTGCAGCACTGCTGGTCACAGCTGACCTCCAGCTGGAGCGGTCAAGGGCCAGGGCCTCCCAGTTCTCAGTGTCTATGCCAGAGTTTTTAAGGTTGGCTTTGAGCCCATCTTTAAATCTCTTTTCCTGTCCACCAACATTCCGTTTTCCGTTCTTGAGTTCGGAGTAGAGCAACTGCTTTGGGAGACGGTGGTCAGGCATCCGGACAACGTGGCCTGTCCAGCGGAGTTGATGTTGGAGGACCATTGCTTCAATGCTGGTGGTCTTCTTCCAGCTCGCTGACGTTTGTCCGCTTGTCTTCCCAGGAGATTTGCAGGATTTTCCGGAGGCAGCGCTGATGGAATCGTTCCAGGAGCTGCATGTGACGTCTGTAGACAGTCCACGTCTCACAGGCATATAGCAGGGTTGGGAGGACAATAGCTTTATAGACAAGCACCTTAGTATCCCTACGGATGTCCCGGTCCTCAAACACTCTCTGCTTCATACGGGAAAATGCTGCACTTGCAGAGCTCAGGCGGTGTTGTATTTCGGCGTCGATGTTGACTTTGGTGGAGAGGTGGCTGCCAAGGTAGCGGAAATGGTCGACATTTTCTAATGTTACACCATTGAGCTGTATCTCTGGCATTGGAGAGGGGGCGGCTGGTGACTGCTGGAACAGCACTTTGGTTTTCTCGATGTTCAGTGACAGGCCAAGCTTTGTGTATGCTTCTGCAAAGGTGTTGAGAGTGGCTTGTAGATCTTCTTCTGTATGCGCACAGACGACATTGTCATCAGCATACTGGAGTTCTATAACAGATGTTGTTGTGACCTTGGTTTTGGCTTTCAGTCTGCTGAGGTTAAATAGCTTGCCGTCTGTCCAATAGATGATTTCCACTCCGGTGGGAAGCTTCCCATCAACAAGGTGCAGTATCATGGCGATGAAGATGGAGAATAAAGTTGGGGCAATAACACATCCCTGTTTGACACCCGATTCCACCTTAAATGGGTCACTTTGGGAGCCATTGCTATCCAAGACTGTTGCCATCATGTCATCGTGGAGGAGCCACAGGATGTTCACAAATTTGCTTGGGTACCCGATTTTTTGGAGGATGGTCCAGAGAGCGCTGCGATTCACTGTGTCGAATGCCTTTGCAAGGTCGATGAATGCCATGTACAGAGGTTGGTTTTGTTCCCTGCATTTTTCTTGGAGCTGTCGTGCAGTGAAGATCATGTCCACAGTTCCTCTGGGGGGCGGAAGCCGTTCTGGGATTCTGGGAGGGTGTCTTCTGAGAGGGGCAGAAGGCGGTTTGCAAGGATTCTTGCGAGGATTTTTCCAGCAGAGGTTAGAAGGGAGATACCTCGATAGTTTCCGCAGTCTGTTCTTTCCCCTTTTTTGAAGAGGGTGATGATGGTGGCATCCTTGAAGTCTGCTGGGATTTTCTCGGTCACCCACACTTTTTCTATGAGCTGGTGGAGTTGGTGTGTCAGCGCAGGTCCTCCCTCTTTAAAGATTTCAGCAGGGATCCCATCTGGTCCGCTGGCTTTGTTGTTCTTTTGTTGGCTGATGGCATTGCTGACTTCTTCCAAACTAGGCAGTGCTGCAAGCTCATCCCTGGTTTGTTGTTGCGGGATTTGTGAGAGGACCTCTTCGGCCACACTGGAGCTGCGATTTAGGAGGCTTCGGTAGTGTTCTTTCCAACGTAGTGCAATTGACTTTTGGTCCTTCAGGAGTTTGGTTCCGTCTGATGAGCGTAGAGGCTGTATGCCATGGTTTCTTGGCCCATAGATGACCTTTGTGGCTTTGAAAAATCCTTGAGCATTATGGGTATCTGCCAGGTGTTGGATTTCTTCAGCCTTCTTTGTCCACCAGATGTTCTTGAGTTCTCTTGTCCTTCTTTGGACCTCAGCTTTTGCACTGGCGTAGATCTTTTTCTTAGCAGCACAGTTGATGTCTCTCTGCCATGTTTGGAAGGCTTTCCTTTTCTTGTCGATTAGCTGTTGGATCTCGATGTCATTTTCGTCAAACCAGTCTTGATGTTTCTTGGCTTGGTATCCAATAGTTTCTTCGCAGGCTTGGATGATGGAGGTCTTCAGTTTGTTCCAATGTTCCTCAACATTTTCGGGGTGTACTGTGGGTAGATGGTCCTTGAGTGCTGTTTGGAGATGGGCTCGCCTGGAGGGCTCCTGAAGGGCTTGGGTGTTCATTTTGCGCCTTGTCTTTCTTCCTTGGAGTCTGCGCTTGGGGGCGATCTTGATAGCCATCGTGGATCGGATTAGCCTGTGGTCGGTCCAGCAGTCGTCAGCACCTGTCATGGCTCTTGTGAGGAGTACGTCACGGCGGTCTCTGGCATGTGTGATTACATAGTCTAAGAGGTGCCAGTGCTTTGACCGGGGGTGCTTCCATGATGTCTTGAACTTGTTTTTCTGGCGGAAGAGCGTGTTGGTGATGACAAGGTTGTGCTCCGCACATTTGGTGAGAAGCAGGATGCCATTCGAGTTGCTGTTTCCAACCCCGTCTTTTCCTATGGTGCCTGGCCACAGGTCGAAGTCTCACCCGACTCTTGCATTGAAGTCCCCCAGGAGAATGATTTTGTCCTCCTTAGGTATCCCCGATAGGACAGTGTCCAGCTGATAGTAGAATCTCTCCTTGATGTCTTCATCAGTGTCTAGTGTTGGTGCATAGGCACTTATGATGGTTGCCCGTTGGTTTTTGGCAAGATCAATTCGGAGGGTGGAGAGTCGTTCGTTGATGCCAGTGGGTGCTTCGGACAGATGTTTCATCAGATCATTTCTTATAGCAAAGCCAACTCCGTGCATTCTTTGGTCTTTTTCGGGCAGTCCCTTCCAGAAGAAGGTGTAGCCCCCTTTTTCTTCCTTCAGCTGTCCCTCTCCTGCTCTCCGGGTCTCCTGAAGGGCTGCTATGTCGATGTTGAAGCGTCCCAGCTCCCTTGCGATGATGGCAGTTCTGCGTTCGGGGCGTTCACTGTCACTGTTGTCCATCAGTGTCCGTACGTTCCACGTACCGAAGTTCATTTTTCTTTTTTGGCCGCAGGATGGTGACCCCACTGGACGCGGCAGTCCAGTCAGGGATAAGTGAGGCAGACTATGTTTAGGGCACCTTTTCTAGCCCCCTCCCCGTGTGGGGTGAGCAGAGTGGGTCCTAAAGGGCTGCTCAGTCGCGGATACAGCTGCCGAACTACTCAACTGCCTCGGACCTTGAGGTAGAACGACTGAGTCCGTACCCACCGCCCATGTGCCAGTCTGTGACTAGGGGCTTCCAGATTTCACAGTCCTGCCCCCGTCGCCACTCGCTGATCGCCATGGGACTTTGGTTGCTTGGTTTTTATTTTCTTTGGAAGACGCCTCAACAATAACACCTCTAGGGTATCACACTCTCTAGTTCTTATCTTGGCCTAACATATCATTTAGTGGGTTGCTGTGAGTTTTCCAGGCTGTCTGGCCACATTTCAGAAGCATTCTCTCCAGACGTTTCACCCACACCTATGGCAGGCATCCTCAGAGGTTTTGAAGTCTGTTGGCAACCAGGCAAGTGAGGTTTATATATCTGTGGAATATCTAGGGTGGGAGAAAGAACGCTTGTCTGTTTGAGGCAAGTGCGGATGTTGCAATTGGCCAGATTGATTAGCATTGAATAGCTTTGCAGCTTCAAATACTATAATGGAGACTCCACCACAGACATCAGAAGAGCTGCAAGACTAGGAACAATATACAAGAGTAAAGACAATGATCCACCCAGAGAAAAAGTATTCTTATCATACATCACTGACAGCACAAGGAAGTTGATGAAGAAACACACCCTACAAACTATCTATGAACCCACTAAGATAATCCAACAAATGCTACGTTCAGCATCCTCTCACTTTTGCAGGAGTCTACCGTATACCACACAGCTGAGGACAAGTCTACATAGGGATCACCACATGCAGAAGCATTGACCAGGCACAAATCAAGGAACATGAAAGGAACTGCAGACTAATTCGACCAGAGAAGTCAACCATAGCAGAGCACCTGATGAACCAACCCGTACACAGCATATTATCTGAGACCACAGAAATGCTGGACCACTCTAAAAACTACCCTGTCAGACTACACAGAGAAGCCACTGAAATCCACAAGCATATGGACAATTTCAACAGAAAGGAGGAAACTATGAAAATGAACAAAATCTGGCTACCGGTATTAAAGACACCCTCTAAAATCAAGACAGTATATAAAGGGCAACACTCAAAAAACAAGGGAATTCCAGACAGGAAACAATCAGGGCCAGCTAACACCTCCCAACAATGATTTCCCCAGGCAGCAATCACCCAGGCTTTGAAGCTGCAAGGCCGTTCAATGCTAATGTGGCCAATTGCAACATTCTCACTCTCCTCAAACAGACAGAGTTCTTTCTCCCACCCTGGACATTATTCCACAGGTATATAAACCTCACTTGCCTAGTTTCCAACAGACCTCACAACCTCCTAGGATGCCTGCCACAGATGTGGGTGGAACGTCATGAGAGAATGCTTCAGCAACATGGCCAGATAGCCTGGAAAACCCATAGCAACCCAGTGACATCTTTGCTTTGTAATGGTTCATTGCATATACTTTTTGGCACACAAAATTATTTAAAACCTAGTGCGAAAGCATTACCTTCAGTTATGTGTATGTAAACATTTGATTATATATTTATTTATTTACAATATTTATAGCTCGCCCTTCTCAGCCATACGGTGACTCATTGTAGATTGGCTTGGGCCCCATCTACAAGATATCTCATTTTGTATGAACATGTAAATACAAGTACACACTGTTCCCAAGTTACAGACATCCAACTTACAATGACTTATTGTTAGGAATGGAGCTGAGACAGCAGGAAGTAAGGGAAAGCTCCCTCTAGGAAGGGAATCAACTCCTGGAAGAGTTGTTATCATGAGGAAAAGGGTCTCCAATGAAGCTTTATCTCCAAGCCTTGTTCCCACAACAAGCCACATTTTTCAAAAATCCAGTTCTCACAAGTACAGAAAGCAAGGTGAAATCTTCTGAACAGGGGCATGGGCAGCAAAACAAATGTCACAAATACCCTAAAGCAGGTATGAGCAAACTTGGGTCCTCTAGGTGTTTTGGACTTCAACTCCCACAATTCCTAACAGCCTCACCCCCCCCCTCACTGAAAGGTTGGTCAAGGAAGCCAGAGGAAGAAAGGGGGCCTGAGGCTGTTAGGAACTGTGGGAGTTGAAGTCCAAAACACCCAGAGAGCTCAAGTTTGCCCATGCCTGCCCTAAAGTCACCAGATCCCATCTAATCTTGGAAGCAAAGCAGTTTCAGCCCTGGTCAGTCCCAATGAATGCCTTCTGAAGTGGGAAATGGAAAACTCACCTATAGATAGTAGGCTTGGTTGATCAAGAAAAAAATTGGTTCTAAACTTGTTTAGTTTCTAGGGGGCGCCAGCGTTTTGATTTTGATAGGAGTTTTGAAATTTCCGATTTCAAAATTTCGATATTTACGAAATTTCGTTAATATACAAATCGATTTGTTAATGGCGGACGAAATTTTGCAATGCGCGAAAAACACCTCCAAATGGGACAGGGGGAACTTTTGAAGCTTCCCTCTCCCTCTGTGGTTGACGGTTGGTGATAAAACTTACAATTAACCAAAACCAAATTAAAATAAATTCAGGATGAAATTAAAATACATTAAGTAAAAAATACAAATTAAAATAAATTAAAATTATTTTATTTATTCAATAAAATAATAAAATAAATAAATAATAAAATAATAAAATAAAATAATAAAATAAATAATAAAATAAATAATAAGATAAAATAAAATGTAATAAAATACATAAATTATTAATTCAATAATATAAAATATAGAAATTAAATAAAAGAAAGTAAAAAACAAATAAAAATCAATGAAAATTGCACTTTGAAATAAACAATTAAATTATTAAAGTATTGCCAAATTATCTGGCAAGTGTAAACTCATAGAATCCTATTCAAAGCAGGGAAGCATAGATCCAGACTCAGTCTTAGTCTCAGAAGGCAATGGGAAGCTTTTTCTGTAGAAATCTGTACCAAGTGTACATATTAATATAATTCCTCTAGCACTAATGCAAGTTAAGTAAAGACTGATTCCCCCCGGGAAGGGTTGGAGGGAGGGGTGGGTGAAATCAAATAAATTAAGTAAGTAACTATATAATTTCAAATCAATCAAAATTAATTTATTTATTTATAAATTAAAAAACATTACTGTACAGGAGTTGATTATAAATTGTATGAATTTAACTGTATTTGTGTTTAGATTGGCTGCAGTAATGCTGGAGCAGCCTAAGTCAGAGGAGTCCTCCATGTGCGTTGCCATGGAGACCGATGCAGGAGAGAGGAAAGTGGGAGGAGCTTTGAGAAGAGGGTTTGAAAAAACGACAGTTAAAAATCAGTTAGGGTTTAGGTTCAGAGGAGTGAGGAGTTAGGGTTTAGGTTTAGAGGAGTGAGCAGTGAGGAGTTAAGAGTTGAGGGTGAGGAGTTGGTAGAGGAAAGGATTAGGAGGTTGTAGCTGAAAGAGAGTAAATTGTGAAGCAAAGTTTCGAGGCTTTGGAAAGCCAGATTAAGCTACTGGAAGTTTCATAGGCTAGAGAGGCTGATAAGGGAAACATAGCCAGTATTCTTTTAGTCTAAGGAAAGGCTAAAGAATAAGCTTATTAAGTATCTGATCAAGGGAGGATCAGATAAGGGAGATATCCCTGTGTTGAAATTTTGTTTATTAATAAGTGCTTCACCTCAGGAAGATACTGTGTGAAACGTTCATCTAACAAAGTATTGTTCTAAGTTCTATAACAAAAGTTACAACTTGCAACCACATGCTTTGTACTCAATAAATTTGTTAACTTTTGTTTGAAGATTACCTCATCTCCATCAATTCTGCGTCCAGTGTGCTATTTCTCACAATAATACATCTTACCTCACTTGGTGGCAGAAACGCAGGGAAAAGTAACCAAATAAACCTACATTCTTCTCTCCAGTCATGCTACAGTATATACAGTGTAATTGCTATTAAGTTATTACTCTCTTAATAAAGGAGGAGGTGTGATTAAACAGCCTCCCTTCCAACTTGATGGTAAATTTGGTTCCTAATTGGCAACCTCCATTGCAAATCGGCCAGTTCTTTTTAAAATTGGGAACTGGGGTAAAATCTCCTGAATACTGGTTCCTTTCAAATTGGTGGCAACAATAAATTATCCCTCCGCTCCATTGCTTCTTTTCAAATTGGTGGCAAATGACGGGATACGATTAACAACTGATTTAGTGCCTTAAGACTACTTTGAGAATAATTTGTGAGGTAAAAGTTATTGAAATATGGCTACCAGATGACAGAAAAAGCTTGTTGAGGGAACAGAGGGAGACCAAGAAGGAAGTTCAGGCTCTGAAGCAGAAACAGAGCCAGTGCCTGTGTCAGAAATGGCTTTTAAGTACAAACTAGAGATGAAACGATTGGAAATAGAGGCAAAACAAAGGGAAAGAGAGTTTGAAGAAAGACAAAAAGAGAGAGAACAGGAGATAGAATTGAGGAGAATGGAAATGCAAAAAGCAAAAATTAGCTTTGTCTCAAACATCCAGTAATATCCAAGAAGGGAGCTCTAGACTGGATACCCCAGATATGATAAGGAGATTTCCTAAATTTATTAAGGATGACGATATAGAGAAATTTCTAATCTCATTTGAGCGATGTTGTAAAGATTTTGGGATTGCTGAGGAAAAATGGATGACGTACTTAAGGCCTCGGATAAGTGGAAAGCTCTTAGAAATATATGGGGAAATGCCTGAGGAGTCCTATGGGGATTATGATTTATTTAAGAGAGAGGTTCAACAGAAATTTCAATTAACACCTGAATTTTACAGATTCAAGTTCAGGACTCTGAAAAGAGATAAGAACCAAAGTTTTGCTCAGATGGCCTCTAGATTGTCTCAACTGTTTGATAGTTGGCTAAGGACGTCTGAGGTGGAAAATTACCAACAACTGAGAGAACTTTTAAAATTGGAACAATTTTTCCGATTGATACCTTCTGATTTTCGCTGGCTGGTACAGGATCGAAAGCCATCAACTGTAGTAGAGGCAGCGGTTATGGTAGATCAATTAATTACTCTAAAAGAAGGATTCAAAAGGGAAGATCTGCCAAACAATAAAAGGACAAACAGGCAGCCATTTTACCAACATCAAACACGCCCACAGCAGGGAAAAGGTTCTGCAATAGAAAACCCCTCCTGGAGGAGGCAGAGTGTAATGAGTCAAACTGCTCCTGAAGGAAAAATGAGTTGTTTTCAGTGTGGAAAGTGGGACCATATAAGGTATCAATGTCCCCTTTTAAGAAAAGAGAAAACAACCCTCTTTGTTAATAAAGTAAAAGAAACAAAGAAAACAGAACCAAATACTGTGTCAAAGGAGAGTTCGGAAACAGAGCCTCAAGAGAAACAATGTTTGTTCATTTTGTCAAACACCCCAACTGAGGATTACTTAGAATCCATTTCCATTGACAACAAAGACATGAGAGAGTGGCGGGACACAGGATCCGATGTGTGTATTATACATCCAGATATAATACCTCAGAAATTTCAGTATCCTACCTCTGAAATAAGATTAAAAGGCTTGGGACCTGCAATACCAACAGCAGCAGTGTCCTTGCCAATAGAATATGGAGGTTGGAAGGGTATGTGGGATTTTGCAGTCAGTCCAGACATACCATACAGATGTTTAATTGGAAATGATCTGGCTAAAAAGATTGAAAACTGGAGAATGGCGTGTGAGGAAGAAGAATATAACAGCAAAAGCCTTGATCAAAAAGCCATGTGTTTCGCCATACAACAGGATGGGGATGAGAATCCAGAATCCAGCGCTATGGTTGCTGATCTTATTAAGAAGACAGGAGGAGCCAGAGAAATTGAACAGGAACAAAGAGCAGATGAATTTCTAAAACCTTTGTTCGCTTTGGCTCAAAACCCCACAGTATCAGCAAAAGGGCAGCCCTCCAAGTTTGTGTTAAAGAATGGTGTCTTATATAGAGAAACCAGAAACATGAAGTCAACAAAAGGATCAATGACATGTAATCAGATTGTAGTGCCTCAAAGTTTTAGAGAACAGCTGATGAGGGTGGCACACGAGAACCCTCACGGTGGACATCTGGGCGTGAAGAAAACCACAAAGAGAATCACTAAAAACTTTTATTGGCCTGGCATGTCCCAGAAGATCAAAGAGTTTTGCCAGTCTTGTGATATCTGCCAAAGATTGAGTACTGGAAGGGTTAAAATTAAAGCTCCTATGATCCCTATGCCAGTAATTGCAGAACCATTTTACAGAGTGGGCATTGACATAGTGGGTCCTCTTTGTAAGCCAAGCAGACGTGGTTACAGATACATTCTAACCATGATTGACTACGCCACAATATATCCAGAGGCTGTAGCTCTAACTAACATTGAGACAACAACGATTGCAAATGCACTGTTATCCATTTGGGGAAGAACTGGTTATCCTAGAGGATTGGTTTCTGACTTGGGAACTCAATTTACTTCCAGACTCATGTTAAAATTGCTTGAGTTATGTGGAATCAGACACCTGACTTCAACAGCTTATCACCCACAGACAAATGGACTAGTTAAAAATCTGAACAAGACTTTAGTCAAAATGATAAAGTCTTAAAGTCAAAAGAAGCCTTACGACTGGGACGTCAAACTACAACTGTTATTCGCCTACAGGACTATCCCTCATGACAGCACTGGCTACAGTCCGTTTGAATTGCTATATGGAAGGAAAGCTCGTGGTCCATTAGACCTGATAAAGGAATACTGGGAGGAAAATCCAGCAACAGATCCAGTTCCAGTGTCGGAGTACCTAAAGGATCTTCAATCAACAATGCAACTGGCTAGGGACATTGCACAAGAACATTCGCTTGCTGCTCAGCAAAGACAAAAAGACTATTATGATTCTACTGCTAAGCCAAAGATCTTCAACACTGGAGATGAAGTTTTGTTTTTATCTCCCAACAAAACCAAAAACCTGCAATTAGATTGGTTGGGACCCTGGAAGATCACCAGGAAACACAACCAAATAAACTATGATATTCATTAGGCCTATCGGTTTTAGTTCGTTAATTCGTTTTTTCGTAATTTATTCGTTATTTTTAGCATATCCGACGCGATTTCAAAACATATTTTCAAACCCGGAAGGGTTTAAAAATATCGAAACAGCAGCCCCATTTTTTTTACGAGCTTCAGCTCGTCTCGTTAATGGGATGGAGGCTGCTGTGCTGCTGGTGCCTGGGAGCCAATCCGGCGCTCCCAAGCACCCCAGCAGTAAATGGGGCGGGCGGCGCGAAGGGGCGGCGCGAGCAACACAGCTGGGAGGAGGAGGAGGAGGAGGAGGGCGCAGCAGCCGGAGCGGATCGGATGGCGCGCGCGCTCCTGCGCCCTCCTCCTCCTCCTCCTCCTCCCAGCTGTGTTGCAGGAAGTGTCAGGAGGAGGAGGAGGAGGGCGCAGGAGCGCGCGCGCCATCCGATCGGCTCCGGCTGCTGCGCCCTCCTCCTCCTCCTCCTCCTCCTGACACTTCCTGCAACACAGCTGGGAGGAGGAGGAGGAGGAGGAGGGCGCAGGAGCGCGCGCGCCATCCGATCCGCTCCGGCTGCTGCGCCCTCCTCCTCCTCCTCCTCCTCCTCCCAGCTGTGTTGCAGGAAGTGCCAGGAGGAGGAGGAGGAGGAGGAGGGCGCAGCAGCCGGAGCCGATCGGATGGCGCTCTTGCTGTGAGTTTTCAGGCTCTTCTTTTGCTGTGAGTTTTCAGGGCTGTATGTATGACCATGTTCCAGAAGCATTCTCTCCTGACATTTTGCCCACATCTATGGCAGGCATCCTCAGAGGTCTGTTGGAAACTAGGCAAATGGAGTTTCAGTTTATCTGCTACTGCACCATTAGCTTCCACTTCCCAATAATTCCTCTCACTCCCTTTCCTCCCTAGCAACCCAAACAGCGCCTTAGAACTACGTTTCCCATGATGCTTTAGGGCACCGCTTGAGTAGCTCAGTGGAAAAGAGGCTGGGTTGTCTCTGGTGCCTCGGAGCTGCCTTTTTAGCCTCCCCGTGCCCCTTGGAACTACGTTTCCCACAAGGCACCGCTCCAACAATTCTCTGGAGGGAGGGGCGGGGGACGGGGGAGGGAATGGCTAAGATGGCGGCCGGTCTGAGGGGCTGTGTTGGGAGTCGGGGGCGTCGCGGCGGTCGGCGGCGCTGCTGAGGGGCAAGCAGCGCTCGGAGCAGCCGGCTAGCCATGTTCCAGAAGCATTCTCTCCTGACATTTTGCCCACATCTATGGCAGGCATCCTCAGAGGTCTGTTGGAAACTAGGCAAATGGAGTTTCAGTTTATCTATTAGGCCTGTTTGATCAAGAAAAAATTTGTTTCTAAAATGTTTTGTAAATATTTACGAAATTTCGTAAATAACAAAACATTTTTTTGGAAAGTTTTGTAAATATTTTAAATATCGAAACAAAAAAACACCCCAATTACAAATCGATTTTAGAAACAAATTTTTTCTTGATCAAACAGGCCTAATATTCATGATGAACATTCAAATGTGGAAAGAAGAGTTCATGTAAACATGTTAAAGCCTTATGTTGGAAGGTCTACTAATGTTTATTTTGTTGTTTCGGAAGAAGAATCCGGTCCCTTTTCTTTTTGGGAGGGTGATCGTGAACAATAAAAAAATTTGGATCTGGTATTAAGTAGATTGAAAGAAGCAGGGTTAACTATTAAAGCTTCCAAGTGCAAGTTAGGATACAATACAACCAAGTATTTAGGACATTTAGTGGGAGGAGGTTGTATTCGACCTGACCCTACTAAAGTGGCAGTTATTCACCAGTGGCCAGTGCCCAAAACAAAAAAACAGGTTAGGGCATTCCTTGGATTGGCTAGATACTATCGTAAATTCATTCCATCTTTTAGTGATTTGGCAGCCCCTCTTTCGGATTTTACCAAAAAGAAGAACCCGAATCAGGTAATTTGGACTCCAAATTGTCAAACTGCCATGGATCAATTGAAGAAAGCCATTACTTCGGATTCGGTCCTAGTTGTGCCAGATTTTGATAAACCTTTTATTCTAACATGTGATGCATCGGATACTGGACTAGGAGCTGTCCTAAGCCAGATAGATGTAGAGGGTGAGGACAGACCTATTTTGTTTTTGAGTAAAAAGTGGCATTCAACAATTGAAAAAGAATGCTATGCCATCATCTGGTCAGTTAAAAAATTAAAGCCATATTTGTGGGGGAGAAAGTTTACCTTACAAATGGACCATGCTACATTAAGGTGGCTAGATAATGTAAAAGGTATGAATAACAAATTATTGAGATGGAGTTTATGTTTACAGGATTTTACATTTCAAATTAAACATGTTTCAGGTAAACGAAACATAGTCGCAGATGCCCTGTCTAGAAGTTCGTATGGTTAAAGGTTTGTATATATGCATTATAATGTATTTAACCATATTTTGATTGCCTTTCAGAAATATTGTGTATTTAGATATTGTTGGATAATTTGTGGAATTATTTTTGCCCATTCCGGGACTGAGAATGGCCCAAAAATAATTTTTTTTGGCGGGGGGGGGGGGGGGGGAAGCTGTACAGGAGTTGATTATAAATTGTATGATTTTAACTGTATTTGTGTTTAGATTGGCTGCAGTAATGCTGGAGCGGCCCCTAACCTCTGCAGAGGTGGAGGACCCATTAAGTTGGTCCGCCCCAGGAGGCTTATGGATCCGGATGGATTCCTGACGGCTCTTGGGGATTTTCCCGCCACCTCGGTAGGTGATCCTGTTGATGCTCTGGTCGCTCTCTGGAATGGGGAGATGACTAGGGCAATTGACACGATCGCTTCAGAACGTCCCCTCTCAAGTAGCCGTGCTAAACCAGCCCCTTGGTTCACTTAGGAGCTGGCAGCGATGAAGCGAAGGAAGAGGGAACTAGAGAGTGTGTGGTGATCGGATCCGAGCGAGCCAAATCGAACACGGTTTGTGTCCTTTTTAAGGGCATATGCCGTGGCAATAAAAGCCGCAAAGAAAACTTTCTTTGTGGCCACTATTGCGTCTGCAAAGAACCGTCCGGCTGAGTTGTTCCGGATTGTCAGAGGCCTTTTAAACCCCGCCATTCTAGGCGGGAACCCTGACAATTCGGCATCTTGCTGCGAAGCTTTTGCTCGGTTCTTTGCAGACAAAGTCGCTTTGATCCGTTCTGGTCTGGACACCATATTAAGGGCAGTCTCTGAGGATGTAACACGAGCACCTGCTTGTCCTATTTTGATGGATTCATTTCAATTGGTGAAACCCGAGGATGTGGACAAGATACTTGGAGGAATGAAGCCTACCATGTCCATCCTAGACCCCTGCCCATCCTGGCTTCTAAAGGACACCAGAGGGGGATTGGCTGAGTGGGTTGAGGTGGTGGTTAACGCCTCCCTTCGGGAAGGCAGAATTCCAGCGAGCTTAAAACAAGCTATAATAAAACCGCTGTTGAAAAAACCATCACTGGACCCCACTAAATTCAACAACTTTCGGCCAGTTTCCAATCTTCCCTTTTTGGGCAAAGCCCTGGAACGCGTGGTGGCCTCACAAATCCAGGTATTCTTGGGAGACACGGATTATCTGGATCCGGCACAGTCTGGTTTCAGATCAGGACATGGAACCGAGACAGTCTTGGTCGCCTTAGTGGATGATCTGTGCTGGGATCATCCACAGAGTGTGTCCCTGTTGGTGCTGCTGGACCTCTCAGCGGCCTTCGATACCGTCGACCACGGTATCCTTCTGGAACGCCTTGCAGGGATGGGTCTCAGAGGCACTGTTTTACAGTGGCTTCAGTCATTCCTGGAGGGTCGGTCCTAGAAGGTGTTATTGGGAGACACCTGTCCAACCCCACAACCCTTGTCGTGTGGGGTTCCTCAGGGTTCAATACTGTCCCCCATGCTGTTTAATATCTACATGAAGCCGCTGGGAGAGATCATCCGGAGTTTCGGGGTATGGTGTCATCTGTACGCAGATGATGTCCAACTCTGTCACTCCTTTCCACCTGCTACTAAGGAGGCTGTCGAGGTCCTGAACCGGTGCCTGGCCGCTGTAACGGTCTGGATGAGGGCGAACAAATTGAAATTGAGTCCAGACAAGACAGAGGTACTCCTGGTCAGTCGCAAGGCCGAACAGGGTATAGGGTTACAGCCTGTTCTGGATGGGGTCGCACTCCCCTTGAAGGCGCAGGTTCGCAGCTTGGGTGTGATCCTGGATTCATCGCTGAGCCTGGAGCCCCAGGTCTCGGCGGTGACCAGGGGAGCATTTGCACAGCTTAGGCTCGTGCACCAGCTGCGCCCGTACCTTGGGAAGTCTGACTTGGCCACGGTAGTCCACGCTCTGGTTACATCCCGTATAGACTACTGCAACGCTCTCTACGTGGGGTTGCCTTTGAAGACGGCCCAGAAGCTCCAACTGGTCTAACGTGCGGCAGCCATGATGCTAAAAGGAGCGGGACGCAGGGAGCATACAACCCCCCTGCTGTACCAGCTCCACTGGCTGCCGATCTGCTACCAGGCCCAATTCAAGGTGCTGGCATTGGCCTATAAATCCCTAAACGGTTCCGGCCCAAGATACCTAACTGACCGCCTCTCGGCCTATGAGCCCACAAGGACTTTTAGATCTTCTGGGGAGGCCCTGCTCTTGATCCCGCCTGCGTCACAGGCACGGCTAGCGGGGACGAGAGATAGGGCCTTCTCGGTGGTGGCTCCTCGGCTGTGGAACACCCTTCCCGTGGACATCAGGCTAGCTCCCTCCCTGTTGACATTCCGCAGGAAGTTAAAGACCTGGCTGTTTAAGAAGGCATTTGAACAAGAAGTGCAATGATTGGCAATTCGACCATAGGAATGGAACAACGGAAATGATATTGGATTGTGGGTTTGACGATGAGACGACTTGGAATGGCTTTTGTAGTAATGTTGATGTTTTGATGAGATGTTTTTCGATAATGATGAATTGTGGATTATTATACACTATGGTTTGTATTTTGCACCTGTTTTTCTATGTTGTACACCCCAATGAGTCGCCCTTCGGCTGAGAATTGCGGTATATAAGCGAAGTAAATAATAAATAAAATAATAAATAAGTCAGAGGAGTCCTCCATGTGCATTGCCATGGAGACCGATGCAGGAGAGAGGGAAGTGGGAGGAACTTAGTTTGAAAAAAACAATTGTTAAAAATCAGTTAGGGTTTAGGTTCAGAGGAGTGAGGCGTTATAGTTTAGGTTTAGAGGAGTGAGCAGTGAGGAGTTAAGAGTTGAGGGTGAGGAGTTGGTAGAGGAAAGGATTAGGAGGTTGTAGCTGAAAGAGAGTGAATTGTGAAGCAAAGTTTCGAGGCTTTGGAAAGCCAGAATAAGCTATTGGAAGTTTCTTAGGCTAGAGAGGCTGATAAGGGAAACATAGCCAGTATTCTTTTAGTCTAAGGAAAGGCTAAAGAATAAGCTTATTAAGTATCTGATCAAGGGAGGATCAGATAAGGGAGATATCCCTGTATTGAAATTTGTTTATTAATAAGTGCTTCACCTCAGGAAGATACTGTGTAACCTGAAAGAGTGAAACGTTCATCTAACAAAGTATTGTTCTAAGTTCTATAACAAAAGTTATAACTTGCAACCACACGCTTTGTACTCAATAAATTTGTTAACTTTTGTTTGAAGACTACCTCATCTCCATCAATTCTGCGTCCAGTGTGCTATTTCTCACAATAATACATCTTACCTCACTTGGTGGCAGAAACGCAGGGAAAAGTAACCAAATAAACCTACATTCTTCTCTCCACTCACGCTACAGTATATACAGTGTAATTGCTATTAAGTTATTACTTTCTTAATAAAGGATGAGGTGCGATTAAACAGCCTCCCTTCCAACTTGATGATAAATGTGGTTCCTAATCGGCAACCTCCATTGCAAATCGGCCAGTTCTTTTTAAAATTGGGAACTGGGGTAAAATCTCCTGAATACTGGTTCCTTTCAAATTGGTGGCAACAATAAATCATCCCTCCGCTCCCTTGCTTTGTTTCAATTACATTAAATAAAATAAAAGTAATAAAATAAAATGTAATAAAATACATACATTACATAAATGTAATAAAATACATACATTACATAAATAAAAAAGAAATAAAATAAATAATACAGAAATTAAATAAAATATAGTAAAGAACATAAAAATAAATTAAAATTGCACTTATAATCAAATTATTAAATTGTTAAATTATTGCCAAATTTTCTGGCAAGTGTAGACTCATAGAATCCAGTTCAAAGCAGATAATCTGGGATCAGATCCTGGGATACAGGGAAGCGTAGATCCAGACTCAGTCTCAGAAGGCAATAGGAAACCTCTTCTGAAGAAATCTGTATCTAGTGTACAATCATTATAATCCCTATAGCACTTCTGCAAGTCAAGTAAGGTTCGATGCCCCCCGGGAGGGGTTGATGGTGAGTCAGTACTCACTAAGTGATTTGTGGCCAAATTCAGCAGAAATTTGTGCAGCGGTTTTGGATGTTGTGTTCATTCCATAAATAAAAATTACAATTTAAATTTAATTAGTAGGATTAGATTGAAGATAGATGGGATAAGGGAATAGGGGATGATAATTGCTTGAATGCTATGATTATTCTTTCCCTACATTGCACATGGATGCATCACATATGGAGCATTCCTATGTCCCCAGGAATTGATCAATTTGACAACCCCACCACCCCCACACCACCACCCCAGCAGCAACATCACCACCTCCTACAGCACCCCTGCAGGAACATTTCCCCCCAGAATGACCCATTGGACAGCTTAGTATGTATATACCAGCCGTCCTCCAGTATGGCCACCACCACTACCACCATTACCACCTCCTCCAACACCTCCTGGGGGGCATCAATCCTAACCCCCCCCCCAGGAGTGACTGCTTGCCTGCAGAGTGAAGGGCCAGCACCCCAATCCGGCCACCTTCTCCATCCCCCCCAGGGGGCATCGATCCTCATCCCCTGGGAGTGGCTGCTTGCCTGCTGAGTGAAGGCCAGTGCCCCATTCCAGCCGTTTCCAAGTCCTCCCGGGGGGCATTAACCCTTAACCCCCTGGGAATGACTGGATGCATACGGCTTAGATTGCATACTGGGACTGTATACTACCATCACTCTTTCCATTCCCCCGGGACTGACTGCTTGCCAGGAATGCGGCCACCCGTACTGCAGGGTGGCCACAGAGGTGCAGTCTAAGCCATATACTACCGTCACTCTTTCCATTCCCCCAGTGAATGTGTACTCCCGTCATTCTTTCCATTCCCCCCGAGACTGTGTACTACCATCACTCTTTCTATTCCCCCCGGGACTTTGTACTACAGTCACTCTTTCTATTCCCCCCAGGACTGTGTACTACCATCATTCTTTCCATTCCCCCCGGGACTTTGTACTACCGTCACTCTTTCCATTCCCCCCGGGACTGACCGCTTGCCAGGAACATGGCCACCCATACTGCAGGACAGCAGAGATGCAGTCTAAGCCATATACTACCATCACTCTTTCCATTCCCCCTGAGACTGTGCACTACTGTCACTCTTTCCATTCCCCCCAGGACTTTGTACTACCGTCACTCTTTCCATTTCCCCTGGGACTGACCGCTTGCCAGGAATACGGCCACCCGTACTGCAGGACAGCAGAGATGCAGTCTAAGCCGTATACTACCGTCACTCTTTCCATTCTCCTCAGGACCGTGTACTACCGTCATTCTTTCCATTCCCCCTGGGACTGTGTACTACCGTCACTCTTTACATTCCCCCCGGGACTGACCGCTTGCCAGGAATGCGGCCACCCGTACTGCAGGATGGCCGCAGAGGTGCAGTCTAAGCCATATACTCTCATCACTCTTTCCATTCCCCCCGAGACTGTGTACTACTGTCACTCTTTCCATTCCCCCCAGCCAGCGGTACTGCAGGACAGCAGAGATGCAGTCTAAGCTGTATGCTACCATCATTCCTCCCATTCCCCTAGTCTGCACGGTAGCTACCCATGCCAACAGAAGCACAACCCCTCATGTAATCTAGGGAATGGTCAAAATACCCCAAGGACAGAACTCCTGCTGGCATCGACAAAGTCAAGTCCACTCACCATCGAGGATTGCTGGAATACACATAGCAGTCAAATGGCCACCCCTCGGAGAACTGACCTTGAAGGATCTGGGGGTGGTGACGGCCAACAGGGAGCTCAGGCGTGGGCTGGTCCATGAGGTCACAAAGAGTTGGAGACAACTGAACAGGGTCTAGTTGTTGTTCATTTGTTCAGTCGTCTCATGGACCAGCCCACGCCAGAGCTCACTATCGGCCATCACCACCCCAGATCCTTCAAAGTCAGTCCAGTCACTTCAAGCATGCCATCCATCCATCTTGCCCTTGGTCGGCCCCTCTTCCTTTTACCTTCTACTTTCCCCAGCATAATTGTCTTCTCTAGGCTTTGCTGTCTCCTCATGATGTGGCCAAAGTACTTCAACTTTGTCTCTAGTATCCTTCCCTCCAGTGAGCAGTCGGGCTTTATTTCCTGGAGGATGGACTGGTTGGATCTTCTCGCAGTCCAAGGCGCTCTCAGAACTTTCCTCCAACACCACAGCTCAAAAGCATCAATCTTCCTTAGCTCAGCCTTCCCTAAGGTCCAGCTCTCACATCCGTAGGTTAATACAGGGAATACCATGGCTTTGACTAGGCGGATCTTTGTTGCCAGTCTGATGTCTCTACTATTTACTATTTTATCAAGATTGGACATTGCTCTCCTCCCAAGAAGTAAGCGTCTTCTGATTTCCTGGCCACAGTCTGCATCTGCAGTAATCTTTGCACCTAGAAATACAAAGTCTGTCACGGCCTCCACATTTTCTCCCTCTATTTTCCAGTTGTCAATCATTCTTGTTGCCATAATGTAAAGTAATGCAATATAATACTACTACTAATAATGTATTATAATTATATATTTATATTACATGTAATATTACTAATAATATTACAGTATAATTGATATAGTGCAATATAGCAATATTTAAAACTGATATTGTACTATGTTAATAATATATTGTATGTAAGCCGCTCTGAGTCCCCTTCGGGGTGAGAAGGGTGGCATATAAATGTCGTAAATAAATAAATAAATAATCTTGGTTTTATGTTTAGCAGCAACCCGGCTTTTGCGCTTTCTTCTTTCGCCTTGATTAGAAGGCTCCTCAGCTCCTCCTTGCTTTTGGCCATCAGAGTGGTGTCATCTGCATATCTGAGGTTGTTAATGTTTCTTCCAGCAATGTTCACCCTAGCTTTGCATTCATCAAGCCCCGCACATCGCATGATGTGTTCTGTATACAAGTTAAAAAGGTTGGGTGAGAGTATGCAGCCTTGCCGTACGCCTTTCCCAATCTTGAACCAGTCTGTTGTTCCGTGGTCAGTTCTTACTGTTGCTACTTGGTCCTTGTACAGATTCCTCAGGAGAGAGACAAGGTGGCTTGGTATGCCCATCCCACCAAGAACTTGCCTCAATTTATTATGATCCACACAGTCAAAGGCTTTAGAATATTTATTTATTATTTATTTATTTACTTTACTTGTATACCGCACTCTCTCAGCCCGTAGGCGACTCAGTGCGGTTTACAACCAGGACAATATACAAAGAGCACAACATTAGCATTTAAAAACAGTAACAAAAGCAACTACATCGATATAGCAATACAACTGTACATCAATGTAACATCTATACATCTATAGATGTTACATTGATGATCTATACATCTATAGATGTTATATAGATGTTATATTGATGATACATCTATAGATGTTATATTGATAGTCAATAAAGCAGAAATAGATGTTTTTTTTGGAACTCCCTGCCTTTCTCCATTATCCAGCGGATATTGGCAATCTGGTCTCTCGTTCCTCTGCCTTTTCTAAACCCAGCTTGAACATCTGGCAACTCTCGCTCCATGTATTACTGGAGTCTTCCTTGTAGGATCTTGAGCATTACCTTACTTGCATGAGAAATAAGGGCCGCTGTACGGAAGTTGGAGCAGTCTTTCGCCTTTCCCTTTTTTGGTATGGGGATATAAGTTGATTTTTTCCAGTCTGATGGCCATTCTTGTGTTTTTCATATTTGCTGGCATATGGCATGCATCACCTTCACAGCATCATCTTTTAAGATTTTAAACAGTTCAGCTGGGATCCTGTCGTCTCCTGCTGCCTTGCTGCTAGCAATGCTTCTTAAGGCCCATTCAACCTCAGGATGTCTGGTTCTAATTTATTTATTATTTATTTATTGCGTTTGCTTCTACCCCGCCCTTCTCACCCCGAAGGGGACTCAGGGCGGCTTACAAAAGCAAGGCACAATTTGATGCCCGCATCATATAACAATAAGACTAAATAACATCAATTAACAGAAAACAGCAATTCTAGCAATACATCAATTAACAGAAACAACAATTCTTGCAAGGCGAAAACAACCATAAAACCAGTAAAAGCAATAAAACCAATACAAACCATTTCTCCTCATTGACGGTCAGCATTTCACAATCTCATAGTTCAAATTCCAATTCCACAACTGTCAGTCCTGTCAGTCCTATCCATCTGGTTGTCCATATCTAGTTGTCAGATTGCCCTAAGGCCTGGTCCCACAACCACGTCTTTACCTTCCTCCTGAAGGAGAGGAGGGATGTTGATGCCCTAATTTCCCCCTGGAGTGAGTTCCACAGGTGAGGGGCCACCACTGAGAAGGCCCTGGTCCTCGTCCCCACCAACCTCACTTGCGATAGTGGTAGGGTCGAGAGCAGGGCCTCCCCAGATGATCTCAAATTCCGGGGTGGGACGTAGAGGGAGATACGTTCGGAGAGATACACTGGACCGGAACCATAAAGGGTTTTGTAGGTCAAAACTAGCACCTTGAATTGTGCTCGGAACTGAACCGGCAGCAAGTGGAGCTGACACAGCAGGGGGTGGTGTGCTCCCTGTATGTTGCTCCAGTGAGCAATCTGGCTGCCGCCCGCTGGACCAGTTGAAGTTTCCGAACAGTCTTCAAAGGGAACACCATGTAGAGTGCGTTGCAGTAGTCTATTCGGGATGTAACAAGAGCGTGGACCACTGTGGCCAGATCAGACTTCCCAAGGTAAGGGCACAACTGGTGCACAAGTTTTCTGCAAAAGCTCTCCCGGCCACTGCTGAAACCTGAGGTTCCAGGCTCAGCGAAGAGTCCAGGATCACTCCCAAGCTGCGAACCTGAGTCTTCAGGGGGAGTGTAACCCCGTCCATCACAGGCTGGAACCGTATGCCCTGTTCGGCCTTTTGACTGACCAGTAGGACCTCTGTCTTGTCTGGATTCAATTTCAATTTGTTAGCTTTCATCCAGTCTGACACAGCAGCTAGACACCGATTCAAGGTCTGGACAGCCTCCTTGGTGACAGGTGAGAAGGAGTGACAGATCTGGACATAATCTGCATCGAGATAACACCTCAGTCCGAAACTCCGAATGATCTCCCCCAGCAACTTCATGTAGATGTTAAACAACATTGGGGACAGAATTGAACGACAATGGCTGTGGGGCCAAACAGGTGTCACCCAGTAACACCTTCTGGGACCATCCTTCAAGAAAGGATGGGAGCCACTGCAAGGCAGTACCCCCAAGTCCCATATCTATGAGGCATCCCAGAAGGATACCGTGATCGACGGTATTGAAGGCCGCTGAGAGGTCCAGCAGAACTAACAGGGACACACTCCCTCTGTCCAGCTCCTGGCAAAGATCATCTACCAGGGCGACCAAGGCTGTTTCCGTTCCATGTCCCAGTCTAAAGCCAGACTGTGCTGTATCTAGATAATCAGTGTCTATCAGAAATCCCTGGAGTTGTGTTGCCACCACACGTTCCATGAGTTTGCCCAAGTAGGGGAGATTGGAAACTGGCCGATAGTTGTCTAATTGAGTGGGGTCCAGTGATGGTTTTTTCACCACACTGTCAAAACTATCCTCGATATTATTATCCTTCCTATACAATCTTCAGTATAGTCTCACCACCTTCTCTTGATCTCTTCACCTTCTGTTAGGTCCCTGCCATCCTTGTTTCTTATCATACCAATTTTTGGTCTGAAATTTACCTCCAATGTATCTAATTTTCTGGAAGAGGTCTCTTGTCCTTCCTATTCTGTTGTCTTCTTCCACTTCCATGCATTGCTTATTTAAAAATAGTTCCTTATCTCTTCTGGCTAACCTCTGGAATTGCGCATTTAACTGGGCATATCTCCCCTTATCACTGTTTCCTGTTTCCCAGGGTCTAGAAAAGGTAGGAATACTCAAAGTAAATCAATTTATGGAACATTTACATTAACAAAGGATGAGATTGGGGATTTCAGGTACTACATTAAAATAAACAGAAGGAACAAATGTGGCGTTTAACATATGAGAGAAAATATAAAGAAACACGAGCAATGAGGCAGATAAGAGGGCCTTGGCACAATAAACTCGAGACCTGAATGGCCCACCAACACACAGCAGACAACCAGGCAGTCCTGATAGTCAACTACAAGGTAGCAGATAGCTGAGAAATGGCTGCTCACATGTGAAGGAACACAAGGGGACAAAATCACCTTCATGTCGATGAAGCCATAACAGAACAGTACATAACTCTGGGCTGCCAAGCTGGCCTTTACTCATGAAATACCTATGTTAAAACCCAGTCATTTACTTGACTCCTAACAAGCAGGTAATACTCCCACAGATGCGGGAAAGAACAGATGGAAAAGCAACAAGACCTGGCCAGAAAAATGCACCGCTGGACAACACTGCAGACAAGCAGACACCCCTCAAAGATAGGAAAGGGTATGGTAGAATGTAGGCCTGGGTAACCACCGAAAAATTTGTTTCTAAACTCGCTTCGTTTCCAGAGGGCGCTTGCGTTTCTAAATTCTAAATACTTCCGAAATTTGAGATTTCAAAGTTTCGATATTTACGAAATTTTGTAATTCATTACAAATTGATTCGTTAAAATGGCGGACGCATTTGCCCATGCGCTAAATTGCTTCCGAAATTTAGTTATTAATTATAAATCGATTCGTTAAAACGGCAGCGCGATTGCGCAATGCACTACAAACAAAATCATTTTATAAACAATTACTCAATAATCAAATAGAATAAGAAATTAAATAAAAAATAATAAAATAAAGTAGCAAAATAAGTAGTAAGTTAAGAAATTGAAATTACTTAACTTTGTAATAAAATATAATATATAAAATAATAATAATATTTAAAAATAATATATAAATTATAAATTATTAATAATATATATTATTAATAATATAAGGCTAGCGGCCGACGGTACTGGAGGTGAAGTAGCACCTTCCCCCGAGACTGGCAGATCAGGGTTACATGCTGATCACTGGAGCTACTGAGAACCTTCTGCAGCAGTGGTCTCTGAGAGGTTATACAGCTATATTGTACTTTGTCTCACGGATGAGGATATTCATTCAAGCCAAGAAAGTGGAAACCTACTGGAGGATGACTAAGATGCAGTGAAAGCTATATGCAAATTTCACTCTCGCCATTCCCCCCAGGAATGACTGCTTGCCTGCAGTGAAAGTTATATGCAAACGTCACACCCCCACCTTCCCCCGAATCTGGCAGATTAGGCTTACATGCTGAATTTTTATACTTCTGGAGGAAATTTCATGATGCTCTTCATAAAAATGACAAGTATGTCACAGATTCTTTTTATCCTGCATGAGACTGATTCTTCCCCAGTTGGAAAGAGAGAGGATGGCTTAGGGAATTAAAGAAACTATGCTTGCTAAGCTCTATATCGAACTTCTGAATTTACCCAAAGATGGAAAAGATACTTTAAAACTTCTGAATTACCGAACACCTATGGTTCACAGGGGGATGCTGGAGACTTTCCCCCTCGATGGACTGTCACCTTGTCGTGGTGAGGGGACTTGCGTGTTCCGATGAACCTGTGGGCTCAACAACTGGAGTCGTGCACTCCCAGGAGTGGCCGCGGGGGAGTCCCAGACCAAGCACAGTCCGAAGACCCAAAGACCTCAACGGCGGAGCAGGCGGAGGATAACATGGCACATGTTACAATGGCTGCGAAGGCAGAAGAAGGCTGCAACAGACTGAGAAGCCATGGCCATTGTGTTAAACTACATCACCAGTGGAACCTCATCTGTGAAGACTGTGTGTTGTTCAGCTGTGCACTGACCTCCACACATTAAAAAAACGCATGCACAGGCGTCTTCCAAAGAAAATAAAAACCAAGCAACCAAAGTCCCATGGTGATCAGCGAGTGGCGACGGGGGCAGGACTGTGAAATCTGGAAGCCCCTAGTCACAGACTGGCACATGGGCGGTGGGTACGGACTCAGTCGTTCTACCTCAAGGTCCGAGGCAGTTGAGTAGTTCGGCAGCTGTATCCGCGACTGAGCAGCCCTTTTTAGGACCCACTCTGCTCACCCCACATGGGGAGGGGGCTAGAAAAGGTGCCCTAAACATAGTCTGCCTCACTTATCCCTGACTGGACTGCTGCGTCCAGTGGGCTCACCATCCTGCGGCCAAAAAAGAAAAATGAACTTCGGTACGTGGAACGTACGGACACTGATGGACAACAGTGACAGTGAACGCCCCGAACGCAGAACTGCCATCATCGCAAGGGAGCTGGGACGCTTCAACATCGACATAGCAGCCCTTCAGGAGACCCGGAGAGCAGGAGAGGGACAGCTGAAGGAAGAAAAGGGAGGCTACACCTTCTTCTGGAAGGGACTGCTCGAAAAAGACCAAAGAATGCACGGAGTTGGCTTTGCCATCAGGAATGATCTGGTGAAACATCTGTCCGAAGCACCCACTGGCATCAACGAACGACTCTCCACCCTCCGAGTTGATCTTGCCAAAAACCAACGGGCAACCATCATAAGTGCCTATGAACCAACACTAGACGCTGATGAAGACATCAAGGAGAAATTCTACTGTCAGCTGGACACCGTCCTATCGGGGATACCTAAGGAGGACAAAATCATTCTCCAGGGGGACTTCAATGCAAGAGTCGGGCGAGACTTCGACCCGTGGCCAGGCACCATAGGAAAAGACGGGGTTGGAAACAGCAACTCGAATGGCATCCTGCTTCTCACCAAATGTGCGGAGCACAACCTTGTCATCACCAACACGCTCTTCCGCCAGAAAAACAAGTTCAAGACATCATGGAAGCACCCCCGGTCAAAGCACTGGCACCTCTTAGACTATGTAATCACACATGCCAGAGACCGCCGTGACGTACTCCTCACAAGAGCTATGACAGGTGCTGACGACTGCTGGACCGACCACAGGCTTATCTGATCCACGATGGCTAGCAAGATCGCCCCCAAGCGCAGACTCCAAGGAAGAAAGACAAGGCGCAAAATGAACACCCAAGCCCTTCAGGAGCCCTCCAGGCGAGCCCATCTCCAAACAGCACTCAAGGACCATCTACCCACAGTACACCCCGAAAATGTTGAGGAACATTGGAACAAACTGAAGACCTCCATCATCCAAGCCTGCGAAGAATCTATTGGATACCAAGCCAAGAAACATCAAGACTGGTTTGACGAAAATGACATCGAGATCCAACAGCTAATCGACAAGAAAAGGAAAGCCTTCCAAACATGGCAGAGAGACATCAACTGTGCTGCTAAGAAAAAGATCTACGCCAGTGCAAAAGCTGAGGTCCAAAGAAGGACTGTGGCAGCGAGCAGAAGAAAAGAAAAAATGTATTTAAAATGAATATAAGGAAACTTACCTTCCAATTCTGAACCGAAGGAGAATTTGCGGCAAAGAGAAGTGATTTGTTCTTAGCTTAGGCTCAGGGAAGTTAAATATTAACTGGGACATGGCATTTGGGAAACAATAGTAAAGTGAGGTGTTTTGACATCAAAGGCAAGTAGTCTTGGCAGCCAGACAAGTGTTTTTGGCAGCCAGTCAAGAACATTTGCGTAATTGATCTAAAGCTGGAAAAGGTCAAAAGGCGGCATCTGGTGGTTCAGTGAGGTAAATAGCAGGCAACTTTAGATTTTATAATGGAATCATGTCTTCGAATGACGAATATGGGAATAATTAAGATTTGAAACAATTGGGAGTACGTCATTGCAACGCGTCATCGTGATGTATGGGAAAAGGTCATGCGTAATGCCTCTGTTAATGATTAGATCTATGTAAATGTCAAGACAGTTGAACGCATGTCTAGACCAGTGGATTTCTGCTATAAATATTGCAACCTGACTGGCTATCCAGTACGCTTCAGATCTTTGCTTCTGAGCGTCCTATCAACTTGATAGTAAATCTGCCTGGAATCAAATTGCTGTCTCCGTCTTTTTCCTGCTTGATTGTGCTCTAAATTGATCTCGGGTAACGGATATGCCGCAACAGATGGGGGCTCGTCCTGGGATCTGAGCCAACAAGGAGAGGAACAAAGACGAAGCTTCTTGAGAGCTTGATTGCCCCCACTCAGCGGGTCAGGTAAGACGACGATCAGAAGGGGCGATACGGGTACCCACTGAGAGAAACGACCCGGCTGGTCCTCGCCTTCCCTACCTCCGGACTGGGGTACATTGAGAATAAAAACAGCTTTGATTCCATGGTACAGGTAAGGGAAAAGGCTAGCCTTAAAAGGTACATGGGAAGTACCAGGGGAATATTTCACTGAGAGATTACTGCAGAAATCAAGTGAAAGCCCCGAGTGACGTTTTTCGCCACAGAAAATCGCACTCACAGGTTGGAGGAATACCCTTTCAGGGGGAAAGTGAGAAGAAGTCTGTTTGGTGTTTTGTGTTTGCCTTGGTTTATACTGTGTCGCTTTGCTTCTTTGCTTCTGTATTTTTCCCTTCTTTATGCTTTTTGTGCTTGCTTTTTTGCTTTAAAAAGTATATCCATTTTGTGTATATGATTGTGGGCATAAAAGAAAAATAGAAAATGGGGGTTTACATCAAGTAAGAAGTCTTCAAATCCCCTTGAATGCATGATGAAGAATTTCTCAAAATTTAGGGAGTTAACTCAAACACCGGGATGCAATAGTCCCCAGAAATTGAGATCTCTTTGTGAGATAGATTGGGTGCAATTCAATACCGGATGGCCAAGTGAAGGAAGTTATGACTTAAAAGCTATCAGACCAGTTGTACGAATAACAGCAGAGGTTCATCCAGATCAGTTCCGTTATGCTGAGGCATGGGAAAATGCCGTAATTACGCAGCCTTCATGGTTAAAGAAATGTCAAAACGAAGAATGTGCTATTTATGTAACCCAAACTAATCCTGAGAAACCTCAGGCAAATAAGAAAAAAAAAGTTTGCAATTTTTTCCTGTCCTGAGGAAGAATTAAGTAACCCTCCTCCTTATGTTCCTATATATCCACAATTAAAAGCCATTGAAAAAGGAGGGCCAACTCTGACTTCCCTGTCAAAATCTTTAATTACACCAAAATCTTCTGATACCTCCCCTGGGGAGTCCTCACCTACAAGATCACCTTTAATAGATTTAGCATCTGCCAGCAGATGGCTTCAGAATATAACAGAAGAGTTTTTGAAAGACAGCCCTATAGCTGGAAGAACTAGAAGTCATAGTAATCCCAACCCAAAGATTACTTTTCAATTACCTTTGAGAACAATGGTTCAATACGTACAAGAACCAGATGACAAAGGAGAATTAAGGATGACTCAAAAGACTACTTATCAGCATGTGCCTTTTACTACTTCTGATTTGTTAAATTGGAAGTCTAACAATCCTCCCTATACTGAAAACCCTCAGCCACTTATAAATTTGTGTGAAACGATAATGGCTAGCCACCAGCCAGATTGGCCAGATTGCCAACAGCTATTACAGACTCTCTTTACTTCTGAAGAGCGAAGAAGAATCCTTAATCAAGGAACTCTAATAGCACAGGCATATGCTGCCAAGAACACGAGTTATAATCCCACCGAGTGGGCTGCAGGAGCATTTCCTTTGACAAATCCAAACTGGGACCCTAATATTAAATGAGAGATGGACTACATAGTCCAATACAGGGAATTTTTAATGGAAGCTTTTAATGGTTACTGTGGCTTGGTTTACAGCTCTTAAATCTTGTACTGGACGAAAATCTTGTGCTGGACGAAAATCTTTCTGCTTCATCCATAGGGACGAAGCAGAAAAGAGAGAGAGAAAGAAAATAAGAGAGGAAGATCATAAGATTCTTTTGAATATATTAAATGAAAGAGATAAGAAGAAAGGATTTGGAAGTGAAAATAGAGGAAAAAGAGGAATGTGGAAGAAGGGAAGAGAAGGAGGAAGAGGGATGCCCCTGGGAAGACGCCAGTGTGCCATTTGTCGTCAAGAAGGCCATTGGAAGAATGAGTGCCCATCTGCTCGAGGAGCGATAGGAATACAAAGGGGAGTGCCATCCCAGAGAGGATATTGGAGAGGAAGAGGCCGGGGAGGAGGCCACCAAGGGGGACATGCTACCCTGGATCCTGTGGCTAGATATGGAGGAAAAATAGAAGAAGAATTTATTGGTATGGCTGGATTAGGAGAAGACTGGACAGAGTAGGACAGACCAGCCCCCTTATGCCTAGGCCCGGGGGAGCCACTGGTCAAGATGGAAATTGAGGGCCAGGAAATGACTTTTTTAGTAGATACAGGAGCTGAACACTCTGTGGTAATAAAACCAGTGGCCCCTAAGAATGGACAAGAACTTCAAGTGGTTGGTGCCACCGGTCAAAGAAGAAGTTACCCTATGTTACAAAGCAGAAAATGTGACTTAGCAAGACAACAAGTGATGCATGACTTCCTATATATCCCCGAATGCCCTATCCCTTTATTAGGAAGAGATTTGCTTTGTAAAATGAGAGCAATATTGACATTTGAAGCAAATGGAGAAATGGGAATGACTGTAAGAAAGGGACCTTATACTTTGATTTGCCCTATGTCAGAAGAATGGAGAATATTTACTGTTCGTCAGAAAAGTACAGAAGATTGGAAGAGCTATGGAGTTCCAGGAGTATGGGCGGAAGACAATCCACCTGGTTTAGCCCGGTGTGTTCCACCTGTACAGATAGAGGTAAAACCAGGGATGGGACCTGTGGCTATTCGGCAGTATCCAATACCTCGAAAAGCTGTAGAAGGGATCAATTCGCATCTGATCCGGTTACTAAAATATGGGATCCTAAGAGAATGTAGGTCTCCTTGGAATACCCCTCTTTTACCATTACAAAAGCCAGGGACACAAGATTTTCGTCCAGTACAAGATTTAAGAGCTGTAAACCAAGCCACAGTAACCATACACCCTGTTGTTCCTAATCCATATGTACTTTTGAGTTTAATACCGGCAGCGGCTACTCATTTTACTGTTTTGGATTTAAAAGATGCATTTTTTTGTATACGACTTGAAACCAATAGTCAGCCCATTTTTGCATTTCAGTGGGAAAACCCCACAACTGGAACAAAAGTCCAGTATACTTGGACCCGTTTGCCTCAAGGGTTTAAGAACAGTCCGACTATATTTGGAACGGCGTTGGCTCAGGACTTACAAGAGTTTCCATCAGACCCTAAAAATAGAGTTCTTTTACAATATGTGGATGATCTTCTTTTGGCAGCCACGTCGCAAGAAGAATGTTACAGAGCAACTAAAGAATTATTACATTTACTTTACGAGAAGGGTTATAAGGTTTCTAAAAAGAAGGCCCAGCTGTGTCAAACTAGTGTCAAGTATTTAGGTTTTTGTGTGACACAGGGAAAGAGACAATTAGAAATTGAAAGAAAACAAACAGTTTGCGCTATCCCCACCCCCACCAGTAGGCGTCAAGTGCGAGAATTTTTGGGGAGTGCAGGGTTTTGTAGACTCTGGATACCTAACTTTGCTATAGTGGCAAGGCCTCTTTATGAAGCTACAAAGGGGGGTGAAAAGGAACCATTTAATTGGACCCCCGAATGCGCCCAAGCATTTGCCAAATTAAAACAAGCTTTGGTGAATGCACCTGCCTTGGGCCTGCCTGATTTGGAGAAGCCATTCACACTTTATGTTGGTGAACGAGATGGAATAGCAGTGGGGGTGCTTACCCAGCTATTAGGAACCTGGCCGAGACCAGTAGCTTACTTGTCTAAGCAAATTGACCCTGTAGCAAAAGGATGGCCAACTTGTCTACGTGCTGTAGCTGCTACGGCCCTGCTGACTCAAGAAGCTGATAAATTGACTTTGGGACAAGAGTTGATAGTCAAAGTCCCTCATTCAGTAACGGCTATCATGGACTATAAAGACCATCATTGGTTCACAAATAACCGTATGCTAAAATATCAGACTTTATTATGTGAGAACCCTCGAATTAAGTTACAGATTTGCAGTACATTAAATCCTGCTTCACTCCTGCCTGTTGAAGGAGAAATGCTTCAACATGATTGTTTGGAGACTATGGATGAAATATATTCCAGTAGGCCTGATCTAAAAGATCAACCATGGCCTAAGGCGGATGCCACTCTTTTTACGGATGGAAGCAGTTTTATGGAAAATGTACAAAGATATGCTGGATATGCAGTAGTAACTGCAACTACTGTGTGGGAAGCAGAACCACTTCCTCTAAATACTTCAGCCCAAAAGGCAGAACTGATCGCACTCATTAGAGCTCTGGAGTTATCAGAGGGGAAAATAGTCAACATTTATACAGATTCTAAATATGCATTTACTACCTTACATGCACATGGAGTTATATAAAGAGAAGGGACTACTAAATTCTGCTGGGAAAGAAATACAACATAGTGAGACCATTTTGAGATTGTTAGATGCTGTTTGGATTCCTGAAAAGGTAGCAGTGATGCATTGCCGAGGACATCAATATGGCGAGGATCCTGTGACCTATGGAAACCGGTATGCTGATACCACCGCAAAGGCCGCGGCCCGAAAGGGACGAGGAAAAGAGCCGGTCATGGCCCCTTTGCAGGTAAGAGATTGGATACGAAATGATGACTTGCTATATACTCCAGAAGAAGAACAATGGGCCCAGCGTGAGAAAGCGGAAAAGAAAAATGGATGGTTGGTGTTGCCTGACCAGAGACTGTTTGTACCCAGGCAAATAGCTTGGGAAATGATTAAGGAAGCACACCAAGAGACACATATGGGAAAAACAGCTTTAGCCTCATTGATGGGACGGCAACTTTACATAAATGGACTCGCTGCACTAACAGGAATAGCCTCGGCCCGATGTCAGATTTGTGCTAAAAATAACAGGGCCGATGCCCCCTCCAGGGGTTCAATATCAAGGGAATACACCTTTTGAATCTCTAGTAGTAGATTTCACCGAAATGCCTAAATGTGGGCCTTATAAATATTTGCTTGTTTTCGTATGCACTCACTCTGGTTGGCCTGAAGCATATCCAACTAAAACTGAGAAGGCAGCTGAAGTGTCAAAGGCACTTCTTAGAGACATTATCCCAAGATATGGGATTCCGTTACACATTGGTTCAGATAATGGCCCTGCTTTTGTATCAGAGGTATTACAGTCCTTAGTCCAACTATTGGGAACAAAATGGAAGTTACATTGTACATACCGACCTCAAAGCTCAGGAAAAGTAGAAAGGATGAATCAAATACTAAAAGGAAAATTATCAAAGATGTGTCAAGAGACTTGCTTGCCATGGACTAGAGTATTACCTATGGCCTTGTTACATATTAGATGTACTCCTACTAAGTTTTTGGGCCTGTCACCTTTTGAACTCATGTATGGAAGACCTCCACTTGGATTGAGGCATCTTCAAGAGGACCTTAGTCAATTAGGACAACAAACTTTGAAGAAGGATATTCAAGCTTTAGGACAAACTATAGCTCAACTCCAACAATATACTGAAGAATTGCGGCCGCCCTGGCCAGCTACTCCTTTACATTCTTTTCGCCCGGGGGATTCGGTGCTGATTAAAGACTGGAGAATAGAACCATTAAGACCAAAGTGGAAAGGACCTTTTACTGTCCTACTTTCTACCCCCACAGCTGTCAAGGTGGAAGGAGTCAAAACCTGGATACATTATACCAGAATAAAGAAGGTACCACCTGAATGGACTGCGACTCCTGATCCAAAGGATTCCTTGAGACGTCGTATCATCAAACCAGCAGTGCCATGAGACCCAGAAAGAGGACTACAGCTCTGGTTTTGACCACATACCTGGAAGCTGGTCAAATAAATCAGACAGAAGATTGAGGAGCACTGTGAAGGTGCCAACGTGTATGGGACATTCTTCAACTGTGATAAATGATTGTGTAAAATGATTTTTTTTGTTAAGAATGGAATTTTGTGAGTTTGCGAAGCTATGGTAGAACATTCGCTCGCAAAAAGGGGGGAATGTGGCAGCGAGCAGAAGAAAAGAAAAAATGTATTTAAAATGAATATAAGGAAACTTACCTTCCAATTCTGAACTGAAGGAGAATTTGCGGCAAAGAGAAGTGATTTGTTCTTAGCTTAGGCTCAGGGAAGTTAAATATTAACTGGGACATGGCATTTGGGAAACAATAGTAAAGTGAGGTGTTTTGACATCAAAGGCAAGTAGTCTTGGCAGCCAGACAAGTGTTTTTGGCAGCCAGTCAAGAACATTTGCATAATTGATCTAAAGCTGGAAAAGGTCAAAAGGCGGCATCTGGTGGTTCAGTGAGGTAAATAGCAGGCAACTTTAGATTTTATAATGGAATCATGTCTAGCGAATGACGAATATGGGAATAATTAAGATTTGAAACAATTGGGAGTACGTCATTGCAACGCGTCATCGTGATGTATGGGAAAAGGTCATGCGTAATGCCTCTGTTAATGATTAGATCTATGTAAATGTCAAGACAGTTGTACGCATGTCTAGACCAGTGGATTTCTGCTATAAATATTGCAACCTGACTGGCTATCCAGTACGCTTCAGATCTTTGCTTCTGAGCGTCCTATCAACTTGAAAGTAAATCTGCCTGGAATCAAATTGCTGTCTCCATCTTTTTCCTGCTTGATTGTGCTCTAAATTGATCTCGGGTAACGGATATGCCACAACAGGACAAGAGAACTCAAGAACATCTGGTGGACAAAGAAGGCTGAAGAAATCCAACACCTGGCAGATACCCATAATGCTCAAGGATTTTTCAAAGCCACAAAGGTCATCTATGGGCCAAGAAACCATGGCATACAGCCTCTACGCTCATCAGACGGAACCAAACTCCTGAAGGACCAAAAGTCAATTGCACTACGTTGGAAAGAACCCTACCAAAGCCTCCTAAACCGCAGCTCCAGTGTGGCCGAAGAGGTCCTCCCACAAATCCCTCAACAACAAACCAGGGATGAGCTTGCAGCACTGCCTAGTTTGGAAGAAGTCAGCAATGCCATCAGCCAACAAAAGAACAACAAAGCCAGGGGACCGCATGGGATCCCTGCTGAAATCTTTAAAGAGGGAGGACCTGCGCTGACACACCAACTCCACCAGCTCATAGAAAAAGTGTGGGTGACCGAGAAAATCCCAGCAGACTTCAAGGATGCCACCATCATCACCCTCTTCAAAAAAGGGGAAAGAACAGACTGCGGAAACTATCGAGGTATCTCCCTTCTAACCTCTGCTGGAAAAATCCTCGCAAGAATCCTTGCAAACCGCCTTCTGCCCCTCTCAGAAGACACCCTCCCAGAATCCCAGAACGGCTTCCGCCCCTCCAGAGGAACTGTGGACATGATCTTCACTGCACGACAGCTCCAAGAAAAATGCAAGGAACAAAACCAACCTCTGTACATGGCATTCATCGACCTTGCAAAGGCATTCGACACAGTGAATCGCAGCGCTCTCTGGACCATCCTCCAAAAAATCGGGTGCCCAAGCAAATTTGTGAACATCCTGCGGCTCCTCCACGATGACATGATGGCAACAGTCTTGGACAGCAATGGCTCCCAAAGTGACCCATTTAAGGTGGAATCGGGTGTCAAACAGGGATGTGTTATTGCCCCAACTCTATTCTCTATCTTCATTGCCATGATACTTCACCTTGTTGATGGGAAGCTTCCCACCGGAGTGGAAATCATCTATCGGACAGACGGCAAGCTATTTAACCTCAGCAGACTGAAAGCCAAAACCAAGGTCACAACAACATCTGTTATAGAACTCCAGTATGCTGATGACAATGTCGTCTGTGCGCATTCAGAAGAAGATCTACAAGCCACTCTCAACACCTTTGCAGAAGCATACACAAAGCTTGGCCTGTCACTGAACATCGAGAAAACCAAAGTGCTGTTCCAGCAGTCACCAGCCGTCCCCTCTCCAATGCCAGAGATACAGCTTAATGGTGTAACATTAGAAAATGTCGACCATTTCCGCTACCTTGGCAGCCACCTCTCCACCAAAGTCAACATCGACGCCGAAATACAACACCGCCTGAGCTCTGCAAGTGCAGCATTTTCCCGAATGAAGCAGAGAGTGTTTGAGGACCGGGACATCCGTAGGGTTACTAAGGTGCTTGTCTATAAAGCTATTGTCCTCCCAACCCTGCTATATGCCTGTGAGACATGGACTGTCTACAGACGTCACATGCAGCTCCTGGAACGATTCCATCAGCGCTGCCTCCGGAAAATCCTGCAAATCTCCTGGGAAGACAAGTGGACAAACGTCAGCGTGCTGGAGGAAGCAAAGACCACCAGCATTGAAGCGATGGTCCTCCAACATCAACTCCGCTGGACAGGCCACATTGTCCGGATGCCTGACCACCGTCTCCCAAAGCAGTTGCTCTACTCCGAACTCAAGAACGGAAAACGGAATGTTGGTGGACAGGAAAAGAGATTTAAAGATGGGCTCAAAGCCAACCTTAAAAACTCTGGCATAGACACTGAGAACTGGGAGGCCCTGGCCCTTGAGCGCTCCAGCTGGAGGTCAGCTGTAACCAGCAGTGCTGCAGAATTCGAGGAGGCACGAGTGGAGGGTGAAAGAGAGAAACGTGCCAGGAGGAAGGCGCGTCAAGCCAACCCCGACCGGGACTGCCTTCCACCTGGAAACCAATGCCCTCACTGCGGAAGAAGATGCAGAGCAAGAATAGGGCTCCACAGCCACATGCGGACCCACAAGGAAACCTATGATGGAAGACCATCTTACTCGTCCAACGAGGGATCGCCTAAGTAAGTAAGTAAAGTAAGTAAGCTGGAGACTTTGCTATGATTGCCTATTTTGTGCTGAAGCCAAGATGTCCCAAGCAAGGTCAGCTGACCATACAACAGGTAAATGATATTTTAGATTCGGTGTCTACCAATAATGCTGCTAGAAGAAAAGATCTGGTGAAAAAGTATCTTTTCCAGTTAATAATTCTGAGCTCAGCACTTGAACAGAAATGGTTGATCAGAATGATCATAAAGGATTTGAAACTTGGGATTAGCCAACAAACTATATTTTCTATATTCTATCCTGATGCTACGGAATTGCACAGTGTTACCACTGATTTGGAGAAGGTTTGTAGACTGTTGCACGACCCTTCTGTCTTTCTTAGTGATGTTTCTATTACATTATTTTCTGCCTTTAAGCCAATGCTTGCTGCTATTGCAAAAGTTCAACAGATCGATTCGTCGGTATCATTGAATGCTCAACATAAAGGATTTTCAGCTGTATTCCATACATATACAAGGCTTCTTACTGACTAGGAGTTGGGCCTGAATTCCAAAAGTCAGGCAGATAATACTATTGTTCTGTTCTCCACCTATCCAAATGGATACGGACTTTGTGAACTGAGAAATGCACCTTATCAACTTGTAGCATTAAATTTTCCTTTTAAATATGATGAATTCTCCAAAGGAACCATAAGAAACAATAACTATGTAGATTTTAACAATGCAGGTTAATCAAGTGGATTGATTGATTGATTGATTGATTCAAGTGGAGAAGCCAAGCTTTTGGAAACAACAGAAGGCCAACAGATTCATTTTTACTAAGAATAAATTCAGAAATTAAAATGAATGTGCTTCCCAAATTATTATATCTCTTCCAAAACATCTTCAAATAATGGTATAAGATCTCCTGACTCTTCAGGATTCTTCCAAGATCAGTGTTGGTCATCTTGTGCATTGGCACGTTGTAGTTGCTCTTCAGGCTACCTGGCTTGTGCCAAGTGCCATACAAATCATCCAATTAGCAGAAAGCGCTTTCAAACCAAATGCAGAATCGTCCAACATGGCGGTCAGGAGCCAGTCTCAAAATGTTCTGCTTTTTGACATCGAGAACAGTAATTCCTGGCATGTTCCAGAAAGCTTTTTTGATCCTGTTATCTTCATTATGCAAGATAATGCAGGGTCCTTTGCGCTGGATGCGTCTGTGGTTCCGTATCTTTCCTTTGCCCGCGTGTATGCACTGGGAGCCATGGACCTTTTTGATATCATCTCAGGCTTTTAGCTTCTTGAGGAGCAGGACAGCTTCCGTTGTCTTTTTGTAACCCTCAAGTTTGTCTTCAACGACCCGAGGAAGTTCTGTGATCTCCTCAATGTGATGGCCTTTAGACATCAGCAGTGCCGGAAGAGCTTAACCTGCCAAAGTAGAGCAGATGGCATAGCGCTTCAGGATGATGTTCACCCGACGATGCCAGTGTCGCCAAGTCTTAGGGCAAACATGCATCCTCCAAGAGACATATTACCAAAGGCACCCTATCCAGACCAATGGGTTCCACCTGCATGAACCCTTTGGATATGAGGCACAGCTCTGCCAGTGCCCCAATGATTTAGGGCTGGTCTGATGCCCTGCATGTTCACTCACAGCATAGGGCTGTCTCCTGTTCTTCCGCAAATTGGTGTGAGCAAAGTTTACAATATCTGGGCGAATGGGGGCCTTGAACACAGCTGACATGGTAACATTTTTACCAGACACTTCCCCCTTTTCAGAGTACACCGATATCAAAGGATGAGTACAAGCAATGATGGCGCCGCTCCCGAGTCGCGGAGGAACTCCCCACACCACCGCCTCTGTCACGGCCCCAGCAGGAGAAGCTATTGATCAGTAGAAAAAGCTTTCCCTGTAACTGTTACATCTTCAATAAAAATAATTCTTTTCGGAAAAGAGAACCACATGTTGCAGTGGTTCCCAGAGAGAAATGCATGGCTCCAGTTGAGCATTAGGAGTTCTTTTTTGGGGGGAGGGGGGTCAAGTCACTGGAGTGGTTGTTGTTGTGATGGAGATTTGGATTGTACCACGGGATATAGGGACAGAGGGGGTGAGATAGTTAAAGTGGATTGATTCAAGGTGAGAACAAAAGATTTTTCAGTGAGAACCCTTTTAAGAACCAAATTAATGTAGCTGCTGTTCTCAGATAAATGCAAGGCCCTCCCTTTATTAACTTTTAAAGGTATTTTTTGGTATTTTTGCTATTTTTTAGGTATTATTTTAGGTATTTTAAAGGTATTTTTAGGGGGGTTTTAAAAAGTAATTTTCAAAGGTTTTTTTTAAAGGTATTTTAGGTACTTTGGGGATCACAAAAGTATTGTGAGGTCCCCCATCCCAGAGGAAGGATCATAATCCTGCCTTGTTTCTCAAGGAACTGACTTGGTCTTGAGGAACAATACAGCAGAAGAAATCTCGTGCCGCACAGGGCTGATTTATTTTATTTATTATTTGTTTATTTGCTTTATTTCTATACCGCTTTTCTCAGCTGAAATGGCGACTCAAAGCGGTTTACATAATACAAGTTATCACAACAATATCAACAAGCAATTAAAACACATTATACATGACATACAAGATAAAAAAACACTCATTATCATAATCGTAGCGCCTCAACAACAAATCAGAATCCGTTATCATAATCCTTTGTACCATTTCCTTTATTCAATTGTACCATCCTCCTGTATTCAATTGCACTATTTAGCCAAACGCTTGTTCGTAAAGCCAAGTCTTGACCTTCCTCCGGAATGCCAACAACGAACGGGCCTGTCTGATGTCTACAGGTAGGGCATTCCACAGCTGAGGGGCCACCACCGAGAAGACCCTGTCCCTCGTCCCTGCCAAACGCGCCTGCGATGTGGGCGGGACCGAGAGCAGGGCCTCCCCAGATGATCTTAATGTCCTAGTCAGTTCATAGATGGAGATGCGTTCGGAGAGGTAAGTAGGGCCGGAACCGTTTAGGGCTTTATAGGCCAACGCCAGCACTTTGAATTCAGCCCGGTAGCAGATCGGTAGCAGAGTGGAGTTGGCGCAACAGGGGGGTTGTATGCTCCCTGCGCTCCGCTCCTGTTAAAATCATGGCTGCCGAACGTTGGACTAGTTGGAGCTTTCGAGCTGTCTTCAAAGGCAACCCCACGTAGAGAGTGTTGCAGTAGTCTAAATGGGATGTAACCAGAGCATGGACCACCGTGGCCAAGTCAGACTTCCCAAGGTACGGGCACAGCTGGCGCACAAGTTTTGATTGTGCAAAAGCTCCCCTGACCACCGCCGAGACCTGGGGGTCCAGGCTCAGCGATGAATTTAGAGTCACTCCCAAGCTGCGAACCTGCGTCTTCAGGGGGAGTGTAACCTCATCCAACACAGGCTGTAACCCTATACCCTGTTTGGCCTTGCGACTGAGCAGGAGTACCTCTGTCTTGTCTGGATTCAATTTCAATTTGTTCGCCCTCATCCAGACCGTAACAGCGGCCAAGCACCGGTTCAGGACCTCAACAGCCTCCTTAGTAGCAGGTGGAAAGGAGTGACAGAGTTGGACATCATCCGCGTACAGATGACACCGTACCCCGAAACTCCGGATGATCTCCCCCAACGGCTTCATGTAGATGTTAAACAACATAGGGGACAATATTGATCCCTGAGGAACCCCACAAGACAATGGTTGTGGGGCCAAACAGGTGTCCCCTAACAACACCTTCTGAGGACCCTCTAGGAAGGACCAGAGCCACTGCAAAGCCATGCCTCCAAGGCCCATTCCTGCAAGGCGTCCCAGAAGGATACCATGGTCGACGGTATTGAAGGCCACTGAGAGGTCCAGCAGAACTAACAGGGACACACTCCCCCTGTCTAGCTCCCGGCGTAGATCATCCACTAAGGCGACCAATACTGTTTCAGTTCCATGTCCCGACCTAAAGCCAGACTGCGCCGAATCTAGATAATCCGTGTCATCCAAGAATACCTGGAGTTGTGAAGCCACCACACGTTCCAGGACTTTGCCCAAGAAGGGGAGATTGGAAACTGGCCGATAGTTGACGAATTGAGTGGGGTCCAGTGATGGTTTTCTCAACAGCGGTTTTATTATAGCTTGTTTTAAGCTCGCTGGAATGATGCCTTCCCGAAGGGAGGCATTAACCACCACCTTTACCCACTCGGCCAATCCCCCTCTGGCTTCCTTCAAGAGCCAGGATGGACAGGGATCTAGGATGCATGTGGTAGGCCTCATTCCTCCAAGTATCTTGTCCACATCCTCGGGTTTCACCAATTGAAATGAATCCAATAAAACCTGACAAGCAGATGCTTCAGCTACATCCTCAGATACTGCCGTTAATGTGGTATCCAGACCAGAACGGATCAAAGCGACTTTGTCTGCAAAGGGCTGAGCAAAAACATCACAGCGGGCTGCCGAGTTGTCAGGGCTCCCGTCCTGGGCGACGGGATTTAAAAGGCCTCTGACAACTCGAAACAGCTCCACCGGTCAGTTCTTTGCAGATGCAATAGTGGCCGTGAAGAAAGATTTCTTTGCGGCTTTTATTGCCGCAGCATATGCCCTTAAAAAGGACACAAACCGTGTTCTGTTTGGCTCGCTCAGATCCGAATGCCACACGCTCTCTAGTTCCCTCTTCTTTCACTCCTCATTGAACCAAGGAGCTGGTTTAGCTCGGCTACTTGAGAGGGGACGTTGCCCTAGTCATCTCCCTGTTCCAGAGGGAGACCAGGGCATCAACAGAATCACCAACCGAGGAGGCGGGAAACTCTCCAAGAGCCGTCAGGAATCCATCCGGATCCATAAGCCTCTTGGGGCAGACCAGCTTAATGGGTCCCCCACCTCTGCAGAGGTTAGGAGGTGCAGTAAGTCTAAATCTGGCCAGATAGTGGTCGGTCCATGGCAACGGAGAGATGGACAGCTCCTCAATACCGCCACCATGCTCCCATCCGTGACAAAAAACCAAATCCAATGTGTTTCCAGCACTGTGAGTGGGGCCAGTAAGGGATATGTCCCCTTGGTCAAAGTAGGCAAGAGACAGCAAATGGGCCTGCTTTGTGGCAGCAGGTTACAAAACACAGTGGTGCAGGACTTAGGAATTGTTCCCCTTGGCCAAAGTAGGCAAGAGACAGCAAATGGGCCTGCTTTGTGGCAGCAGGTTACAAAACACAGTGGTGAAACATTAAGGGATATGTCCCTGTGCAGAAGTCATTGATACTATGTATGTGTTTAACTGTTAGAGTATATATTTGTGTTTGTAACAGTAGCTAAAACTAGAGTTATCTGGTTTGAATCCACAGTGAGCATTGCCAAGGAGACCAGGCAGGCTAGCTCAGGAGAGCGAGAAGTTGGCAGAGCCAACAGGAAAAGTTATGTGCATCTTTGGAAAAGGGGCAGTGTGTGTGTGTGTGTGTGTGAGTGAGTGAGTGTGGAGGCTTGAAAAGCCTGGGAGAGAGGTGTGTGTGAGCAGCTGGAGGTTTTTCCAGTCTAGAAGGGCTGAAGAGAGAAACCTGGCCAATTTCTTTAGTCAAGGAAGACTAAAGGAAGCTTGTTAAGATCCCTAGTCAAGGAAGGACTAGAGATCAGAGATTTGATCAAGACAAGATCAAATTGGAAGGCTATTCATAGTAGGAAACATTGTTCACTAAAGAGCTTCACCTCAGTAAAAGTTAGCTACGAGCTATGTTATTTGGAAGAGTGGACTGTATTACAAACCAAGTGATATTCAAAGTTCTATAAGTTATTTAACAGCCTGCAACCATACGCTTTGTACACAATAAACTTGTTATCTTTTGTTGAAGACCGTCTCATCTCAATTAATCTGCGTCTGTAAAGCCAGATCTCATTGATGGTACCTCAAATACCTGACGTTGGTGGCAGTTACCTTAATTTACAAGTAATAATTGGCCTCCTCTATAATATATTATTATACACAATTGAGGCCTGAGTTTAATTCCCTCCATAATCATCCACACCTGTACAATTGGTTCGTGCAAAACTGTACAATTGGCGGCAAGCGTGGGATCCGTGTAACATCGAAGTTTAGTGCCTTAAGATTGCTTGGAGAAGAAAATTGTGAGGTAAAATTTGACAGAAAGTGGTCACCAGACGTCAGAAGAAGATTGCTGAAGAAGCAGATGAATACCAGGAGGAGAGTTCAGATTCTGAACAAACGTCTGTGTCAGAAATTGCTCTCAAATATAGACTGGAGATGAAAAAGTTAGAAATGGAAGAAAGACAACAGGCTGAAGAAAGGGAATTGAAGAGGTTGGAATTAGAAAAAAACCAGTCAGGCTGAGGAAAGAGAATTGAGGAGAATGGAGACAGAGTTGGAAAAACAGAGATTAACATTATCTCAGCCACACATCAATAACCAAGAAGGGAACTCTAGAGCTGAGGCAACAGACATGTTTTTAAAGAGATTTCCAAGTTTTAATAAGGACGATGATGTGGAAAACTTTTTAATTTCATTTGAAAGGTGCTGTAGAGACTTTGAGATTAGTGAGGAGAAGTGGATGATTTATTTGAGACCTCAAATTAGCAGGAAGCTTTTGGTGACATGCCTGAAGAGTTTCATAGAGAATATAGTTTATTTAAAAAACAAGTACAACAAAAACTTCAACTGACTCCAGAGTTCTATAGATTGAAATTTAGAACTCTGAAGAGAGAAAGAAATCAGAGTTTTGCTCAGGTAGCCTCAAAGCAAGCTCAGCTTTTTGACGGTTTAGAACCTCTGAGGTAGAGAACTATCAACAATTGATGGAGTTAATGAAATTAGAACAATTATTTCAGTTAGAACCCTTGGAATACCGATGGCTGGTGCAGGATTGTAAACCAGCAACTGCTGGGGAAGCCGCTGTCATGGTGGATCAATTGAGCACCCTGAAAAAGGATGATGGGCCAAGTGATAAAAAGCCGAATAAGCTGCCATTTTATCATTACCAAGCGCGCACACAGCAGGGAAGAGGGCCTGTAGGAGAAAACACCACCTGGAGGGGACAGGGAGTAACAAACCAAACCATGCCTGAAGGAAAGATGTGTTTTCAATGTGGCAAATTGGACCATTTAAGATATCAATGTCCCCTTTTGAAAAAGGACAAGACATCTCTCTTTGTGAATAAAGCAGCCTTGAAGCAGTGCCCAAAGAGAAGCAATGCTTGTTTATTCTGTCAGATAAACCATCTGAGGACTATTTAGAGCCTATTTCTATTGACAATAAGGATATGCAGGGATGGAGAGATACTGGATCTGATGTTTGCATCATTCATCCAGAAGCAATACCTCAAAAGTTTCGACATCCCACTTCAGAAATTAATTTAAAAGGCTTGGGACATGCGATACCAACCGAAGTAGTTTCACTGCCAATCGAATATGAGGGTTGGAAAGGAATTTGGGACTTTGCCATCAGCCCAGATATACCTTACAAGTGTTTAATCGGTAATGACCTGGCTAAGAAAATTAAAAACTGGAGGATGTTATGTGAGGAAAATAAAAATAACATCAGAGGCCCTACTCAGGAAGCAATGTGCTTAACCATTCAGCATGATGTGGAAGAGGGTCCAGGATCCAGTTCTGTAATTGCTGAAATTGTTGATAAAACAGAGGGAGCTAAAGAGATTCTGCATGAACCCTAAAACCCTTGTTCACACAGGCTCAGAATACACTAGTCAGCAGAAGAACAACCCTCTAGATTCATTACTAAGGATGGTGTCCTATATAGAGACTAAAAGCCAGCAGGAAAGTCAGAAGTATGTAACCAGATCGTAGTGCCTGAAAAATTCAGAGAACAACTCATGAGGGTGGCACATGATAGCCCTCAGGAAGGACATTTGGGCATCAGAAAAACTACAAAGAGAATTACCAAGAACTTTCATTGGCCTGGCATGTTTCAGAAAATAAAAGAATTTTGCCAGTCATGTGACACATGCCAAAGACTAAGTACCGGGAGGGATAAGGTCAAAGCTCCTCTAATCCCTATGCCTGTAATTGGAGAGCCATTCTATAGAGTGGGAATCGACATAGTTGGTCCTCTCTGTAAACCGAACAAACGAGGTTATAGGTACATCTTAACTATGATCGACTATGCTACGAGGTACCCAGAAGCAATAGCTCTCACCAACATCGAGACCACAACCATAGCTAATGCTTTGTCATCCATCTGGGGAAGGACTGGCTATCCCAAAGAACTGATATCTGACTTAGGGACCCAGTTTACCTCAAAGCTCATGACAAAACTGCTCGAGCTATGCGGGATTAGACTCCTTACGTCAACGGCTTACCACCCACAAACAAACGGGTTGGTTGAGAATCTAAATAAGACTCTAATTAAGATGATAAAGTTTTATAGCCAGAAGAGATCATATGACTGGGACATTAAACTACAACAACTATTATTTGCATACAGAACAGTCCCTCATGATAGTACAGGCTACAGTCCTTTTGAACTGTTGTATGGCAGAAAGGCTCGAGGACCGTTAGATTTGATTAAAGAGTACTGGGAGGCAAGCCCAGCAGCAGAGCTGGTTCCAGTGGCTGATTACTTGAGAGAACTTCAGTCAACAATGCAGTTAGCCAAGGACATTGCACAGGAGTATCTGACTGCAGCACAACAACGGCAGAAAGATTATTACGACGCAACAGCTAAGCCAAGAATCTTCAACGTTGGAGTTGAGGTCTGTTTTTGTCACCTAACAGAACCAACAAACTTCAACTGGACTGGTCGGGACCCTGGAGAGTCACCAAGAAGCACAACCAAGTGAACTATGACATCTATGATGAACATTTGAATGTTGAAAGGAGGGTCCATGTAAATATGTTAAAACCTTATGTTGGGAGATTGGCTAATGTATATTTAGTGGTTTCAGAAGAAGAGTCCAGCCCCTTTTCTTTTTCGGGAGGGTGATCGAGAACTATATAAAAATTTGGATCGTGTAGAGATAAGTACTGAATTAATTCAATCACAGCGGAAAGAGATTGTGGGAGTTTTAAATAAATATCAGAATATGTTTTCGGATTTACCAGGAAGGGTCCAAGGAGTACAGCATCAGATTATTACCAATGATGCAGCTCCTATAGCATCCCCACCTTATAGAGTCACGGGGAAGCTCAACGAGTGTATCGAAAGGGAAGTCAAGAAGATGTTAGACCTAGGCATTATAGTACCATCAAATAGTCCCTGGGCTTCACCCATCGTGCTGGTACAGAAGCCAGATAAGACTATTAGATTTTGCATTGATTATTGACTTTTGAACAAGGTGACCCAGACTGATACATATCCAATGCCACAATTGGATGACCTTTTAGAAAGGATCGGGAAAGCTAAATTCATCAGGAGCATAGATCTTACTAAAAAGTTCTGGCAAGTGCCCATGGCACCGCAGGACCTGCAGAAAACAGCTTTCCGTACCCAAGGGGGGCTCTATGAGTTTTCCGTGCTCCCGTTTGGACTAAAAAAATAGCCCAGCCACCTTTCAGAGATTAGTGGATAAGGTTCTGAGTGGGCTAGGAACCTTTTGTGTGGCCTTTATGGACTATATCGGGATATTTAGCAATTCGTGGGAGGATCACTTGAAGCATTTGGATTTGGTATTAGGTAGATTAAAGGAAGCTGGCTTAACCATCAAAGCTTCCAAATGTAAATTGGGGAATAACACCACAAAATATTTAGGACATTTAGTAGGAGGAGGTTGTATTCGACCAGACCCTACTAAAATGGCAGCTATCCATCAGTGGCTAGTGCCCAAAACAAAAAAGCAGGTGAGATCATTCTTGGATTGGCTGGGTATTATCGAAAATTTATCCCCTCATTTAGTAATTTGGCAGCCCCTCTATCGGACCTGACCAAAAAGAAAAATCCTAATCAGATAATTTGGACCCCAAATTGTCAAACTGCCATGGATCAGTTAAAAAAGGCCATCACATCAGATTCCGTCCTAAAAGCCCCGGATTTTGATGATCCCTTCATTTTGACTTGCGACGCATGTGACACCGGTTTAGGAGCTATCCTAAGTCAACTGGACAAGGAAGGTGAGGACAGATCTATTTTGTTTTTAAGTAAGAAGTGGCATTCCCACGAATGCAGCATGTCCACCATTGAAAAGGAGTGCTACTCCATTATTTGGTCAGTTAGGAAACTCAAACCTTATTTGTGCGGAGGGAGATTTACTTTACAAACCGACCATGCACCATTGAAATGGTTGGACAATGTAAAAGGGACAAATAATAAATTGTTAAGGTGGAGTTTATCTTTGCAAGACTTTACCTATGAAATCAAACATGTCACAGGTAAAAGGAATGTGGTCACAGATGCATTGTCTAGAGTAACTTAAGAGTTGAAGGTTTGTATTTATTAGGCCTGTGCGGTTTCGTTCGTTAATTTCGTAATTCGTAAAACATTCGTTAATTTTTGCATTTACGGTACGATAACAAAACATATTTTCAAACCTGGAAGGGTTTTTAAATATCGAAATGGCAACTCCCACAGTATTTACGAGCTTTCGCCCGTTTTGTAAATGGGGCGGGCGGGGCGAAGGGGCGGCGCGAGCGCGCACCCAGTGAGCCAAGCACCACCCCTGCCTGTTGGGCGCCTGGCCCGCGCGCGCTCACCCTTACAACCGGCCTCCGCGCGCCATCCAATCGGCTCCGGCTCCTGCGCCCTCCTCCTCCTCCTCCTCGCACTTCCTGCAACACAGCTGGGAGGAGGAGGAGGAGGAGGAGGAGGGCGCAGGAGCCGGAGCCGATTGGATGGCGCGCACGCGCTCACTCTTACAACCGGCCCCCGCGCGCCATCCAATCGGCTCCAGCTCCTGCGCCCCCCTCCTCCTCCTCCTCCTCCTTGCACTTCCTGCAACACAGCTGGGAGGAGGAGGAGGAGGAGGAGGAGGGCGCAGGAGCCGGAGCCGATTGGATGGCGTGCGCGCGCTCACCCTTACAACCGGCCTCCGCGCGCCATCCAATCGGCTCCGGCTCCTGCGCCCTCCTCCTCCTCGCACTTCCTGCAACACAGCTGGGAGGAGGAGGAGGAGGAGGGCGCAGGAGCCGGAGCCGGAGCGCAGGAGCCGGGGAGGGGATTCCTGCAGCGCCGGCTCTGCCTCCGTGGCCCGCCTGAGATGAGACCAATACCATCTGATTGCCACAAATTGAAGGCTGCATCCATCCAGGCTCTTTTGCTGTGAGTTTTCAGGGCTGTATGAGTGTATGACCATGTTCCAGAAGCATTCTCTCCTGACATTTTGCCCACATCTATGGCAGGCATCCTCAGAGGTCTGTTGGAAACTAGGCAAATTGAGTTTATCTATGGAATGTCCAGGGTGGGAGAAATGAAAGCCATTCAATGCTAATCAAGGTGACCATTACTGCAACATTCACACTTACAAAATGTTTTGTAAATATTTACGAAATTTCGTAAATAACAAAACATTTTTTTGGAAAGTTTTGTAAATATTTTAAATATCGAAACAAAAAAACACCCCAATTACAAATCGATTTTAGAAACAATTTTTTTCTTGATCAAACAGGCCTAGTATTTATGATTCATACTATGCAATTAATCATACTATGTTTGTGTTTCAGTGATAGTGTTGTGTATGTATAGATTGTTATGCAACTTTTTAAAATTATTTTTGCCCATTCTGGGACTCTAAATGGCCAAAAATAATCCTTTTTGGGTGGAAGGTGTGCAGAAGTCATTGGTAATATGTATGTGTTTAATTGTTAGAGTATATATTTGTGTTTGTAACAGTAGCTAAAACTAGAGTTATCTGGTTTGAATCCACAGTGAGCATTACCAAGGAGACCAGGCAGGCTAGCTCAGGAGAGTGAGAAGTGGGCGGAGCCAAGCAGCAAAAGTTATGTGCGTCTTTGGAAAGGGGGCAGTGTGTGTGTGTGTGTGTGTGTGTGTGTGTGTGTGTGTGAGTGATTGTGGAGGCTTGAAAAGCCTGGGAGAGAGGTGTGTGTGAGCAGCTGGAGGTTTTTCCAGTCTAGAAGGGTTGAAGAGAGAAACCTGGCCAATTTCTTTAGTCAAGGAAGACTAAAGGAAGCTTGTTAAGATCCCTAGTTAAGGAAGGACTAGAGATCAGAGATTTGATCAAGGAAAGATCAAATTGGAAGGCTATTTATAGTAGGAAACATTGTTCACTAAAGAGCTTCGCCTCAGTAAAAGTTAGCCACGAGCTGTGTTATTTGGAAGAGTGGACTGTATTACAAACCAAGTGATATTCAAGGTTCTATAAGTTATTTAACAGCCTGCAACCATGCGCTTTGTATACAATAAACTTGTTATCTTTTGTTGAAGACCGTCTCATCTCAATTAATCTGCGTCTGTAAAGCCAGATCTCATTGATGGTAGCTCAAATACCTGACGTTGGTGGCAGTTACCTTAATTTACAAGTAATAATTGGCCTCCTCTATAATATATTATTATACACAATTGAGGCCTGAGTTTAATTCCCTCCATAATCATCCACACCTGTACAATTGGTTCGTGCAAAACTGTACAGTCCCCTTGGCCAAAGTAGGCAAGAGACAGCAAATGGGCCTGCTTTGTGGCAGCAGGTTACAAAACACAGTGGTGCAAGAGTAAGTGAGGCACAACTCTGCCGGTGCCCCTAAGATTTAGCGCTGGTCTGATGCCCTGCAAGTTCGCTCACAGCATAGGGATTCCTCCTGTTCTTCTGCAAATTGGTGTGAGTAAAGTTCACAATATCTGGGCGTACGGGAACCTTGAACACAGCTGGCATGGTGACACTTTTACCGGACACTTCCCCCTTTTCAGAGTACACCGATATCAAAGGACGAGTGCAAGCAATGATTGTGCCGCTCCCGAGTCGCGGAGGAGCTCCCCACGCCACCGCCTCTGTCACGGCCCCAGCAGGAAAAGCTATTGATCAGTAGAAAAAGCTTTCCCTGTAACTGTTACATCTTCAATAAAAATAATTCTTTTCAGAAAAGAGAACCATATGTTGCAGTGGTTTCCAGAGAGAAACGCATGGCTCCAGCTGAGTATTAGGAGTTCTTTTTTGGGGGGAGGGGGGCACTCTCTTGAAGAAAACGGCACTCTCTAATTTGACACTTTCCAAAAGTCTTGGGCAAATGCCCCCATTTGTTGTTGTAATGGAGATTTGGATTGTACCACGGGATATAGGGACAGAGGGGGTGAGATAGTTAAAGTGGATTGATTCAAGGTGAGAACAAAAGATTTTTCAGTGAGAACCCTTTTGAGAACCAAATGGGGGGCGGAGTTAACCATGGCCGGTTGAACAGACGTCTTTCCTCCAGCTCTTGTGGAAATAAAAGCAAATAAGCAGTGAAAAATGGATGGATAATTGTCCTTTCTGGATCAAAAAGGAGGCGAAAGTCTGGAGCATGTGAGAAGTCCAAGAAGGTAATTTATTACCAATTAACTGCTTTGATTTATGAGCTTTGGCAGAAGATAGGGTGGCTGCCGAAGCTGCCTGATAGTGAAAGTTGCTTGGAAGCTGCTGAAGCTGCTGAAGCTGAAGCTGAAAGTGAAACCAACTTGCTAATTATAACTGCGCACTGACTTGGAGAAGATAAACAGTTTGCAATTTAAATACAATATTAAAATACTAGAAATATTGGATTTAGTGACTTAATGATCTGGGAAGGCAAAATAAAGATTAGAGGCAGTTTCCTCCTTTGAAGAAGGATCGAGCTAGTCTCGTCATATTAAAGGCGAACCCTCTTGGCATTGCAAGGTATATTTGAGTGGGACTTTCTTGTACTGTGTGCTGTGTAGAATGGGAAAACTAAGTAATTAAAAAATTGATGAAAGCAGGAGGAGTAAAACTGAGGTTGAATGAGAAGGAAGAAACAAAGTCAGGATACCCCAAAGCCAAATCCTCTTTGGTTGCGTTCCAAGCCTTCAGACAGATCGCTTTCAAGATTAGAAAGACTGGAAAGGGCTCCACAGCCCCCTGAGGAAATGAGCACTGTCAGAAGTCCTCCCCTCCCCACAGCAGCTAAAACGAACACCCCCCCAACCCCCCCCCAAATGGAGGGGGGGCAAAAGGGGGAGGAACTATTTCTACCTCGCTGCCATGTTTAACAGCAGAGCCAAAAGAAAGCAGGATGAGCAGTGAGAGGGAAGAATTGGGGATGGGCAGTAGTCAAATGCTAAGTAAAATAGCAGAATTGATTAAAGGAGAGTCTGAAAGACATGGTACCGAGACAGCCTTGGTTGCCTTAGTGGATGATCTGCGCCGGGAGCTCGACAGGGGGAGTGTGTCCCTGTTGGTGCTGCTGGACCTCTCAGCGGCCTTCAATACCGTTGACCACGGTATCCTTCTGGGAAGCCTCGCCGGGATGGGTCTTGGAGGCACTGTTTTGCAGTGGCTCTGATCATTCCTGGAGGGTCGATCTCAGAAGGTGTTGTTGGGGGACACCTGTTCAACCCCACAACCATTCTCTTGTGGGGTTCCTCAGGGCTCAATATTGTCTCCCATGTTGTTTAACATCTACATGAAGCTGCTGGGGGAGATCATCCGGAGTTTCGGGGTACGGTGTCATCTGTACGCGGATGATGTCCAACTCTGTCACTCCTTTCCACCTGCTACTAAGGAGGCTGTCCAGGTCCTGAACCGGTGCTGTGACGGTCTGGATGAGGGCGAACAAATTGAAATTGAATCCAGACAAGACAGAGGTACTCCTGGTCAGTCGCAAGGCCAAACAGGGTATAGGGTTACAGCCTGTGTTGGCAGGGGCCGCACTCCACCTGAAGACGCAGGTTCGCAGCTTGGGTGTGACCCTGGACTCATAGCTGAGCCTGGAACCCTAGGTTTCGGCGGTGACCAGGGGAGCATTTGCACAGCTAAAGCTTGTGCGCCAGCTGCACCCGTACTTTGGGAAGTCTGACTTGGCCACGGTAGTCCACGTTCTGGTTACATCCCATTTAGACTACTGCAACACTCTCTACGTGGGGTTGCCTTTGAAGACAGCTCGGAAGCTCCAACTAGTCCAATGTTCGGCAGCCATGATTTTAACAGGAGCGGAGCGCAGGGAGCATACAACCCCCCTGTTGCGCCAACTCCACTCTGCTACCGATCTGCTACCGGGCTGAATTCAAAGTGCTGGCGTTGGCCTTTAAAGCCCTAAATGGTTCCGGCCCAAGCTACCTATCTGACCGCATCTCTGCCTATGAACCCACTAGGACTTTGAGATCTTCCGGGGAGACCCTGCTCTCGATCCCGCCTGCTTCTCAAACTCAGCTGGCGGGGATGAGAGATAGGGCCTTCTCGGTGGTGGCTCCTCGGCTGTGGAACGCCCTTCCTACGGACATTAGACTAGCACCATCTCTAATGGTATTTCGCAAAAAGGTGAAGACCTGGATGTTTGTGCAGGCATTTGAGTAATTTAGTGCAATCTGGTAATGGAACATAGGAATGGAACAATGGATGACGAACCTGGACTACGCTTGGATGATGAGAAGATTGGGTACGGTTGTTTTTTGTAATAATTGTACATTGTAATTGCTTATTGGTAATTTATGGATAATGTGTTAAGTCAATTGTTATATGTTGTATGGAACCACTGCTGTTTCTACTGTTTTTACTGTTTGTGAACCGCTGTAAGTCGCCTTCGGGCTTGAGATACAGCGGTATATAAGCAAAGTAAATAAATAAATAAATAAATAAAGACAAACAAAGGAAATGAACTTGAATATGAACCTGATGTTTGATAAAGAAAGAGAAATAAGGAACGGCGAAATTCAGGCATTGAAGCAAGAAATTCTGACCAGCAATAAAGAAATGAAAGCACAGTTGGATGCGGAACGAAAAAGCTCAGATGGAAAATTTCAGACAATAAGAGAAGCCCTGGAGACTGCACAGGGAGAAATACGAAAAAACAAAGCAGAAATTGAAAGAAGTACACAGGAACAACTGGTACTCAAACAACAAATGCAAAAAAATGAAAATAGTCTCTCAGATGTGGAAAGAAAGTTTGTGTACATGCAAGACAACCAAAGAAGAAACAACGCAATAATAAAAAACTATCCAGATGGAAACAAGAAAGAAGATCTGAAATCTGAGATCTTGAAATGGTTGCAAAAAAATCTCGCCAACACTAAGCTGGTCAGAACTGGATATCGAGAGAGTTCATCGCCTTCCGGCTGGAAGAAACAGAATAATTCCTAGGAACATAATAATTCAATTTCACAATTTCGTAAAGAAAGAAGATTTGATGAAAATATTAAAGAAGAACTCAGATCTCCTAAAGATGGGCGACTCAAAATTGGAAATATTTAATGACTACTGTCCTGAAACTAAGAACTGGAGATACTCAATGAAGCCTATTACGACGCAGCTAATGAAAGCTGGAATTGTGTGCACCTGGGGATACCCTATCTTTCTTAAATTTCAATGGAAAGGCAAGAGATATAGAATCGACACATTGGAACAAGGTTATCAACTACTGGAGGAGCTTGGCATAGTAAGAAGACAAGAGAGAGATCGAAAGGAAGACGAGGTGAAGGATCCGGATGGAGGAGAATTGGAGGAATTAATCGGTGCTGTTGAAGGAATCGAGATGTAAGAAGAAACTATACACTGCAATCAAGCTTTTTATTGATTTAAAATGAGCACTCGGGGGGAGGGAGACTGGGCCACGGGATGACTTCACCCCCCCTCCCCAATTGGGAAGGCCGGGGGCCATGACTGGGACGAGAAGTCCCAAAGATTGGAAGGGGAGGAAGGGGGGAATGAGGGAATTGGGGGGATTGGGGGGGAGGGGGGAATGGGGAGTAAGGGTAGGGGAGGGAAAGGGACAAGGGTTCACGTTGTTTCAAGCCACAAAAAAAGCTTTTAAAGGAAAATGGAAATGATGTCCCATAAATTAAGAATTTCAACGCTTAACACGAGAGGGTTAGGGACGGTAATTAAGAGAAGGCGGATTGAATCTCTACTGAAGAAGGATGCAGCGGATGTCATCTTCCTACAGGAAACACATCAAAATAAGCGGGGCTCAAATGAGCTTAAGTCGAGCTGGATAAGGAACTATGAAACATCTTTTGGGTCATCAAAGTCAAGAGGAGTAGCAATAATAATAGCAAAGAAATGTAATTTTGTCATAAACAAGGTACTGAAAGATGAAGAGGGAAGATATATAATAATATATGGGGAAATAGGGGAGGAAAAATATGTATTAGTAAATGTATACGCACCGAATGTAAAACAGCAAGAATTTTATGAAAAAGTGTTAGAGCAAATAGAGAATTATCATCAACAAAATGTAATATTTGGAGGAGATTGTAATTGCTGTATGGATTTAAAGAAGGATAAAACTACGATAGCATCAAAAGCTAGAAATATTGAAACAACGGAATTAAGTAGAGTAATGAATAAAAGGCAATTAAAGGACGTGTGGAGATTGGTAAAAGGGAATGAAAGTAGATATACATATTATTCATCGGTACATAAGGTGTATACAAGAATTGATTATACTTTCGTCTCCAAAAATATGACAAGTAAAGTGCTAAATGCTGATATAGGTATGATTAAGATTTCGGATCATGCTTTGGTTTCAATTGAGATTGTGTTGAAATGTGATTATGACAAAATGAAAAGGTGGAGGTTAAATACAAGAATACTAAATCATAAAGAGATAGTAGATAAAGTGCAAGCAGAATGGCAAGAAATATGGGGCTTTAATGAAAAGGGGGTGACAAAAGGAGTTCTATGGGACACTATGAAAGCAGTGACCAGAGGTTATGTATAAAAGAGACAATTAATCTAAAAAGAAGGCAAGAAGAAAGGAAAAGGAATTTAGAAAGAGAAATAGAAGAGATTGAAAAAGCATATGTAATAAAGAGAGATACACGAATTTATGCTAGGTTAAGAGAAAAAAAAGAGGAATTGGATAAAATGGAAATAGACGAAGTACAAGAAAATTTAATTTATTTAAGGAGGGAATATTTTGAGTTTAGTGATAGGAATTCAAAGATGTTAGCCAAATCAACACAGAAAAAGAAAATGGAAGGAATGATAAATACGATAAAAGATAAAACAGGTAAATTATGTAGAGCTATGAAAGAAAAATTGAAAGTATTTGAAGAATTTTATAAAGAACCATATCAAACCAAAGCAAGCCCCATAGAGACAATTAGGAAATATGTGGAGGAAAATTGGGAGAGTAAGCTGGAGGAGAAAGATAAAGAATTACTGGAACAACCTATTAGGAAAAAAGAAATAGAGGAAGTTATTAAGAAATTAAAAGTAGGGAAAGCTCCAGGCTTGGATGGTCTAGGGACAGAATATTATAAAAGCTTTAGAGAAGTTTTAACCCCAAAATTATTAGAATTGTATAATGGAATAATGAAGGGAGATAAAATACCCGAATCATGGAGGAGATCATTAATAATATTAATACCTAAACCTGATAAAGACTTAACAGATCCAGGGTCATATAGGTCCATATCATTAATTAATCAGGATGCAAAGATATTGTCCGCGATAATAGCCAATAGAATGAATAAATGTATGTATAAGTACATAAAAGAAGATCAGTGCGGGTTTGTAAAAGGAAGACAAATGTCAAATTTGATAGGGAGAGTATTAAATAAAATTCATTGGGATAAAGAGGGGAAGGAAAAAGCAGGGATATTATCATTAGATATTTTTAAAGCGTTCGATTGTGTGGAATGGGAGACATTAAGGGAAATATTGAATAAATTTGGAATGGGAAATAGAATAAAAGGAGTACTAAAACAACTTTACTCAAGGAACTCAGCAGTGGTAACTATAAATGACGGAGTGACAAACGAAATAAAAGTGACTAGAGGAACCAGACATGGGTGCCGTTTGTCTCCGATACTATTTGCTATGGTGATAGAACTGTTTGCTAATAACATAAGGAATGATAAAAAATTAGAAGGTTTAGGAAAAAAGGAGAAACAGAAAGTGAGCTTATTCGCTGACGATACATTGTTATTTATAGAAAATATAGTGGAGAAAATTGATAGAATAAAAGAACATTTGGAGATATTTGGGAAAGCAACAGGTTTACAAGTTAATTGGAACAAGTCAGAAATGATGCTACTTAATTATACAAGAGAAGAAGAAAAAGATTTTATAGAACAGAGCAAAATGGGAATAAGAATTAAGAATAAATTAAAATACTTGGGAGTAATAATAACTAAGGATTTAAAAGAGATAGAGGAAGTAAATGTAGTAACATTAAGGAAAGAAGTTCAGAAAACGTTAATAGAGTACGAAGGTATACGCTTATCCTGGTTTGGAAGAATAGCATTAGTAAAAATGAAAATACTTCCAAAAATAAATTTTATATTTAGGATGCTACCACTTCAAATCACAGAAGAAGAACTACTTACTTACTTAGGCGATCCCTCGTTGGACGAGTAAGATGGTCTTCCATTATGGATTTCCTTGTGGGTCCGTATGTGGCTGTGGAGCCCTATTCTTGCTCTGCATCTTCTTTCGCAGTGGGGGCATTGGTTTCCAGGTGGAAGGCGGTCCCGGTCGGGGTTGGCTTGACGCGCCTTCCTCCTGGCACGTTTCTCTCTTTCACCCTCCATTCGTGCCTCCTCAAATTCTGCAGCACTGCTGGTCACAGCTGTCCTCCAGCTGGAGCGCTCAAGGGCCAGGGCTTCCCAGTTCTCAGTGTCTATGCCAGAGTTTTTGAGGTTGGCTTCGAACCCATCTTTAAATCTCTTTTCCTGTCCACCAACGTTCCGTTTTCCGTTCTTGAGTTCGGAGTAGAGCAACTGCTTTGGGAGACGGTGGTCGGGCATCCGGACAACGTGGCCGGCCCAGCGGAGTTGATGTTGGAGGACCATCGCTTCAATGCTGGTGGTCTTTGCTTCTTCCAGCACACTGACGTTTGTCCGCTTGTCTTCCCAGGAGATTTGCAGGATTTTCCGGAGGCAGCGCTGATGGAAACGTTCCAGGAGCTGCATGTGACGTCTGTAGACAGTCCACGTCTCACAGGCATAGAGCAGGGTTGGGAGGACAATAGCTTTATAAACAAGCACCTTGGTATCCCTACGGATGTCCCGGTCCTCAAACACTCTCTGCTTCATTCTGGAAAATGCTGCGCTTGCAGAGCTCAGGCGGTGTTGTATTTCGGCGTCGATGTTGACTTTGGTGGAGAGGTGGCTGCCAAGGTAGCGGAAATGGTCCACATTTTCTAATGTGACACCATTAAGCTGTATCACTGGCATTGGAGAGGGATTGGCTGGCGACTGCTGGAACAGCACCTTGGTTTTCTCAATTTCAGTGACAGGCCGAGTTTCACATATGCTTCTGCAAAGGTGTTGAGAGTGGCTTGTAGATCTTCTTCTGAATGCGCACAGACGACATTGTCATCAGCATACTGGAGTTCTATAACAGCTGTTGTTGTGACCTTAGTTTTGGCTTTCAGTCTGCTGAGGTTGAATAGCTTGCCATCTGTCCGATAGATTATTTCCACTCCGGTGGGAAGCTTCCCATCAACAAGGTGAAGTATCATAGCGATGAAGATGGAGAATAGAGTTGGGGCAATAATACATCCCTGTTTGACACCTGATTCCACCTTAAATGGGTCACTTTGGGAGCCATTGCTGTCCAAGACTGTTGCCTTCATGTCATCGTGGAGGAGCCACAGGATGTTCACAAATTTGTTTGGGCACCCGATTTTGTGGAGGATGGTCCAGAGAGCGCTGCGATTCACTGTGTCGAATGCCTTTGCAAGGTCGATGAATGCCATGTACAGAGGTTGGTTTTGTTCCCTGCATATTTCTTGGAGCTGTCTTGCAGTGAAGATCATGTCCACTGTTCCTCTGGAGGGGTGGAAGCCATTCTGGGATTCTGGGAGGGTATCTTCTGAGAGGGGCAGAAGGCGGTTTGCAAGGATTCTTGCGAGGATTTTTTCCAGCGGAGGTTAGAAGGGAGATACCTCGATAGTTTCCGCAGTCTGTTCTTTCCCCTTTTTTGAAGAGGGTGATGATGGTAGCGTCCTTGAAATCTGCTGGGATTTTCTCGGTCACCCACACTTTTTCTATGAGCTGGTGGAGTTGGTGTGTCAGCTCAGGTCCTCCCTCTTTAAAGATTTCAGCAGGGATCCCATCTGGTCCCCTGGCTTTGTTATTCTTCTGTTGGCTGATGGCATTGCTGACTTCTTCCAAACTAGGCAGTGCTGCAAGCTCATCCCTGGTTTGTTGTTTATTTATTTATTTATTTATTTGCTTTATTTCTATACCGCGTTTCTCAACCTATAATAGGTGACTCAATGCGGTTTACACAATATTAATTACCACAACAATAACAATTAAAACACAGCATACCCAATAGCAAACACACAACCATTCATACAATGCCTCGATCGCAAACCTGATCCAGTCTCATATCCTTATGCCGTTCCTATGTTCAGTTTACCGTCATTCTGTGTACAATTGCGCTGATTAGCCAAACGCTTGCTCAAAAAGCCAGGTTTTGAGCTTCTTCCTAAATGCCAGCAACGAAGGGGCCTGTCTGATGTCGTTTGGTAGGGCATTCCATAACCGAGGGTCCACCACCGAGAAGGCCCTGTCTCTCGTTCCCGCCAACCGTGCCTGTGACGCAGGCGGAACTGAGAGCAGGGCCTCCCCGGACGATCTTAATGTCCGTGTGTTGTTGCGGGATTTGTGAGAGGACCTCTTCGGCCACATTGGAGCTGCGGTTCAGGAGGCTTTGATAATGTCTTTCCAACGTAGTGCAATTGACTTTTGGTCCTTCAGGAGTTTGGTTCCATCTGATGAGCGTAGAGGCTGTATCCCATGGTTTCTTGGTCCATAGATGACCTTTGTGGCTTTGAAGAATCCCTGAGCATCATGGGTATCTGCCAGGTGTTGGATTTCTTCAGCCTTCTTTGTCCACCAGATGTTCTTGAGTTCTCTTGTCCTTCTTTGGACCTCAGCTTTTGCACTGGCATAGATCTTTTTCTTAGCAACACAGTTGATGTCTCTCTGCCATGCTTGGAAGGCTTTCCTTTTCTTGTCAATTAGCTGTTGGATCTCGATGTCATTTTCATCAAACCAGTCTTGACGTTTCTTGGCTTGGTATCCAATAGTTTCTTCGCAGGCTTGGATGATGGAGGTCTTCTGTTTGTTCCAATGATCCTCGACATTTTCGGGGTGTACTGTGGGTAGATGGTCCTTGAGTGCTGTTTGGAGATGGGCTCGTCTGGAGGGCTCCTGAAGGGCTTGGGTGTTCATTTTGCGCCTTGTCTTCCTTCCTTGGAGTCTGCGCTTGGGGGCAATATTGAGAGCCATCGAGGATCGAATTAGCCTGTGGTCAGTCCAGCAGTCGTCAGCACCTGTCATGGCTCTTGTGAGGAGTACGTCACGGCGGTCTCTGGCGCGTGTGATTACATAGTCTAAGAGGTGCCAATGCTTTGACCGGGGGTGCTTCCATGATGTCTTGAACTTGTTTTTCTGGTGGAAGAGTGTGTTGGTGATGACAAGGTTGTGCTCCGCACATTTGGTGAGAAGCAGGATGCCATTTGAGTTGCTGTTTCCAACCCCGTCTTTTCCGATGGTCCCTGGCCACAGGTCGAAGTCTCGCCCGACTCTTGCATTGAAGTCCCCCAGGAGGATGATTTTGTCCTCCTTAGGTATCCCCGATAGGATGGTGTCCAGCTGACAGTAGAATTTCTCCTTGATGTCTTCGTCAGCATCTAGTGTTGGTGCATAGGCACTTATGATGGTTGCCCGTTGGTTTTTGGCAAGATCGATTCGGAGGGTTGAGAGTCGTTCGTTGATGCCAGTGGGTGCTTCGGTCAGATGTTTCACCAGATCATTCCTGATGGCAAAGCCAACTCCGTGCATTCTTTGGTCTTTTTCGGGCAGTCCCTTCCAGAAGAAGGTGTAGCCTCCTTTTTCTTCCTTCAGCTGTCCCTCTCCTGCTCTCCGGGTCTCCTGAAGGGCTGCTATGTCGATGTTGAAGCGTCCCAGCTCCCTTGCAATGATGGCAGTTCTGTGTTCGGGGCGTTCACTGCCACTGTTGTCCATCAGAGTCCGTACATTCCACGTACCAAAGTTCATTTTCCTTTTTTGGCCGCAGGGTGGTGACCCCACTGGACGCGGCAGTCCAGTCAGGGATAAGTGAGGCAGACTATGTTTAGGGCACCTTTTCTAGCCCCCTCCCCATGTGGGGTGAGCAGAGTGGGTCCTCAATAGGGCTGCTCAGTCGCGGATACAGCTGCCGAACTACTCAACTGCCTCGGACCTTGAGGTAGAACGACTGAGTCCGTACCCACCGCCCATGTGCCAGTCTGTGAATAGGGGCTTCCAGATTTCACAGTCCTGCCCCCGTCGCCACTCGCTGATCGCCATGGGACTTTGGTTGCTTGGTTTTTATTTTCTTTGGAAGACGCCTGTGCGTGGGTTTTTTAAATGTGTGGAGGTCAGTGCACACTGATCAACACACAGACTTCACAGAGTGAGGTTCCACTGGTGATGTAGTTTAACACAGAAGAACTAACTAGATGGCAACACATGATTAATAAGTACTGTAATGGAAATAAAAGAAACAGACTAAATGAACAGTTATGGTACAGGTCGCAAAAGGAGGGTGGACTAGCGCTACCTAATATAAAAAATATTATGAAGCAAGTAGATTAAGTTTGGTTATAGAAGGAATGGTTAAAAAAGAGGGAATAGATTGGCTTAGTAATGATTCAGGAAAAGTGGAAGATGAAACTTGGAATATATTTTTTTAAACAGTTTACTAGAAAAGAAATGATGGAAATTAGAAACCCAATGCTGAGCAACATACTGATAGTATGGAATAAATATAAGGGGAGGTTAATAAAGGAGGGGTCAATTATAACCCCAATAGTGATGGAAAAGAAGTTCCCAATTTTTTTTAAAAAAAGTAATGGATAAAAAAGTAAGGGAAATAAATTTAGATAGGATTGGATGAAGGTGGAAATGAAGAGGGAAATGATGTTGGAAGAGTTTAAAGAAATAAAATTGTCATGGTTTCATTGTATACAATTTGAACAATGATTAATAAACTGGAAAAAAATAGAAATGGAAGCCAACTCAATCAATTCGAACAAATAATACAGAAGGGAAGGGCTGTAAAAGAACACGAAAACTTGAGAGATATAATTAGCAAAATTTATAAGATACTAATTGAAATGAAGGATGAAAAAATAAAAAAGTGCACCCTTAAGGAGATTTGGGAAGAGTATTTAGGGATAAAAATAAGTGAAATAGAGTGGCAACAATTATGGGGACAAAGACATTTAAAAAATTTATCGATACGAGTTAAAGAAAATTATTACAAGTTAATATGGAAGTGGTACTTGACACCGGTAAGAATAGCATATATGAAAAAAAATAACTCAATAAATTGTTGGAGAGGGTGTCAAGAACCAGGAACATATATACACATGTGGTGGCAATGTAAATATGTAAATAATTTTTGGGAGAAAGTATTTAGAGAAATAGAAACTATAATGAATATAAAAATAGATAAAAGTCCTAGTATAGCCTTACTATCATTATATAACAATAAGCAATTGAAAAAGGAGGATAAAGAAGCGATAACAAACTTACTAACTATAGCAAGACTGCTTATAGCAAGGAATTGGAAAAAAGAAATGAATATACAAATAGAGGAGTGGTATAAGGAAGCGTGGAAAATAGCAATAAATGATAAATTGACATGTATATTAAAGGTTAAAAAAGGTACATGGAAACAAAGTGATTTTGATGCTGTATGGGGAAGATTTGTGGTAAATGGATTAAAAAATAAGGAAGGAAAATTACCGTCACAAGAAGAAATGAAATTTTGGACAGATGAAATGTAAGAATGGTGGCTTGAGACGGGTGGAGGGGAGCACTGTGGTGAAAAAAGGAAAAAAAGGGAAAGGGGGGGGGGGGGAAATGTCAAAGCAAAACAACAAAACAATATGTTAAGGAGGTTGATGTACAAAATGCAATAGTATGTAATAAATGTGATAAATCAATAAAAATATTTTTTTAAAAATAGAACCAAATTAATGTAGCTGCTGTTCTCAGATAAATGCAAGGCCCTCCCTATAAAGAGAAAGTTCATCAGCTGCGGGGGCCTCTTATGCAGAGTTATCTTTTATCTGACTGTTAATTAGTACTTATCTCAGCCTCTGGACATTTATTTTCATTTGTTTCTCCGGAGCGTCAGGAACAGAGTTGCTTCCTCTTAGCCAGGCATGCGCAGTCTGGGGGCAAAGAGACTTTATCAAGTAAGCATAAAACCGGGAAGACAGCCAAAAATGGTGTCCAAACGGGAGTTGCAAAACATTCAACAAACGATTACAGAGCTATCTGAATCTCTGAATTCAAAGGTTGACTTGATATTGGAACAAATGAAGACAATACAGCATGATAACAAAATAATTTAAAAAAAGCTCAAACAGACTGAGAAAAGATCACAGCATAACCAGGAAGAAATTGCAGCTTTAAGACTTAAAGTGGCTGAGCTTTCAGACAGGCAAAGAAGAAAGAATTTAAGATTGTCAGGCTTCCCAGAACAGATACCAGCAGAAAAGCTAGAAGCGGAATTAATATCATGGTTTCAAGGATTAAACTTGGAAATAACGCAAACTCAAATCGAAAGAATGCACAGAGCTTTTCGCCATGCAAGTGGGGGAGGCGTTAAAGACATCCTAATTGCCTTTATTTCAGAATGAAAAACGGAGGAAGTGTTTAAACATATTAGAAAAAACAGAGACTTATTATACAAAGGAAAAAAAAATTCCAAAACATGACTTGTCTCCTGAATCTTTGAAGATAAAAGCTCTCCTAAAATCATATGCAGACAGTTTGTTTGCTCATGGAATAAAGTTTTCCTGGGTGTTACCAATGGCCATTCTGGTCTATAAAGATAAGGAAAAATATATTGCAAGAACTCCAGAACAAGCCCAGAGAATACTGGAAAAATTGGGTATTCCTTCAATACCAGAAACAGAGAAAAAAGGAGAAGTAAGCAAGTCAGAAGAAGGAGAGGAAGATGAAGATCAAACTGTTACAGAAGGATAACTAGTAACTGGATTAACAAGAACTTCAAAATGAACATGGACTACAACATTATCATAAGTACTAACTCTGCCTTGGGACTATGCATGGGGGGAAGTAAGGGTGAAAGTAACTTTTGCCTTTTTCTTTATTCTCCTGGATTTCTATTGGAAGTTGTTTTTGGAACCTTTTCGTAAGATGATTGTAGGGTTGATGGGTTGTAATATTGGTATAAGAAAACTAGCATATATGGAGGGAAGGGGGTTGAACGCGGGGCCATACAAAGGGTAAAAAACAATGAAGTAATGGGACGGACTGGAATAATAATACTAATAATAAATAAACAGGAGATGGAACAGGGGGCACAGTACTCCAAGAAATCTCAAATGAAAGGAAAGATAGATTTCCTTAAAAAAACATTTGAGAAGGGGGAAGGGGCAACCACTAGGGCTGGGCGGTTTCGTTTCGTTAATTTGTAATTCGTTAAAAAATTCGTTAATTTTTCAATTACAAAATGATAACGAACCAGTCTGGAGCATTTTTTTTAAAAAACGAATTTTTAAATCGTTTTGTAAATGTTTTGTATTTCGTTATTGTATTCGTTTTGTTATCGTTTTGAGGTCGTTTCGTTATTATTTCCGCATGTCTGGGGCAAGTTTTATAGTTGTTTTCAGTTTTCTAAGGGTTTTTATAGTTGTTTTTGGTTTAATTAAGCTTCAGAAGTTCCCCCTGTCCCATTTGGAGGTTTTTTAGCGTATTGCGCGGTCGCGTCTGCCATTAACGAATCGATTCGTTATTGTTTCGGAAATCGATTCGTTATTGTTTTGTAATTTTTTCACATTTACGAAATTTCGTAAATATCGAACTTTTTTAAAGGAAAATTTTGTAATTATTTTAAATAACGAAACGCAAAAACCCCCTAAAAACGAATCGATTTTAGAAACAATTTTTTCTGTTGTTACCCAGTCCTAGCAACCACAGTTATAAGGCAAGGGATAATAGCAGATGAAAAGCCACAAATAGACAAAGATAATGGGTGATAATCTGAAAATGTGTTTTTTTAATACAAACGGAATGGCTTCGGATTTGAAGCGGTCAAGAATAGCACAGTTAGTAAGGAAATTGCATTGCAACGTCCTATGTTTACAGGAAACCCACAAACATAAAAAAGATAGCAAACAATTAATAAATATACCAGGTTGGAGGGTGATAGCAGAAGCGAGGGGTACAAATAAAGCCAGAGGAGTAGCAATAGCAATGAAAAACTCATTAAATTTGGAAATATTAGAAACAACAATAGATAAAGAAGGGAGATATATAGTGTTGATATGTAAAATAAATGGCAGGAAATATACAATAGGTAATGTATATGGCCCAAATAAAGGACAAAAGAAATACTTTAGAAAGTGGTTCAAGAAAGTACAAGAAATCTATCAAGGGGAGCTAATAGTTGGAGGAGACTTTAACATGGACCTTAGAAATAATAAAAAACTTTTAAAAGAATGGAAGTTGGAGGACGTATTTGAAGGAAATTCTATAAATCAAAAGCCAACATACTTCTCAAATAGTCATAAATGTTTCACATGGATAGACTACATATTAATAAAAAACATTAACAGGTCTAGAATTCTAAATACAGAAACACAACCAATCTGGATTTCAGACCATGCGCCTATTATAGTGGAGTTAAAGCTAGACGAGCCTGATGAAACAGAGGTAATAAAAACTTGGAGATATAAAAATTTGATAATCAAGACAGAAAAACTTAAAAAAGAACTATTAGAAGAGATAAAAAACTATTTCAAGGAAAATAGAGGCTCAGCAAGTATAGAAGTAGTCTGGGATGCAGCAAAAGCAGTTATTAGGGGCTATTGCATAGCAAAAGAAGTGGCAGTAAAGAAACGGCAAGATAAAGAAAGAAAAATAATGGTTAAAGAAATAGAGGAAACACAAAAGTTATTGCAAAGTAAATACCAAGTGCAGGTGAAAGTAAAGTTGGAAAAATTAAAGAAACAATTAGAAGAAATGGATAATTTGGATTTGTGGAGAAAGGAGATATTTCTTAAAAATAATTTTCAAAGACAAAATACAAATACAATGAAAAAATTGGCTAACTATTTGAAAAATGCGAAAGAAAAAGGAAGAGTCACCCAGTTAAAGAATAAATATTAGGCCTGGGTAACAATGGAAAAATTTGTTTCTAAACTCGTTTCGTTTTTAGGGGGTTTTCGCGCTTCGTTATTTTTAAGAATTCCGAAATTTTCCTTTTAAAAAATTCGATATTTACGAAAATTCGTTATTATTAACGAATCGATTCGTTAAGATGGCGGATCCCCGTGCATGCGCAAATCACTTCCGAAACTTCGTTATTAAAGCGGGGGTCGATTCGTTAAAGTAATAATGAATCGATTCGTAAAAATGGCGGCCTCCTTTGCGCATGCGCAAAAAGGACTTTTGAAACTTCGTTATTAAATACAAATCAATTTGTTATTAAATTGATAACGAATCGATTCGTTAAAATGGCGGACGCAATTGCGCAATGCTGAATGCTCTACAAACAAAATCATTTCATAAAATAAATCAAATAAAATAATCAAATAGAATAAGATATTAAATAAAAAAGTAATAAGATAAAGTAGCCAAAACTGAGTCAAATAATATAATGAAATAAAAAATAAAAAATAATAAAATATAAATAAATATAAATAATAATAAATAATAATAATTTATAAATAATAATAATAATAATAATAATAATAATAAATATAAAATTATATAATATATATAATATAATATAATATAATAATATATTATTATATAAATGAAATAAATAATAATATAAATAATTATTATATCATATATTATAACATTTAATAATATTTAATAATATTTAAAAATAATATATAAAATTAAATTATAAATTATTAATATCAAAAATAATGTTATTATAAAAACTTAGAAAGTAAATATAAGAAATAAATAAAGAAAAAGTAACAAAAATAACAAAAATTGCACTTTGAAAAAACTTATCTGGGAGGTATTACATACTTATAATATCTGTAGCAGTATTGCAAGTTAAGTAAGAAGGACCAATTCCCACTGGGTGGGTGGGTGGGTGTGTGGTTGGTTGGTTGTTTGGCTTCAAAATCGAAATCATTAAGTATATAATTTAGAAATTAATTTATAAATGAAAAAACATTAAATTCAAAATACACAATTGTCATCCGTCCCCTAGTGAGACAGCCTCTAGGACCTCCCGGGGGGGGGGGCTTGACCCCGGCCCCCCAGGGTTGGCTGCCTTTTTGCCTGCTGTGAGAAGGCCAAAACCCTTTCCCGGCCTGCCCCCCCCCCCCCCGGGATTGGCTGCCTGCTGCTTGATTGCATGTTGCCTGGGAGATGATGGCTGGTGGAGACATACAATCATGCAGTATGGTGGAACGGGAAGGTTTTTGCTGATTTGTTCAGTTCACCTCCTGGAAACCATGGTACAATACAATATCCCGAATCGCAAAACTTTCTCTCGAACAGTCATTCCAGCTTTGTTCGAAGGATGCAAGCAATGTCTCCGAACCCTGTTGAACAAATCACAACCCGTCCATGTACATTTCACATCAGACATCTGGACGAGCACAGGAGGAGGGCATTCCTATCTGTCCTTGACCGCTCACTGGTGGGAGACGGAGGGTTGCCTCGACTCGGGTCATCGTTGGGCACTCCTGTCACTGGAGGTGATCGAAAAGGATCACAGGGCTGACACCATTTCTGAGTACTTGCGAGAGATGATGAGAGACTGGATGCGGTATACTCATTCCGGTGGTACTAACTCGGGATTCATGGTCACAGATGCAGGAAGGAACATGATCTGGGCGGTTGAAAGTGCTGGCTTCTCAAACGTATGGTGCACTTGCTGCATAACTGTGTAAAAGATGGCTTCAAGGGGCCCGATGAGAACAGCGCCACCACCGTCACTCAACTCATTGACCGCTGCCGCAGAATCGCGGGCTTCTTCCACCGTAGCTCTAAGTCCGCAAAACTGCTGCGTGACAGGCAGATCCTGGAGTGCCTCCTACAACACCGGTTACTGCAGGATGTCCCCACCCGTTGGAACTCCACCTACATGATGTTGGAGCGCATGGTGGAGCAACAGAGGGCAGTCCACGCTGTCTCACTATCAATTGCGGCTCCGATAAACAAGCTGGTCCCCAACAACCAGGAGTGGATGACCATCACTCAGCTGGTTGAGATCCTAGAACCATTCAAACTGGCCACCGAAAATCTTTCAGCACAGAAAGCACTACTCAGCCATGTGGTCCCTGTCGTCCTGCGTTTGAAGAGGCATTTGGAGTTGCTGGGTGGACAAAGTACATTGCAATTGTTACCCTCCAACGTAACTCGCTCGACCCCCTTGCTGTGGAAAAGCTGGTCTTCTTGAAGGCCAACTTGCCAGTTTTGGGCTATCCTCAGATTGATTTTGATAGCACGAACCCGTAGATCACTACAGCCTTTTTTTTTGTAAGTCGCTGGGTGGACAAAGTACATTGCAATCTATGGCTGGGCCCCTGACTCCACAGGCTCAGGAGGTGGTCAGAAAGTTGACTTTCGCCATCCGTAAACGTCTTCTACCGCTGAGGGAGAGCAAGACTCATGTTTTGGCAGCACTCTGCGACCCTTGCATCAAGGACGCTGTCTGCCCCAAAGACCCTTGCATCAAGGACACTGTCTGCCCCAACTGTGTAAAAGATGGCTTCAAGGGGCCCCGATGAGAACAGCGCCATTGCCGTCACTCATCGCGGGCTTCTTCCACCATAGCTCTAAGTCCGCAAAACTGCCGCGTGACAGGCAGACCCTGGAGTGCCTCACAGGGCCAAGGATGCACATGAAGAGACACCACCCAAATGTAAAGTTGGATGCAGTTGAAGTCGCCAGCACATGCAGAGTACTCCAACCTCACCAACAGGCCCCATGCAGAAAACCATCGATGTTTGGGGCATGCAACTTACAAGGGTGAGATCTGGAATGAAGCCACCATCAGTGAAGGAAAGAACACGTTGATGGCTGCTTGATTGCTGGGTGAAGGCCAATACCCTTCCCAGCCTTCTCCATGCCCTCCCGGGGGGGACAGTACCCCCCCTGGGAGTGTCATGCTGTGCAGTTATCTTTCACTGCATATCATTGCAGTGAGACAGACTGTAAGACTTCCTGGGGGGGGGGGGGGCTTGACCCTGCCCCCCGGGATTGGCTGCCTTTTTGCCTGCTCTGTAAAGGCCAATTTCCTTTCTGGCCGCTTCCATGCCTGCTCCTCTGCATTGATGGTGCCTGGTTTCTTCCTCTTCTCTTTGTCAACCAATGCTATGTTGGAAGGGCTCCATGCAGCATGCAGCATGCATGCAGTACTGCACCATGCAGTACTGCGGCAATACACAGTAGTGAAGCGGACACCCCAGAGAATCTCTGGCTGCACAGAAGGTCAGGGTATGTATACCCCATGACCTAATGTACTTTCTGCTGCTGTTGGAGGCGGACGGACCATGGATAATGACTTTAAGTTCCTCCAATCATTAACCAAGACTGCTGCGACCCCCAGTTGAAGACTTAAGGCCAAGTTGACACACATAACCCCAATGACCCGGTTTATTTTCTTGCAAGATTTGGGGGAGGACAGACAATGGCTTAAGGGAAGTTTACTAGGGCTAGGCGGTTTCGTTCGTTAAAATTGTATTTCGTTATTTTTTCAGGTTTTTTAAATAAAGAATTGATTTTGGTTTTTCTTTTAACCAGGAAGTGTGTCTTAAATTTCAAAGCAGCATCCGCCATCTTTGAAATGACTTCCGCCAGTTTCGGAAGTGACGTTACAGATGGTAGGATGCTGGGAGTGCTGGGAGCCAATACGGGGTTAGTAAGGGCGGCCATTGCCCTTTAAAAGCGGCTGCGCACTCCGCGTGGCAGCATTGTAGCTGGGGAAGCGAGGGTAGACGGAGGGCTTTTTCTTGCACAAGTGGTGGGGAGTCTGGCTTTGGCGTGCATGGGGCTGGGGACAGGGAGCTCGTAGCTGTCTGCCTCCCAGTCCCTGGCTGTGGCTTGTGCCGGCTTTATTTTGGGAGGGGAAGCATTGGGTTAAATTGATCTTTTATTATTATTGTTTTTATTTTTAATATTTATAAACAATTATTAATTACTTTTAATTCATTATAACGAAATAATTTCTTTTCTTTTTTTTCTGAAACTGGTGAAAGTTGTTTCAAAGATGGCGGATGCCGTTCCTCTTTTTTTGGTGCCAAGGGGATTTCTCCCTGGCAATAAGTGTGTTTTGGAAATCCAGTGTTCTTTGCTTTTCTGTTAACTCAAAAGTAGTTACTTACAACCAGTGACTGTCTGCGGCCTTTGTGGCCCATTTTGGTCCAGCCCTTTTTGAAATATAATTGCCAGATAATTTGCAAGATAATTTGGCCATAATTTAATATCTTCATAGTTTGTTTCAAAGTGCAATTTTTGTTACTTTTGGTTTATTTTTTTCTTATACTTACTTTCTAAATTTTCTGAGACCACTGAATCCCTCATCCAATGTCAGATCTATACTACACAGAGCACACAGAGCCCCCATGATTGACTCGACATCCTGTGGTGGGATGAAGGAGGAATCCAGGAGCAGGGAGGGAACAACTGGGGAAAGGGTGTATGAAAGGGAGTTGGGGGGGAGGGTTCCACAGTAATTGCAGTGCTTGTATTTGGATAGATCCAACCAATCCAGTCTCACTTAGTAATCAAGCAGTAGTTGCCCGGAGACAAAGGAGGTAAAAAGGAATTTTTGTCCAGGACGGGGGAAAAAAGAGGGTGACCGTATAGGTCAGGGATGGGGACTTACAGCTAGCATGAGAAAAAAAGGGAGGGGTCAAAGGCACTCCGTCAAACTGCAGGAGTACATTCCTTTATTGCGGTCAATTCTGGGAGGGATGGGCATACCATAGCAGTTGCACGCATAGAGCAGAGAATTGTGGAGTAGAGGAGTGCCTCTTTTCCGGGTACTCCAGAGGCGATGCCCAACAGGCTGAAAGGGAACTGGCAGGGAACGACTGGGGAAAGGGTGTATGATAGGGAGTTGGGGGGTGGAAGCATACACTGGAGTAGAGGAGTGCCTCTTTTCCAGGCACTCCAGAGGCGATGCCCAACAGGCTGAAAGGGGACCAGCAGGGAATGACTGGGGAAAGGGTTATAAAAGGGAGTTGGGGGGAAGTGTATAGGAATACTTTGGCCACAGGAAGAGGAAAGGGGAAGTCAAGCTGGGCTTCGACAAAGAATGCCCGCCCTCGGTGCAGAAAAGAGGAAGTCAAGCTGGGCTTCGAGAAAGAATTCCCACCCTCGATGGAGGGGGACGACAGAGATGCAGTGAAAGATAAATGCACACATGACAACTGGAAGGAAAAAAAGTAAAAGGAAAAAACAACAGGGGCACAGAGAGATTGAAGCCAAGAATACAGTGGCCATGCTCTAGGTATGCTGCAGCATTCGATCGGAGGAGAAAACCAACACTGCTTTGGATGTCAAAGAGAAGAGGAAGAAACCAGGCACCAGCTATGCATAGAAAATGTCATCCAAAGACAAAGGAAACTTCTGATAACATCACTGTGTGGCAACACAAAGCAAAGTAAACTTGATTTTCAATGTTCCCACATTGATTTTCCCAAATTGATTTTCAAGAAGGGCAGGAAAACAGTGGGGCACTGTATTACAAAATGATACACTGCAATAAGTAAATAAAGCAAGTAAAAAAGTAGTTTCCAAAAAGCACTGATTGCCAGGGATAAATCCCCTTGGCAACCAAAACGAAGGATCAACACTACACTACTAAAGTACTAACTATTTATTTATAATTATTTGTAATTTTTATTTGTAATTTTTTTATTTTTTTGGTAATTTTTTAAAAAAAATTGTAATTTTTTTAATTAAATAAAAATATTATATAACGCTAAAATAAATTGTTAAAAATAAAAATCAACTAAATGCTTGCCCTCCCAAGATTCAGTAAAGCAAGCAACAGCCACTGCCAGGGACTGGGACTTCTCCGTGTCCCCAGCCCCAAGCAATCAGTGCCACCAGTTGAAGAAAAAAAGAACCCAAAAAGGCAGTCACAAAGGCAATGTTGTTCCCGCATACAGCAGGCAATAGTAATTTTAGGCAACACAAAGCAAAGTAGACTTGATTTTCAATGTTTCAATGTTCCAAAATAATACGTGGGGCTCTCCATCAAACTTCATAGGAACGTTCATAAATTTCATTACATTCTGGGTGGGATGGGCATACCAAGCCGCCTTGACTCTCTCCCAGGGAGGAAATAAAATAAAGAGTACTGAAAAAATGTAGCAGCTCTGTTCTCTGATAAATAATACATGCAAGTCCCTTCATTTCTAATGGGTTTCTTCATTATTATTTTTGTTTGTTTTTTTGGTGGGTTTTTGTGTGGTTTTTTGTGGGGTTTTTTCTGGGTTTCTTGTGGGGTTTTTTTGTTTTTTTGTTTTGTTTTTTGGGGGCTTTATTTCTTGTTTTTTGTGGGGGTTTTTTGTTTTTGTTTTTTTGTAAATTAAATAAATATATAAATAAATAATAGCAGCTGTTTTTTGGTGAGTTTTTTGTTTTCCTTTTTTTAAAAATTAATTAAATAAATAAATACATAAATAATAGCAGCTGTTCTCTAATAAATATTAAAATAACAATATACATGCAAGTCCCTTCATTTTTAATGGGTTATTCATAAGTTTTTGTGGGTTTTTTTGGGTTTTTGTGGGTTTTTTTGTTTTTTTGTGCATTTATTTCTTGTTTTCTGTGATTTTTTTGGGTTTTTTTGTAAATTAAATAAATATATAAATAAATAATAGCAGCTGTTTTTTGGTGAGTTTTTCCCCCTTTTTTGTAAATTAATTAATTAAATAAATAAATAGTAGCAGCTGTTCTCTAATAAATATTAAAATAAAAATATACATGCAAGTCCCTTCATTTTTAATGGGTTTTTCATTAGGTTTTTTTGTGTTTTTTTGTGTTTTTTTATGAGGTAGGTAGTTTATGGGTAAGGGAGCTGGGGGAAAGCGTACACAGGAGTAGAGGAGTGCCTCTTTTCCGGGCACTCCAGAGGCGATGCCCAACAGTTAAGGAGTCAAAGTTAAGGAGTCAAAGGTCAATAATACCCTTCCCAGCCTTAACCAAGTCCTCCCACGGGGGGTCATTGACCCCCCGGTAGTGTCTCTCTGCAGTCATCTTTCACAGCATATCAGTCGCGCTCCAGTGAGACTGCCTGTAAGGGGCGGCCGGTAAAGACTGGGGAAAGGGTGTATGAAAGGGAGTTGGGGGGGGAAGCGTACACCGGAGTAGAGGAGTGCCTCTTTTCCAGGCACTCCAGAGGCAATGCCCAACAGGCTGAAAGGGGACTGGCAGGGAATGACTGGGGAAAGGGTGTATGACAGGGAGCTGTGGGGAAGCGTACACTGGAGTACAGGAGTGCCTCTTCTCCGGGCACCCCAGAGGCGATGCCCAACAGGCTGAAAGGGGACCAGCAGGGAATGACTGGGGAAAGGGTGTATGAAAGGGAGTTGGGGGGGAAGCGTACACTGGAGTACAGGAGTGCCTCTTCTCCGGGCACCCCAGAGGCGATGCCCAACAGGCTGAAAGGGGACCGGCTGGGAATGACTGGGGAAAGATGGGCAGAGATGCTGTGAATGCTAAGGGCACAAATGACAAACGCAGGAGGGCATTCCTATCTGTCCCTGACAGCTCCCTTGTTATGAATGCCCTACACAGGTGCCCTCTTTTCCGGGCACCCCAGAGAGATGTAGCCTGAAAAGTGGACTTTGGCTACAACAGGAGGCTATGGGCAAGTCAAGCTGGCATTTGAGCGAGGGACAGCAGAGATGCTGTGAAAGCTAAGGGCACAAATGACACCAAAGAAAATGAGAGGCACGCAAACACTGGCTGGTTGTGTAACAAGTTTGACATTACACCAAAGAAATGAGTGGCACGCAAACACTGGTTGAAACTGACAGCAGGCAATACTTATTATATTACAAAAGCCCTATGCCTGCGCCCTCTTTTCCGGGCACCCCAGAGAGACGTAGGTTTTTTTTCGGTTTTTTGTGGTTGTTTTTTGGTTTTCTTGGGAGTCTTTTTTTTGTTTTTTGTGGATTTATTTCTTGTTTTTTGTGGTTTTTGTTTTTTTTTTGGTTTTTTGTAAATTAAATAAATAAATAAATAATAGCAGCTGTTTTTTGGTGAGAGTTTTTGTTTTCCTTTTTTTGTAAATTAAATAAATAAATACATACATACATTAAAAATAGCAGCTGTTCTCTAATAAATATTAAAATAAACATATACATGCAAGTCCCTTCGTTTTAAATGGGTTTTTAGGTTTTTTTGTGGGTTTTTTATGAGGTAGGTAGTTTATGGGTAAGGGAGTTGGGGGAAAGCGTACACAAGAGTACAGGAGTGCCTCTTTTCCGGGCACTCCAGAGGCGATGCCCAACAGGCAGAAAGGGGACCGGCAGGGAACGACTGGGGAAAGGGTGTATGATACGGAGTTGGGGGGGGAAGCGTACACTAGAGTACAGGAGTGCCTCTTCTTTGGGCACCCCAGAGGCGATGCCCAACAGCTGCCTTTTTGCCTGCTGTGAGAAGGCCAAAACCTTCCTGGCCTTCTCCATGCCGTCCTGGGGGGGGGGCATTGGACATTCACAGAATCTTTCACTGCATCTTTCACAGCATCTCAGCCCTCCCCCAGTGAGACAGACTGTAAGTCCTCCCGGGGGGGGGCTCTTGACCCTGGGCCCCCTGGGATTGGCCACCTGCTGCTTGATTGCTGGGTGAAGGCCAATACCCTTCCCGGCCTTCTCCCATGCCCTCCTGGGAGGGCATTGGACAGTGCCCCCCCGGGAGTGTCATGCTGTGCACTTATCTTTCACAGCATATCAGCCGTCCCCCAGTGAGACAGGTTGCCTTTTTGCCTGCAGTGAGAAGACCAAAACCTTCCCGGACTTCTCCATGCCCTCCCAGGGGGGGCATTGGACATTCACACACACCCCGGGAGTGTCATGCTGTGCACTTATCTTTCACAGCATGTCAGCCGTCCCCCAGTGAGACAGGCTTTAAGTCCTCCCGGGGGGGGGGCTCTTGACCCTGCCCCCCCAGGATTGGCTGCCTGCTGCTTGATTACTGGGTGAAGGCCAATACCCTTCCTGGCCTTCTCCCATGCCCTCCCGGGGGGACATTGGTCAGTGCCCCCCCGGGAGTGTCATGGTGTGCACATCTTTCACAGCATATCAGCCATCCCCCAGTGAGACAGGCTGTAAGTCCTCCCAGGGGGGGGGGGGGCTCTTGACCCTGCCCCCCCAGGATTGGTTGCCTTTTTGCCTGCAGTGAGAAGGCCAAAATCTTCCCGGCCTTCTCCATGCCCTCCCGGGGGGGCATTGGACATTCACACACACACCCGGAAGTGTCATGCTGTGCACTTATCTTTCACAGCATATCAGCTGTCCCCCAGTGAGACAGGCTGTAAGTCCTCCTGGGGGGGGGGACTCTTGACCCTGCCCCCCCGGGATTGGCTGCCTGCTGCTTGATTACTTGGTGAAGGCCAATACCTACCCTTCCCAGCCTTCTCCATGCCCTTCCGGGGGGGCATTTGTCAGTGCCCCCCCGGGAGTGTCATGCTGTGCACTTATCTTTCACAGCATATCAGCCGTCCCCCAGTGAGGCAGTGATACAGTGAGACAGACTGTAAGCACATGCTTACGTTGTGTCTGAATGACTGCTCCTCTGCAGTGATGGTGCCTGGTTTCTTCCTCTTCTCTTTGTCAACCAATGCTGTGTTGACACCCCAAAGAATCTCTGGCTGTACAGGAGGTCAGGGTATGAATATGCCCATGACGTAATCTATAGGGCTGGGCGGTTTCGTTCATTATTTTCGTATTTAGTTATTTTTTTATAATGATAACGGAATGATATCGATGTATGTTTCAAACCGGAAGTGTATTTTCTAAATCGAAGCATCATCCGCCATCTTTGAAATGACTTCCGCCAGTTTTGGAAGTGACGTTATAGATGGTAGGATGCTGGGAGCACTGGGAGCCAATACGGGGTTAGTAAGAGCGGCCATTGCCCTTTAAAAGCGGCTGCGCGCTCCGCGTGGCAACATTGTAGCTGTGGAAGTGAGGGTGGACGGAGGGCTTTCTCTTGCACGAGTGCTGGGGAGTCTGGCTTTGGCATGCATGGGGCTGGGGACAGGGAGCTTGTAGCTGTCTGCGTCCCAGTCCCTGGCTGTGGCTTGTGCCGGCTTTTTTTTGGGAGGGGAAGCATTGGGTTAAATTGATCTTTTATTATTATTGTTTTTATTTTTAATATTTATAAACAATTACAAATTACTTTTAATTTATTACAATGAAATAATTTCTTTTCTTATTTTTCCGAAACTGGTGGAAGTCGTTTCAAAGATGGCGGATGCTGTTCCTCTTTTTTGGTGCCAAGGGGATTTCTCCCTAGCAATAAGTGTGTTTTGCAAATCCAGTGTTCTTTGCTTTTTTGTTAACTCAAAGTAGTTACAACCAGTGACTGTGGCCTCTGTGGCCCATTTTGGTCCAGCCCTTTTTGAAAATCCAGTGTTCTTTGCAGTGGCAGAGCAAGATCGAACTTGGTGCACAGAGCCAACATAACCCACTCAACATTCAGGGGACGAGTGGAGAAGGATTAACCATGCACAATGGGATTTGATTTGCAGTACCTTCACGAACTGATAACTGATAAAGAACACCTTTGTAACATAATGCCTTTCTCAAGTAATCCTGCTTGCGCCATGTCCCCAATGTAGTTTGTAATAAATGTCAATTTGTAACACCACGAAGAAGACAAGGAAGCCTTTAAGTGAATTTATGCGGCACTCCTTATATCGGGTAACACAAAAAAACAGACAAAAAGGTAACTCATCAAGGAATGTTGAACAGAGCACAGATTCATAGAGTGCAATCACTTTGCAAACAGTGAGCAAGTAAGAACCACTAACACTCTTCAAGCTGAGGATGATGGTTATTCAGGAGGCAAATCTGGGATAAAACATGATTTTCTTCACCAAGGGTCTTACGACTCTTATTCATTAGAGAAACGTGATGGTAGTACCTCTGCCGATAGATCCAACCAATCCACACTCACCCAGTAATGAAGCAGTAGTTGCCCGGAGACAAAGGAGGTAAAGAGGGAAGTTTGTTATGGGTGGATAGCAGACAGATTGGAGTTCCAGGAGCAGGGAGGGAACAACTGGGGAAAGGTTGTAGGAAAGGGAGTTGGTTGGGGAGGGTTCCATAGTAATTGCAGTGCTTGTATTTGGGATGGCAATTTGCATCGCATTGCATTGCATTGCATTGCATTGCATTACATTGCATTGTAACACGGGATGAAGTACTGGCCTACACACAGCAGCCAAGAAGACAGTTCAAACCAGAGAATTTGTACATTTTCTGAAACGGCAAGAGAAGACTCACAGAACTGCCCTGTAAGAAATCGTGCTTGAGAAGAAGAATCGACGACTATGTATGTCAGTATTACAGGGAATCTAAATCTTTCCACATCTCTTCTAAGGACGATAGCTGTGTCCTCCACAGAGTACACAAGCTGACACTCCCACATTAATAAAATACTGGATTGAACCATGGAAATAGGATAAGGAGGTTGAGATGATTCCAACCTACCCGCCAAAACACCCGCGCAATGCTACTAATTGCAGAAAGCTTCCCAAATATGCCTAGAACGAAACTCCTGCACACCACAACACAGCAGACATACAGAGAACCCTCAATGAGAGGAAACCTACGGTAAGCTCCAGAAGTAAGAGAGTATGCAACTGAAGCAGACTCTTGAAAACCTTGGAAGGCTCAGAACAAACAAGAAGCATTGAGCAGAGGATACTGTGTATTCCAGTTGAAACTCTGTGAAAAAAGAACTTGCCTACACAAAGCAGCCAGGCAGACACAATCCTCTGGGTACCATACTACTAAAGCGTTAGGAAAACTAGTTTCTTAGGAATACTCCTTTTTTATAAACAAAAGGAAATTAGGAGGCCACCCAGGAATTGCACATATAAGGTGATGTGAGGCAATCAGAGTAATTCCAGAGTAATTCACGTAACACAGAACTTTGTAATGCATCAGAAGATGGGAAAGACGATTACAGATTTCCGAACTAACAATCACGTAGTGGTCCAGGAGGGAAGAGAAATGGAGATTGTAACACTTGCACCAGACATACAAAAAAGTTACAAAACAATTACAAAAATTGGAGTCATTAATTTGATTCTTCATTGTTCCTCACACTATTACAAAATGGCTCTATATTCGATCATAAAATAATTTAAATACAAATCATTAAGAAAATACAAAAGTATCAAATGAAAACGGCCAAGCCTAGTAAGTCTTTTGAGGAAACAGAAAGCAAAGTAAAATTGATTTTCAATAAGTGCTGGGACTTATTATAAGTGCGGCCAATGTCCCCGCAGACAGCAGGTGTGTGTCTGTGTAACTCATTTGAGGTTAAAGTAAAGCAAAGTAAAATTGATTTTCAATAAGTGCTGGACCTCAAAGGGCCAATGTCCCCGCAGACAGCAGGTGTGTGTCTGTGTAACTCATTTGAGGTTAAAGTAAAGCAAAGTAAAATTGATTTTCAATAAGTGCTGTACCCCAAAGGGCCAATGTCCCCGCAGACAGCAGGTGTGTGTCTGTGTAACTCATTTGAGGTTAAAGTAAAGCAAAGTAAAATTGATTTTCAATAAGTGCTGGACCCCAAAGGGCCAATGTCCCCGCAGACAGCAGGTGTGTGTCTGTGTAACTCATTTGAGGTTAAAGTAAAGCAAAGTAAAATTGATTTTCAATAAGTGCTGGACCCCAAAGGGCCAATGTCCCCGCAGACAGCAGGTGTGTGTGTGCGGGAAGGGGCTGTGGTAAGGGGCTCCGGGAATGCCTGCCTGCTTGCCTGCTGTGAAAGCTAAATGCACAAATGGCTACAGGAGGGGCCCCCGGGGGAATGACAGCTCCCCTGTTAGGAAAGCCCAAAGCATGTGACCTCTTTTACGGGCACCCCAGAGAGATGTAGGCTGAGAAGTGCACCCCAGGCGATGCCCAGCAGGCTGAAAGGGGACTGGCCGGGAACGACTGGGGAAAGGGTGTACGAAAGGGAGTCGTGAGTAGGGGGAAGCGTACATTGCCACAGTGAGGCAATGTTCCCGCATTCAGCAGGCAATAGTAATTTTAGGCAACACAAAGCTAAGAAAACATGATTGTCAATAAGAGCAGGACCACAGTGGGGCACTGTTCCCGCATTCAGCAGGCAATAGTAATTTTAGGCAACACAAAGCTAAGAAAACATGATTGTCAATAAGGGCAGGACCACAGTGGGTCAATGTTCCCGCTTTCAGCAGGCAATAGTAAAACATGATTGTCAATAAGGGCAGAAATACAGTGCTCCCGCATTCAGCAGGCAGTAGTAATATTAGGCAACACAAAGCAAAAGTACACATGGTGATAAATAAGGGCTATGTTCCCGCATTCAGCAGGCAGTAGTAATTTAAGGCAACTCAAAGCAAAGTAAACTTTTTTCAATGTTCCGATGTTCCCGTATTCAGCAGGCAGTAGTAATTTTAGGCAACACAAAGCAAAGTAAAGTTGTTTTTCAAAGTTCCAATGTTCCCACATTCAGCAGGCAGTAGTAATTTAAGGCAACACAAAGCAAGGTACACATGGTGATCAATAAGGGCAATGTTCCTGCATTCAGCAGGCAGTAGTAATATTAGGCAACACAAAGCAAAGTAAAGTTGTTTTTCAAAGTTCCAATGTTAGAACTACACAAATAATGAGCACTGTAAGCACTTTGTGTTGGCAAAAGGGCCACACTGGTTGGAACTACACAAATAAGGAGCACTGTAAGCACTTTGTGTTGGCTTATGGGTCGCACTGGTTGGAATTACACAAATGAAATGCTTGCCCTGTTGTGGAGCGAAAACAGCCACAGGACACACAACAACTGGGTGAAACAGCTTTTGTTTCACCAAAGACAAATGTGCAATGTATTCCTTTTTTTTCAATATTTTTTTAAAATTTTTTTAATAATAAAAGAAATATTTAGCAGAAAAAGTTTAAAAAAAGAAAATTAACAAAATGCTTGCCCTGTAGTGGGGCAAAAACAGCCACAGGGCACACAACAACTGGGTGAAACAGCTTTTGTTTCACCAAAGACAAATGTGCAGTGTACTCCTTTTTTTTCAGTATTTTTTTAAAAAAAGCAAAAGTACACATGGTGATCAATAAGGGCAATGTTCCCGCATTCAGCAGGCAGTAGTAATTTAAGGCAACAGAAAGCAAAGTACACATCAGGACAATGTTCCCGCATTCAGCAGGCAGTAGTAATATTAGGCAAAATAAAGCAAAAGTACACATGGTGATCAGTAAGGGCAATGTTCCCGCATTCAGCAGGCAGTAGTAATTTAAGGCAACACAAAGCAAATAAAGTTGTTTTTCAAAGTTCCAATGTTCCCGCATTCAGCAGGCAGTAGTAATTTTAGGCAACACAAAGCAAAGTACACATGGTGATCAATAAGGGCAATGTTCCCGCATTCAGCAGGCAGTAGTAATTTTAGGCAACACAAAGCAAACTAAAGTTGTTTTTCAAAGTTCCAATGTTCCCGCATTCAGCAGGCAGTAGTAATTTAAGGCAACACAAAGCAAAGTACACATGGTGATCAATAAGGGCAATGTTCCCGCATTCAGCAGGCAGTAGTAATTTAAGGCAACACAAAGCAAAGTACACATGGTGATCAATAAGGGCAATGTTCCCGCATTCAGCAGGCAGTAGTAATATTAGGCAACACAAAGCAAAGTACACATGGTGATCAATAAGGGCAATGTTCCCGCATTCAGCAGGCAGTAGTAATATTAGGCAACACAAAGCAAAAGTACACATGAAGAAGAAGACCAGCTTTTCCACCGCAAGGGGGTCGAGCGAGGTACGTTGGAGGGTGACGACATCTCCTGCCAGGCTGAAGACCCTCTCACTCTGCATGCTAGTTGGTGGACAGCTGAGATACTTGCGTGCAACAGTTGAGAGGTCAGGCCATGTATTGCTTCGGAAGGACCAGTACGCCAATGGATTGCTGGATAAAATCTCCTGAGGCTCCTCAAAGTAACGATTGACAGAGAACTCTGCCGAGTCAATCTTTGCCGCCAGGGCCGACAAAGATGTTCCTTTCCCTGCCATCAAAGCGATACTGTTGGTTATGAAATACTCCACTTTCCTCTTTTTCAGCTGCACTTCTCTTCCGTCATCACTTGTAGGTGGCAAGGTGGGACTAATGTTATCGGTGCTGCCGTAACCGCTGGTGTTTCAGGGAGTAACGGCAGCAGGAATTTGCTCTGTTCCCCCACCCTCCGAGAGTATTCTTCTCTCACGAGCGAGAGAAGTTCGGCCTTCCACTTTGGCAGTTCTTTGGGACAGACAGAGTCTTTGATGCAAGGGTCGCAGAGTGCTGCCAAAACATGAGTCTTACTCTCCGTCAACGGTAGAACACGTTTACGGATTGCGAAATTCAACTTTCTGACCACCTCCTGGGCCTGTGGAGTCAGGGGCCCAGCCATAGACTGCAATGTACTGTGTCCACCCAGCGACTCCAAATGGCTCTTCAAACGCAAGATGACTGGGACCACATGGCTGATTAGTGCTTTCTGTGCTGAAAGTTGTTCGGTGGCCAGTTTGAATGGTTCTAGGATCTCAACCAGCTGAGTGATGGTCATCCACTCCTGGTTGTTGGGGACCAGCTTGTTTATCGGAGCCGCAATTGATAGTGAGAGAGCATGGACTGCCCTCTGTTGCTCCACCATGCGCTCCAACATCATGTAGGTGGAGTTCCAACGGGTGGGGACATCCTGCAGTAACCGGTGTTGTGGGAGGCACTCCAGGATCTGCCTGTCACGCAGCAGTTTTGCGGACTTAGAGCTACGGTGGAAGAAGCCCGCGATTCTGCGGCAGCGGTCAATGAGTTGAGTGACGGCGGTGGCGCTGTTGTCATCTGGCCCCTTGAAGCCATCTTTTACACAATTATGCAGCAAGTCTGCCATGCATCTTACGTTTGAGAAGCTGGCATTTTCGACCGCCCGGATCATGTTCCTTCCTGCGTCTGTGACCATGAATCCCAAGTTACCACTGGAATGAGTATGCCGCATCCAGTCTCTCATCATCTCTCGCAAGTACTCAGAAATGGTGTCGGCCCTGTGATCCGTATCTATCACCTCAAGGGACAGAAGTGCTCAACGATGACCCGAGTCTAGGCAACCCTCCATCTCCCACCAGTGAGCGGTCAGGGACAAATAGGAATGCCCTCCTCCCGTGCTCGTCCAAATGTCTGAGGTGAAATGCACATGGACGGGTTGTGATTTGTTCAACAGGGTTTTGAGACGTTGCTTGCATCCCTCGAACAAAGCGAGAATGACTGTTCGAGAGAAAGTTCTGTGACTTGGGATATTGTACCATGGTGCCAGGAGGTGAACAAATCGGCGGAAACCTTCGCGTTCCACCATACGGAAGGGCTGGTGGTCCAGAGCCATCATCTCTCCCAGGCGACGTGTTATTTCCTTCACTGGTGGCAGCTTAAATCCAGATCTCACCCTTGTAACTTGCATGCCCCAAGCATCGATGGTTTTCTGCATGGGGCCTGTTGGTGTGGTTGGAGTGCTCTGTGTACTGCTGCATGTGCTGCTGACGTCAACTGCGTCCAACTTCACATTTGGGTGGTGTCTCTTAATGTGCATCCTTAGCCCTGTTGTGGCAAGATGCCTCATATCTTTTCCTCTGCTGACGCTCACACCACAATGCCTGTAAACTGCCAAAGTGGCCCTCTGATTATGGACATTGTAATGATCCCATAGGAGCGATCTTGGCCTACCCCTACTACGCACTTCAGATGTACTCATACTCATGCTCGTGTTTGGACTGTCGGTGTTTGTGGAAGGGAGTGTAATTGTTGGTCGTTTCTGTAGCTCGCCCTCCAGCAGCATGCAGTCCTCTTGATCTCTAATTCCTGTGGTGGAAGCAGATTCCATATTGTCTTCCTCCCATTCCTCAGACACGTCCGCCTCCTCACCCTCCTCTTCATAACAAGTAGTATCAGAGGTACTTGGAAGGACATCAGGATCTGAACGTTGAGTTTTTCGAAATGATGAAGAAGGTTCTGCCATCTCACAGCTGGTTGAAGCATCTGTGGGTGTTTCAATAACCATCTCGTTGGTTGAATGTTCCCTTCTTGTCAATGTGTTCATCTTCAGTCCCCTGCCTTTCTTAGATATTCGCGATAGCACTTGGCCCTTGCGACTCGAAAAGCCGGGAAGGAAGCGTTTCATCACACTCGTTGGAACTACACAAATAAGGAGCACTGTATTATAGCACTTTGTGATGGCTAATGCGGCGCACTGGTTGGAACTACACAAATAATGAGCACTGTATTATAGCACTTTGTGTTGGCTTATGGGCCGCACTGGTTGGAACTACACAAATAAGGAGTACTGTATTATAGCACTTTGTGATGGCTAATGCGGCGCACTGGTTGGAACTACACAAATAATGAGCACTGTATTATAGCACTTTGTGTTGGCCAAAGGGCCGCACTGGTTGGAACTACACAAATAAGGAGCACTGTAAGCACTTTGTGTTGGCAAAATGGCCGCACTGGTTAGAACTACACAAATAAGGAGCACTGTAAGCACTTTGTGTTGGCAAAAGGGCCGCACTGGTTGGAACTACACAAATAATGAGCACTGTATTATAGCACTTTGTGTTGGCTTATGGGCCGCACTGGTTGGAACTACACAAATAATGAGCAATGTAAGCACTTTGTGTTGGCAAAGGGGCCGCACTGGTTAGAACTACACAAATAATGAGCACTGTAAGCACTTTGTGTTGGCAAAAGGGCCGCACTGGTTGGAACTACACAAATAAGGAGCACTGTAAGCACTTTGTGTTGGCAAAAAGGCCGCACTGGTTAGAACTACACAAATAATGAGCACTGTAAGCACTTTGTGTTGGCAAAAGGGCCGCACTGGTTGGAACTACACAAATAAGGAGCACTGTAAGCACTTTGTGTTGGCTTATGGGCCGCACTGGTTGGAACTACACAAATAATGAGCAATGTAAGCACTTTGTGTTGGCAAAAGGGCCGCACTGGTTAGAACTACACAAATAATGAGCACTGTAAGCACTTTGTGTTGGCAAAAGGGCCACACTGGTTGGTACTACACAAATAAGGAGCACTGTAAGCACTTTGTGTTGGCAAAAAGGCCGCACTGGTTAGAACTACACAAATAATGAGCACTGTAAGCACTTTGTGTTGGCAAAAGGGCCGCACTGGTTGGAACTACACCAATAATGAGCACTGTAAGCACTTTGTGTTGGCAAAAGGGCCGCACTGGTTGGAACTACACAAATAATGAGCACTGTATTATAGCACTTTGTGTTGGCTTATGGGCCGCACTGGTTGGAAGTACACAAATAATGAGCACTGTAAGCACTTTGTGTTGGCAAAAGGGCCACACTGGTTAGAACTACACAAATAATGAGCACGGTAAGCACTTTATGTTGGCAAAAGGGCCGCACTGGTTGGAACTACACAAATAAGGAGCACTGTAAGAACTTTGTGTTGGCAAAAAGGCCGCACTGGTTAGAACTACACAAATAATGAGCACTGTAAGCACTTTGTGTTGGCAAAAGGGCCGCACTGGTTGGAACTACACAAATTTATTTATTTGCTGCATTTGTTGACCGCCGTTCTCAGCCCTAGGGCGACTCACGGCGGTGTACAACATATAAAAGGCAATTTACAAAAAGCAATAGCAAATCCACATATCCACAATACAACAGTTATAAAGTTACACTAAATAATCCACTCCGTCTCATAGTAGAATCATAACCAATCTCATAATCCACATTCCGTTCCAGTCATCTTTACCAAATTTTTTGTAGCACTTAATTAAATGCCTTCTCAAACAGCCATGTCTTTAGGCTTTTACGGAAAGACATAAGGGAGGGCGCCTGCCTGATGTCTACAGGGAGAGTGTTCCATAGCCGGGGGGCCACCACCGAGAAGGCCCTCTCTCTCGTCCCCGCCAGGTGTGCCTGAGAGGCAGGCAGGATCGAGAGAAGGGCCTCCCCGGACGATCTCAAGGTCCTCGTGGGCTCATAGGCCAAGATGCGGTCCGAGAGGTATTTTGGGCCGGAACCGTTTAGGGCTTTGTAGGCCAACACCAGCACCTTAAATTGGGCTCGGTAGCAGATCGGCAGCCAGTGGAGCTGGAACAACAAGGGCGTTGTGTGCTCCCTGCGTCCCGCTCCAGTTAGTAACATGGCTGCCGAGCGCTGGACTAGCTGAAGCTTCCGGGCCGTTTTCAAGGGCAGCCCCACGTAGAGAGCGTTGCAGTAGTCAAGGCGGGATGTGACCAGAGCGTGTACCACCGTGGCCAAGTCAGACTTCCCGAGGTATGGGCGCAGCTGGCGCACGAGCCTGAGCTGTGCAAATGCTCCCCTGGTCACCGCTGAAACCTGGGGATCCAGGCTCAGCGATGAAGCCAGGATCACACCCAAGCTGCAAACCTGCGCCTTCAAGGGGAGTGCAACCCCATCCAGCACAGGTTGTAACCCTATACCCAGTTCGGCCTTGCAACTGACCAGGAGTACCTCTGTCTTGTCTGGATTTAATTTCAGTTTGTTCGCCCTCATCCAGACCATTACAGCGGCCAGGCACCGGTTCAGGACCTCGACAGCCTCCTTAGTAGCAGGTGGGAAGGAGTGACAGAGTTGGACATCATCTGCGTACAGATGACACCGCACCCCGAAACTCCGGATGATCTCACCCAGCGGCTTCATGTAGATATTAAACAGCATGGGGGACAGTATAGAACCCTGTGGAACCCCACAAGTCAAAGGCTGTGGTGTTGAACAGGAGTCCCCCAATAACACCTTCTGGGTGCGGCCCTCCAGAAATGACTGGAGCCACTGCAAAGCAGTGACCCCAAGGCCCATTTCCGCAAGGCGCCCCAGAAGGATACCGTGGTCGACGGTATCAAAGGCAGCTGAGAGGTCCAGGAGCACCAACAGGGACACACTCCCCCTGTCTAGCTCCCGGCGCAGATCATCCACTAAGGCGACCAAGACCGTCTCGGTTCCATGTCCCGGTCTGAAACCAGACTGTGCCGAATCCAGATAATCCGTGTCTCTCAAGAATACCTGGAGTTGTGAGGCCACCACGCTTTCCATGACTTTGCCCAAAAAGGGGAGATTGGAAACAGGCCAAAACTTGTCAAATTTAGTGGGGTCCAATGATGGTTTCTTCAACAGCGGTTTTATAATAGCCTGTTTTAGGCTCGCTGGAATCTTGCCTTCCCGAAGGGAGGCATTCACCACCACCGTTACCCACTCAGCCAAACCCCCTCTGGCCTCCCTCAGAAGCCAGGATAGGCAGGGGTCTAGGATGGACATGGTGGGCCTCATTCCTCCAAGTATCTTGTCCACATCCTCGGGTTTCACAAACTGAAAAGAATCCATCAAAATAGGACAAGCGGGTGCTCTTGTCACATCCTCAGAGACTGCATTTAACGCGGCGTCCAGCCCAGAACGGATCAAGGCGACTTTGTCTGCAAAGAACCGAGCAAATGCTTCGCAGCATGTGACCGAATTGTCAGGGCTCCCGCCTGAGGTGGCAGGAGTTAAAAGACCTCTGACAATCCGAAACAACTCCGCCGGACGGTTCCTTGCAGACGCAATAGTGGCCGCAAAGAAAGTTTTCTTTGCGGCTTTTATTGCCGCGGCATATGCCCTTAGAAAGGACACAAACCGTGCTCGATTTGACTCGCTCGGATCTGAACGCCACATGCTCTCTAGTTCCCTCTTCCTTCGCTTCATCACTGCCAGCTCCTCAGTAAACCAAGGAGCTGGTTTAGCTCGGCTACTTGAGAGGGGACGTTCCGGAGCGATCATGTCAATTGCCCTGGCCATCTCCCCATTCCAGAGAGTGACCAAGGCCTCGACATGGTCACCTACCGAGGTGGCGGGAAAATCCCCAAGAGCCGTCAGGAATCCATTCGGATCCATAAGCCTCCTGGGGCGGACCATCTTAATGGGTCCTCCACCTTTGCAGAGGTTAGGGGGCGCAGTGAGCCTAAATCTGATCAGGAAGTGGTCAGTCCATGGCAACGGAGAGACGGACAACTCCTCCACACCGCCACCCTGCTCCCATCCCTGGCAGAATACCAAGTCCAATGTATGTCCAGCACAGTGGGTGGGGCCAGATATTTGTTGGGACAGCCCCATGGTTGCCTTGGCAGACATGAAGTCCTGAGCCGCTCCTGTGAGGGTCACCTCGGCATGGATATTGAAGTCTCCCAGCACAAGAAGCCGTTGAGACTCCAACGCCAGGCTCGAGACTACCCCCGCTAGCTCAGGTAGGGAGATTGTAGTGCAGCGATGTGGACGGTACACTAACAGAATCCCTATTCTGTCCCGGTCACCCACCCTCAGGTGGACGCATTCAAAATTTGTGGTCTGCGGGATGGGACTCCTGGTCAGATGGATGGAATCTCTATAGACCACTGCGACCCCGCCTCCCCGTCCTCCGGACCTCGGTTGGTGCTGCACGGAGAAGCCTGGAGGACAAAGCTGGGTAAGGTTCACACCTCCAGCTTCATCCAGCCAGGTCTCCGGGATGCACGCCAGATCTGCCCACTCATCCAGGATTAGATCCTGGATAAAGGTCGTTTTTCCGTTGACAGATCTGGCGTTCAACAGCACCACCTTCAGTCCGGAGGGCCCGCCAACCTGGTTACACCAATTTACCATAGGAGACCGGTTTGGAATTATTAATGTAGATAGGTGGTCCGAATTAGGCCGAATTTGAGGTCTCCTTTTCCCACATCTCCTCCTCCCCACCACGACCTCTATGGGGGCCCCTCGGCTCGTGGAACACCTCCCCTTCTCCATGCCGCTGTCCAAGTCCAAGATCTTAATTTCTGTTTCGTTGTTAATTATTTGGTTTGTTGGCGTTTTTTCTTGCCACTTCCCTTGCTTCTCTTTCTCCTCCCTCCCCCCTCATTGTTACCCACGTACTCCAGCCCACTTCGTCCCTTGCCCCTTCCAGTAGTCACTAATATCAGGGACAATACAACCAGGGGAATGGGGAACCACATGGATAGAAATAGTACACTTCAGTGAGATTGATCGTAGTAAAGTGTAGTAAACACCCAGCTGTGATGGTTAGATAGTTCATAAAGTGCAATAGTCTTCAAATGCAAGTACAAAGATGTCACAGCTACGTGTCCCTAGGACAATTCGTAAAGTGCAGGATCTTAAAGTGCAACAAATACCCACGTCTAGCTCTAAACGCTATCTAAAGTGCAGCATGGAGGGATAGGGAGAGGGAGCGTAAGTGCTAGTTCGATTAGCAGCCAGGAGGCAGGCGCCTTAAGTGCTCTATTAAGTTCTTAGTACCAAAGAGCAACAGGTAGATCGGAACATTAAAGTGCTATTAAGCAATATATAAGCACAATATTGACACTGGTTGGAACTACACAAATAAGGAGCACTGTAAGCACTTTGTGTTGGCAAAAGGGCCGCACTGGTTAGAACTACACAAATAATGAGCACTGTAAGCACTTTGTGTTGGCTTATGGGCCTCACTGGTTGGAACTACACAAATAAGGAGCACTGTAAGCACTTTGTGTTGGCTTATGGGCCTCACTGGTTGGAACTACACAAATGAAATGCTTGCCCTGTTGTGGAGCGAAAACAGCCACAGGGCACACAACAACTGGGTGAAACAGCTTTTGTTTCACCAAAGACAAATGTGCAGTGTATTCCTTTTTTTTCAATATATTTTTTAAAAATTTTAATAATAAAAAAAATATTTAGCAGAAAAAGTTTAAAAAAAGAAAATTAACAAAATGCTTGCCCTGTAGTGGGGCAAAAACAGCCACAGGGCACACAACAACTGGGTGAAACAGCTTTTGTTTCACCAAAGACAAAATTATCAAAAATTATCAAAAAGAAAATTATCAAAATGCTTGCCCTGTAGTGGGGCAAAAGAAACAAAGGGCACACAGACAGAGCAGCAAGCAACGCCTCTCCGCTGCTCCCAGCTCCATCCAGTGTCCACCCTCCTCGCTCTCCCGAGTCCCAACACAGACAGCAACGCGAACGCAAGCAACAAGCCTCCTGCACCTCCTGGCTCCTCGTCTTCCCAGCCCAGACTGAGCAATGCGGCCACGCGGAGCTGCTTTTAAAGGGCAGCCCACCCAATCGGAAGGAGACACAGTGCTTGGGAGCACCGGATTGGCTCCCGGCGCACCCAGCATCCTTCCATCATATAACATCCTTTCCGAAACGGGCGGAAGCTCGTTAAAAAGATGGAGGATGCTGTTTCGTTTTTAAAAAACACTTCCGGGTTTGAAAATAAATTTCAAAATCATTTTGTAAATAAAAAATAACGAATAATTAACAATTTACAAAATTAACGAATGAAACCGCCGAGCCCTAATAAATATAATAAAAAGGTAAATTAAAATAAGGAAATAAGAGAAGTATTTGAAGATTTCTACCAAGGCTTATATAAAAAACAAATACATGGAGAAAGGTTTAATGAAAATATACCAAAGACATTAGATAGAGAGGACAACAGGAAACTAGGAGCAGAAATAACATATCAAGAAATAGAGCAGGTGATTGATACACTGAAAAATGCAAAATCCCCGGGATGCGATGGGTACACTGCAGAGTTTTACAAAGAAACAAAAGAAATTATAATCCCAGAATTGAAGGATTTATTTAATAGTATAATGATAGGAGGAAAGCCCCCAGATACATGGAGAGAATCAGAGATAATAACAGTGAGAAAGAGCGGGAAAGATCCAGAAGACCCTAATTCATATAGACCCATTAGCCTCCTAAATCAGGATTACAAAATATTCACGAAAATATTAGTGAACAGAATAGAAGGGATTATAAGTAAAATAGTAAAGGACTATCAATACGGATTTATAAAAGGTAGAAACATCGCACATCCTATAAGAAATGTATTAAACATTCTTAATCATAACAAAAAAAGAAAATTTGCACTCTTAAAGTTAGACATATACAAAGCTTTTGATTCACTAAACCATGATTATCTGTTGCAATTAATGGGTAACTACGGATTTGACATTTCATTTACTAAAATAATAAGAGTTATATAGTAATATGAGAGCAAGAATAAGAGGAAATGAAGGACTAACAAAATTCTTGAAAATAGGAAGAGGAGTAAAACAAAGCTGCCCTCTATCTCCACTGTTATTTGCATTAGCAATGGAACCTCTGGCAGACAGAATATGAAACAATGGCAGGATAAAGGGTTATCAGATTAAGAACAAAGAACTGAAGATAAATCTTTATGCGGATGACATTTTATTAATAATGGAAAACCCAGTAGAAGCAATAAGGGAAATACAAATAATTCTAAAAGATTTTGAAAGATACTCAGGATTGAAAGTCAACATGAGCAAATCAGAAATGCTTATATACAATATGGGGGGAAAGGAGCAGAAGGTGCTGCAGGCAAAAATGGGAGAAATAAAAATAATAAGAAATAGAATAAAATATTTAGGCATTACTATTACAAAAGAAATAACCAAGTTAAAAGTGGCCAACTATGGGGCAATATGGAAAAAAATTCAGGAAAAAATAAAAGCCTGGAGGGATAAGCAATTAAGTATCCCACGGAAAATACAAGCTCTGAAAATGTGCATAATTCCCAAACTACTTTATCTTTTCCAAACTTTATCAATAAAAATAGAATATAAACAATTAAAAGAATGGGACAACATTTTGAGAGAATGGATATATGGGAAAAAGAGAAACAGAATAATGAAAAAGATTCAATATACCCCAAAGAGAATTCTTGGATGGGGGTTTCCAAATCTACAATGCTTTATGAGGCTTTCCAATTAAGAGCACTACTAGAAATAAGTTTAAAGGGAGAAGATAAATGGATAAAAGTAGAGAATGAAATAAATGTAGGATGGGGAAAATACAGGTTATACACCAGAGATATTAACAAAATAAAGGAAAATCTAACAGGGCCTAGAAAGGTAGCATATGACTGTTGGCAAAAATGGCAAAAACGATGGGCATATAAAATATCAGGAAAGACCCCTATTAAGAGCATGGGACTCCCCGAAAGGTTAGCAAATAACTTAGAAGAAAAGGGATTAAGGAGGGTACAAGATTTGTGGAAAGAAGATTGGAAAAGGGGGGGGGGGGGAGAAAATTGGTTAAAATTAAGAGGAATATGGGAAAACATAAAAAAAGAGGGTGCAAAACCCACTGAAGAACTAAAGGTAGATAAATTGCTAAATGCAAGAGAAAAGACAAGTAAAGGAACAGTGGCAAAAATATATGATTTAATGGTAGAAGATAAAGAGTTTATGATTAGAGCAATAAGTAATAAATGGAATGGAGTTAAATCATTACAGACAAGAGAAATAGAGGAAATAATTAGGAACATGAATAAAATAAAAATAGAAAAATATAATGAATTAGAAAAAAAGATGATATTAAGATGGTATAGAACTCCTGAACAATTGGCTTATATGTTAAAAGGAAAGAATTCGAAGTGTTGGCATTGTAATAAAGAAAAAGGTACTTATTCACACATGTGGTGGGAGTGTTCTGAAATAAAAAAATTCTGGCAAATCATACAAGTAAAAATTCAGGAGGTATTCCAGATAAGAATTCAAATTAATAATGATTTGCTACTTTGGGTGTTGGATCATCCGAGTATAATAATTAATTGCCAGGAGTTATTTAAGGTAACAATAAGAGCAGCCCATGCAGTGATTGCCAAAGGATGGAAAGACAAATCGAAATGGACGTTAACTAATTGGAATGATTATATGTACGACCAAGTGCTATTAGACATTACGGGAATTATGACCAAGCAAACACCAAGAATTGACAAAGAAAAGATCATTACAAATAGATGGAAGGTCTACTTCAACTGGGTGAAAAATGGAGGAGCCAACGATCACATCAAAGAAAAAACACAAAGACTCTACCAGTGGCTGGATCTGCAAGATTAGCTAGAAATATACTGTGGTTGAAGAGGGAGGGAGGGAGGGTGGGAGGGAGGGAGAGGAAGGGAAGGTGGAGATAAAGTAATATACACCGGTGTAAATTAGTATAATATCTTTAATATTTGTTGAATTATTCAGGTTTTATATGTGTAACACTTGGAATTTGGCTTACTGATCTCTGTGTATAATATAATAAAAATATCTTTAAAAAAATGCAAGGCCCTCCCTTTTTTAAAGGTATTTTTGATTCTTTGTACTTTGATGGACCGTTCCTTTGTATCAAGGCAAAGACTGCTAGTGTGGATCACAAAAGTATTGTGCAGTCCCCCAACCCCAGAGGAAAGATCATAATCCTGCCTCATTTCTCAAGGAACTGGCTTGGTCTTGAGGAGCAATACAGCAGAAGAATCTTGCGCCACACAGGGCTGAAAACAAGGCAGTGGATATCTTTCTAAGTTAAACATTTCTGGTTCTCAAAAACACAAAGCAAAAGTGATCTACTGGACGGTGCTGACAAAATCAATCTCTGGGTAGCCCAAAACTGGCAGGTTGACCTTCAGAAAGACCAGCTTTTCCACCGCAAGGGGATCGAGCAAGCTCTGTTGAATGGTCACGACATCTCCTGCCAGGCTGAAGACCCTCTCGCTCTGCACGCTAGTTGGCAGACAGCTGAGTAACTTGCGTGCGATGTTTGAAAGGTCGGGCCATGCCTTGCTTCGGGAGGACCAGTAAGACAAGGGATTGCTGGAGAAACACTCCTGAGGCTCCTTGAAGTAACGGTTTATGGAATACTCGGCCAAGTCTTACTTAGCCGCCTGGGCCGACAAAGATGTTCCTCCCGCTGAAAGCAAAGCAATGTTCTTCTCTAAGAAAGCATCCTCGCTCCTCCTTTTCTGCCGTGGTGCCTTTCCATCATCTATTCTTGGTGGCAAGGTGGGACTGTTGGAAGCATTGTTGGCGTAACCGCAGGGATTCTGGGGAGGAACGGCAATGGCGAGTTGCTCGGAGTGTTCCCCCACCCTCAGAGAGTATGCTCCTCTCACGAGCGTTACAAGCTCTGCCTTCCACCTCGGTAAATCTTTGGGACAGACAGTGTCCTTGATGCGAGGGTCGCAGAGTGCTGCCAAGACATGAGTCTTACTCTCCATCAGCGGGATGAGATGTTTGCGGACGGCGAAAGTCAACTTCCTGACCACCTCCTGGGCCTGTGGAGTCAGGGGCCCAGCCATAGAATGCAATGAACTGTGCCCCCCCCCCCCCCAGCGGCTCCAAATGCCTCTTCAACCATAAGATGACAGGGAGCACCTGGCTGAGTAGAGCTCTCTGGCCAGAAAGGGTGTCGATGGAGTTTTTAATGGATGGAGGATGTAGACCAACCGAGCGATGGTCATCCACTCCTGGTTGTTAGGGACCAGCTTGTTGACTGGTGCAGCGATTGTCAGTGAGACGGCATGGACCGTCCTCTGTTGCTCCACCATGCCCTGCAGCATCTTGTAGGCGGAGTTCCAGCAGGTGGAAACATCCTGCAGTAACCTGTGTTGCGGAAGGCACTCCAGGGCCTGCCTGTCATGCAGCATTTGCACGGACTTTGTGCTACAGTGGAAGAAGACCGTGATTCTGTGGCAGCGCTCTATGAGGTGCGTGACGTTGATGGTGCTGTTTTCTTCGGGCCCCTTGAAGCCATCCTTTACACAATTATGCAGTAAGTGAGCCATGCAGGTGACGTTTGTGAAGCCGGCACTTTCCACCGCCCTTATCATGTTCTTTCCTGCTTCTGTGACCATGAACCCCGTGTTAGCAGTTGAATGAGTATGCTGCATCCAATCTCTCATCATGTTTTGCAAGTATTCGGAGATGGTGTAGGCCTTGTGATCCGTATCTATCAATTCCAGGGCCAGCAGGGCCCACCGATGACCCAAGGCGAGGCAACCCTCCATTTCCCACCAGTGAACAGTAAGGAGCGGATAGGAATGCCCTCCTCCCATGCTGGACCAAATGTCCGAGGTGAAATGGACGTTGCCGGATCGTGTGGCATGCAGCAAGGTTCTCAGGCATTCTTTGCATCCCTCGTACAAAGCAGGAACGACAGTTCTCGGGAAAGTATGGCGAGTCGGGATGTGGTACCTTGGTGCCAGGAGCTGAACAAATCGGCGAAAACCCTCCCATTCCACCATACGGAAGGGCTGGTGGTCAAGAGCCATCATCTCTCCCAAGCGATGTGTGATTTCCTTCATGGATGGCGGCTTCACCCCCAATCTCATCCTTGTCATTGGCAGGCCCCAAGCTTCCATGGTTCTCTGCATGGGGTCTGTTGGCGAGGTTGGAGTGCTCTGGCTATTGCTGCAGGTGCTGCCGCTTTCCACTGTGTCAAGCTTTACATTAGGGTGGTGTCTCTTGATGTGCATCCTTAGGCCAGTTGTCGCAAGATGCCTCACATCTTTGCCTCTGCTGATGCTTCCACTGCAATGCCTACATACTGCCAAAGTGGTCTTCTGAGGATGGATGTCATAGCGATCCCAGAGGAGCGACCTCAGCCTACTCACACGCACAACTGCTGTAATGTTGGAGTTGGGAGTGACGGTGTTGGTGGAAGGGGGTGGGGTGGGGGATGGTTCCTCTACTTCACCCTCCTGCAAACCATCCTCCTCTGGATCACTAAGTCCCAAGCTGGAAGCAGATTCCATGTTGTCTTCCATCCATTCCTGTGACACGTCCTCCTCCTCCTCCTCCTCCTACTTTCGAGAACATCTCGACCGTGATGTTTAGACTTTCTAACAGATGCAGAGGTTTCTGCTCTCTCACAGCTTGAGTAAGCATTGGCCTCTGTTGCACTAGCCATGGTGGTGGTGGAATGGTCCCGCCGCCTTGAGATGGTAATCATCATTCCTCTGCCTTTCTTATATGTCCGTGAAACCCACATAGGGCCCTTGTGTCCCAAAGAGCTTGGAAGGAAACGTTTCTTGACACAAGGCAAAGGCAAAGGCTGCAAGCACTGGCTGAGGTTTCCTCAGAGTCAAGGAACATTTGTGATTATAAGTAACAGCACAGAAAGGGGAAACCCAAAGACCAAACGGTGTACTTTCCCCGCACAAGGAGTGGTGTGTTTACAGGCCAATGAACTATCAAAGAGGGAATGTAAGGCAAGGAAATGGACATATAAAGGAGGAAAATGAGGGGATCCAATTCAGCAGAGTGAAACCGTCTAACGTGGTCTTTCAGGCCCCTTGTGTAAGGGCATCACAAAAATGTGGCAGCAAAGACACAGAAGGGTAGTTTATTGTGGCTTCATGCGATGTGTTGCACCAGAGCTGAGCCCTAGCAGGGTTAGGCTTTCTAACAGGGCAACAGAAAGGGGCCAGAGGCCAACACAAATGTGGCCGAGGCAGTGCACCAGATGGCGGTGTGTTACTCCGGAGCTGAGCCCTAGTAGGGTAAGGTTGTATTTCAGGACTACAGAAAGGGGCCAGAGGCCAACACAAGCGTGGCTGAGGCATTTTAGGATACGGTTTTGTTACAGGAGGTTAACAAAGAGGTGCAACTACGGATTGTTCCCCTTGGCCAAAGTAGGCAAGAGACAGCAAATGGGCCTGCTTTGTGGCAGCAGGTTACAAAACACAGTGGTGAAACAGTAAGGGATATGTCCCCTTGGCCAAAGTAGGCAAAAGACAGCAAATGGGCCTGCTTTGTGGCAGCAGGTTATAAAACGCAGTGGTGCAGGAGTAAGGCATATGTCCCCTTGGCCAAAGTAGGCGAAAGACAGCAAATGGGTCTGCTTTGTGGCAGTAGGTTATAAAACGCAGTGGTGAAACAGTAAGGGATATGTCCCCTTGGCCAAAGTAGGCAAAAGACAGCAAATGGGTCTGCTTTGAGGCAGCAGGTTACAAAACGCAGTAGTGCAGGAGTAAGGGATATGTCCCCTTGGCCAAAGTAAAGCTGCACACCCAAGAACCCCAGGTACTTGGCTTCTTTGTGTTTTGCCAAGGGGAAAAAAAGAATTAAAAAGTAATAAAATAAAAAAATGGGGATTGAATTATAAATGGTACTTTTTTTCTTTAAAGTCGCATTTACACTTCGTTTACAAATAGCTAACAATGCTAAGTTTTTTTCTTCCCTAAGAACGCAGCAAAATAATGAAAAAAGATTTCTCCTTTCAGGAACGTAAGTCACAACCCTCTGGTCTCTGTCTTCGCCTGTGGCACCCACAGGCAGGCACAGCCACAGCCAGGCACCTCCCTGCTACCTGCACCCTGGACCCTAAAGCAACACAAGCCTGAAGCCCTCCTTCCCCCGTCGCTTCCCCAGCTCGAAATGGGACCACGAGGCATGTGCAGCCGCTTTTAAATGGCCGCCCTGCAGAAACCACGCCCCAATACCTGGCTTCTCCTCATTGGCTGGAAGCCCATCATTCCCAGCATCCCAGCACCTGTGACATCACTAACGAAGCTGGCGGAAATCGTTTTAAAGATGGCGGATGCAGCTTCGATATGGCAAAAACACTTCCGGGTTGCTAAAACGCATCAATATCGCTTCTAAAGGTGTAAAAATAACGAATAAATAACAAATTAAGAAATTAACGAACTGGATCAACCAATTCTAATAGATAGTCCTTACCTAGTAAGATAGCTGCCATTCAGGACTTCTTTCTGGAGGGATCTATTGCAAACCCATGTTTTTAAGATGTCGGCCAAAAGACTGGAAACCGTACAAGTGAAATCAAGGAAGCAATAAAAACTTGTATTGCTCTAGGATTGAGGGAAAGGGAGAAAAGGATCCCTTTCCCACTAAGGCACAAAGGAGAGGAGTATGATTTATGACCACAGGAGCAACCGGCATGTAAGCTTTTATAAAGGTATTTCTAGGGGGGATTTTCAGTCCTGACAAAAGAATGTGGTGCGCAAGCAATTCTGCTGTCTGTTAGCAATAAAGTACTTTCAGAATGACTTTCATCGAAAAAACAGTTAGTAAGCTAGGAAACCCTGACACTTGGCAGCCGCCATCTGTATTCTGCTAACAATTGGCAGTTTGAGTTGGTATGGCTTGTGTGTAATACAACAGAACACCTGTCTGAGGCTCCTCAACTTTTCTTTCAAAGCTGTTCTTGCAGTATCTTATCTATTTCAGACTAAAATGTGGCAACATATGAATGCAAATGCAATTTACAGCATGTGTTTTTTCTAAAGAAAGAGTGAGCAAAGCAGAAGTGGCATTCCAAGGTCTCTGGAAGGCTAATGTGTCAGTGGCGCAATGCGCTAATCCAGTGGTTCTCAACCTGTGGGTCCCCAGGTGTTTTTCTTATTATATATTATACTATTTATTTGGCCTACAACTCCCAAATAGGCTTGGGTAACCACGGAAAAAATTGGTTCTAAACTCGTTTTGTTTCAATGGTATCTAACGCCAAACAAACTAGCCAAATTCTACGAAAATGTCGACGAAAGGTGCTGGAAATGCAAGGAGAAAAAGGGCACCTTCCTACATCTCTGGTGGACATGTGAGAAGGTTAAAAAGTTTTGGTCGGAGATACACCGGACAACAACCAAAATACTGGACCTACAAATAGAAAAGAAGGCTCAATACTACCTATTAGGAATATTGGACTTCGAAACTGATAAGAACACAGACAGACTCTTATTTCACATGGCTACGGCTGCAAGATTAGTAATAGCAAGTAAATGGAAAAGCGAAGAAATCCCTAATCTAGAAGATTGGAGACTAAAGCTAATGGACATCAGTAACATGGACATATTAACGCAACACTTAAGAACAAAACAAACGACAAGGGTAAACAAAACAGATTGGTCCCCAATCAGAAAATATCTAGAGAGTAACTAAAGACATATGAAGAACAAGAAGAAAACAGGAAGAGGAAAGAAAAACAGCACAAAGCACAACATAAGTACTAACCAAACTCGGGGAAGCAATGAGTAAACAAAAAATGAACTAAAAATACTAACACACTCCACGTCCCACGCCCAAACCACGTGCACACCCTCCCCCATATCCCCCCCCCCAAATACCCTTCCTACTAGACTAGGGCCACCCGTACCCCTTCCTATTCCCCCATAAACCCCCCCCTATTCATAAGAAAGGAGCCTTACCCTCCCTCCCAAACCCATCCCCGCAGCCCCCCCCTGCCCCTCCCCTTCCCGGCTTTTAAGATATAAGTATCATATTGATGATTAACACCTAATCAATGTACTGACAATGAAAACTATAATAAAAATGATTTTAAAAAAAAACTCGTTTTGTTTTTAGGAGGCCCTTGCGTTTCATTTTTTTAATAATTCTGAAATTTTCCTTTTAAAAATTTCGAAATATATGAAATTTCGTATAATTACGAATCGATTCGTTAATGGCAGACACGATTGCGCAATATGCTAAAAAAAACCACCAAATAGGACAGGGGGAACTTCTGAAGCTTCCCTCTCCCTCTGTTGTTGACTGTTGGTGTAATAAAACAAACAACTATAAAACTTGCACCAGACATGCGAAAATAATTACGAAATAATTACAAAATAATTACAAAATAATTACGAAATAATTACGAAATAATTACAAAATAATTACGAAATAATTACAAAATAATTACGAAATAATTACAAAATAATTATGAAATAAATTGAAAAAATTGTTTCGAATCTAATTTACTCCTCACACTATTCCTGCATGGCTCAATATTGGATCGTAAGCTAATTTAAATACGAATTAATAACGGATTACGAAATTAACGAACGAAACCACCCAAGCCTACTCCCAGATATCCCAGCCAGTTTACCAGCTGATAGGATTTCTGGGAGTTGTAGGCCAAAACATCTGGGCACCCATAGGTTGAGAACCTCTAGATTAAACCCTTGTGTGGCTGAACTGTTGACCTGAACATTGGCAGTTCGAATCTGCATGACGGTGTGAGCTCCCGCTGTTAGCCCTAGCTCCTGCCAACTTAGCAGTCTGAAAACATGCAAATGTTAGTAGATACATAGGTACCGCTTTAGTGAGAAAGCCATAAGACGCTCCAAGCAGGTCACACAACCTGGAGATGACAATGCAAGCTCCTCGGCTTGGAAAGGGAGAAAGAGCACCTCCCCTAGAGACAGAGATGAACACCACCTCCAAAGCCAGAAATGAAAGGAGAATCCTTTGCCTTTGATTGTGTATCTTATTGTAATTAATAAGGCATTGAATGTTTGCCGCTATCTGTTTACACTGTAATCTGCTCTGAGTCCCTACAAGAAGAAGGGTGGAATATAAATAAAGTATTATTATTTGAAACACAACAAGATGAGTCCACAGCAGAGAAGGTCACTCTGCTGGCTATTGTACTGGATCATACGTCGGACACTTCCCAAGTGGCTAGGACTGTGTGATGTATCAGCAAATAATGTGTGTAGATCCCAGTAAGGTGGCCTTCTGCAGCTGGCAGAAGGTAATTTTGTCAGCGCCGATTGTGTTTAAATGCAGGCCAAGGTCTTTAGACACTGCACCCAGTGTGCCAATCACCACTGGGACCACCTTTACTGGCTTGTGCCAGAGTCTTTGCAGTTCGATCTTTAAACCCTCGTATTGTGTCAGCTTTTCCAGTTGTTTGTCTTCAATCCTGCATCATCATCATCATTGTCATCGCCGTCGTCATCGTCGTCATCATCATCATCATCATCATCATCAACTCCCTAGTCCTTCACAGTTACTCACTCATTGCCTAAAGCAAAGCTTCTTAAATTTTGGATCGTGGCCTCATTTGGGATCCCTCATTAAATATGGAGCCATGAAAGAATTGTGTGGTTGCCACCTAGTAGCTGTTTTAAACATTTACATCAGAGTTTTTCAAACATTTCATGTTAATGACACACTTTTTTGGTCATTTTGCCACACACTCATTCAGTTTCACTAGCAAAGACATGAGTCAACTTGGGTCCTCCAGGTGTTTTGGACTTCCACAATTCCTAACAGCCTCAGGCCCCTTCCTTTCCCCTCTCAGCCACTTAAGCTTCGGGCAATGCAGGGTGCCCAAGCTCATAAATAATAAAGAGAACAAAACCTGTACTTATCATTGTGTCAGAACCACACAAAACTGGACGTGAATAGTATGCCACACACTTTTGTTGTTTTCATTTTGCATTATTATCCACCTAATTTCATCCATCCTCCCAGGTGGCCACTTGTCAACAGATTCCAGCAACAGAGATTAGTCAACCAATTTAGGATAATTAAGCATAAAACCAAAAGAACGTCCTCCCACACAGAACTTGCAATGTGATGGCCCAATCCTTGAGGAGAACAACCCTCCATATCAGTCACCAACATCATGCACAATTTCATGGTATCACATATCTCCAATGTCCATGTGAACTCTATTGAACCAACCATAACAAAGTCCGTCATATGTTTTATCTGTTTTTGCAATAAAATGTTAATTTGAGAATTTGGATAGTTACAGAAACACTGATTTAACATTTTAACATGATTTCAGTAACCACCAAAAACTCAAATGCTTATCTTATTAATACTATGTAACAAAATTTGGAAAAATTTCTTTTCCTGGTTTAAAAGTGTCATTCTGTTTAATTCTGTAGCCCTTACCTTGAAAGTAGTTATTCTACTCCAGAAACTTTGTGGTTTTTGTGTCTGCCAATGTTTTTCAATGACTCTATGACAAGAGTCATTGAAAAACTAAAGCAAAATGTGCTACAATGTCCCTCCTGTAAAGTCTTTGCAATTTAAAAAAGAGTGAATTTGAGAGTGTATCAGTCCAGAAAGGGAGGCCACTTTCATTCCAAACACCCCACTCCTCTCCATCTCCATTTCACATTATAAGCTATATAAAATAGGAAATAAAATGTCTTTTTGCTCTGCATATGAAAGTAGAAGGCAATCTATGAAAAAAATCCTAAGCACAATTATTGTTCATAGGGAAGTCAGTATTTTTGTATAAAAATAAAATCTCACCAAAGACATTTAATGAGGTTGGACTCTTAAGTTTTGAGTCTCCTTTGGGGAAAGAAAAAGCTGGGTATACATAAACATAATAACAATAATAATAATAATGATGCTACCATAAATTCCATGCTCTAAATATTACTGCTGCCAATGTGCTAGTTGTTCTATTTTATTACTTAGCTGGTAAAACATCAAACAGCTGGGCATCGCCTGAGCAACGCCCTTGCAGACGGCCAATTCTCTCACACCAGAAGCAACTTGCAGTTTCCCAAGTCACTCCCAACATGAAAAAAATTACTTAGTTATCAATTATGAAATGTCTTCATGAGAAAAAAAGTCTTCGTCAAGTCTGAGCATAGAAATCTCGCATTTTCCATTCCTGTGATTTTTTCCTGATATTTTGCTGGTTGCTTAAAATACTTGTTACTTTTGGGGAAAATAACCTTTTGAATAGAGAAGGAACATAGAAAGAACATGCATTGGCACATCATTAACCATCAACAAATGATGTTGTCAACCATGTCAGGAAACCGAAATGTTAAAGTTTTGGACTTGGCTTCTTGACGACAAAAGAAGACAAAATATGCCATTGAATTGCTAGCCAAAAAGGCTTCCTATGTTGGAAATGGCAACCTTCTTCAAGCCTCCACTAGTTATTCGTTATGGATATAATTCAGATTGCTTACTGTATTGTATATGTGTATATTGGTTTGCAGTTTTTTCTTTAACTCTGTTGTGGGAAGGGTTGCAGATGATGTGATTAGTAGGCCTGGGCGGTTTCGTTCGTTAATTTTGTAATTCGTTAAATATTCGTTATATTTAACAATTACAAAATGATTTCAAAACATATTTTCAAACCCGGAAGGGTTTTTCAATATCGAAACGGCATCCTCCATCCTTTTTACGAGCTTCCGCCCGTTTCGGAAATGACGTTTTAGGGATGGAGGATGCTGGGTGTCCTGGGAGCCAATCCAGCGCTCCCAAGCACCCAAGCACCGTGGCTGATTGTGATTGGGCGGGCAGCCCTTTAAAAGCGGCTCCGCGTGGCCGCATTGCTCATTGCGAAGGCGAGGGAGAAGACGGGAGGATCGGGAGGGAGGCTTGGCTTGGATTCATTGCTTGCATTCATTTCTTGCTTTCATTCTTGCATTGTTCTCGCCCTACAACAGGGCAGGGAAAGCTTTTTGTTAATTTTCCATTTTTTCTGAGAAATATTTTTCTTTAATTCTTCAAAAATTTATAAAAATAACCTTAAAAAAGAGAAGAATCTTGTGTGCCTGTGTGTGCGTTTTACCCTGTCCTGTGGCTGTGTTTGCTCCAAAACAGGGCAAGTTTTTTTTGTTAATTTTCCATTTTTAAATATTTCTGATAAATATTTCTCTTTTATTCTTCAAAAAATTCAAAAAAATAACCTAAAAAAAGAAAAGAATCTTGTGTGCCTGTGTGTGCGTTTCTCCCTGTCCTGTGGCTGTGTTCGCTCCACAAGAGGGCAAGTTTTTTTGTTAATTTTCCATTTTTAAATATTTCTGATAAATATTTCTCTTTTATTCTTCAAAAAATTCAAAAAATAACCTAAAAAAAGAAAAGAATCTTGTGTGCCTGTGTGTGCGTTTGTCATTTGTGTAGTTCCAACCAGTGCGCTCCTTTGGCCAACACAAAGTGCTATAATACAGTGCTCGCTCATTATTTGTGCAGTTCCAACCAGTGCGCTCCTTTTGCCAACACAAACTGCTATATAATACAGTGCTCGCTCATTATTTGTGTAGTTCCAGTGCGCTCCTTTTGCCAACACAAAGTGCTATAATACAGTGCTCGCTCATTAATTGTGTAGTTCCAACCAGTGCGCTCCTTTTGCCAACACAAACTGCTATATAATACAGTGCTCGCTCATTATTTGTGTAGTTCCAGTGCGCTCCTTTTGCCAACACAAAGTGCTATAATACAGTGCTCGCTCATTATTTGTGTAGTTACAGTGCGCTCCTTTTGCCAACACAAAGTGCTATAAGACAATGCTCGCTCATTATTCGTGTAGTTCCAACCAGTGCGCTCCTTTTGCCAACACAAAGTGCTATAATACAGTGCTCGCTCATTAATTGTGTAGTTCCAACCAGTGCGCTCCTTTTGCCAGCACAAAGTGCTATATAATACAGTGCTCGCTCATTATTTGTGTAGTTCCAGTGCGCTCCTTTTGCCAACACAAAGTGCTATTATACAGTGCTCGCTCATTAATTGTGTAGTTCCAACTAGTGCGCTCCTTTTGCCAACACAAACTGCTATATAATACAGTGCTCGCTCATTATTTGTGTAGTTCCAGTGCGCTCCTTTTGCCAACACAAAGTGCTATAATACAGTGCTCGCTCATTATTTGTGTAGTTCCAGTGCGCTCCTTTTGCCAACACAAAGTGCTATAAGACAGTGCTCGCTCATTATTTGAGTAGTTCCAACCAGTGCGCTCCTTTTGCCAACACAAAGTGCTATATAATACAGTGCTCGCTCATTATTTGTGTAGTCCCAACCAGTGCACTCCTTTTGCCAACACAAACTGCTATATAATACAGTGCTCGCTCATTATTTGTGTAGTTCCAGTGCCCTCCTTTTGCCAACACAAAGTGCTATAATACAGTGCTCGCTCATTATTTGTGTAGTTCTAACCATTGTGATGAAACATTTCCTTCCCGGCTTTTCTAGTCTCAAGGGCCAAGTGCTATCGCGAATACCTAAGAAAGGCAGGGGACTGAAGATGGACACACATTGACAAGAAGGGAACATTCAACCAACGAGATGGTTATTGAAACACCCACAGATGCTTCAACCAGCTGTGAGATGGCAGGACCTCCTCCTTATTCATCAGTTCGAAAGACTCTACGTTCAGATCCTGATGTCCTTCCAAGTACCTCTGATACTACTTGTTATGAGGAGGAGGGCGAGGAGGCGGACGTGTCTGAGGAATGGGAGGAAGACAATATGGACTCTGCTTCCACCACAGGAATTAGTGATCAAGAGGACTGCATGCTGCTGGAGGGCGAGCCACAGAAACAACCAACAATCCCTTCCACAAACACTGACAGTCCAAACACGAGCATGAGTACATCTGAAGTGCGTAGTAGGGGTAGGCCGAGATCGCTCCTATGGGATCATTACGAAGTCCATAATCAGAGGGCCACTTTGGCAGTTTGCAGGCATTGCGGTGTGAGCATTAGCAGAGGAAAAGATATGAGGCATCTTGCCACAACAGGGCTAAGGATGCACATTAAGAGACACCACCCAAATGTGAAGTTGGATGCAGTTGAAGTCGCCAGCACATGCAGCAGTACACAGAGCACTCCAAACACACCAACAGGCCCCATGCAGAAAACCATCGATGCTTGGGGCATGCAAGTTACAAGGGTGGGATCTGGATTTAAGGCGCCATCAGTGAAGGAAATAATACGTTGCCTGGGAGAGATGATGGCTCTGGACCACCAGCCATTCCGTATGGTGGAACGGGAAGGTTTCCGCCGATTTGTTCACCTTCTGGCACCATGGTACAATATCCCAAGTCGCAGAACTTTCTCTCGAACAGTCATTCTCGCTTTGTTCGAGGGATGCAAGCAACGTCTCAGAACCCTGTTGAACAAGTCACAACACGTCCATGTACATTTCACCTCAGACATCTGGACGAGCATGGGAGGAGGGCATTCCTATTTGTCCCTGACCGCTCACTGGTGGGAGACGGAGGGTTGCCTAGACTCGGGTCATCGTTGGGCACTCCTGTCCCTTGAGGTGATAGATACGGATCACAGGGCCGACACCATTTCTGAGTACTTGCGAGAGATGATGAGAGACTGGATGCGGCATACTCATTCCGGTGGTACTAACTCGGGATTCATGGTCACAGATGCAGGAAGGAACATGATCCGGGCGGTCGAAAGTGCCGGCTTCACAAACGTAACATGCACGGCGTACTTGCTGCATAACTGCGTAAAAGATGGCTTCAAGGGGCCCGATGAGAACAGCGCCACCGCCGTCTCTCAACTCATTGAGCGCTGCCGCAGAATCGTGGGCTTCTTCCACCGTAGCTCTAAGTCCGCAAAACTGCTGCGTGACAGGCAAATCCTGGAGTGCCTCCCACAACACCGGTTACTGCAGGATGTCCCCACCCGCTGGAACTCCACCTACATCATGTTGGAGCGCATGGTGGAGCAACAGAGGGCAGTCCACGCTGTCTCGCTGTCAATTGCGGCTCCGATAAACAAGCTGGTCCCCAACAACCAGGAGTGGATGACCATCACTCAGCTGGTTGAGATCCTAGAACCATTCAAACTGGCCACCGAAAAACTTTCAGGACAGAAAGCACTACTCAGCCATGTGGTCCCAGTCATCTTGCATTTGAAGAGCCATTTGGAGTCACTGTGTGGACAAAGTACATTGCAGTGTATGGCTGGGCCCTTGACTCCACAGGCCCAGGAGGTGGTCAGAAAGTTGAATTTCGCCCTCCGTAAATATCTTCTACCGTTGACGGAGAGTAAGACTAATGTTTTGGCAGCACTCTGTGAACCTTGCATCAAGGACTCTGTCTGCCCCAAAGAACTGCCAAAGTGGAAGGCCGAACTTCTCTCGCTCGTGAGAGAAGAATACTCTCGGAGGGTGGGGGAACGCTCAGAGCAAATTCCTTCTGCCGTTACCCCCCAAAACACCAGCGGTTACGGCAGCACCGATAACATTAGTCCCACCTTGCCACCTACCAGGGATGAAGGAAGAGCACTGCAGCTGAAAAAGAGGAGAGCGGAGCATTTCATAACCGACAGTATCGTTTTGATGGCAGGGCAAGGAACATCTTTGTCGGCCCAGGCGGCAAAGATGGACTCGGCAGAGTTCTCTGTCAATCGTTACTTTGAGGAGCCTCAGGAGATTGTACACAGCGATCCATTGGCGTACTGGTCCTCCCGAAGCAATACATGGCCTGACCTCTCAACCGTAGCACGCAAGTTTCTCAGCTGCCCACCAACTAGCGTGCAGAGTGAGAGGGTCTTCAGCCTGGCAGGAGATGTCGTCACCCTCCAATGTACCTCGCTCGACCCCCTTGCAGTGGAAAAGCTGGTCTTCTTAAAGGCCAACTTGCCAGTTTTGGGCTACCCGGAGATAGATTTCGACAGCAACCCTTGCTCCATGCCGTAGATCACCTTAGTTGCTTTGTGCTTTGTGTTGCTTTGTGTTGCCTTAAATTAGCACTGCCTGCTGAATGCGGGAACATTGTCCTGATGTGTACTACTTTGCTTTGTGCTTTGTGTTGCCTTACATTACCACTGCCTGCTGAATGCGGGAACATTGGAACTTTGAAAAACTTTTTTTCTTTTTGAAAAACAACAGTCCCCTTTCTGCCTGTTGTGCATCGCCTCTGTAACAGGGGAGCCGTCATTCCCCCGACACCTAGCGGTTGACATTTCTCCCTGTCCGCTTCCACCTACGCCCTTTTTATGCACCCTTTCCTCTGTCATCATTCCCAGGGCCCCTTTCCGTTTGTCGTGTGTGCATTTACCTTTCACAGCATCTCTGCCGTCCCCCTCCATCGAGGGCGGGCATTCCTTGTCAAAGCCCAGCTTGACTTCCCCTTTCCTCATGATGTGGCCAAAGTACTCCTGTCCACTTCCCCCAACTCCCTTTCATACACCCTTTCAGCCTGTTGGGCATCACCTCTGGGGTACCCGGAAAAGAGGCACTCCTCTACTCCTGTGTGTACGATTCCCCCCTCCAACTCCCTTTCATACATACACCCTTTCCCCAGTCGTTCCCGGCCAGTCCCCTTTCAGCCTGTTGGGCTTCGCCTCTGAGGTGCCCGGAAAAGGGGCACTCCTCTACTTCAGTGTACGCTAAAATAACGATTGCCTGCTGTATGCGGGAATATTTTCCTTGTAGATATCCCCATTCTAAAAAACATATTAAAAAATATTTCCAAAAAAAAAAAATAAAACTGCACATTTGCACATACTTCTTTTATTCTTTAAAAAATACTTTAAAAAAGGAATACACTGCACATTTGCACAGTTATTGTCGGCAAGCATTTTGATGATTTTCTTTTTTAAAAATTTTCCTGCTAAATACTTCTTTTATTCTTAAAAAAAAATAAAAAATATTTTTTAAGAAAGATAACACTGCTGCACATTTGCCCTGTGGCTGTTTTTGCCCCGCTACAGGGCAAGCATTTCATTTGTGTAGTTCCAACCAGTGTGGCCCATATTGACTTGCCCATGGCCTCCTGTGGTGGATGGCTAGTCGGCATCGTTTGTGGTCGGAACAACGACGGTATCTGACCGTCTTCAAACCTCCGACTTTCGTTCTTGATTAATGCAAGCGGCCAGCTTTGACCACACTAATTGTTTTCAAAGTAAACGCTTCGGTCCTCCACATTTTCATGGAAGCACTTCTTTTTATTGATGATTTTAATCGCGACTTTTCGGCAAGTTTTTTAGGCAAGTTTTTGTTAGGCAATTTTTTTTTAGGCCAGCTTTGAACACACTAATTGTTTCAAAGTAAACGCTTCGGACCCCTGGGACACTCATTTAAGAGCATGGGGGGAGCGCCGAGAGGCAGGGGATGGGACAGGCGGTAGCTCGCCTCGCGGCGGACCGCCAGCTCAATCCCAAGATCCATTTAGCTTTCACAGCAGGCAAGCAGGCAGGCATTCCTGGAGCCCCTTCCCACAGCCCCTGCCCGCACACACACACCTGCTGTCTGCGGGGACATCGGCCCTTTGGGGTCCAGCTCTTATTGAAAATCAATTTTGCTTTGCTTTACTTTACCCTCAAATGAGTTACACAGACACACACACCTGCTGCATGCGGGGACATTGGCCGCACTTTTAATAAATCCCAGCACTTATTGAAAATCAATTTTGCTTTGCTTTACCCTCAAATGAGTTACACAGACACACACACCTGCTGCATGCAGGGACATTGGCCGCACTTTTAATAAATCCCAGCACTTATTGAAAATCAATTTTGCTTTGCTTTACTTTACCCTCAAATGAGTTACACAGACACACACACCTGCTGCATGCGGGAACATTGGCCGCACTTTTAATAAATCCCAGCACTTATTGAAAATCAATTTTGCTTTGCTTTACTTTACCCTCAAATGAGTTACACAGACACACACATCTGCTGCATGCGGGGACATTGGCCGCACCTTTAATAAATCCCAGCACTTATTGAAAATCAATTTTACTTTGCTTTCTGTTTCCTCGAAAGACTTAGGGTTGGCCAGTTTCGTTCGGTAATTTTGTATTTCGTCAATGATTTGTATTTAAATTATTTTACAATCGAATATAGAGCCATTTTGTAATAGTTTGAGGATCAATGAAGAATCAAATTAATGACTCCAAGTTTTGTAATTGTTTTGTTACTTTTTTATATGTCTGGTGCAAGTGTTACAATCTCCGTTTCTCTTCCCTCCTGGACCACTACGTGATCGTTAGTTCTGAAATCTGAAATCGTCTTTCCCATCTTCCGATGCATTACAAAGTTCTGTGTTACGTGCGCTGTCATCCGGAATTACTCAGATTGCCTCACATCACCTTATGTGTAAAATTCCTGGGTGGCCTCCTAATTTCTTTTTGTTTATAAAAAAGGAGTACTCCTAAGAAACTAGTTTTCCTAATGCTTTAGTAGTATGGTACCCAGAGGGTTGTGTCTGCCTGGCTGCTTTCTGTAGGCAAGTTCTTTTTTCGCAAGCACAATTTCTTGCAGGGCAGTTCTGTGAGTCGTCTCTTGCTGTTTTGGAAAATGTACAAATTCTCTGGTTTGAAATGTCTTCTTGGCTGCTGTGTGTAGGCCAGTACTTCATCTGTGTTACAATGCAATGCAATGCAATGCAATGCAATGCAATGCAATGCAAATTGCCATCCCCAATACAAGCACTGCAATTACTCTGGAACCCTCCCCCCCCAACTCCCTTTCCTACAAACTTTCCCCAGTTGTTCCCTGCCGGTCCCCTTTCAGCCTGTTGGGCATCGCCTCTGGAGTGCCCGGAAAGGAGGCACTCCTCTACTCCTGTGTGTACGCTCCCCCCCCCAAAAAAAACTCCATAAAAAATGAATGCACAGCCAGGAAAATTATTTTGCATTATATATATATAAATTCATAGTCAGGAAACCTATTTTACATACATATATTTTCATACACCCTTTCCCCAGTTGTTACTGGGCAGTCCCCTTTCAGCCTGTTGGGCATCACCTCTGGAGTGCCCGGAAAAGAGGCACTCCTCTACTGTGTACGCTTCCCCCCCCCCAACTCCCTTTCATACACCCTTTCCCCAGTCGTTTCCTGCCGGTCCCCTTTCAGCCTGTTGGGCATCGCCTCTGGAGTGCCCGGAAACGAGGCACTCCTCTACTCCTGTGTACGCTTCCCCCCCAACTCCCTTTCATACACCCTTTCCCCAGTCGTTTCCTGCCGGTCCCCTTTCAGCCTGTTGGGCATCGCCTCTGGAGTGCTCGGAAAAGAGGCACTCCTCTACTCCTGTGTACGCTTCACAAAAGGGGGAGCATTTTGTTAATTTTCCATTTTTAAATACTTCTGAAAAATATCTTTCTTTTATTCTTCAAGAAATTCAAAAAATATTCTAAAAAAAGAAAAGACCCTTGTGTGCCTGTGTGCGTGCGTTTGTCCCTGTCCTGTGGCTGTTTGCTCCACAACAGGGCAAGCATTTTGTTAATTTTCCATTTTTAAATATTCTAAAAATATTCTAAAAAAGAAAAGTGCGCTCCTTTTGCCAACACAAAGTGCTATAAGACAGTGCTCGTTTTGGAAAATGTACAAATTCTCTGGTTTGAAATGTCTTCTTGGCTGCTGTGTGTAGGCCCCCCAACTCCCTTTCATACACCCTTTCCCCAGTCGTTTCCTGCCGGTCCCCTTTCAGCCTGTTGGGCATCGCCTCTGGAGTGCCCAGAAAAGAGGGCGCCTGCGTAGGTCATTCATAACAAGGGAGCCGTCGTTCCCTACCGCCCCTGGGGTTGTCATTTGTGCAGGTTGCTTTCACAGCATCTCTGCCCATCTTTCCCCAGTCATTGCCTGCCGGTCCCCTTTCAGCCTGTTGGGCATCGCCTCTGGAGTGCCTGGAGAAGAGGCACTCCTGTAGTCCTGTGTACGCTTCCCCCCCAACTCCCTTACCCATAAACAAACTACCTACCTCATAAAAAAACCCACAAAAAACTTATGAAAAACCCATTAAAAATGAAGGGACTTATATTTTTATATTTATTAGAGAAAACAGCTGCTATTATTTATTTATTTAATTATTTAAAAAAGGAAAACAAAGAAACTCACCAAAAAACTGCTGCTATTATTTATTTATATATTTATTTAATTTACAAAACAACCCCACATAACACAAGAAATAAATCCACAAAAAAACCCACAAGAAAACTGGAAAAAACCACAAAAACCCCCCAAAAAACAAAAAAAACACCCACAAAAAAAAACAAAAAAAATATGTATTAGAGAACAGCTGCTATTATTTATTTATTTAATTATTTTAAAAAGGAAAACAAAAAAACTCGCCAAAAACTGCTGCTATTATTTATTTATATATTTATTTAATTAATTTAAAAAACAAAAAAAGTAACCCCACAAAAAACAAGAAATAAATCCCCCAAAAAACAAAACACAAAATCACAAAAACCCCATAAGAAAACCAAAAAAAACAACAAAAAAAAACCACAAAAAAACCCACCCAAAAAAGAAACCAAAAAAATGTACTTTGCTTTGTGTTGCCTTAAATTAATACTGCCTGCTGAATGCGGGAACATTGCCCGTATTGATCACCATGTGTACTTTTGCTTTTAAAAAAAATATACTGTAAAAAAAGGAATACACTCCACATTTGCACAGTTGTTGTGTGTCCTGTGGCTGTTTTTGCCCCACTATTTGTATTTTTATTTTAACAGGGCAAGCATTTAGATAATTTTACTGCTAAAAAATATTTCTTTAATTAAAAAAAATTAAAAAATATTGCCCGACTACAGGGCAAGCATTTTGATAATTTTCTGCTAAATATTTCTTTTATTCTAAAAAAAAAATTTAAAAGTATTTCAAAAAATATTAAACACCGCACATTTGCACATACTTCTTTTATTCTTTAAAAAAAATACTGAAAAAAAGGAATACACTGCACATTTGCACAGTTGTTGTTGGCATGCATTTCGATTATCCCTTATTATTTTTAGTATACCATTCCCCAGTTGTTCCCTCCCTGCTCCAATGCGGGAACATTGCCCGTATTGATCACCATGTGTACTTTTGCTTTTTAAAAAATACACTGTAAAAAAAACTCCAATCTATCTGCTATCCACCCATAACAAACTTCCCTCTTTACCTCCTTTGTCTCCGGGCAACTACTGCTTCATTACTGGGTGAGTGTGGATCAGTTGGATCTATCGGCGGAGGATGTACCTTGATGGTACAACCATCACGTTTCTCTAATGAATAAGAGTCATAAGACCCTTGGTGAAGAAAATCATGTCTCATCCCAGATTTGCCTCCTGAATAACCATCATCCTCAGCTTTAAGGGTGTTAGTGGATCTTACTTGCTCACAGTTTGCAAACTGATTGCACTCTATGAATCTGTGCTCTGTTCGACATTCCTTGATGAGTTACCTTTTTGTCTTTTTTTGTGTTTCCCAATATCAGGAGTGCTGCATAAATTCACTTAAAGGCTTCCTTGTCTTCCTCGTTCGTGGTGTTACAAATTGACATTTATTAAAAACTACATTGGGGACATGGCGTAAGCAGGATTACTTGAGAAAGGCATAATGTTACAAAGGTGTTCTTTATCGGTTATCAGTTCGTGAAGGTACTGCAAATCAAATCCCATTATGCATTGTTAATCATTCTCCACTTGTCCCCTGAATGTAGAGTGGGTTATGTTGGCTCTGTGCGCCAAGTTCGATCTTGCTCTGCCACTGCTAAGAACAGTGGATTTTCAAAAAGGGCTGGACCAAAATGGGCCACAAAGGCCGCAGACAGTCACTGGTTGTAACTACCTTGAGTTAACAGAAAAGCAAAGAACACTGGATTTCCAAAACACACTTATTGCCAGGGAGAAATCCCCTTGGCACCAAAAAAGAGGAACATCATCTGCCATTTTGGAAACGACTTCCACCAGTTTAGGAAAAAAAAGAAAGGAAATTATTTTGTTGTAATGATTTAAAAGTAATTTGTAATTGTTTATAAATATTAAAAAAACCAATAATAATAAAATATCAATGTAACCCTATGCTTCCCCTCCCAAAAAAAAGCTCCCTGTGAGATGATGGATGATGCTTCGATTTAGAAAATACACTTCCGGGTTTGAAAAAAACATCGATATCGTTGTGTTATCATTATAAAAAAAAATAACTAAATACGAAAATAACGAACGAAAACGCCTAGCCCGATTACGTCATGGGCATATTCATACCCTGACCTCCTGTACAGCCAGAGATTCTTTGGGGTGTCATCACAGCATTGGTTGACAAAGAGAAGAGGAAGAAACCAGGCACAATCACTGCAGAGGAGCGGGCATTCAGACGCAACGTAAGCATGTGCTTACAGTCTGTCTCACTGTCTCACTGCCTCACTGGGGGATGGTTGATATACTGTGAAAGATAAGTGCACACCATGACACTCCCAGGGGGGCACTGACCAATGTCCCCCCGGGAGGGCATGGGAGAAGACCGGGAAGGGTATTGGCCTACACCCAGTAATCAAGCAGCAGGCGGCCAATCCCGAGGGGCCAGGGTCAAGAGCCCCCCCGAAAGGATTTGGAGAATGCCGGGAAGGGAATTGGCCTTCAGAAAGCAGGCAGCCAGCCATTCCCAGGGGGCCAGGGTCAAGACCCCCCCTCCCCCCGGGAGGTCGTACAGTCGGTCTCACAGGGGGACGGCTGGGATTAGATGCTGTGACAGATAAGTGCACAGCATGACACTCCCAGGGGGTGTGTGTGAATGTCCAATGCCGCCCCCCCCCCGAGAACTTACAGCCTGTCTCACTGGGGGACGGCTGATATGCTATGAAAGATCAGTGCACACACCATGACACTCCCAGGGGGCACTGACCAATGTCCCCCCGGGAGGGCATGAAGGGCATGGGAGAAGGCCGGGAAGGGTATTGGCCTACACCCAGTAATCAAGCAGCAGGCGGCCAATCCTGGGGGGCCAGGGTCAAGAGCCCCCCCCCCCGGGAGAACTTACAGTCTGTCTCACTGGGGGACGGCTGAGATGCTGTGAAAGATGCAGTGAAAGATGCTGTGAATGTCCAATGCCCCCCCCCCCGGGAGGGCATGGAGAAGTCCAGGAAGGTTTTGGCCTTCTCACAGCAGGCAAAAAGGCAGCTGTTTGGGCGCCGGCGGGGGTCTCCTCTGGGGCCTTGCTGGGCCGAGCCGCCGTGGAGAGGAGCAGCGATGGCGTCAGCGATGACAACAGGCCCCTGGCAGCAACAGCGTCGCCGTCTCTTCTTTTCCTCCTCCTTCCTCCTCCTCCGTCGTCGTCGTCATCTTCTCCTCTTCCCTCAGCAGCATCTTCCCTGTCATACACCCTTTCCCCAGTCGGTCCCCTTTCAGCCTGTTGGGCATTGCCTCTGGAGTGCCCGGAAAAGAGGCACTCCTCTACTTCTCTACTCCTGTGTACGCTCCCCCCCCCCAACTCTTTCCCGAGTCATTACCGGCTGCCCTGCGGTTGTCATGTGTGCATTTAGCTTTCACAGTATCTCTGCCGCCCCTTTCGCCCGCTTAAATGGAAATTTGACTTTGCATGGCAGTGAGACAAAAATTCCTCTTTACCTCCCTAAACTCCCTGTCATACACCCTTTCCCCATACACCTTTCCTCCGGTATCTGATCGTCTTCAAACCTCCGATTTTCGTTCTTGATTAATGCAAGCGGGCAGCTTTGAACACACTAATTTTTTCAAAGTAAACGCTTCAGTCCTCTACATTTTCATAGAAGCACTTCTTTTTATTGATGATTTTAATCGCAACTTTTTGGCAAGTTTTTTCAAAGTAAACGCTTTGGACCACAGGGACACTCAGTTAAGAGCACGGGGGGAGTGCCGAGAGGCAGGGGCTGGGACTGGCGTTAGTTCGCCTCGCGGCAGACCACCAGCAAGCATTTTGTTGATTTTTATTTTTAACAATTTATTTTAGCATTATATAATACTTTTATTTAATTAAAAAAATACCCAAAAAATAAAAAAAATATTACAAATAAAAATTACAAATAATTGTAAATAAGTAGTTAGTACTTTAGTAGTGTAGTGTTGATCCTTTGTTGTGGTTGCCAAGGGGATTTATCCCTGGCAATCAGTGCTTTTTGGAAACTACTTTTTTACTTACTTTATTTACTTATTGCAGTGTATCGTTTTGTAATACAGTGCCCCACTGTTTTCCTGCCCTTCTTGAAAATCAATTCAGGAAAATCAATGTGGGAACATTGAAAATCAAGTTTACTTTGCTTTGTGTTGCCACACAGTGATGTTCTCAGAAGTTTCCTTTGTCTTTGGATGACATATGCATGGCTGGCGCCTGGTTTCTTCCTCTTCTCTTTGACCTCCCAAACAGTGTTTGTTTTCTCCTCCGATCGAATGCTGCAGCATACATACAGCATGGCCACTGTATTCTTGGCTTCAATCTCTCTGTGCCCCTGGTTTTTTCCTTTTTCCCCTTTCAGCCTGTTGGGCATCGCCTTTGGAGTGCCCGGAAAAGAGGCACTCCTCTACTCCTCTGTACGCTTCCCCCCACCCCAACTCCCTTTCATACACCCTTTCCCCAGTCGTTACCGGCTGCCCCTTGCAGGCAGTCTCACTGGAGCGCAACTGATATGCTGTGAAAGATGACTGCAGAGAGACACTACCGGGGGGGTCAATGACCCCCCCTGGGAGGACTTGGTTAAGGCTGGGAAGGGTATTATTGGCCTTTGACTCCTTAACTGTTGGGCATCGCCTCTGGGGTGCCTGGAAAAGAGGCACTCCTCTACTCCACAACTCTCTGCTCTACACGTGCAACTGCTATGGCATGCCCATCCCTCCCAGAATTGACCGCAATAAAGGAATGTACTCCTGAATTTTTACGGAGTGCCATTGACCCCTCCCTTTTTTTCTCATGCCAGCTGTAAGTCCCCATCCCTGACCTATACGGTCACCCTCTTTTTTTCCCGTCCTGGACAAAAATTCCTCTTTACCTCCTTTGTCTCCGGGCAACTACTGCTTGTTTACTGGGTGAGTCTGGATCATATCATATAATACCTCTATATGTTGTCTATCCTGTCTGTTTAATGGCATTGAACGTTTGCTGTGTATGTGTTCTGTAATCCGCCCTGAGTCCCCTTCGGAATGAGAAGGGCCGAATATCAATGCTGTAAATATATACATATTATACACATACATACATACATAATTATAATAATTTAGAATTATAATAGGCTTTGCTATTAGAGGGAATTGATACGGATTAGGAGTGGTAATAGCTTCCAGTTTCAATTTCCCATGAAGATATATCCTTATCTGACTGTTCCTCACACTGTCCTTTGAAGCTGTTTTGATGCTTACTAGTTTCTGATTTTAAAACCTTTGTGTTTTAAAACAACTGGGTGAAACAGCTTTTGTTTCACCAAAGACAAATGTGCAGCAGTGTTTTCTTTTTAAAAAAATATTTTTTAATTTTTTTTAAGAATAAAAGAAATATTTAGCAGTAAAAGTTTAAAAAAAGAAAATTATCAAAATGCTTGCCCTGTAGTGGGGCAAAAACAGCCACAGGACACACAACAACTGGGTGAAACAGCTTTTGTTTCACCAAAGACAAATGTGAAGAGGTTTACAGATGGCGAAAGTCAACTTTCTGACCACCTCCTGAGCCTGTGGAGTCAACAGGGGCCCAGCCATAGATTGCAATGTACTTTGTCCACCCAGCGACTTACCAAAAAAAAGGCTGTAGTGATCTACGGGTCCATGCTATCAAAATCAATCTGAGGATAGCCCAAAACTGGCAAGTTGGCCTTCAAGAAGACCAGCTTTTCCACAGCAAGGGGGTCGAGCGAGTTACGTTGGAGGGTGACGATTGCAATGTACTTTGTCCACCCAGCGACTCCAAATGCCTCTTCAAACGCAGGACGACAGGGGCCACATGGCTGAGTAGTGCTTTCTGTGCTGAAAGATGTTCGGTGGCTAATTTGAATGGTTCTAGGATCTCGACCAGCTGAGTGATGGTCATCCACTCCTGGTTGTTGGGGACCAGCTTGTTTATCGGAGCCTCAATTGATAGTGAGACAGCGTGGACTGCCCTCTGTTGCTCCACCATGCGCTCCAACATGATGTAGGTGGAGTTCCAGCGGGTGGTGACATCCTGCAGTAACCGGTGTTGTGGGAGGCACTCCAGTTTTGCGGACTTAGAGCTACGGTGGAAGAAGCCCGCGATTCTTCGGCAGCGGTCAATGAGTTGAGTGACGGCGGTGGCGCTGTTCTCATCGGGCCCCTTGAAGCCATCTTTTACAAAGTTATGCAGCAAATGCACCATGCATGTTACAATTGAGAAGCTGGCACTTTCGACTGCCCGGATCATGTTCCTTCCTGCGTCTGTGACCATAAATCCCGAGTTAGTACCACCGGAATGAGTATGCCGTATCCAGTCTCTCATCATCTCTCGCAAGTACTCATCACTCGAACAAAGCTGCAATGACTGTTTGAGAGAAAGTTTTGCGATTCGGGATATTGTATTGTACCATGGTGCCAGGAGGTGAACTGAACAAATCAGCGAAAACCTTCCCGTTCCACCATACTGCATGATTGCATGTTGCCTGGAAGGCAAAAAGGCAGCCAACCCTGGGGGGCCAGGGTCAAGAGCCCACCCCGGGAGGACTTACAGTCTGTCTCACTGGGGGACGGCCGATATGCAGTGAAAGGGAAGTGCACACCATGACACTCCCGGGGGGGGGGGGGCTGACCAATGTCCCCCTGGGAGGGCATGGGAGGGAGAAGGCCGGGAAGGGTATCAGCCTTCTCTCAGCAGACAAAAAGGCAGTCAATCCCGGGGGGCAGGGTCAAGAGCCCACCCCGGGAGGACTTACAGTCTGTCTCACTGGGGGACGGCCGATATGCAGGGAAAGGGAAGTGCACACCATGACACTCCCAGGGGGGGGGGGCTGACCAATGTCCCCCCGGAAGGGCATGGGAGGGAGAAGGCCGGGAAGGGTATCTGCCTTCTCTCAGCAGTCAAAAAGGCAGTCAATCCCGGGGGGGCGGGCAGGGTCAAGTGCCCACCCCAGGAGGACTTACAGTCTGTCTCACTGGGGGACGGCCTATATGCAGAGAAAGGGAAGTGCACACCATGACACTCCCGGGGGGCCCTGACCAATGTCCCCCCGGGAGGGCATGGGAGGGAGAAGGCCGGGAAGGGTATCGGCCTTCTCTCAGCAGACAAAAAGGCAGTCAATCCCGGGGGGGGGGGGGCAGGGTCAAGAGCCCACCTCTGGAGGACTTACAGTCTGTCTCACTGGGGGACGGCAGAAATGCTTGGAAAGATGCAGTGAAAGATGCTTAGAATGTCCAATTCCCCCCCCCCCCCCAGGAGGGCATGGAGAAGGCCAGGAAGGTTTTGGCCTTCTCACAGCAGCAATGATATCACATCACATCACAGCACAACACAGCACAGCAGCAGGATGACATCAGCAATGGGTCAAAAATTACTCTTTACCTCCCATAACTTCCTGTCATACACCCTTTCCCCTGTCATTCCCTGCCAGTCCCCTTTCAGCCTGTTGGGCATCGCCTCTGGGGTGCCCAGAGAAGAGGCAGTCCTGTACTCCAGTGTACGCTCCCCCCCCCCACCCCCAACACAAAGTTCTTTGAGCACACTAGTTTTTTCAAAGTAAACGCTTTGGAACCCCAGGACTCAAATTGAAATTTGACTTTGCATGGCATCGAAGGATGACATCTGCAATGGGTCAAAAATTCCTCATTACCTCGCTTAACTCCCTGTCATACACCCTTTCCCCTCCTCTTTCCCCAGTCGTTACCGGCCACCCCTTGCAGGCAGTCTCACTGGAGCGCGACTGATATGCTGTCAAAGATGACTGCAGGGAGACACTACCCCTCCCTTTTTTTCTCATGCCAGCTGTAAGTTGGTCCCCATCCCTGACCTATACTCTGGAACCCTCCCCCCAACTCCCTTTCATACACCAGGGTTCTGAGACGTTGCTCGCATCCCTCATACAAGCCTGGAATGACATTTTGAGAGGGTGCTAACTGTCTTCCTGGCTGCTGAGAGTAGGCCAGTACTTCATCCCAGACTACCCTCGGGAGTAACCACTGCTCTCTGCTCAATGTGTGCTCCTGCATCCTTGACAATGCGAGTTTGAAACCTGTCTTTTAATTTTCCACTTGTCTACCTGGTTGTCTGCTGAGTGTTGGTGGGACATTCGGGTTTCTAGTTTTTAGTGCGAAGGACTCGAATGCTTCGTTGCTCGTGTTCCTTCTGTTTGTGATGGAAGCAGTTCTGTCCTTGAGGTATACTTGCCCTTGCTTTCACCTGGTAACCCACTGCTACCGTTAACCGTACAGACTTAGGGAATGGGAGAACAATTGTAAGGAAGCAGCTATCTCACGAAAAAAAATCTCATAAGAAAACTATCTCATATACTACTACCTCATAAAACAACTACCTCATAAAACAACTACCTCATAAAAATTACTTTTAATAAAAACCTTTAACAAAACTTTAAAAAATGGGGAGGGGGGTTCTGCAGGGAGCAGCTGCAGTGTTTCTTCTGCACTCTTTACAGTGTTATTTTCCTGCTGCCATTTTCATTCCAAAAACTTTACCTGCCTACTTACTCACGACAACCCATTACACAGCGGAGCAATGCAAATTGTCATCCCAAGAGCTCACACTGCAGTAACTCTCACACCCTTCCCCACAACCCTGCTCCTGGAACTACAATCTGTCTGATGACCATCCATGACAAACTTCCTTCTTAACCTCCTTTGCCTCTGGGGAGCTACTGTTTGATTACCAGGTGAATACGGCAAGGTTGAATCTATCGGCAGAGGACATCCCATCTCTTTTGTTGAATGAATCTGTGAGGAATAGAGTATTTCACCCGCATTCTTCATTATTTGCTGCATCGTCAGTTTAACCTAACTGTCCATAACCTCCAATTTTTACCTCCAATTAGTACCACAAAGTAGTACCTCTAATTAGTCTGTCATTGTCCCTTTGGGGTCCAGCAGTTATTGAAAATCATTTTTACTTTGCTTTTTCTTTCCTCAAACGAGTTACAGGCCTGCTGACTGTGGGAACATTGTCCCTTTGTGGTCCAGCACTTATAAAAAAATTTTTTTGCTTGCTTTCTGTTTGCTGTAATGAGTTACAGGCCTGCTGACTGCATGAACTTTGTCCCTTTGTGGTCCAGCACTTATTAAAAATGAATTTTTGTTTGCTTTCTGTTTCCTGTAATGAGTTACACGCCTGCTGACTGCGGGAACATTGTCCCTTTGCGGTCCAGCACTTATTAAATATAAATTTTTGTTTGCTTTCTGTTTGCTGTAATGATTTACATGCCTGCTGACTGCGGGAACATTGCCGTGATGTGTACTTTGCTTTGTGTTGCCTTAAATAACTACTGCCTGCTGAATGTGGGAACATTGCCCTTATTGTTCACCATGTGTACTTTGGTTTTTTTAAAAAAAATTGAAAGAAAGGAATACACTGCACATTAGCACAGTTCTTGTGTGTCCTGTGGCTGTTTTTGACAGTTTCTCTTTCGAAAGCAAGCTTGACCTCGCCACTCTACTCCTGTGTACGCTTGCCCCCCGAACTCCCTTTCATACACCATTTCCCCATTCATTCCCTGCCGGGCCCATTTCCGCCTGTAGGGCATTGCCTCTGGAGTGCCCGGAAAAGAGGCACTCCTCTACTCCTGTGTGTACACTTCCCCCCAACTCTCAAGTCCCTTTCATACACCCTTTCCCCAGTTGTTCCCTGCCGGTCCCCTTTCTGCCCGTTGGGCATTGCCTCTGGAATGCCCGGAAAAGAGGCACTCCTCTACTTTTGCGAATGCTTCCCCTTTCATACACCCTTTCCTTTCGGGTTGTCATGCGTGCATTTACCTTTCACTGCCTATCGGTCGTCCCCCTACATCGAGGGCTGGCACTCCCTCTCAAAGGCCAGCTTGACTTCCCCTTTCCTCTCAACATTTTCGTGGAAGCACCTCTTTTTATTGATGATTTTAATGGTGACTTTTAGGCCTAAAAATTACTGTCAGCTTCCCCCAACATACACCCTTTCCTTTCCTTTCCTTCCTTTCCGGTTGTCATGCGTGCATTTACCTTTCACTGCCTATTGGTCATCCCCCTACATCGAGGGCTGGCACTCCCTCTCCAAGGCCAGCTTGACTTACCCTTTCCTCTCAACATTTTTGTGGAAGCACCTCTTTTTATTGATGATTTTAATGGCGACTTTTAGGCCTAAAAATTACTGTCAGCTTCCCCCAACATACACCCTTTCCTTTCCTTTCCTTTCCTTTCCTTTCCTTTCCTTCCTTTCCAGTTGTCATGCGTGCATTTACCTTTCACTGCCTATCGGTCGTCCCCCTACATCGAGGGCTGGCACTCCCTGTCAAAGGCCAGCTTGACTTCCCCACTCCTGAGGGTTACGTGCGCCAGGCTGCTTTCTGTTGGTCAGTTCTTTTTTCACAGAGTTTCATAAACGCTTCGGAACCTTGAGACACTCATTCAAGAGACACTCATTCGGGGGAGCGCAGAGAGGCAGGGGCTGGGACAGGCGGTAGAGGACTCTGCCGTCCTCTCAACATTTTCGTGGAAGCACCTCTTTTTATTGATGATTTTAATGGCGACTTTTAGGCAAGTTTCTCTTTCGAAAGCAAGCTTGACCTCGCCACTCTACTCCTGTGTACGCTTCCCCCCCCCCAACTCCCCTTCGTACCCCTCCATCGAGGGCAGACACTCCCTCTCAAAGGCCAGCTTGACTTCCCCTTTCCTCATGAGGTGGCCAAAGTACTTCTATCTGCTTCCTTCAACACCCTTTTCTGCACCCGTTTTCTGCACTCTCAAAACAATTTACCTGCGCTCTTACAGACCCCAACCCTTTCCACCGTGCTGCAATTCAAATCTCCATCCCAAGAGCAAACACTACAATTATTCTGTCACGCGTTAGTAACATGTTATCTCCCAAGGGTTATGTCTGCCTGGCTGCTTTGTGTAGGCCAGTTCTTCTTTCACAGAGTTTCATCTGGAATAAACCGTTACAGTACCCTCTGCTTAATGGTTGCTGTTGCTTCCTGCTTGTTCAGAGTCTGCAAAGTTTTTTATAGAGACTGATTACGTTGCATACTCCCTATTCCCAATATACCTTCCAGGTGTATTTGGGAAGCTTTTTGCGACTACAAGGGTTATGCGTGTTATGGGACGGGTTGTTTGGAGTAATCTTAACCTCAAAATCCTTTTTCAATGGTATCACTCCACTGCTCTGTGGAGGACATCTATCGTTCTTAGAGGAAGAGATTTAGACAGATTCCGGTTAGCGAAAAGACTGGCATACATATTCGTTTGTTTTTCTCAGTCACAATTTCTTGCAGGGCAGTTCTGTGATTCTCCTTTTTTCTTTTCTGAGGGTGGTAACTGTCTTCCTGGCTGCTGAGTGTAGGCCAGTACTTCATCACAGTCTACCCTCGGGAGCACCCACGGCTCTCTGCTCAGTGCGTGCACCTGCAACCTTGACAATGCGACTTTGAAACCTTAAGTTCTTCCACATGTGAGGTGCCCTTTCCCACCTGTCTTTAAATTTTCTGTTTGTCTACCTGGTTGTCTGCTGAGTGTTGGTGGGACATTAAGGTCTATAGTTTTTAGTGCGAAGGACTCGAATGCTTTGTTGCTCGTGTTCCTTCTGATAGCGATGGAAGCAGTTCTGTCCTTGGGGTATTTCTAACTTGCCCTTGCTTTCACCTGGAAACCCACTGCTACTGTTTACCGTACAGACTTAGGGAGTGGGAGGACAGAAATGAGGCTACAGCTATATCATGAAAAGTAATCTCATTAGAAAACTACCTCTATAAAAACTACCTCATAAAACAACAACCTCATAAAACAACTACCTCATTATAATTGCTTTAAAAAAAACCTTTTTCAAAACTTTAAAAAAACGGGGGGGGGGGGATCTGCAGGGAGCAGCTGCAGCATTTATTCTGCACTCTTTACAGCGTTATTATCCTGCTATCATCTTCATTCCAATCACTCAACCTGCCTACTTACTCACCACAACCCATTACACCGCATAGCAATGTGGGATCTGCAGGGAGCAGCTGCAGCATTTATTCTGCACTCTTTACAGCGTTATTATCCTGCTATCATCTTCATTCCAATCACTCAACCTGCCTACTTACTCACCACAACCCATTACACCGCATAGCAATGAAAATTGCCATCCCAGGAGCTCACACTGCAGTAACTCTTGCACCCTTCCCCACCACCCTGGTCCTGGAACTCCTAACTGTCAGATGACCATCCATAACAAACTTCTTTCTTAATCTCTTTTGCCTCCAGGGAGCTACTGCTTGATTACCCGGAGAATATGGCTAGGTTGGATCTTATGATTATGAACGGGCGGAAGTCCGTAAAAAGGATGGCGGATGCTGCTTCGATTTAGAAAAAACACTTTGAAAAAAATATCGATATTGTTGTTATAAAAAAAACGATTTACAAAATTATCGAACAAAACCGCCCAGCCAGATAATTTGCCCATAATTTAATATTCATAGTTGTTTCAAAGTGCAATTTATGATACTTTCTTCTTTTTATTTAATTTACTTTCTGCATTTTTAAAAATTAATTTGTAATTTTTAACATTATAACTTGTTTAATATATATTATAAATAAATAATTTATATTTTGTATATTGTTATGTTAAAATATGATAATTACAATTTTTATGTATTATATTTTATTACAATCTTAAGTAATTTAATTTCAATTTCTTACCTTGCTTCTTGTTTAGCAACTGTATTTTATTATAATTTTTTATTTATTTTTTTTTCTATTTGATTTATATTCTATTTGATTATTTTATTATTATTGTTATTATTGTTTATGTTTAACTAGTTATGGTTATTAGATTATTTTATTAAGATAAGTTTTTTAATTATTACATTTTTTTAAGTACCAAAAATATAACACCCGTGGATGACAAGAGAAAATATATGGGAGAAGGGGGGAGGGTAAGGGAGAAAAAAAAAGGTAAAAATCATAAATCCAAAAAAAATTTGACTCCCTTCTAATTCAGCTCATGCAATATCTTTCATTTTGTAATGTATATGAAAAAAAACAGAAAATGAGTTCCATGTCCCATCTAAATGTCCATTATGAAGCTGTATATGTTGTAAATATTTTTGTTTGCATGGTTTCTTGTTTTGCATTGCGCTAACGCGGGCGCCATCTTAACGAATCGATTCGTTATTAACGTTTTACGAATAACGAAATTTCATAAATGCTTTGCGCATGTGCTAACGCGGGCGCCATCTTAACGCATTGATTCGTTATTAACGGTTTTACAAATAACAAAATTTCATAAACGCCTTGCGCATGCGCTAACGCGGGCACCATCTTAACAAATCGATTCCTTATTAGCGCGAACTCCAACAATAACGAAATTTCGTAAATGCTTTGCGCATGCGCTAACACGGGCGCCATCTTAACGAATCGATTCGTTATTCCCCGACAAAAATTACGAAATTTCGTAAATGCTTTACACATGCGCTAACACGGGTGCCATCTTTACGATTCGTAAATATTTACGAAATCGATTCGTAAATATTTACAAAATTTCGTAAATATCAAACTTTTAAAAATGGAAATTTCGGATATATTTTAAATAACGAAACGCAGAAACCCCCCAAAAACGAATCGATTTTAGAAACAAATTTTTCCGTTGTTACCCAGGCCTAGTGATTAGGTCTGGGATTGTTCAGGACTCAGACTCCATTTTAGAACAGTATGCTTCAGACTTCAGTAGAAACAGATGTACGCTTAAGGGCCCTTCCACCCAGCCCTATATCCAAGAATATCAAGGCAGAAAATCTAATGAGTGTTGACACAGATAACCCAGTTCAAAACAGATATTATGGGATTTTCTCGCTTGATATTATGAGAAACAGGGCTGTCTGGAAGGGCCCTCAGACTTCAGTAGGAATTGTGTATGCTTTAGACTTCAGTAAGTACAGTATGCTTAGAGACTCCATTGAATTTTCAGATTATACAGAGACTCTATTAGACTCTCAGAACAGAGATGCTTTAGATTATGGACTGTTGATTCAAGAAAGATGCCCTGTGTTATCTACACAGAGAAATTGCTTCAATTCTATTTGTAACTGGATTGATATGCAAAGTACCTATATGCTGAATACATGAAGTTTGTGAATAATTTTTGTCTCTTGACAGCATGATTTAAAGGCAAATATATTGTAAGGGAGAATAGATGTTTTGGAGCAACTAAAAAAACACTTCTGAGACTCGGCTGAATATGTGTGTGTTTTGTGCATTGGTATATCTTTTTCCCTAACTGTTCAAAGACATACCTAGGTACATCACTTTAACAGTTGGGAAACCTAATTGCCTAGCATGAATGTCATTTTCCCAAAAGATTATGGCATCATTTTTCAATAGGTTGTGACTTCTAACAAGGTCATGCCTTTTCAAAGATTATAAAATCTCCAAAAGGTTATGCAGATTTCTATTTTCCAAAATCCTCCAGATGAACAGGAGTTTACATTTTGAATGATAAGAATTATGTGTCCCTAGAAGGACAAGAGATCAGGATTCTAGAGATGCTTAGGTGAGGCATGGGTAACACACGGTTGGGAACCACTGGTCTAGATGGAGGGAAGCCAGGGTGCCTCTCTCTTCTGCTTTGGTCAGACTTCACCAGTAGTAATAGTGTCCAGTTCTGGGCACCACAATTCAGGAAGGATGTTGACAAGTTGGAATATTTCAAGAGAAGGAAATTATCAAAGATTTTGAAACCAAGCCCTGAGGAATGACTGCGGGAGCCGAATCTGTTTAGCTTGGAGAAAAGATGGCTGAGATAAGGGAAAATGATAACCATATTTCAATATTTGAAAGGATGTCACATGCACTTGCCCTCAAGCAGGTTATGTAAGGGAATTCTCCCCGAAAGCTAGCTAGCTACCTACATAATAATGGCAAGATTATGCCTAATTATCATGGCGATGGAATCTAACCCAGACCTGACACTGTTGACATCTTCAGATCTTCGGTCTCCTCATGCACTTGATTCCGCGCACACAAACATCCCTTTGAACATCACACGGTTTTATATTCTACAGTACATTGGAGTTCTCATTTAGGTCAGGAAAAAAATTCTACCCCATTAGCGCAAATTCATTTATCAAAGCACATGAGAGCTAATTGGGTTTCATTTTTTCATTTTTCCGAAAATGAAGTCGAGGTTCAAGGATTTCAAAGCAGTTTCTGAAATGAAATAGGTGAATACACAACAGTACAAAAAACATTCAAGAAGTCCTTTCTTAATGACACCGATAGCAGTAATATTAACATATAATATTACAGTTTCAACAAGAGCTGAATTTGTACATCTACCCTGATAGACCAACCTAGCAGTTTGAAAACATGCAAATGTGAGTAGATCAATAGGTACCACTCTGGCAGGAAGGTAACGGTGCTTCATGCAGTCATTTATTTTATTTATTTACCACACTTTTATCCCACCCTTTTTAGCCCACAGGCAACTCAGGGTGGCACACAGTCTGGCAACAATTAGATGCTGAACACACAAAAATACATTGATTAAAACAAGTTAAATCGCATAATAAAATTCATATAAAAACAATTTAAAACTATAAAAATAAATGACTTCCGGGTTTAAATCCATGTCCATTTGCATTGTTAAGCTGTTTCATATTTGTTCACAATACTGAGTTTATCTGGTTACAATGAGGTTCCAAAAGTTTTCTCAGAGCCAGGTTTTTACTCTTTTCTTAAAGGTCATGAGGGAAGGGGCTGATCTAATATCCTCAGGAAGGGAGTTCCACAGCCAGGGCCACCACTGAGAAGGCCCTGTCCGTCGTCCTTGCCAAACGCTCCTGTGAGGCAAGCAGGATCAAAAGCAGGGCCTCCCCAGATGATCTTAAATTCCTGAAAGGTTTGTAAGGGGAGACATGTTCGGAAAGGTAAGTTGGGCCAGAATCGTTGCTGGCCACATGACCTTGGAGGTGTCTACGGAAAACGCCAGCTCTTCATCTTAGAAATGGAGAAAAGCACCAACCCCCAGAGATGGACACAGCTGGAATTAATGTCAGGGAAAAACCTTTCCCTACCATTATCTTACTCTGGGGCGTATATTTGGATCACTGTAATGTTGAAAGGCTTTCCTTGCACTCGAATTGAGACCATTCTGTCATTTTTTGAGTTGTATCCAAGCACTGCTTTAGCGAATTTCTTATTAATTATGAAGGCTACATTTCTTCGATGTTCCTCTTGTCCACAGTAGTAGATCTGGTGGTCATCTGATGTGAAGTGGCCCATTCCAGTCCATTTCAGTTCGCTGACCCCCAGAATGTCTATCTTTAGTCTTGACATCTCACCAATAACAACATCCAATTTGCCCTGGCTCATAGATCTTACATTCCAGGTTCCTATGGTGTGTTGATCTTTAGAGCATCGGATTCATCATTCACCTCCAGTACCGTCGGCCGCTAGCCTTCCTTTCGGCTTTGAACTAGCTGCGTCATCACATCTGGGGCTAGTTGAACTTATCCTCTGCTCCTTCCCAGTAGCATTTTGGCCATCTTCCGACCTGGGAGTCCCATCTTCCAATGGCATACCGACATATCTCTGGTTGTACTGTTCCATTTAGTTTTCTTGGCAAGAATACTGGGGTGGTTTGCCATTGCCTTTTCCAGGGATCACGCTTGGTCTGACCTCTCTGCCACGACCATCCCGTCTTGAGTGGCCCTTCACGGTTTCGCTCATGACATCATTGAGGTGCTCAAGCTCCAGCACCACGACAAGGCAGTGATCCTTTGCTGGAGCTGCTGAAGAAGCAGAAGTAGATCAGTTCTATGAGGATCTGCAGGACCTACTGGATAATACACCAAAAAGAGATATTATTTTCATTACAGGAGACTGGAATGCCAAGGTGGAAAGTCAAATGACAACTGGGATCACAGGCAAGCATGGTCTGGGAGAACAAAATGAAGCAGGACGCAGGCTGATAGAATTTTGCCAGGAAATCTCGCTGTGTAAAATGAATACTCTCTTCCAACAACCTAAAAGATGGCTGTATACATGGACCTCACCAGATGGTCAGCACTGAAATCAGATTGACTACATCCTTTGCAGCCAAAGGTGGTGGACATCCATCCAGTCAGTGAAAACAAGACCTGGGGCTGACTGTAGCTCAGATCACGAACTTCTTATTGCTCAATTTAGAATAAAACTAAAGAGATCAGGGAAAATACACAGACCAGTTAGATATTGTGAAGGAGTGTGGTTAAAAGCTTACTGCCACCTAATGTGTGAGGAAAGCTGGGCAACCATCAATATCAGCTTAGGAGCTATTTTATAAAGGGGCTATTAATTACAGAGGGCTTTATTCATTTGATAGCGTAGAGTTTACTGTCCCTGGCTTGACTTTACTTCTTATGCAGGCTGTTTGTCTTAAGAGAAACTGTATCAGGCAAGGCTTGAGGAAAACAGTAACAAGTTTATTTTAACAGGAGTATAACATGTTTAACTGTTTCTTCACAAGAGGCACAAATCTTGATTGGTTACATTAGTAAGGTTTCATGAGTAATCTCAGGCACAGACTTCAAGAAGTTTCTATAAGCAGATGTAACTCTTCTGGACAACTGTCCTAAATAAAACAAATAAGTTAAAAGGCTTATTAACAGAATTGGCTCCCAGCCAAACCTTGATTCTTAACTCAGAATCAATGACCCCCTGTAGTTTTATCACTACCAGGTCCTTTTCTGTAACCCCTTTGGTCACCAATTAATTCCCTGAATCTCCACCCAGAGATTCAGTCTTCCCTATAGCACACCGGCTACAGACACATTCCCTGAATCTCCACCCAGAGACTCAGTCTTCCCAGTAGCTCACCGGCTTACTGACTGACTTTTTCAAAACAGCTGCCCCGTGAAGAGGCAGTTGGCTCTGCCCCTGTTGCTATGGCAACTCAGCTAATGCCAAGCCACCATCTCCAACAAAACATAATCCTCCATACTTACCATCCATAAACTACTGTTTAAATTACACATAACCAAAGGAATAAAATTTACACATCATTACAGATATGATCTCACTAACATTCCTAGCGAATATACAGTGGAAGTGAAGAACAGATTTGAAGGACTAAATTTAGTAAACAGAGTCCCAGAAGAACTATTGACAGAAGTCCGCAACATTGTTCAGGAGGCGGCAACAAAGTACGTCCCAAAGAAAAGGAAAACCAAGAAGGCAAAATGGTTGTCTGCTGAGACACTGGAAGTAGCCCAAGAAAGGAGGAAAGCAAAAGGAAACAGTGAAAAGGGGAGATATGCCCAGTTAAATGCGCAATTCCAGAGGTTAGCCAGAAGAGATAAGGAACTATTTTTAAATAAGCAATGCATGGAAGTGGAAGAAGACAACAAAATAGGAAGGACAAGAGACCTCTTCCAGAAAATTAGAAACACTGGAGGTAAATTTCAGGCAAAAAATGATATGTTTTGCATACAAATTCATAGGATAGTTTTGACGGTGTGGTGAATGAATTAGAACCAGACATCCTGAGGAGTGAGGTTGAATGGGCCTTTAGAAGCATTGCTAACAGCAAGGCAGCAGGAGACAACGGGATCCCAGCTGAACTGTTTAAAATCTTAAAAGATGATGCTGTGATGCATGCCATATGCCAGCAAATATTGAAAACACAAGAATGGCCATCAGACTGGAAAAAATCAACTTATATCCCCATACCTAAAAAGGGAAATGCGAAAGACTGCTCAAACTTCCGTACAGTGGCCCTTATTTCTCATGCCAATAAGGTAATGCTCAAGATCCTACAAGGAAGACTCCAGCAATACATGGAGCGAGAGTTGCCAGATGTTCAAGCTGGGTTTAGAAAAGGCAGAGAAATGAGAGACCAGATTGCAAATATCCGCTGGATAATAGAGAAAGGCAGGGAGTTCCAGAAAAACATCTTTTCCTGCTTCATTGACTATTCTAAAGCCTTTGACTGTGTGGATCATAATAAATTGTGGCAAGTTCTTGGTGGGATGGGCATACCAAGCCACCTTGTCTCTCTCCTGAGGAATCTGTACAAGGACCAAGTAGCAACAGTAAGAACTGACCACAGAACAACAGACTGGTTCAAGATTGGGAAAGGCATACAGCAAGGTTGCATACTCTCACCCAACCTTTTTAACTTGTATGCAGAACACATCATGTGATGTGTGGGGCTTGATGAATGCAAAGCTGGGGTGAAAATTGCTGGCAGAAACATTAACAACCTCAGATATGCAGATGACACCACTCTGATGGCTGAAAGTGAGGAGGAGCTGAGGAGCCTTCTAATCAAGGTGAAAGAAGAAAGCGCAAAGGCTGGGTTGCAGCTAAACATAAAAAAACCCTGTACAAGGACCAAGTAGCAACAGTAAGAACTGACCACGGAACAACAGACTGGTTCAAGATTGGGAAAGGCATACAGCAAGGTTGCATACTCTCACCCAACCTTTTTAACTTGTATGCAGAACACATCATGTGATGTGTGGGGCTTGATGAATGCAAAGCTGGGGTGAAAATTGCTGGAAGAAACATTAACAACCTCAGATATGCAGATGACACCACTCTGATGGCTGAAAGCGAGGAGGAGCTGAGGAGCCTTCTAATCAACGTGAAAGAAGAAAGCGCAAAAGCTGGGTTGCAGCTAAACATAAAAAAACCCGATTATGGCAACAAGAATGATTGACAACTGGAAAATAGAGGGAGAAAATGTGGAGGCCGTGACAGACTTTGTATTTCTAGGTTCAAAGATTACTGCTGATGCAGACTGTGGCCAGGAAATCAGAAGACGTAGCTTACTTCTTGGAAGGAGAGCAATGTCCAATCTCGATAAAATAGTAAAGAGTAGAGACATCAGACTGGCAACAAAGATCCGCCTAGTCAAAGCCATGGTATTCCCTATAGTAACCTATAGGGAATACCATGTGAGAGCTGGACCTTAGGGAGAGCTGAGCGAAGAAAGATAGATGCTTTTGAACTGTGGTGTTGGAGGAAAGTTCTGAGAGTGCCTTGGACTGCGAGAAGATCCAACCAGTCCATCCTCCAGGAAATAAAGCCCGACTGCTCACTAGAGACAAAGATGAAGTACTTTGGCCACATCATGAGGAGACAGCAAAGCCTGGAGAATACAATTATGCTGGGGAAAGTGGAAGGTAAAAGGAAGAGGGGCCGACCAAGGGCAAGATGGATGGATGGCATCCTTGAAATGACTGGACTGACCTTGAAGGAGCTGGGGGTGGTAACGGCCGACAGGGAGCTCTGGTGTGGGCTGGTCCATGAGGTCACGAAGAGTCGGAGACGACTGAACGAATGAACAACAATGAACAATCTTACTCTGGTGGATTTTAGTTTATTAAAACTGTGCGTTTCTCCTGAAGAATTGACCCCCTTCGACACTGCCATATAATCCAGTTTCTGAATTCAAATGATCTGCTTTAAACTGGATTGTATGGCAGTGTAGACTCATATAATCCAGTTCAAAGCAGAGAATCTAGATTCAGGAACTGGATTACATGGCAACCGAGATCCAGCCTAAGAGATTTATATATTTTCCATCACATACCACATTCTGAGTGTTTGAGTGTGAGAAGGTTTCTGTATGACAAGGATTGTGGCCTTTCTAGCACAGATAGAAGACTTTAACGGCATCTCTGCAGCAAGAGCAAGACTGAAGAGCATAAGAAAAGCCCTGATCGCTTGCAGCAAAATTAAATTGGTCTAATATTTTGTAAAGATAGAAGCCTATGAAATTGCTTATGGTAAGCCTACTAGCAAGATTCTTGCTTCTCTTCCACCTCGGGGTCTAGCTCATGCTCTTCATGTTTACTGAATTACTGAGTGTGTAGCCTCTTTGTCAGTCATGGAGGCATGCTGCAAGGGTTCTCCTTGAACTGTACATTTCTAGTTGCCTTGCAGTATGGTTTGCAATGCAAAATCTTTTACAGGCAGCCACCAAGTTACAAACAAGATCAGTTCTGTAAGTCTATTCTTAAGTTGAATTTGTATGTTAATTGGAACAGCCACATTTTTAAAGCGTAACTCCAGAGACAGAGACAGAGAGAGATATGCTTTGGATCATATAGGGAGTTGTTTCTCTTGCTCTCTGTGCCCATGTTCAGAAGATTTTCCCTCATTTTCTGTCCCCGTTATCATTGGATTTTGAGAATTGTGGCTTGTTGTGGAAACAAGGACTGGAGATAAAACTTCATTGGAGACCCCTTCCCCCCCTGATAATAACACTTCCAGGAGAGGATTTCCCTTCCTTCCAAGGGGGAGATTTCTCTCACTTCCTGTTGTCTCAGCCCTGTTCTTAACCTAGCAGTCTTTTGTAAGTCAGACATCTGCAACTTGAGGACTGCCTGTACTGGGAAAGTGTGGGGAACCAAGATACTTTAAATGACTTATCTAAGGAAAACCCCATTAAACAATACACTCTTTAGAATGAATCTCTCTTTATATTTACAAATGTATTGGCTTGAATGGATCATCAGATTTATGTGTTGACCTCCTTTAATCTTCATTTACTGGCAAGTGAACAATTACTGTAGCCTTTAACGGTTACTTGAAAGTACTTCTCCAGTGGCATGCATAAATGATCTCAAGATATTGTTATGTATTTTATAATGGGGCCATATGTCACTAGGAGGGGAAGACATCAGGATTCTAGAGATGCTTAGGTGGAGCATAGGCAAAACAAGGTTGGGAACCACTGGTCTAGATGGAGGAAGCCATGATGCCCCTCTCTTCTGCTTTGGTCAGATTTCACTGTGTCAAGTTCTGGTCACCACAAATCAGGAAGGATGTTGACAAGATGGAATATTTCCAGAGAAGGGCAACCAAGAAAGGAAGGAAGCGAGGGAGGAAGGAGGGAAAGGAGGAAGGAAGAAAAGCAGGAAGGAGGGACGCAAAGAAGGAGGCAAGGAAGAAAGGAAGGGAGAGAGAGACTGACTGAGGAATGGAGGAAGGGAGAGAGAGAGAGAGGAAGGAAGGGATGGGAACAAGGAACAAAGCAAGGAAGTGAGGGAGAGAAGGAAGAAAACAAGGAGGAAGTGAAGGAGGGAGGGAGGCAAGGAAGAAAGGGAGGAAGGGATGGGACTGAGGGAGGGAGTGAGGAAGGGAGGGAGAGAAAGAAGGGAGCAAGGAAAGAAGGAAGGAAGGAGGGAGAGAAGAAAAGAAGGGAGGGAAGCAAGGAAGGAGGTAAGGAGACAGCAGCTCACCACCACTTTTCCTTATGTTGAGCTGCTGTAAGCTTTGCTCTAAAAGTCAGCCATAGTAAACCAGGATATTTTTTTTTGTTTTGATAACAAAGGTTACATCGACACTATGAAATTAAACTGTCCTGGCTCAGTGCAATGGCATCCTGGGAGTGGTATTTTGCAAGGTCTTAGCTTTGCAGATCATATTTTAGTTCTCAGGAAACACTGGTGGTCTGCAGACCACAGGTTGGGAACTACTTCTCTAAGGGAACCGGTAAGCCTTTTGCCTTACCTATGTTTTTAATATTATCCTCTTAGATATGGTAGTAATGATTTTTAGATCTTACTGTGGTCACTTTTGAATCCGAGGGGAACTTCCTTCCATTTGGCCTTGCTAATTTTCTTAACATTGACTCAGCAGCCTATTCAGACACATGCTTCTCAATACTTACACTTTCACGCTCCAAAACCTGTGTGTTTGCATGTATATGAGCAATACAAACAGAAGTAGCAGTTTTATTTACACCTTCCACACTCTGAAGCCTACAGGTTTGCAGGTATTTCAGCAGTTTCAACAGCGGTCGCAGTTTTATTTACATTTTCACATTTTGAAACTCCCCTGCTTGCCAGCATTTGATCGGCTTGAATGGCAGCAGTGCGTTTATTTATGAAACCAATGTGTTGGGAAATGATTGAACGGTTTTACTCTCATCCAGGCTTTTATTTTTATGTGATTAAGCACAGGACTCTTCTCTGTTCTCATCCGACTCAGTAGAATCTCCATTCCTGTAATATGAATCAATTCGATTTGGTCCAGATGCTGAAGTAACAGAAATAAAGTTTGCTACATCCTCCCAGTTTCATGACAACAAAGAGAGGCTGATTAGGCTTAAGCAATCCCACCAACCATTACACTGTCCGTCTGATGTAACAAATAATCATAGAATCATAGAGTTGGAAGAAACCACATGGGCCATCTAGTCCAACCCCCGGAAATGCAGGAAATGCACAATCAACGTACCAATTACAGCGACATTGTGCTGTTGCACGCTGGGCCTGTGCATAAGACTGTAGACAGAACATAAATTCTGTGTGCCCAATGGGACGCCGGGGCTGCCTCAGATTAAAGGCCCTTGGATTTCCTTAAAACAGAGTCTTTAGATTGCTCCAAAGTTCAACAAAGTTCATTATTAATGAAAACAAACAGGTATTTTAAGGCTTTCTTAATAGTCTATTGGCTTTCTCTCAATCTTGTTCACAGGGAATAGGCACTATCTTCTTAAACTGTACATTAGCTAATAGGGAAATCCTTAACTTCTAATCTGGGCAGTCTGTCTTTGCCTCTGTTGGCGTGGAGCCCCTGCACCCGGTACCAACTGCTTCCGGCTTCCGCGGGTGACCCTCACCAAGCAGAGCTTTGTAGACTTCCAGGGAAAAAGGAGTTTAGGTTTCAGTGATGGCTGACTGAAATCCCTCAGCGAAGGAGCTGCAAGGCTGTATATCTTCCGGCCAAGCTGTGGGGCTGTATCTGCCTGGCCAAGCCGTAGGAGACTAAGCTTTCTACAGGAGCTCTTGATAATATGTCCTGCATGGAAGGCTTCTCTGTGTGGACAAGCCCCAAAATGGCTCCTATTCCTTACAAAACCCCAAAAGGGGGTGGGACCAGGAAACCTAATGATAATTGACAGGTGGCTTGCCCTATGATTGCAGCCAAAAGAAGCCACCTATCTGCAGAGTCCCTGAAACTTAGGAATACAACAAGCATTCAATGCAAAGCAAACAAAATTGGAGCTCCTGGTACAGCTGTACCTGCACACTCCTGGCCTAGATTTCTCAATGATGAGAAATCTATACTATAACATTGGGAAATCTAATTTGGCAATAAACAATTACTCATTCAATAACAACACAACATCACAAATTGGTCTGTGTAAGACAGAAACATTTCCATGTTGGCACTCTTAGTTTCACCTTCCTTACCAATCCGTCCGGACTTGGCAAGGTCTCTGTAACTTTGGCCAAAGGCCACTTGAAATGAGGTAAGGATTTGACTTTCAACAAAACAATGTCCTCAATTTGGAGGTTGGGCTTAGAGTCTTTCCACTTCCTGCAACTCTGGAGTTGAGCCAGGTACTCTGCCTTCCAGCATCTCCAAAACTGATAGGGAAGAGTTTGAGTTTGTTTCCAGAGCACTTTGTAAGATCCTTCAGGGACAGGGTACATAATTTCCTGCCATTCAGAAGTCTTTTGAGTCAAAATGGATGCAGGAGTGAGAAGCTGTGGAGTGTCTGAGTCTGTGGTGATGAGCATCAATGGGAAGCTATTTACAATTGCTGTCACCTCAGCCATCAAAGTGACCAAAACATCATGGGTCACATTCTTACACTCTAAAAGCATAGCAATTAAAATCTTTCTACACAAACCAATCATACGCCCCCCCCCCCCCATGTGAGATGCATGCAGTACATTAAATAGCCACGTAAGCTTTTCTGCATTCAGAAAGGCTGAAGTATCCATACATTCAATCACCTCGATGTGAATGGCTCGGATAACTAAACAAATGAAGATAACTGAAAAGAAATGTCTAGTCTCTCTCCTAATCTGAGCTAATTGGATGGCTAGCACAGCTGCACACAGTTCTAACCTAGGGACTGTGGCGTTAGATGGAGCAATCTTGGCCTTGGCTGTGACAAATCGTAAAAGAACTAGAGTCCTTTTGCCTGGCGTAAGCCACAGCTGCAATAGCTTTCTCCGAGGCGTCGCAAAAGACATGGAGTTCAATGTGTGAGCCTTGTAAAGGGCTCCTGGCAGTGAATTGGCACGGGATGCTCAACTTGTATTAATCTTGAGCCTGGGCGGCCCAAGTGGTCCAAGAGTTTTTGATGGACTGAGGAACTTCCTGATCCCAGTCCAGTTTGCTTTCGATGACCTCTCGAAAGAGGAGCATGGCTGTTATCATGACAGGGGTGGCCATTCCCAATGGGTCGAAAACACCATTAACTGCTGATAACATCTGTCTCTTGGTGTTCACACCAGTGAACCGTGTGGCCCCGACTGACAAGAGGTCCAGACGGGTGTCCCAAAGCAAGCCTAAGCTAGATTGGGAGCTCACGTCCTGGAACAACTCCAATACGTTGTCTTGTATCAGGTCTTCAGTCGGGAAGACCCTTAAAATGTTGGTGCTGATAGAGTTGATCTTGTGAAGCCTAACGTTGGCCTTTTTTAACGAGGATTGGACATCCTTCACTGTACTAACTGCAGACTCTATAGCATCAAACGATGCAAGCAAGTCATCTACGTAAAAGTTCTGATTAATAACTTGGGTGACCTGAGGGTCAAAGGAGTGTCCAAATCTTTCCGCAGTCTTTCGCAGGCAATAGTTGGCCACAGCAGGAGATGGTGTGTTTCCAAACACATAGACCCGCATCTGGAAAGCTTTCAACCCGTCAGAGCCTGGGTGTCTTCAAACTATAAAAACTTTAAATACTTCTATGCTCCGGTGTGACCAGGAACGCATAAAACATTTTGAAGATGTCAGTGATGACAGCATACTTGGATTCCCTGAACCTAAGGATGACTCCGATAAGGCTGTTCAGAAGGTCTGGTCCCTTCAGGAGCACGTCATTCAGTGAAATGTCTTTGCATTTGGCGCTGGCATCAAACACAATGTGCACCTTTTCCAGCTTCTGTGGGTGAGTGACCTTATGGAAGGGAAGGAACCAAGACTCTTCCTTGTCTGAGCCAGGGCTAGATGGCTCAGCATACCTTGCAGAAAACATGTCGTCCATAAATTGAACGATTTGCTGTTTGGTCTTGGGATCACGCTGCATCTTGTGTCTCAAAGACTGCAGTCTCTTCTCTGCTACCTGTCTGTTGGGAGGCAGGGTAGGCCGGTCTGCTTTGAAGGGCAAAGGGGCGATCCAATTCCTTTCCTCGCTGAGAATGACCTCAAAGTTCATGATGTTCAGGAACACTTGCTCATCTCGGGAGAGCACTGCGTTCTCGTCATCCCGGGACACGTTGAAGATAGATGAGAACTCAGATGAAACTCCTTGGCAGCAAACAGAAATGTGTCTGAGGCAACTTTGCATGAGGGTGACTTTGCCACAACTGAGGGTGTTTGGCTGATCTGGACACAGAGAAGACGGAGGATGCATTCTGTCAACACATACAGGTCCCTGTATAGTCCATCCTAATGGGATCTTCTGGGCCAAAGGTGCACCAGGAGGACCTCTCTTCTCAGCCCAAATGCTCATCAAGTTGGGGCAGTTGGATCCAATGAGCAGGACTATGTCAATGCCCGGCTCAAAGGATGCAATGAGGTCTGTAGTCGTTTCAAGTGAGGATGCGCTTTCATCATTTCTCTGGTAGTAATCTGGTCCTTATTGCGTGGGATGGACGCACACTCATTAAGATCAGGAAACTCAAAATGAATGTCTTTGCCACATGGCAAAATGATAAATCCAGATGCAACGCGGCACTGCCTTCTTTGTTTGCCTGTACAAGTGGAAATACAATAGTCAATAGTCTTTGCCTGCCCCTTAAAGATTCTGAAGAAGCCATGTACATTTTCTTCTTCATCCAGAGTGTGCCTCATTGCCCGATGAAAGTTCAGCCGAAACTTCTGGGGAGCATTGACTGATGGCTCCACTTTTGACCTTGGAGGGCAGGAAATCCTTGTCATGTATAGCTGAGCAATGCGTTTCGGATTGGCACACCTCGCACTTTACTTTTTCTTTACTTTTTCTTTGCATGACTTTGACTGATGGGGAATTGCACCGCAGCACCTGAAGCAGATCCTGGACTTCTTGAGGATCTCGATCTTGTCTGCATGAGGTTTCGTGGCAAACTCTGTAGTCGGCCAAACTGTGGGGTTTCACATGCAGTGGGCACAAAACATCCTTAGGCATCATTTTGGGATCAGCTGAAGATGAGTTGGTCTCTGTGGACTTGATGGCGATGTTTCTCTTGGTGCCACTGTCTTTTGCAGGTTTCTTGGGCTCCTTGAAGTCCCATAAAGAGTTGGAAATCCTGTCTGTGGGTCGTTAAGCTGCATGGCGGCATTCGTAACAAAGTCCACAAGATGGGTGAACGGTGGGTAGACCTGATGATTGGTCTGCTTAAATCTGAAGACTTCTCTGCCCCACTCTTCTTGTAAGGAGTACGGCAGTTTCTGAGTGGTGGCAGTTTGGGACAATTGTTGGTCCAGGGAGGCAAACCCTGGAAGCTGTGGGTTTCCCTTGCCTGACTTGAGCTCAATCAGTAAGTCTGACAGGTCCCAAAGGTGTTTAAAGTCCTTTGGTTTAAGCACTGGGAACTTATGAAGTCTGTGAATCAGCAAGGCTTCAATTTGGGTGCTGGACACATAGCGCTGATCAAGCCTCGTCCATGCAGTGTCCAATGCTCTATCTGGTTGGTCGATGAGAGCCAAGAAAATCCTTCTCACCTGCTGAGCTGATACTGGACCAAGCCAGGCGATCATAAGATTCAATTGTTCCTCAGAGGTGAGTCTTAAACTCTGTGTGGCTCGCTGAAAAGGCTTTTTCCAAAGTAGGAAATCTTCTGGCCAGTCAGAGAATATCTCCACCCCTTTGTTCCTCAAATCCTTCTTGGGGTTTCTAAACAAAGATTCAAGCTGAGACCGAGGAGTTTGCAGAAATGGAAGGGGTGTTTGGTCAGGGGTAAAAGTGAAGTTCTTCTGAAATCTAGAAGGTCCTTTCCCAGGAACACCTGTAGCCTCAGGTATGGGTGAAACTCTGGTTTCCGTAATAGGTCTTGCTGCCTGAGTTGGTGGCTGTGGGCTCCTGGCCCTAGTTTCTGTATCTTGCCTGGGTGGCACGATATCGCTGTCCACATGCACCAACTTGCTATCTTGGAAGCCAACGTGGGCTGGCAGAAAAAGCATGATAGGTGATGTTGGCAAACGGTTGACGTTTTCCTGAGACAGCTCTCCCTGTAGCGCCTTCGCCAGGATGTTGGGACGGACCGTTTTTTGAACTGCCTCCTGTTGGATGCGCATCAACTTTAACTTTGTCTCTAACTCGGTTTGCTACAACTTCTGCTTTGCCTTTAACTTGGTTTGCGACAACTTCTGCTTTGCCTCCAAGTTAGCTTGTTTGGCTCAGAGTTCAATCTGAGCCCGCTCGAAGGCCAGGCCTACATCAGCTGCTGCTCCCTCAGCTTTGGCCTCAAGGATTTTTTCCTGCAGCTCCATCCACTTGGCTTCTTTGTTGTAAAGGGCCGCCATTGATGAGGAGCTGCTCCTGCTGACGGAAGACCCTGACGCGGAGCCATGTCTGCTGCTATGCTTCCTGCTGGTGTGGCTGTGCTTGCTTTGCCCAGAAGCACCCCCTGACTGCTCTTTGCACTCAAGCCCTTTGGGGAATGTTTAAGGAGATCTGTAATCACACTATGAGTGGGCGAAGCTCGACCACCCTTTCCCTTCTGGGGGAGGGGCTAAAATCAGCTACATGAAACAGGTGCACATAACTAGTTTCCCTGTGCTTAACCCTGTTTAAAAACTGAACTGCCCTGAGGTTTGCTTCTTGACTGTTTATTTTGCCAAGCACTTGGGCAATGGCATCAACTAAACCTCTCCACTTATTAATCAAAGCTTTAAGGTCTGCTTTGATGTCTTGTGGCTGCTTTACATCCCCAGAACTCTGTAGCTGGCTATCCAGGCCAATAATAGAAAGCCAGATGCTTTCAGCCTTATCTATGAGCTGATCTTCTTGCTGTAAAAATGAATCTAATGCCTTTTGCGTGGGGTGCAAAGAACGGTGGGATCTTAGGTCATAAGGTCTGCTCTGAGATTTTGGTGAACTTGAGGTATGAGCCATGGCAGCAAATTGCCCATACAGTACAGCAATGCAGGTAAACTGGCAAGTAAAGCAATCAGTATATCAATAACCAACAGTCAATAGAACACACAATATGAAAATGCAATCATAAGCACAAAGAGCAAGTGATATAGCAATGCAGTAATGAAAGAAGTCAGTGTATCAATGCAAATACTACAAATAGAGCAAGCAATATAACAGTGCAATTGGCACACAGAAATGGCTTATCACTTTAAGGCAGAGAGTAAAACACAGCAGACACAATAATTCAAATGTACATTAAACTCTTGCTGTAAGGCTGCAAAAGCCAAAGGCGATTGCAAAGGCTCCTTTCCAGAAATTTGAAAAGGCAAGTTTGCACAAGGCTGTAATAGGGCTTGCTACAAAAGAGCAGGAAAAGCTTGCTTCTGTGGCTGGAACAAACTGTAGCAATTCTGTGAAGAATTTTTTTCTGCTGTGCAAAAACTGGCTGAGTATTGTAGCAAACTTGCAAAACTAGCTGAGTAGATCTTCAAAAGGGCGGGAACTTGTAGCAAACTTTGCAGACTTGCTGTGCAAAGACTGGCTGAAGATTGTAGCAAACTTGCAAAGCTAGCTGAGTAGATCTTCAAAAAGGTGGGAACTTGTAGCAAACTTTGCAGACTTGCTGTGCAAAGATTGGCTGAGGATTGTAGCAACTTGCAAACTCCCTCTTGCAAAGAAGGTGTGGCTTGAGGCAAAGAAGGAGGCAACCAGCCCCTCCCTACTGGTCACATGGGGTGCCTTCCAAGATGGCCGAAAATGAATAAACACGTTCAGATGGTCTGCTCTCCAAGATGGCCGAAATTCCCAAAACACAAACACTTGGATAAAGATAATGGGGGCTTGGAATGGCTCTATGCTGCTTCCCATAGGTACTGTTCTTTAACTTTTATAGTCCTATTCTCTACTCCCAGGTGGCAGAAGCCATCAGCTTCCGTCTTCTACTGTGCTGTCGCACGCTGGGCCTGTGCATAAAACTGTAGACAGGACATAAATTCTGTGTGCCCAACGGGACGCTGGGGCTGCCTCAGATTAAAGGCCCTTGGAATCCCTCAAACAGAGTCAGGCTCCTTTGCAAGGAAGGTGGAGCTTGAAGCAAAGAAGGAGGCTGCCAGCCCCTTCCTTCTGGTCACATGGGGTGTCTTCCAAAATGGCCAAAAATGAAGAGACACAGGCAGATGGATACAGCTAATGAAGACTTGAAATGGCTTGTACAGGCACCTTAAATACTATTCTGTAGCTCTAAAGGTCCTATTCTCTACTCCCGGGCAGCAGAAGCCACCAGCTTCCGTCTTCTACTGTGATGTCGCATGCTGGGCCAATGCATAAGACTGTAGACAGGACATAAATTCTGTGTGCCCAACGGGATGCCGGGGCTGCCTCAGATTAAAGGCCCTTGGATTTCCTTAAAACAGAGTCTTTAGACTGCTTAAAGGTTCAAAAAAGTTCTTTATTAATGAGAACAAACAGGTATTTTAAGGCTTTCTTAATAGTCTATTGGCTCTCTCTCAATTTTGTCCACAGGGAACAGGCACTATCTTCATAAACTGTACATTAGCTAATAGGGAAATCCTTAACTTCTAATCTGGGCAGTCTGTCTTTGCCTCTGTTGGTGTGGAGCCCCTGCACCCGGTACCAACTGCTTCTGGCTTTTGCGAGTGACCCTTACCAAGCAGAGCTTTGTAGACTTCCAGGGGAAAAGGATTTCAGATTTCAGTGATGGCTGACTGAAGTCCCTCAGCGAAGGAGCTGCAAGGCTGTATATCTTCCGGCCAAGCTGTGGGACTGTATCTGCCTGGCCAAGCCGTAGAAAACGAAGCTTTCTACAGGAGCTCTTGGTATTATGTCCTGCATGGAAGGCTTCTCTGTGTGGACAAGCCCCAAAATGGCTCCTATTCCTTACAAAACCCCAAAAGGGAGTGGGACCAGGGAAACTAACGATAATTGTCAGGTGGCTTGCCCTATGATTGCAGCCAAAAGAAGCCACCTATCTGCAGAGTCCCTGGAACTACAACAAGCATTCAGTGGAAAGCAAACAAAATTGGAGCTCCTGGTCCAGCTGTACCTGCACAGACATATAACCTTCAATGTATTGCAAGGGACTGCAAAACTCTGGAGAGGAACATAAGGAATCTTGAGCACAGGTTGTTTTATCTATCCTTCCTGCTGAAGGATATAGACCAGGAAGAAGAACACCAAAAGTGAACAACCATCTCCACAAATGGTGTCATCAATAAGATTTGGCTTCTTGGGCCATGGACTTTCATGCAGAAGGCATGGCAAGAGAAGGGTTCTCTAAACTAGATTTAGGCAATGTAGAAGATATGTTAATTTAAAAGGGGGAAAGGTCTGTTCTCCTTGGTAATACATGTTTGTTGTTCATTCGTTCAGTCATCTCCGACTCTTCGTGACCTCATGGACCAGCCCACGCCAGAGCTCCCTGTCGGCCATCACCACCCCCAGCTCCTTCAAGGTCAGTCCAGTCACTTCAAGGATGCCATCCATCCATCTTGCCCTTGGTTGGCCCCTCTTCCTTTTACCTTCCACTTTCCCCAGCATAATTGTATTCTCCAGGCTTTGCTGTCCCCTCATGATGTGGCCAAAGTACTTCATCTTTGTCTCTAGTGAGCAGTCGGGCTTTATTTCCTGGAGGATGGACTGGTTGGATCTTCTCGCAGTCCGAGGCACTCTCAGAACTTTCCTCCAACACCACAGTTCAAAAGCATCTATCTTCCTTCGCTCAGCTCTCCCTAAGGTCCAGCTCTCACATGGTATTCCCTATAGGTTACTATAGGGAATACCATGGCTTTGACTAGGCGGATCTTTGTTGCCAGTCTGATGTCTCTACTCTTTACTATTTTATCGAGATTGGACATTGCTCTCCTTCCAAGAAGTAAGCTACGTCTTCTGATTTCCTGGCCACAGTCTGCATCTGCAGTAATCTTTGAACCTAGAAATACAAAGTCTGTCACGGCCTCCACATTTTCTCCCTCTATTTTCCAGTTGTCAATCATTCTTGTTGCCATAATCGGGTTTTTTTATGTTTAGCTGCAACCCAGCTTTTGCGCTTTCTTCTTTCACGTTGATTAGAAGGCTCCTCAGCTCCTCCTCGCTTTCAGCCATCAGAGTGGTGTCATCTGCATATCTGAGGTTGTTAATGTTTCTTCCAGCAATTTTCACCCCAGCTTTGCATTCATCAAGCCCCACACATCACATGATGTGTTCTGCATACAAAGGTTGGGTGAGAGTATGCAACCTTGCTGTATGCCTTTCCCAATCTTGAACCAGTCTGTTGTTCCGTGGTCAGTTCTGACTGCTGCTACTTGGTCCTTGTACAGATTCTTCAGGAGAGCGACAAGGTGGCTTGGTATGCCCATCCCACCAAGAACTTGCCACAATTTATTATGATCCACACAGTCAAAGGCTTTAGAATAGTCAATGAAGCAGAAATAGATGTTTTTCTGGAACTCCCTGCCTTTCTCTATTATCTTTCACCTTGATTAGAAGTCTCCTCATGTAGTCCCCAAGTTATGAACATGATAGGTTCTGTAGGTTTGTTCTTAAGTTGAAGTTGTTCCTTAGTTGGAACAGGTACATTTTTGAAGTGTAACTCATCTCTCTCTCTCTCTTATTCATACACACACACACACACACACACACACACACACACACATTTAACCTCCCTTTCGGTCCCTATAATAACTGGATTTGGAAAAATGTGACTTGTGAAAACAAGGATTGGTGAGAAGCTTCAGTGTTGTATGTTGTCCATCGCTGCAACTAGAGCACACATAGAAGAAACAGCTTTACCAGTTCACTGTTTACCCATCTCACCTTGCATGCCATGTACAAGATCCCCACACAGGACCAAGAATTTTAGTTTAGGGTTCAGTTGGTTAATGGCTTGCACTGCTTGCTGGGTTAATTTGAGCTCCTCTTCCCATTCGTTGCCTCCACTATGGAGTCACCAATGGCATAAGTTTTCATCAATCCAAACTGCGGATCAGCTCCTTGAATAAAGTAGAAAGGGGATTTCAATTCTCATTCTGCATCTAAAACAATAAATTGGGTGAAATGAATGCATCCCCACAAATGTTTTTAAAAGTATGCCACATCTTACTGTAATTATAAAGTACCAGCAGTCATTTTGTAGCAATATATAACACAGCACTGTCTTTAACCATTTGTATGTGTTGGGTGTGTGAATTATGTTGTACAGGCAGTCACCAAGTTATGAACAAGATAGGTTCTGTAGGTTTGTTCTTAAATCAAATTTGTATGTAACTTAGAACAGGTACATTTTTGAAGTGTAACTCCAGACACACACACGCACACACAATAAAAATGAAAAATATGTATGTGTGCATGTGGCTGGGGTGCCCATTTCCACAGACAGGCTCTCACTTCCACAAACAGCTTTAACCCACAGTGCTGAGAAGCCACTAAAAGCCCTTTCCCCAATGACATTTCAGGTTATAGCAAGCATCAAGAACATGTAGCCTAACCCCTGCCAATGTCCTCCCCAAACACCATACTGCCCACCACTCAAGGAATGCTTTTATTCAGAGACAATTTCATCCTCGATTTTACGTGTACTCTCCTCAACAGACATCCCTGTGTTTCTTACTCTCTCCATTGGTGTGGAATTTGCATGATCCCACCCACTGCCTTAACTCTTTCCTACTCTTTTTCAACTCTGTCTGCACAACAAACAGAGCAGACTGTGCAAAAAGATTCTGCAAACTCCACCTCCTCCAAGATGAACTGAACCACTTAAACTGGGCTGTACTGGCAAATGATACTCCACCACAGACATCAGAAGAGCTGCAAGATTGAGAACAAGCCATGAGAGTAAAGGCAAAGATACACCCAGAGGAAAAGTGTTCTTGCCATAAATCAAGGGAACCATTTACTGCATAGGGAAGCTGAGGAAACACAACATATAAACTATCTACAGACCCACCAAGAAAATCCAACAAATGCTATGTACATCAAAGGACACGTATACCATGCAGCTATGGACAAGTCTACATAGGGACCACCAAACACAGCGCCCAAACATGGATCAAGGAACATGAAAGGCACTGCAGACTACTTCAACCAGAGAAATCAGCCATAGCAGAGCACCTGATGAATCAACCTGGACACAGCATATTATTTGAGAACACAAAAATTCTGGACCACTCTAACAACCATCATGTCAGACTACACAGAGAAGCCATTGAAATCCATAAACATGTGGACAATTTCAACAGAAAGGAGGAAACCATGAAAATGAACAAAATCTGGCTAACAGTATTAAAAAAAAACCTCTAAAATTAAAACAGTAAAACAACACTCATATACAGGGGAATTCCAGAGAGGAAAAAAATCAGGGACAGCTAATCACCTCTCAACTTCCATGACCAATAGAAAATACTGGAAGGGTTTAGTGGGCCTTGACCTTGAGTTTTGGAGTTGTTGTTCTGGAACAGTTGTTCCAGGAGCTCCAATTTTGTTTGCTTTGCATTGAATGTTTGTTTGCAGTCCTACGTTTCAGGGACTCTGAAGATAGGTGGCTTCTTTTGGCTGCAAGCATAGGGCAAGCCACCTGTCAATTATAGTTAGGTTCCCTGGTCCCGCCCCCTTTTTAGGTTTTGGAGGGAATAGGAGCCAGTTTGAGTTTAGTCCACACAGAGAAGCTTTCCATGCAGGACATAATACCAAGAGCTCCTGTAGAAAGCTTCGTCTTTTATGGCTTGGCCGGGGAGATATACAGCCTACAACTTGGCCAGGGAGAAAAGGCCACACAACTTGGCTAAGGATTTTACAGCCTTACAGCTCCTTTGCTGAAGGACTTCAGCCAGCCATCACTGAAACCTGACCTCCTTCTTTTCCCCTGGAAGTCTACAAAGCTCTGCTTGGTAAGAGTCGCTCACAGAAGCCAGACGCAGTTGGTACCGGGTGCAGGGGCTCCACACCAACAGAGGCAAGTACAGACTGCCCAGATTAGAAGTTAAGGATTTCCCTATTAGTTAATTACAGTTAAGAAGATAGCGCCTGTTCCCAGTGAACAAGATTGCAAGAGCCAATAGACGGTTAAGAAAGCTTGAAAGTACTTGTTTGTTTTCATTAATAAAGAACATTGTTGAAACTTTAAGCAATCTAAAGACTCTGTTTTAAGGAAATCAAAGGGCCTTTAATCTGAGGCAGCCCTGGTGTCCCGTTGGGCACACAGAATTTATGTCCTGTCTAGTCTTATGCGTAGGCCCAGCGTGTGACATCACAGTAGAAGACGGAAGCTGGTGGCTTCTGCCGCCCAGGAGTAGAGAATAGGAGCTACAGAACAGTTTTTAAGGAGCCTGTACAAGCCATTTGAAGTCACACAGGAAGAGACATCTGCCTGTGTCTCTTCATTTTTGGCCATTTTGGAAGACTTTCAAGCTCCTCCTTCCTTGCAAAGGAGCCTGAAAGTCTGCAAAGTTTGCTACAAGTTCCTGCCTTTTTGAAGATCTACTCAGCTAGGTTTGCAAATTTGCTACTTTGCAAAGGCTCCAGCAACCAGCAGACCTCAGCAAGATCGCAACATTTTGCTCCAGCCAGAAGCAAGCCCTGCTCAGTTTGCTACTTTGCAAAGGCTCCAGCAACAGAAGCCAGCCCTGCTCAGTCCTGTACAGTTTGATATTTTGCAAAGTCTCCAGCCACAAGCCAGCTGTCTTAGCAAGATTGCAACATTTTGCTCCAGCCAGAAGCAAGCCCTGCTCAGTTTTGCACAATTTGCTACTTTGCAAGTCTCCAACCAGAAGCAAGGTTTTCCCGCCTTTTTGAAGGAAACCCCATTACAGCTTTGCCTTCTCAGGTTTCTAGAAAGGGTTTTTTGCAATTGCCTTTGGCTTTCTGCAGCCTTACAGCAAGAGTTTAATGTGCATTTAAATTATTGTGTCTGCTGTGTCTATTCTGCCTTAAAGTGATAAGTTTTGAGTGTGCTAAAAACGGCCTTGATATTTGCTTGCTCTATTTGTTGTTGTAATTGCATTGAAGTTGCATTGTTATATTGCTTGCCCTATCTGTAATATTTGCATTGATTCACTGACTGCTTTATTACTGCATTGCTATATCACCTGCTCTTTGTGTTTATGATTGCATTTTCATATTGTGTGTTCTATTGACTGTTGGTCATTGATATACTTATTGCTTTACTTGTCATTTTACCTGTATTGCTATACTGTTTGGGCAATTTGCTGTCATGGCTCACACCTCGGGTTCCCCAAAGTCTGAAGGTAAAGCCTATAGCCTCCGTTCCCAAGGTTCTACACACCCATCCCGCAAAGGCTTAGATGCGCTTATACAGCAGGAATCTCAGCTTACAGACAAGGTTGAAAGTGTATGGCTTTCTATTGTCGACCTTGACAGGCAGTTACAGTGTTCTGAGGATTTAGAGAAATCTCAGGACATCAGAATAGAGCTTAAGGTTTTGATTAATAAGTGGAGAGTCCTGGTTGATGACATCACCCAGGTACTTAGTAAAATAAACAGTCAAAATGCAGATTTTAGGGCAATTCAGGTTTTGAACAGTGTTAAGCATAGGGAAGTTAGCTATGCTATTTTGTTTCATGCAGCCGCCTTTGGTCCCTCCCCCAGAAGGGACAAAGATGGACAACCTTTGCCAGCTGGCAGTGTGATCCCCAAGCCACTTAAACTTCCGGTGGAGGCAGCATGGAGGCTGCAGCAGCTTGCTGAGGCTCCTCGAGCTCCAAAGCTGAAACCTCACCTAAGGGGTCGGGGGAGTAATATTACCCCCCAACAACGACAGAAAAAGTTGTGTTGGCATTCCTCCAAGGCACGCAGCGAGGGGGGGTTTCCTTGGAAACCTCTACTGGCAACGAGAGACCTTGGAGATAAGACCCGGGATGAGGACGCCGACCTAATGGGATGGTATTGCGGCCTACCGCCTCCATTAAGATTAATTAATTGGAGTTACAAAGAAACAAAAAGTAAAGAGAGATAAGGGAAACGGAGGGAAGAAAGAGCAAAGAGCAAAGAAAGGAAACTTGCTGAATAAGCTACCCATAGAGACTGGACATAAGAGTAAATTATTTGTTTGAATAGGAGCTCTTTGAAGTCGAACTATTTACAAACTACAAACTACAAATTACTCAAAATTTGACAAGAGAAAAGAGAGAGGAAAACAGCAAAGGTTTCCTTTCTCGGCTGCGGTGACTCGGCTGGCTGCTTGACTGTCGGCGTTGTGTTGCTGCTCGGCTGCTGCTTGCTGCTTTGCTGCTTTGCTGCTTTGCTGCTGTTCCGGGCTATCTGGCTCCTTGGGGGCCGTGTTCCATCGTCCGGTTGGCTGCTGTGGTGGCTGGCGCTCGCTGCCAGCGGATCTTCGGGCTCCGTTTCGGCTGCTTTGTCTGGGTCGCTGTGGGGCGGCGCCGCGGCGCCATTCTGAGGCTTGGCTTTTGGCCCAGCTTTCTAATGCTTTGACTTTAACACACTTCAACGCGCCGCCGCCATCTTGTGGGCTAGTCTGCTCCTTCGGGGTCCTAGCCACCCCTTCCATCCCTTCCAACGTGCATGCCCTCCAGCAGGCCCAGACCAGGGATTAACCTGCCTCCATCGCATGAGACTCCATCATCTCGTCTGGTAACTATTAATTCTGGAAGACTGTATTGACCATCGTTTGGCCTGTTTATCGCCATCTTTTGGCATCTCGTTGCTTCCAACTGCTTCCAATTTTGGATAGACTGTGTTGTCCTTCGTTTAATCATTCTGTGTTGATCTTCTCTGACTTTGTGGACCATCCTCTCAGATTGGGTTGACCATCTTTGATTGTGCTAACCATTTTTGATTGTACTGACCATCCTCATCTGTGTTGACCTCCTTTGACTGTGCCGACCATTTTTGACTGTGCTGACCATCTTCCCTGATTGTGCTGACCACCCCTATTGTGGTTGTACGGAGCACCTCTTCAACGCTATCTCAAGAAGGACTGTGCTGTCCATTTTGTCACCTGATACATCTTTCGGGACAGCAATCTAAGAGAGGCGGGGGGTTTTAATCTGTAGTAATAACAACAACTATATTTAATTGTTTGAACGGAGAAATTAAGAACTAACCGTTGCACTGTTAGTAAGTACAGCATACAATTATCCGGTGTGACTCAAGCACTTTACTCTATCAGCACCTTAACTCACTACCTCATGGTCTATTAACTCTATCGAACTTTAGCACTTTAATCGACTTAACCATCTAGTGTTGACTCTAAGTCCTCCATGACGCACTTCATCTAGCACTTTAGAGCCATTGACAAGCTATTGCACTTTAATCAATTATACCATTGTGTATGCTGATATAATTATCTATCTGCACTTTAGGAACTTAGTGAACTTTTCTGACAGTGTTTAACAACTATCATTCATGTCACTACCCATTCCCTGGCATTTGTTAATCTTGCTGCTAACTGTTTATAGTGGAGAGAGGGAACAGAGTAGCTCAGAAAGACCCGCGTATAATATAGCAGGAGCGGGAAATGAATGTAAAGCAAGACTATGGCAATCTGAAGTTGTAACATACCAAACAGTCAATAATGATCTATGGGGTGATACTTTGGTTGCTGAATGCGTCATGGAGGAGGGAGAGGCTTCCGTTAACCGAGGAGCCCCCATAGAAGTCGTGGTGGGGAGGGGGAGATACGGGAAAAGGAGACCTTTAATTCGGCCTAGGGACTGTGGAACAACATTAGTAATTCCAAATCGGTCTCCTGATATGGTAAATTGGTGTAACCAGGATGGCGGTCCCTCCGGATTGAAAGTGATGCTGTTGAATGCCAGATCTGTCAATGGTAAAACAACTTTCATCCAGGATTTAATCCTGGATGAACGGGCAGATCTGGCGTGCATCACAGAGACCTGGTTGGACGAAGCGGGAGGTGTAAACTTGACCCAGCTTTGCCCACCAGGTTTCTCTGTGCAGCACCAACTGAGATCCGGAGGGCGGGGAGGCGGGGTTGCAGTGGTCTACAGAGATTCCATTCTTCTGACCAGGGCCCCCATCCCGCAGTCAACAAATTTTGAATGCGTCCACCTGAGGGTGGGTGACCGGGACAGATTAGGGATTCTGTTAGTGTACCGCCCACCTCGCTGCACTACAGTCTCCCTGCCTGAGCTAGCGGGGGTGGTCTCGGACCTGGCATTGGAGTCCCAACGGCTGCTTGTGCTGGAGGACTTCAATGTCCATGCCGAGGCTGCCCTAACGGGAGCGGCTCAGGACTTCATGTCTACCATGGCGACCATGGGGCTGTCCCAGCGGGTATCTGGCCCCACCCACAGTGCTGGATATACATTGGACTTAGTTTTTTATCAGGGATGGGAGGAAGGTGGCGGTGTTGAGGAGTTATCCATCTCTCCGTTGCCATGGACCGACCACCATCTGGTCAGCTTTAGACTCACTGCACCCCCTAACCTCCGCAGAGGTGGAGGACCCATTAAGCTGGTCCACCCCAGGAGGCTTATGGATCCAGATGGATTCCTGACGGCTCTTGGGGAATTTCCCGCCACCTCGGTAGGTGATCCTGTTGATGCCCTGGTCGCTCTCTGGAATGGGGAGATGACATGGGCAATAGACACGATCGCTCCAGAACGTCCCCTCTCAAGTAGCCGAGCTAAACCAGCTCCTTGGTTCACCGAGGAGTTGGCAGCGTTGAAGCGAAAGAAGAGGGAACTAGAGAGCATGTGGCGTTCGGATCCGAGCGAGCCAAATCGAACACGGTTTGTATCCTTTTTAAGGGCATATGCCGCGGCAATAAAAGCCGCTAAGAAGACTTTCTTTGCGGCCACCATTGCGTCTGCAAAGAACCGTCTGGCTGAACTGTTCCGAGTTGTCAGAGGCCTGTTAAAACCCACCACTCAGGATGGGTACCCTCATGACTCGGCAGCTCGCTGTGAAGCTTTTGCTCAGTTCTTTGCAGACAAAGTCGCTTTGATCCGCTCTGGACTGGATACCATATTAACGGCAGTCTCTGAGGATGTAACACGAGCATCTGCTTGTCCAGTTTTGATGGATTCATTTCAATTGGTTCAATCTGAGGATGTGGACAAGGTGCTTGGAGGAATGAGAGCTACCAAATGCATCCTAGACCCCTGCCCATCCTGGCTTCTGAAGGAGGCCAGAGGGGGATTGGCTGAGTGGGTGAAGGTGGTGGTTAATGCCTCCCTTCGGGAAGGCAAAATTCCAGCCAGCTTAAAGCAAGCTGTGATAAAACCGCTGTTGAAAAACCCATCACTGGACCCCACTCAATTCGTCAACTATCGGCCTGTTTCCAATCTCCCCTTTTTGGGCAAAGTCATGGAACGTGTGGTGGCCTCACAACTCCAGGCATTCTTGGTAGACACGGATTATCTGGACCCGGCACAGTCTGGCTTTAGACCGGGGCATGGTACCGAGACAGCCTTGGTCGCCTTAGTGGATGATCTGCGTCGGGAGCTCGACAGGGGAAGTGTGTCCCTGTTGGTGCTGCTTGACCTCTCAGCGGCCTTTGATACCGTCGACCACGGTATCCTTCTGGGACGCCTTGCGGGGATGGGTCTTGGAGGTACTGTTCTGCAGTGGCTCCGCTCATTCCTCGAGGGTCGGTCTCAGAAGGTGTTACTGGGAGACTCCTGTTCAACCCCACAACCTTTATCTTGTGGGGTTCCTCAGGGTTCAATACTGTCTCCCATGATGTTTAACATCTACATGAAGCCGCTGGGCGAGATCTTCCGGAGTTTCGGAATGCAATGTCATCTGTACGCAGATGATGTCCAACTCTGTCACTCCTTTCCACCTGCTACTAAGGAGGCTGTTGAGGTCCTGAACCGGTGCTTGGCCGCTGTGATGGTCTGGATGGGGTCGAACAAATTGAAATTGAATCCAGACAAGACAGAGGTACTCCTGGTTAGTCGCAAGGCCGAACAGGGTATAGGGTTGCAGCCTGTGTTAGATGGGGTCGCACTCCCCCTGAAGACGCAGGTTCGCAGTTTGGGTGTGATCCTGGACTCATCGCTGAGCCTGGAACCCCAAGTTTCGGTGGTGACCAGGGGAGCATTCGCACAGTTAAAACTTGTGCGCCAACTGCGACCGTACCTTGGGAAGTCTGACTTGGCCACGGTAGTCCACGCTCTGGTTACATCCCGTCTTGACTACTGCAACGCTCTCTACGTGGGGTTGCCTTTGAAGACGGCTCGGAAGCTTCAATTAGTCCAACGGGCGGCAGCCATGATACTAACCGGAGCGGGGTGCAGGGAGCATACAACTCCTCTGCTGTACCAGCTCCACTGGCTGCCGATTTGCTACCGGGCCCAATTCAAAGTAAAGCCCTAAACCGTTCTGGCCCAACTTATCTATCCGAACGTATCTCGGCCTATCAGCCCACCAGGACCCTAAGATCTTCTGGGGAGGCCCTGCTCTCTATCCCGCCTGCTTCACAGGTGCGGCTGGCGGGAACGAGAGACAGGGCCTTTTCTGTGGTGGCCCCTCGGCTTTGGAATGCCCTCCCCATAGAGGTGAGATCAGCCCCTTCGCTGATGGTATTTCGAAAAAGGTTGAAGACATGGATGTTTAAACAAGCATTCGATTAATCTGGTGCAACGAAACTGATGAACAAGGATTGGTTAATCACAGACGACGAAATTGGATTGCGACTACAATTAAGAGATGCATTGGATTATTATTGGTGGCCCAATAATATCGTGTATTGTGTATGTGTTTTTATGCTTTTTAATGGAATATTGCTGCTTGTCGTTGTGTTGTAAACCGCGTTGAGTCGCCGATTTAGGCTGAGAAACGGCGGTATATAAGCACAGTAATAAATAAAATAAATAAATAAATTAAGCTTTTCCCAAAGGCTTCAAGCGCAAAGAACAGTCAGGCGAGTGTGTCTGCCCACAGCAAGCATAGTTACGCCAGCAGGAAGCATAGCAGCAGACGTGACTCAGCGTCTGGATCGTCCGCCTCCAAAGGAAGCTCCTCATCGATGACAGCCTTGTATGCCAGGACAGCAAGGCGTCTCAAGCTGCAAGAAGAAATACTTGAGGCTGAAGCAGAGGCAGCAGCTGCAGATGCAGGCCTGGACTTCAAGTGGGCTCAGATCGAAATTCAGGCTGAGTTAGAGGCAAAGTTGAAGTTGTCACGCATCCAGAAGGAGGCAGCGCAGAAAAGGGTCCATGCCAACATCCTGGCCAAGGCGCTGCAAGGAGAGTTGTCTCAAGAAAATGTCAACCTTTTGCCAACCCCTCCGACCACGCCTCTCCTGCCAGCCCACATTGGTTTCCAAGACAGCAAGCTGGTGCATGCAGACAGCGACATCGTGCCATGCAGGCAGGCTGAGCAATTCAGGAGCCCACAGCCATCAACTCAGGCACCAAAGCCCAGCCCAGAAACCAGGGTTTTGCCCATTCCTGAGGTCGCAGGTGTCCCTTGGAATGGACCTTCTAGATTTCAGAAGAACTTCACCTTTATCCCTGACCAAACACCCCTTCCGTTTCTGCAAACTCCTCAGTCACAGCTTGAGTCTTTGTTCAAAAACCTGAGGAAGCATTTGAGGGACAAATGTGTAGAAAAATTCTCTGACCGGCCAGAAGATTTCCTACTTTGGAAAAAGACTTTTCAGCGAGTCATTCAGAGTTTAAGACTCACCTCTGAGGAACAATTGACTCTTATGATCACCTGGCTCGGTCCAGTATCAGCTCAGCAGGTGGGAAGAATTTTCTCAGCTCTCATCGACCAACCAGACAGAGCATTGGACACTGCATGGACAAGAATTGACCAGCGCTACAGGTCAAGCACCCAAATCGAAGCCTCGCTGATGGACAGACTTCATAAGTTCCCAGTGCTCAAACCTAAGGACTTTAAACACCTTTGGGACCTGTCAAACTTATTGATTGAGCTCCAGTCAGCCAAGGGAAACCCACAGCTTCCAGGGTTTGCCTGCCTGGACCAACACCTGTCCCAAACTGCCACCACTCAGAAGCTGCCATATTCCTTACAAGAAGAATAGGGCAGAGAAGTCTTCAGATTCAAGCAGGGCAATCATCAGGTCTACCCACCGTTCCCCCCTCTTGTGGATTTTGTTAGAAATGCCGACATGCAACTCAACAACCCACAGACGGGATTTCCTACTCTTTATGAGACTCCAAGGATGGACAGGCCCATCAAAAAGCCCAAGAAATCTGCAAAAGACAGTGGCACCAAGAGAAACATCGGTGTCAAGTCCACAGAGACCAACACTTCTCCAGCTGATGCCAAGACGATGCCTAAGGATGTTTTGTGCCCAATGCATGCAAAACCCCACAGTTTGGCCGACTGCAGGGAGTTTGCCAAGAAGCCTCATGCAGACAAGGTCAAGATCCTCAAGAAATCCAGGATCTGCTTCAGGTGCTGCGGTGCAACTCCCCATCACTCAAAGTCATGCAAAGAAAAGATAAAGTGCGAGATGTGCCAATCCGAAAAGCATTGAGCAGCAATGCATGACAAGGATTTTGTCCAAGGTCAAAAGCGGAGTCATCAGTCAAAGCTCCCCAGAAGTTTCAGCTGGACCTTCATCGGGCACTGAGGCACCCTCTGTGGCCTGCACACAGCTGTGTGGCAGCCCAAAGAAAACTAGGATTTGCCATCCCATCTGTTTGGCAGAAGTCTGCCCAGTTAGCAAGCCATGGATGAAGAAGAGAATGTACGTGGCCCTTGACAACAAAGCGACGGTTCCCTGGCCACCCCCGACTTCTTCAAAATCTTTAAGGGGCAGGCAAAGACTATTGACTATTGTATTTCTACTTGTGCAGGCAAACAAAGAAGACAGGGCCGCATTGCATGTGGATTTATCATTTCACCATGTGGCAAAGACATTCGTTTTGAGTTACCTGACCTTATTGAGCGTGCGTCCATCCCACACAATAAGGACCAGATTGCTACCAGAGAGATAATGCAGGCACATCCTCACTTGAAAGGACTACAGGACCTCATTCCACCCTTTGAGCCAGGCATTGGCATAGTCCTGCTCATCGGATCCAACTGCCTCAGCTTGATGAGCATCCGGGCTGAGAAGAGTGGTCCTCCTGGTGCATCTCTGGAACAGAAGACTCCCTTAAGATGGACAATACAGGGACCTTTATGTGTCGACGAATGCATCCTCCATCTTCTCTGTGTCCAGACCAGCCAAACACCCTCAGCTGTGACAGAGTCACCCTCATGCAAAGTTGCCTCAGCCACATTTCTGTTTGCTGCCAAGGAGTTTCATCTGAGTTCTCATTCATTTTCGACATATCCCGGGATGACGAGAACACAGTGCTCTCCCGAGATGAGCAAGTGTTCCTGAACATCATGAACTCCGAGGTCACTCTCAGCGTGGAAGGGAATTGGATCGCCCCTTTGCCCTTCAAAGCAGACCGGCCTACCCTGCCTCCCAACAGACAGGTAGCAGAGAAGAGACTGCATTCTTTGAGATGCAAGATGTAGCGTGATCCCAAGACCAAACAGCAAATCGTTCAGTTTATGGACGATATGTTTTCTGCAAGTATGCTGAGCCATCCAGCCCTGGCTCAGACAAGGAAGAGTCTTGGTTCCTTCCCTTCCATAAGGTCACTCACCCACAGAAGCCGGAAAAGGTGCACATTGTGTTTGATGCCAGCACCAAATGCAAAGACATTTCACTGAATGATGCGCTCCTGAAGGGACCAGACTTTCTGAACAGCCTTATCGGAGTCATCCTTAGGTTCAGGGAATCCAAGTATGCTGTCATCGCTAACATCTTCAAAATGTTTTATGCATTCTTGGTCACACCGGAGCATAGAAAGTATTTAAAGTTTTTATGGTTTAAAGACACCCAGGCTCTGATGGGTTTGAAAGCTTTCCAGAAGCGGGTCCATGTGTTTGGAAACACACCATCTCCTTTGGTGGCCAACTATTGCCTGCGAAAAACTGCGGAAAGATTTGGACACTCCTTTGACCCTCAGGTCGCCCAAGTTATTAATCAGAATTTTTATGTAGATGACTTGCTCGAGTCATTTGACACCATACAGTCTGCAGTTAGTACAGTGAAGGATGTCCAATCCTTGTTTTAAAAGGCCAACATCAGGCTGCACAAGATCAACACTAACAGCACCGACATTTTAAGGGCCTACCCGACTGAAGACCTGATACAAGACAACATATTGGAATTGTTCCAGGACGTGAGCTCCCAATCCAGCTTAGGCCTGCTCTGGGACACCTGTCTGGACCTCTTCAGTCAGGGCCACAAAGTTCACTGGCATGAACACCAAGAGACAGATGTTATCAGCAGGTGTTTTTGACCTCCTGGGAATGGCCACCCCTGTCATGATAACAGCCAAGCTCTCTTTCGAGAGGTCATTGAAAGCAAACTGGACTGGGATCAGGAAGTTCCTCAGTCCATCAAAAACTCTTGGACCACTTGGGCCGCCCAGGCTCAAGATTTACACAAGTTGAGCATCCCGCACCAATTCACAGCCAGGAGCCCTTTACAAAGCTCACACATTGAACTCCATGTCTTTTGCGACGCCTCGGAGAAAGCTATTGCAGCTGTGGCTTACGCCAGGCAAAAGGACTCTAGTTCTTGCACTTTAGGTTTTCTCATGGGCAATGTCAAGATTGCTCCATCTAACGCCACCGTCCCTATGTTAGAACTGTGTGCAGCTGTACTAGCCATCCAATTAGCTCAGATAATTAGGAGAGAAACAAGTCATTTCTTTTCAGTTATCTTCACTTGTTTAGTTATCCGAGCCATTCACATCGAGGTGATTGAGTGTATGGATACTTTAGCCCCTTTAAATGCAGAAAAGGTTACATGGCTATTTAATGTACTGCATGCATCTCACACAGGGATGTGTGGGAACGTATGATTGGTTTGTGTAGAAAGATTTTAAATGCTATGTTTTTAGAATGTAAGAATTTGGCTCATGATGTTTTGATCACTTTGATGGCGGAGGTGACAGGCATTGTAAATAGCCGCCCATTGGTGCCCATTGTGAAGAACCCTTACCTTATTTACTGCCAGGATGCAGGGCCAGGAAAAGCCTGTAAGACTAGAAAGATAGAGAATGGGCAAGGCGAAGCATCAGCAGCCATTTTGGAGAAGGGAGACGCCATCTTGAGTGTAGTTCAGAGCAGGGGGGTATGTCCTAGGTATTAGACAGCAGAAAATGGCCAGGATTGGTGTAGAGAAAGGGAGCGGAGTTTAGGAGAAGCTGAGAGGAAAAAATGAGTGTTTTACAGAGGAGTTGGAGTTTGGGGTTTGAAGGGAAGGGGTATTTAGGAGTGGAGTGGTGTTAGGTTAAAAGAAAAGGCCTAAGTCTGCCAGGAGTTTGCTAGGAAGGTAGCTAAAGCAAACTTACAGCTAATAGATTAGCTGGATAGTAGCAGGATAGAATCAGGCTAGATTTATCTGGGCTACTGAAGAATCTCTGGCAGAGAAACAGTCCTGTTGGGATTCTTGTTTTGTTTTGGGAGGGAGAGAAGAAACTCTTTAGTAACAAAGATAGAACCATTCTTGTAACCATCACACTTTTAAGACTCAACTTTCTGTAACAGCCAAGATATTGACTGCATTTGTACCCATTCTAAATAATAAACTTTGTTGATTATTGTTCATCAAAACCTGACTCAAGTGTGCCTCAAAGTTTGAAGATTACAAAAGCAACTTTTGAAGAAACTAATGGTGGCAGCATACTTTCAAATTAAATAAGCTTTTTAAAATTTGGTTAACCCTTGACAATTGGTGGCTGCTCTTAATATTGGTGGCAGCATTGATTAGTGATCTGAATAGATCTTTATAATTTGGTCTCCAGCGAGTGAGATCTGATTTAAGGATTAAGAGATCTGATTTATCCAATCTTTATACACATCACCACAGACTCAGACATTCCACACCTTCTCACTCCTGCTTCTATTTTGACTCAAAAGACTGCTGAATGGCAGGAAATTATGTACCCTGTCCCCGAAGGATCTTACAAAGCACTCTGGAAACAAACTCAAACTCTTGCCAATCAGTTTTGGAGATGCTGGAAGGCAGAGTACATGGCTCAACTCCAGAGTCGCAGGAGGTGGAAAGTCTCTAAGCCGAACCTCCAAGTTGGGGACATTGTTTTGCTTAAAGACAAATCCTTACTCCATTTTAAGTGGCCTTTGGCCAAAGTTACAGAGACCTTGCCAAGTCCTGATGGATTGGTAAGGAAGGGAAAACTAAGAGTGTGTCAAAATGGCAATGTTTCTGTGTTACACAGACCAATTTGTGATATTATCTTATTGAATGGGTAATTGCTCATTGCCAAATTAGATTTGTCATTGTTATAGTGTAGATTTCTCATCATTAAGAAATCTAGGCCAGGAGTGTTCTGGAACAGCTGTTCCAGGAGCTCCAATTTTGTTTGCTTTGCACTGAATGTTTGTTTGCAGTCCTATGTTTCATGGACTCTGCAGATAGGTGGCTTCTTTTGGCAGCAATCACAGGACAAGCCACCTGTCAATTATAGTTAGGTTCCCTGGTCCCGCCCCCTTTTTAGGTTTTGGAGGGAATAGGAGCCAGTTTGAGTTCAGTCCACACAGAGAAGCTTTCCGTGCAGGACATAATACCAAGAGCTCTTGTAGAAAGCTTCATCTTCTACGGCTTGGTCGGGGAGATATACAGCCTACAGCTTGGCTGGGGAGAAATGGCCCCACAGCTTGGCTGAGGATTTTACAGCCTTACAGCTCCTTTGCTGAAGGACTCCAGCCAGCCATCACTGAAACCTGACCTCCTTCTTTTCCCCTGGAAGTCTACAAAGTTCTGCTTGGTAAGGGTAAGTACAGACTGCCCAGATTAGAAGGATTTCCCCATTAGTTAATTACAGTTAAGAAGATAGTGCTTGTTCCCAGTGAAGATTGCAAGAGCCAATAGACTGTTAAGAAAACTTGAAAGTACCTGTTTGTTTTCATTAATAAAGAACACTGTTAAACTTTTAAGCAATCTAAAGACTCTGTTTGGGGGATTCCAAAGGCCTTTAATCTGAGGCAGCCCTGGCGTCCCGTTGGGCACACAGAATTTATGTCCTGTCTACAGTCTTATGCATAGGCCCAGCGTGCAACAGCACAGTTGTAGTTCACCTATTTCCAGAGAGCACTGTGGACTCAATTATGGATGTGGACCAAACTTGCCATGGATACTTAATATTGCCAAATGTGAACACTGGTGGAGTTTGGGGAAAACAGACCTTGACATTTGGGAGTTGCTGGGATTTATAATTCACCTACAATTGAAGAGCATTCTGACCCCACCAATGATGGAATTGGATCAAACTTCCCACACAGAACCCTCATGACCAAGAGAAAATACTGTGTTTTCTGGTGGTGCTTGGTGACCCCTCTGACACCCCCTTGCAGCCCCCAGGGTTCCCTACCCCCAGATTGAGAAACACTGTTCTAGATTTTCCTACACTGAGAATCCAGAAGCAGAGCATTTTTGGAACAGTGGAAGCTTTCTTTGTTTGCACCATCTCAATTATATTACTCTGCTTGGCTTTTAAGATGGAATTTATAAATTTTAACTTTTAAAATAGTTTTAACTCACTATTAAGAATGTTTTTATCTCTTTAACTGCAAAAAATATTGGGAGTTATGTTGTCAGAAATACAATCAATCAATCCACTGCTGTTTGTGTGCTGCAGTAAGAGAAGCACACTGCATCCTACGATGGAGGAAATAGCATTGCCATCTTGACTAGGGACAACTGAGCCATCCATGTGAGCAGCTGCAACTACAATTTGAGGAGATCGTTTTTATAATTTGGGACTACACACTAAACAATATGTACTCTTGTCCTGAAAATCAATTAAGAACTTTCCCCTTCATCTGCAGCAAAAGCTGTTTGAGAATCGACAGGTAGAAGCAAGAATAGTTGAAAAGATTATCTGAATTGCTCTTTCATTGAAGACATTTTAAGACACCATATACTGTCCTCGGAGCTCCCGGTGGCGCAGTGGGTTAAAGCACTGAGCTGCTGAGCTTGTTGATCGAAAGGTCGCAGGTTCGATTCCGGGGAGCGACGTGAGCTTCCGCTGTCAGCCCTAGCTTCTGCCAACCTAGCAGTTCGAAAACATGCAAATGTGAGTAGATCAATAGGTACCGCTCCGGCAGGAAGGTAACAGCGCTCTATGCAGTCATGCCGGCCACATGGCCTTGGAGGTGTCTACGGACAATGCTGGCTCTTCGGCTTAGAAATGGAGATGAGCACCACACCCCAGAGTCAGACACGACTGGACTTAATGTCAGGGGACTACCTTTACTATACTGTCCTCTCCCTTCTCAGTCAAAAAGTCATTAGAATGAACATCAATTAAGAGTCACTTTCCTTGTAAATTTTCTGATTCACTGCTGTTAGGAAATGTATTTCTCTAAACAGGCACGAAGAACTGCATCACTCCAGCTCTCTTTGATAGCACTGCATTGAGATGCATCATACGAGACAAAAGGGCAAAAATCAAACACACTAGAGAACTTGTTGTGTATCATATACTCTGGTGGAGAAAATAACCAATATTTGAAGCTGTAAGAATCCAAATCAAAAAAGCCTGTGTGAATCTGCCACAATTCCAAAGTGGGAGACATTTTTACTCCAAAGATAAGCCAGACACAATGGACAGACTTTCCTGGTTGCTTTGCAACCTGCAGATTACGATCTAGTACCAGCTGAAACATAAGCCTTCTCCATTTGCATGGCATCTACCTGTCAAAAGTACCTTTGCATCCTAATATTCAGGAGTAACGAACTGCAGCATGTTTTCAGTTTCTATCAAATTCCTGATTGACAGACTTGATTTTATCGGAACTATACCACAAGTCTTTGATTTCACGGATTATTTAATGTTCTATATTTTAATGTTTTAATATTCTTATTTTTATATATTTATATATTTGATCTCTCATTGTCACTCCTGGGTGTTGTTGGGGGACACCTACTCAGTCCCGCAGGGTTCAGTATTGCCTCCCCCCCATGTTGTTTAACATCCACATGGAGCCACTGGGAGAAATCATCTGGAGTTGTGAAGTTCAAAGCCATCTGTATACATACGATGCCCAACTCTACTACTCCTTTCCACCTGCTGCTAAGAGGCTGTCCAGGTCTTGAACCAGTGTGTGGCAGCTGTGATCGTCTGCATGAGGGTGAACAAATTGAAACTGAATCCAGACAAGATAGGAGGTACTCCTGATCAGTTGAAAGACCAAACAAGGTGCTAGATGGGGTTACACTCTCCCTAAAGTCACAGGTTCACAGCTTGGGAGTGATCCTGGACTCATTTCTGAGCCTGGGATCCCAGGTTTTGGGGGTGGCCAGGGGAGCTTTTGCACAATGAAAACTTGTGCACCAGTTGTGCCCATACCTTGGGAAGTTAGACTTGGCCATGGTAGTCCTTGCTCTTGTTACATATCAAATAGACTACTGCAATGCACTCTATGTTGTGTTGCCTTTGAAGACAGCTCGGAAGCTTCAAGTAGTCGAACAGGCTGCAGCCAGGTTGTTCACTGGAGCGGCATACAGAGAGCATACAACCCCCTGTTACATCAACTCCACTGACTGCCAATCTGCTACCGAGCACAATTCAAAGTGCCTGCTTTAGCCTATAAAACCCTAAACGGCTCTGACCCAGTTTATCTTTCTGAACGTATTTTCCTCTATGAGCCTGTTCTAGAATTAAAATCTGCAGGGGAGGCTCTGATCTCGGTCCCACTCCCTTCGCAGGCGCAACTGGTGGGATGAGAGACAGAGCCTTCTTGATGTGGAATTCCCTCTGAAGTGATATCTGATTGACCTCCTCCATCCTGATCTTTTTCAAAAATACCCCCCCCCCCCAGAAAAAAAAACAACCCTTAAATCCTGGCTGTGGAAGCAGGCCTTTGGCGAGTAGAAAGTGCAATAGACCCTCACAGACTCGACATAGGAAATAATCAAGATGACAATTTCAGGATTAGTGATTTGGCTACATGTTTCAACTGGTTTTAATTGTAATGTATATGCTTGTTGATTTTAATGATGTATTGTGTTTATTGTATAACTGTGGCACTGATTTTTTGCCAAAACTTGTAAGCCGTTTAGTGACCCCTTTGGGGTGAGAAGAGCGGGGTAGAAATAAAGTAATAAATACTGTTTTAGCAAAGGTAGAGAAGTATATACATTTTCTGTTTCAATTTCATCAAACATTAAATACCTCTCTGGGCAGGTCACAACATTTCTACTTTGGCCTTGACAAAATTCACAGCAAGAAAGTAATTTTCTCTTGTTCACTTTCTCTTCTTCTCCCTCCTGCAAAGCTCTAAAGGGACAAAGTTTGCAGCAGTCCTCTGGAAGCAGTCAATTCCCCCCCCCCCCCCCGGAAGCTAATCTTTCAAATTGTGGTTTAGCATTAACTTAACTGCTTCACAGGGCACTGGGTTAAAGGAAACATAGTGGAGTGTTACACAATCACGAACTTCTATAAAGATAGTGGGGACACAATGCAATGATCATAATATTAAGGGATGTATTATCATTTATATTCCCTTCCAAATTTAAGAGCAAAACATGTAAGGGAAGCAAGGCTGAATTTTACTTCTTCTGAACTCCTCTTAATTTGTATACTGAAGACATATTTCCAGGCTGTATGGCCATGTTCCAGAAGCATTTGCTCCTGATGTTTTATCCACATTTATGGCAGGCATCCTGAGAGGTTGTGAGGTCTGTTGGAAACTAGGCAAGTGGGGTTTATATACTTGTGGAATGATATCCAGGGTGGGAGAAATAACTTGTCTGTTGGAGGCAAGTGTGAATGTTGCAATTGGCTACCTAGTTTAGCACTGAATGGCCCTGCAGCTTCAAAGACTGGCTGCTTCCTGCCTGGGGGAATCCTTTGATGGGAGGTGTTAGCTGGCCCTGATGGTTTCCTTTCTGGAATTCCTCTGTTGAGCGTTGTTAGAATTTTTTAAAATACTGGTAGCCAGGTTTTGTTCATTTTAATGGTTTCCTCCTTTCTGTTGAAATTGTCCATGTCCTTGTGGATTTCAATGGCTTCTCTAATACTGGCTACTAGTATTTTTAAAAAACCTCTAAAATCAGGACAGTAAATAAATCACAACACCTAGAAAACATGGGAATTGCAGACAGAAAACAATCACGGCCAGCTAACATTTCCCAACAAAGAATTCCAAGCAGGAAGGAGCCAGGCTTGAAGCTGCAAGACGATTCAATGGTAATCAAGCAGGCCAGTTGCAACATTCACACTTGCCTCTAACAGACAAAAGTGCTTTCTCCCACCTTGGACATTATTCCACAGATATATAAACACTACTTGCCTGGTTTCCAACAGACCTACCACCTCTGAGGATGCCTGCCATAGATATGGGCGAAACATCAGGAAAGACTGCTTCTGGAACATGGCCATACAGCCCAGAAAACTCACAGCAACCCAGTGATTCCGACCATGAAAGCCATTGACAACACGAAGGTTACATTGTGCAGAATAGCTAACAAGGGTATCAACTATTTTAGATCTGATCCTAGCCAGTATAATAATATAATAAAATAAAACTTTATTTATATACCGCTCTATCTCCCCGAGGGGACTCAGAGCGGTTCCCAGGTAAAAAACAGAACATACAAAGTAAAAACAACATAACCATAAGATTAATAAAACAAAATATGCATACAAATTGTCACCATAACACACATATATTAAAAGTAATCCTGCCTGTTCAAAATTTAAAAATTTTAAAAATTTTAAAAAATTTAAAAGGCTGGGCCAAGATTTGTGCAAGCCCAAAAATTCTGGGAATTAAATGCAATGCTATGGCAGGCAACAATAATATTAGATACGGGTCTGTGGCTGTTCATTCCAGGGCCGACTAGAGGAAATTATCTGGGTAATTGGTAGGAAGAATAAGGCCGTATTCGACAATGTATAGGGCTGAGTTAGAACTGGCCATTTTCAAAGGCTTGTTGAAACCACCAGGTCTTCAAGCTCTTACAAAAGGAGGGGAGAGATGGGGCCTGTCTTATTTCCCTTGGAACGGCATTCCAGAGATGAGGGGGGGGGGCACCATGAGAAGGCCCTTTCTCTCTCTTTTTTTAAAACTTTTTTCTTTATTGTATTGTTAACAACTATTTGTAATACATTTATCATTACATTAGAAGGTCCTCTCTCTCATCCCCACCAACCGGCTTGAGACGGTAGTGGGACTGAGAGGAGGGTGCCAGTTCATAGAAGGAGATGTGATCGCAGAGATAGGCAGGGCCTGAACCGTTTAGGGCTTTCTAGGTCATGACCTGCACCTTGAATTTGACTCGGCAACTTATCGGCAGCCAGTGAAGCTGTTTTAATAGGGGTGTTGTATGCTCCCTATAGTTTGCTCCAGTAAGGAGCCTGGCTGCTACCTGTTGTACCAGTTCAAACTTCTGGGCAGCCCTATGTAGAGCGCACTGCAATAGTCCAGTTTGAATGTAACCAAGGTGTGGACCACCCTGGCCAAGTCAGGCTTTCATGAGGTATGGTCGTAGCTGGCACACAAGTTTGAGTTGTGCAAAGGCCCTCCCGGCCACCGCTGACACCTGAGCATCAAGCGACAGCTTTGAATCCAGGAGGACCCCCAAGCTACGGACCTGCGCCTTCAGGGGGAGTGTAACCTCGTCAAGCACAGGCTGCCACCCATCCACGACTGACCAGGAAGACCTCTGTCTTGTCTGGATTAAGCATCAACTTGTTAGCCCTCATCCAGTCCATCACAGCCGTCAGACACTGGTTCAAAGTCTGGGAGGCTTCCTTGGAATTCGGTGGAAATGAGTAGTAGAGTTGGTCTGGTAGTGATGGTCTGGTTAATGGCATAGAAGGGAAAAAAATTCTGGAGTTACGTTGTGGAAAGAGTAACCAAGCACAATCAGATACATATTCTATATTTATAAAAAGGTCATTTCTGTAAAAGTGGGATGTGGAGGGGTTGGACAGGATGGCCCTTGTAGTTTCTTCCCATTCTGATTCTACGAAAACAGGATGTGGCACCAAGTGCCAAGAGCAGTGTGCCAAACCTTCCTAGAAATAAAGGTAACATAATATGTACAAAAGGACAGAACATACTACTAGCACCCTCCAAGACACACACATTGCAACTCACTCTACAATGAGTCTGCTCTCATCCTTTTTCAGTCTGGGAGTCCGTCTCAAAAAACCAACCCCATTCATATCCAGAAGTAACTTGCAAAAACAGAACGTTATGTTTGTGCTGTCATATAACCCTATAAATTTATTATTGGACTCATCTTTAATATGTGCTGTCTGGCTTCAAGGTTTTGGTTTTTTAAGCAATATAAATTCATATTCATGAAAGGTGGGAAAGCATGAAACAGCTGAGGCTTCACTGTTCTAGGAGGCAGATGTTCCTTGAATTATAAAAAATTAGAGTGTGCTTGCCATCTAGACTTGCTCCTAGGAAGGTAGCTGTATAAAGGGATAAATATATTTATACTACTGAACCATCTAGGTTAATGCTGCCTTTAGCAGCTCCACAACTTGCTCCCTCCAGATGTTCTGAACTACCATTCCTATCAACTCCAACCATGGCTGATGATCAAAGATGACAATGTCCAAATAACTGGAAGGCACCAATTTGGGGAAGATCTTTCAGAAGCTTTGGGAAACACTGCCTTGCCTTTTTAAGAAGAAAGCTTCTGCCATAGTTGCCTCTGGATTTTGGCAACAGCGCTTCAAGGCTTCCATGTGGACTTGATCTTTCAGAGTTTTTAGCATGCTTTGGAGCAATGAAAGTCTGGAGTCTTCCCTTGAGTGTTAAAAAATGTAAGCCTTTGCTAATGCTGATCCCTCTACTAATACCAATCTCTGACTTTCCGTTTCAGCTTTTTTTCTTTAGAGGGAAGAGTGTCTTAATGTATTCCCAAAACTCCTAAAGCTGCATAAGGATTACATAATAGAAAGATAATGGTAGCTTTCTTTGCTCCTCTAGTGATTTGGCGAACCTAGCAATTTAGAGGCTACAAGAAAAGAACTAGAGCACTACATGCGTATAGAATGGCATAGAATGATCTTCAAAAATAAGTCAAATCTAACCATTTCTATCCCTGACATGGTGAGCACTTCACCAGCTCCTGATACAGGTTGAGCATCCTTTATCCAGAATTCCAAAATATAAAAATCTCCAAAATCCAAAACAGGTAATATGAATGGCTGAGGTAGGGACACTGTTGCTTTCTGATGATTCAATGTTCACAAGCTTTATTTCATGCACAATATTATTTATATTTTTATAAAATTATTTCCAGGCTATGTGTATAAGGTTATAAAACAAGTATGCATGTTGTGCTTAGACTTTGGTCCCACCTCCAAGATATCTCATCCTGTATCCATATGTAAATGCAGGTATTCCAAAACTCTTGAAGGAGTTAATGAGCTTAATAATGCAAAAATGAGGAAATGCTAACTTAGAGTAAAGGTACCCTTCTCGGCAAAAGGGTACAGGAGATTGGAGGCCAAGGAGGAGATTGTGTGTTTTAGAAACACAGGATGACCTGACATTACAATGCTTATCTATTAGGGCTGTCCAACCACAGAAAAATTTGTTTCTAAACTCGATTGTTTTTAGGCGATTTTTGCGTTTCATTATTTAAAAGAATTCTGAATTTTTTCTTTAAAAAAGTTCGATATTTACAAAATTTCGTTATTTCATTATGAATCGATTCGTTAAAATGGCGGACGCGGTTGCGCATGTGCAAAGTACTTCCGAAACTTCGTTATTAAATACGAATCGATTCGTTAATGAATTACGATTTGATTCGTTAATGGCGGACGTGATTTATTTAAAAATAATATATATATTATATAATATATTTTTAATTTAATTTAATTTAATAATAAATAAATAATTTATAATGTAATAATTTAAATAATTTAATAATAATAAATAAATATTTACTTATTTAAATAATAAATAAATAAATAATAAATAAATAAATATAAATAATTAATACATGAAGTAATTAATAAAATGTGATATATTTAAAAATAATATATTTATTTAATTTAATAATAAATAATAAATAATTTAATAATTTAAATAATTTAATAATAAATAATTTAATAATTTAATAATAAATATTTATTTAAATAAATAAATTAAATCAATTAATTAATAATAATAAAATCAAATGTGATATATATTTAAAAATAATATATTTATTTTAAATAATTAATAATAAAATGAGATATATATTTATATTTACAAATAATATATATTTTAAGTAATTAATAAAATAATAATGTAGCAGCTGTTCTCTAATAAATATTAAAATAAAAATATACATGCAAGTCCCTTCATTTTTAATGGGTTTTTCATTAGGTTTTTTTGTGGGTTTTTTGTGGGGTTTTTTGTGTTTTTTTATGAGATAGGTAGTTTATGTAAGTTGCTTTGAAGGTATTTCTGCGTGGGTATAATGAAATAAACATTCACGAACAAAACTGCCCAGCACTACTGAATAATACGCCTCAGAGAAGTTGCCCGACAGGCTGAAAGGGGAACTTCTGGCTCTCCCCAAAGATACAGGGAACAAATCGGGCATAAGGGGCGGCTGGGAACAACTGGGGAAAGGGTGTAAGAAAGGGAGTTGGGGAGTTGGGGGGAAGCGTACACAGGAGTAGAGGAGTGCCTCTTTTCCGGGCACTCCAGAGGCGATGCCCAACAGGCTGAAAGGGGACCGGCTGGGAACGATTGGGGAAAGGGTGTATGAAAGGGAGTTGGGGGGAAGCGTACACAGGAGTAGAGGAGTGCCTCTTTTCCGGGCACTCCAGAGGCGATGCCCAACAGGCTGAAAGGGGACTGGCCGGGAACGACTGGGGAAAGGAAAGACTGGGGAAAGAGTTGGGAGTTGGGAGTTGGGGGAAGAGTACAGGAGTGCTTTGGCCATATCATGAGGGAAGTCAAGTTCGCGTTCGAGAAGGAGCGCCCGCCTTCCAGCAGCATGCAGTCCGCTGGATCACTAATTCCTGTGGTGGAAGCAGATTCCATGTTGTCTTCCTCCCATCCCTCAGACACATCCCCCTCCTCACCCTCCTCTTCATAACCAGTAGTATCTGAGGTTCATCTTGAGGTTCATCTTGAGGTTCATCTTCAGATTTCGTTATACCCACCGAGAAATACCTTCAAAGCAACCCTGCCTTTCTTATTTGTTCGTGATAACACTGGGCCCTTGCATCCCGAAAAGAAGCACGTGCCCTCGGTGCAACTACTTCTAGTTAACAGAAAAGCAATGAACACTGGAATTTCTAAATGCACTGATTGCCGTGCAGAACGACTGGGGAAAGGGTGTATGAAAGGGAGTTGGGGGGAAGGGTACACAGGAGTAGAGGAGTGCCTCTTTTCCGGGCACTTCAGAGGCGATGCCCAACAGGCTGAAAGGGGACCGGCAGGGAACGACTGGGGAAAGGGTGTATGAAAGGGAGTTGGGGGAAGCGTACACAGGAGTAGAGGAGTGCCTCTTTTCCGGGCACCTCAGAGGCGATGCCCAACAGGCTGAAAGGGGACCGGCAGGGAACGACTGGGGAAAGGGTGTATGAAAGGGAGTTGGGGGAAGCGTACACAGGAGTAGAGGAGTGCCTCTTTTCCGGGCACCTCAGAGGCGATGCTCAACAGGCTGAAAGGGGACTGGCAGGGAACGATGGAGAAAGGGTGTATGAAAGGGAGTTGGGGGGGAAGCATACACAGGAGTAGAGGAGTGCCTCTTTTCCGGGCACCTCAGAGGCGATGCTCAACAGGCTGCAAGGGGACTGGCAGGGAACGACTGGGGAAAGGGTGTATGAAAGGGAGTTGGGGGGAAGTGTACACAGGAGTAGAGGAGTGCCTCTTTTCCGGGCACTCCAGTGGCGATGCCCAAGAGGCTGAAAGGGGACCGGCCGGGAACGACTGGGGAAAGGAATGACTGGGGAAAGAGTTGGGAGTTGGGAGTTGGGGGGAAGAGTACAGGAGTGCTTTGGACACATCATGAGGGAAGTCAAGTTTGCGTTTGAGAAGGAGCACCCACCTTCCAGCAGCATGCAGTCCTCTGGATCACTAATTCCTGCGGTGGAAGCAGATTCCATGTTGTCTTCCTCCCATCCCTCAGACACGTCCCCCTCCTCACCCACCTCTTCATAACCAGTAGTATCTGAGGTTCATCTTTCAGTCCCCTGCCTTTCTTATTTGTTCGTGATAACACTGGGCCCTTGCGTCCCGAAAAGAAGCGCCTGCCCTCGGTGCAACTACTTCTAGTTAACAGAAAAGCAATGAACGCTGGATTTTCTAAATGCACTGATTGCCAGGGAGAATGACTGGGGAAAGGGTGTATGAAAGGGAGTTGGGGGGAAGCGTACACAGGAGTAGAGGAGTGCCTCTTTTCCGGGCACTCCAGAGGCGATGCCCAACAGGCTGAAAGGGGACCGGCAGGGAACGACTGGGGAAAGGGTGTATGAAAGGGAGTTGGGGGGAAGCGTACACAGGAGTAGAGGAGTGCCTCTTTTCCGGGCACCCCAGAAGTTGTAACTACTGGTTGTAACTACTTTGTGTTAACACAAAAGAAATGAGCACTGTATTTTGAAAAGGAGTGGTGCCAAAAGAGCCACGGGGCCCACAAACACTGGTTGTAACTACTTTGAGTTAACCAAACAGAAATGAGCACTGTATTTTCAGAAGGACTGGTCCCCAAAGGGCCACAGGGCATGCAAACACTGGTTGTAACTCCTTTGAGTTAACACAAAAGAAATGAGCACTGTATTTTCAAAAGGACAGGTCAGCGGAAACCTTCCCGTTCCACCATACAGAAGGGCTGGTGGTTTAGGGTTAGGGTTAGGTTAGGGTTAGGGTTAGGGTTAGGATTAGGGGAAGTCAAGCTGGGCTTCAATAGAGAGTGCCCGCTCTCAATGGAGGGGGATGGCAGAGATGTAGAGAAAGGTAAATGCACACATGTCAACTGGAAAGGGGCTCCGGGAATGACAGAGGAAAGGGTGCATAAAAGGGCGTTTATTAAAGCAGATAGAAGTACTTTGGCTACATTATTAGGATAGGGGAAGTCAAGCTGGGCTTCAATAGAGAGTGCCCGCCCTCGATGGAGGGGGACGGCAGAGATGCAGTGAAACGTAAATGCACACATGACAACCGGAAGGAAAAAAACAACAAAAAAAACAGGGGCACAGGGAGATTGGAGCCAAGAATTCAGTGGCCATGCTCTAGGTATGCTGTAGCATTCGATCGAAGGAGAAAACCAACACTGTTTTGGATGTCAAAGGGAAGAGGAAGAAACCAGGTGCCAGCTATGCATAGAAAATGTCATCCAAAGACAAAGAAAACTTCAGAGCACATCGCTGTGATCATAATTGCTAGGGACCCTGGGAAAGATGGCTCCCCTCTTATGAAACCCCGATGCAAACGGCCTCTCTCTTCTCTCTCTTCATGTCCTCAGAAACGTTGCCCGACAAGCTGAAAGGGGAACTTCTGGCTCTCCCCCAAATCGGGCATAAGGGGCGGCCGGGAACGACTGGGGAAAGGGTGTATGAAATGGAGTTGGGAGTTGGGGAGTTGGGGGGAAGCGTACAGGAGTACTTTGGCCACATCATGAGGGTGTATGAAATGGAGTTGGGAGTTTGGGAGTTGGGGGGAAGTGTACAGGAGTAATTTGGCCACATCATGAGGAAAGGGGAAGTCAAGTTCACGTTCAAGAAGGAGTGCCCGCCCTCGGTGCAACTACTTCTAGTTAACAGAAGAGAAATGAATGCTGGATTTTCTAAATGCACTGATTGCCAGGGAGAACGACTGGGGAAAGGGTGTATGAAAGGGAGTTGGGGGGAAGCATACACAGGAGTAGAGGAGTGCCTCTTTTCCGGGCACTCCAGAGGGGATGCCCAACAGGCTGAAAGGGGACTGGCTGGGAACGACCTGGGAAAGGGTGTATGAAAGGGAGTTCAGGGGAAGCGTACACAGGAGTAGAGGAGTGCCTCTTTTCTGGGCACTCCAGAGGCGATGCCAACAGGCTGAAAGGGGACCGGCCAGGAACGACTGGGGAAAGGGTTATGAAAGGGAGTTGGGAGTTGGGGGGAAGCGTACACAGGAGTAGAGGAGTGCCTCTTTTCCGGGCACTCCAGAGGTTGTAACTACTGGTTGTAACTACTTTGAGTTAACACAAAAGAAATGAGCACTGTATTTTCAAAAGGACAGGTCCCCAAAGGGCTACGGGGCACGCAAACAATGGTTGTTGTAACTACTTTGCGTTAACACAAAAGAAATGAGCATTGTATTTTCAAAAGGACAGGTAAGCGGAAACCTTCCCGTTGCACCATACGGAAGGGCTGGGGGTCTAGAGCCATCATCTCTCCCAGGCGACGTGTTATTTCCTTCAATGATGGTGGCTTCAATCCAGATCTTATTGATTTTCAATAAGGGCAGGACCCCAGTGGGACATTGTGGAATTCTATGGCTTCTCTGTGTAGTCTGACATGGTGGTTGTTGGTGTGGGGAAAGAGTGTATGAAAGGGAGTTAACTTGATTTTCAATAAGGGCAGGACCCCAGTGGGGCAATGTTCCCGCATACAGCAGGCAATAGTTATTTTTTGGCAACACAAAGCAAAGTAAACTTGATTTTCAATGTTCCAATGTTCCCACAGACAGCAGGCAATAGTAATTTTAGGCAACACAAAGCAAAGTAAACTTGATTTTCAATGTTCCAATGTTCCCGCATACAGCAGGCAATAGTAATTTTAGGCAACACAAAGCAAAGTAAACTTGATTTTCAATGTTCCAATGTTCCCGCATACAGCAGGCAATAGTTATTTTTTGGCAACACAAAGCAAAGTAAACTTGATTTTCAATAAGGGCAGGACCACAGTGGGGCAATGTTCCTGCAGACAGCAGGCAATAGTTATTTTTTGGCAACACAAAGCAAAGTAAACTCTAAAAATCAATCTCTGGATAGCCCAAAAGTGGTAAGTTGGCCTTCAAGAAGACCAGCTTTTCCACCGCAAGGGGGTCGAGCGAGTTACGTTGGAGGGTGACGACATCTCCTGCCAGGCTGAAGACCCGTTCACTCTGCACACTAGTTGGTGGACAGCTGAGATACTTGCGTGCGACAGTTGAGAGGTCAGGCCATGTCTTGCTTCGGGAGGACCAGTACGTCAATTGATCGGTGGATAAACTCTCCTGAGGATCCACAAAGTAACGATTAACAGAGTACTCGGCCAAGTCTATCTTTGCCGCCTGGGCCGACAAAGATGTTCCTTCCTCTGCAAGAAAAGTGATACTGTCGTTTATGAAATACTCCACGTTCCTCCTTTTCAGCCGCACTTCCCTTCCGTCGTCCCTTGTAGGTGGCAAGGTGGGACTACTGGTATCGGTGCTGCCATAACCGCTGGTGTTTTGGGGAGTAACGGCAGTGACAGTTTGCTCTGAGTGTTCCCCCACCCTCCGAGAGTATTCTTCTCTCACGAGCGAGAGAAGTTTGGCCTTCCACTTTGGCAATTCTTTGGGGCAGATGGAGTCCTTGATGCAAGGGTCGCAGAGTGCTGACAAAATATGAGTCTTACTCTCCGTCAACGGTAGAAGACGCTTACGGAGGGCGAAAGTCAACTTTCTGACCACCTCCTGGGCCTGTGGAGTCAGGGGCCCAGCCATAGAATGCAATGTACTGTGTCCACCCAGCAACTCCAAATGGCTCTTCAAACGCAAGATGACAGGGAGCACCTGGCTGAGTAGTGCTTTCTGTGCTGAAAGTTTTTCGGTGGCTATTTTGAATGGTTGTAGGATCTCGACCAGCTGAGTGATGGTCATCCACTCCTGGTTGTTGGGGACCAGCTTGTTTATCGGAGCCGCAATTGATAGTGAGACAGCGTGGACTGCCCTCTGTTGCTCCACCATGCGCTCCAACATCATGTAGGTGGAGTTCCAGCGGGTAGAGACGTCCTGCAGTAACCGGTGTTGTGGGAGGCACTCCAGGGTCTGCCTGTCACGCAGCAGTTTTCCGGACTTAGAGCTATGGTGGAAGAAGCCCGCGATTCTGCGGCAGTGGTCAATGAGTTGAGTGATAGCGGTGGTGCTGTTGTCATCGGGCCCCTTGAAGCCATCTTTTACACAGTTATGCAGCAAGTGCGCCATGCATGTTACGTTTGAGAAGCCGGCATTTTCGACCGCCCAGATCATGTTCCTTCCTGCATCTGTGACCATGAATCCCAAGTTACCACCTGAATGAGTATGCCGCATCCAGTCTCTCATCATCTCTCGCAAGTACTCAGAAATGGTGTTGGCCCTGTGATCCGTATCTATCACCTCCAGTGACAGGAGTGCACAACGATGACCCGAGTCGAGGCAACCCTCCGTCTCCCACCAGTGAGCGGTCAGGGACAGATAGGAATGCCCTCCTCCCATGCTCGTCCTGATGTGAAATGTCTGATGTGAAATGTACATGGACAGGTTGTGATTTGTTCAACAGGGTTCTGAGACGTTGCTTGCATCCCTTGAACAAAGCTGGAATGACTGTTTGAGAGAACGTTTTGTGATTCGGGATATTGTACCATGGTGCCAGGAGGTGAACAAATCGGCGGAAACCTTCCCGTTCCACCATACGGAAGGGCTGGTGGTCCAGAGCCATCATCTCTCCCAGGCAACGTGTTATTTCCTTCACTGATGGCAGCTTCAATCCAGATCTCACCCTTGTAACTTGCACACCCCAAGCATCGATGGTTTTCTGCATGGGGCCTGTTGGTGAGGTTGGAGTGCTCTGTGTACTGCTGCATGTGCTGGCGACTTCAACTGCGTCCAACTTTACATTTGGGTGGTGTCTCTTCATGTGCATCCTTAGCCCTGTTGTGGCAAGATGCCTCATATCTTTTCCTCTGCTGACACACTGCAATACCTGCAAACTGCCAAAGTGGCCCTCTGAGCATGGACGTCGTAATGATCCCATAGGAGCGATCTCGGCCTACCCCTACCCACATGCACTTCAGGTGTAATCATGCTTGTGTTTGGAATGTTGGGTGTTTGTGGAAGGGAGTGTAATTGTTGGTTGTTTCTGTACCTCACCCTCCAGCAGCATGCAGTCCTCTGGATCACTAATTCCTGTGGTGGAAGCAGATTCCATATTGTCTTCCTCCCATCCCTCAGACACGTCCCCCTCCTCACCCTCCTCTTCATAACCAGTTGTATCTGAGGTACTTGGAAGGACATCATGAGCTGAACATTGAGTCTTTCGAATTGATGAAGAAGGTTCTGCCATCTCACAGCTGGTTGAAGCATCTATGTGTGTTTCAGTAACCATCTCGTTGGTTGAATGTTCCCTTCTTGTCGATGTGTTCATCTTCAGTCCCCTGCCTTTCTTAGATTTTGTGATAACACTGGGCCCTTGCGTCCCGAAAAGCTGGGAAGGAAACGTTTCATCACACTGGTTGAAACTACCTTGAGTTAACCGAACAGAAATGAGCACTGTTGAAACTGCTTTGAGTTAACCGAACAGGAATGAGCAGCACTGTATTTTGAAAAGGAGTGGTGCCAAAAGAGCCCACAAACACTGGTTGAAACTGCTTTGAGTTAACCGAACAGAAATGAGCACTGTATTTTGAAAAGAAGTGGTGTCAAAAGAGCCCACAAACACTGGTTGAAACTGCTTTGAGTTAACCGAACAGAAATGAGCACTGTATTTTGAAAAGGAGTGGTGCCAAAAGAGCCCACAAACACTGGTTGAAACTGCTTTGAGTTAACCGAACAGAAATGAGCACTGTATTTTCAAAAGTAGTGGTGCCCAAAAGAGCCACAGGGCCCACAAACACTGGTTGAAACTGCTTTGAGTTAACCGAACAGAAATGAGCACTGTATTTTCAAAAGTAGTGGTGCCCAAAAGAGCACAAAATGAGCAGTGTATTACAAAAGGAGTTTCCAAAAAGCACTGATTGCCAGGGAGAAATCCCCTTGGCAACCAAAACAAAGGAACAGCAACACTACTAAAGTACTAAAAAATTTTTTGTAATTTTATTTATTTATTTATTTATTTATTTAGTAATTAAATAAAAATATTATATTTAAAGATAAAATTGTTAAAAATATAAATCAACTAAATGCTTGCCCTCCCAAGATTCAGGAAGGCAAGCAACAGCCACAGCTAGGGACTGGGACTTCTCCCTGTACCCAGCCCCAAGCAACCAGTGCCACCAGTTGCAAAAGGGAAAAAAAAAGCCAAAAAGGCAAAAGGCAAGCAAGCAAAAAACCACCAGAGTTTTGCAACCACCAGTTGCAAAAGGCAAGCAAAGGCAAGCAAAGGCAAGCAAAGGCAGCTCCGCAGCTCCCTCCGTCCGTCCACCCTCCCCGCAGCTCCGTCCACCCTCGCAATGCAGCCGCGCAGAGCACGCAGCCGCTTCTAAAGGGCAGCCCGCCCAATCAGAAGAAGACATGGGGCAATCAGCCCCGTGTCTTCTTCTGATTGGCTCCCGGCGCTCCCAGCATCCTTCCATCATTTAACGTCATTTCCAAAACGGGCGGAAGTCCGTTAAAAAGATGGAGGATGCTGCTTCGTTATTTAAAAACACTTCTGGGTTTGAAAAAAAATATCAAAATCATTTCGTTATCCAAAAAAAAATAACGAATAATTAATGAAATATAAAATTAACGAATGAAACCGCCCAGCCCTATTATCTATATCTATCTATCTATCTATCTATCTATCTATCTATTTTGAGCATTTCTACCCCGCCCTTCTCAACCCCCGAATGGGGACTCAGGGCGGCTTACAAAAGGCACAATTCAATGCCAGCAATACACATAGTAAGATAAAATACATAGCAGCAACAATGATAAAATAATTAAAACAATCCAGTTATACAATCTATATATTTATAAATGCTCTGTGCATAATGAGTTCCTTAAAAACAAAAGAACCAATGAACGAAATCACACCAAATTTGGCAACAAAACTTCTCACAACACAAGGAGTGACCATCACTCAAAATATTATGATTTTGTCATGCTGGGATTTATAGTTCACCTACAATCAAAGAGCATTCTGCACTCCATCAATGATGGAACTGAACCAAACTTGTCACACGGAACTCCCATGACCAACAGAAAATACTGGAAGGGTTTGGTGGGCATTGACCTTGAGCTTGGGAGTTGTAGTTCACCTACATCCAGAGAGCACTGTGGACTCAAACAATGATGGATCTGGACCAAACTTGGCACAAGCACTCAACACACAAATATGAACACAGATGGAGTTTGGGGAAAATAGACCTTGACATTTGGGAGTTGTAGTCACTGGGATTCACAGTTCACCTACAATCAAAGAGCATTCTGAACCCCACGAATGAGAGAATCGGGGCAAACTTCTCACACAGAACCCCCATGACCAACAGAAAATACTTAAGGCCATCCAATCTAACTTCCTTCATCAGGACAAGAAAACGTAATCAAACCTTCTTGACAAAGAGCCATCCAGCCATGAATATAGATAGATACGATTCACACACACACACACAGATACAATATCATAGATTTGAAAGGGACCCCTGAAGAAGGACAATTATATGTTGCATGTTCTAGAGTAGGCAAACCAGACACTCTCCACATCAACACTGACAAAGAAACAGCAAGAAATACTGTTTACCCACAGCATAAAGAAATTACATATATTAGAAACCAACACTTTCTCAGTACTTTATTTTCCAGATCAACAGACTGGGCCACAGAAACGTGTGGCAGGGGACAGCTAGTACAACAAATAAAAACCAATCTAGTGATCAACGTTCGCCAAGCTCAAAATCTGTAAATTCATTCCGCATTGTCATAATTCTATCCAATTCTAGTCGTCATTGTCCTTTGTCTGTCTGCCAGACTCCCCAAAGGCCTGGTCCCATATCCATGTTTTTAGTTTCCTTCTAAAAGAGAGGAGGGATGTCGATGACCTAATTTCCCCGGGAAGCGAATTCCACAGGCGTCCCCACCAACCTCACTTGTGATAGAGGTGGGGCCGAGAGCAGGGCCTCCCCAGAAGATCTTAAACTCCGAGGCAGGACGTAGAAGGAGATGCGTTCGGACAGGTAAGCTGGGCCAGAGCCATATAGGGTTTTGTAGGTCAAAACCAGCATTTTAAATTGTGCTCGGAACTGGATCGGCAGCCAGTGGAGCTGACATAACAGGGGGGTGGTATGTTCCCTGTATGACACTCCGGTGAGTAATCTGGCCGCCACCCGTTGGACTATATACAAAATAATATATGTTTATCTATGCTGGTGCCACATACGTACAGCTTATCAGTTAGAAGTGTCGAAATGGCCAAATAATGAGAAAAGCATGTTTTTAAGAATCTGATTGGAGAATGGGGATGGGTTGAGGGGTTATTCCTTGACACAGTAAAAAATTGTATAAAGATAACAAGAAGATTGTGTCATCGAGGGCAGCAGAGGCCCCCGCCTTCAAATTGATTTGACCCGCAGCGGAGAGTTCTGCAGTTCCTGGAAATCATGACTGGGACAAACTGATGAAATGTGCCCCAAGAGACAGCTCAAAACTAGGACTGCACTCAGCCTCTGTGTCTTTCTATCACTTTCCCCCTGGCCCTAACATTATAGCTATTCCCTAATAAAAGTCCGCTTGATACTTTGTGTCTTTTCCTTGCCTGAAATATCAATTGCATGAAATAAACCTTTTTCCAGACTCTGCGGAACCGTGAGCCTGCCTGGGATGGCTTCCCGGAGTCCCAGGGATGCCGGATCTGTGTCAATTGAAACCGTGGATATGGGAATCCCCCTTTCAGATCCCCGTATCCGCGAAAATCATAAAATGGCGGATCGGCTCCATTTTAATGCTAAACTAGACTGCTATCTTGTTTTTCTCATTTTGGATCCCTACGCCTGGGAAATAACCTTTCTATTTTTAAGAATATAATTTGACAGAAAACAGCTGATTGCCAAAATCACCGGTTCCATGCTAACAGCTCGACTGCTCCTCGCCGCCAATCGCCCCTGCCTAACTCTGGACCCAGGGACTTGATGCGGTTCCTCCATAGGACTTCAGGGAGGAGTCGGGACAGGGAGCCCCGGTCCTTGGGAAGGAATTGTAGTTCCCCAAGGACCAAGCCATGGATTCATAGCAGATTGGCCAGGGGTCCATCTGCCAACTTTTGCAAGACCAGAAACTTTCTGTCGCCTGTTTTGAACTTCAGGACACGTCTTTTTCCCCTGAACTTTCCTCAGAAACATTGAACTCAAAACCATCAAATAAAGAAAATAAATTCTTTTTATTAAATATTTGGGACGTGGGATGGGGATGTGATCTTTTGTACTATGTAATGCTTATGATTTAATTGTACGTGTATCTTTCTATGAAGTATTGTTTACCCTTCTGTTTCACCCCTCACTCTTTGCCCCAGAAACGTGACCAGGAACTATTCAGTGCCTGAGGGAGGGCTATTATCATCCCCGAAACCAACCTTGTCACCAAACCCTTGCATGGACAATAACCACTGGAAATTCTTTTGTTTATTTTCTGAGTTGGTCTGATAAACAGGGAATTTCTTTAGGCATCTTGATTTAATTACAAAGGGGCGAGACGGACCCCAGGGGTCTCGTGACCCGGCTCAGTTTACTTTTCTAAAGCACCCATCGAGAGAGACACCTTATCAGATCCGGGACAGGAAAACCTTTCTTAATTCAATCAAGTTTTTGCCGGCCAAACAATACAGATGGCCGGCAATGTCATAATCTCATTGCTCTCCATTGTCTGTGATCGTCCCGCCTCCTCTTCCCTGATTCGTCCATCCTTGGAAGCGAGAGGAGAGTCCTGTTTGGCTCCCCAGAGGAGGGAAGCCTGCTGATTGGCCCAGAACGAGGTGGGCCGCCAAGCCTGCTCCCAGGTGTTTGGCTCACCAGCCAATCAGCAAGAAGCCGGGCGGGGAAGAGCAGGCGGGAATTCAAAATCTCTGAGTGTATTTTGTCTATAAAATGCTTGAAAAACTCTGCAACGGCATGCTTGTGGAGGAGCTATCCCTACAATTGCATTTGATCTCAGCTGAATCACTAATAAAGAGCCTCGGTCGCCATCTTCTTCTGCTTTGGTAAGACTTTTATTATTTTAATATTTTTCGCCGTTAAAATTCGTCTTCTCTGTCCTTGCCAAAGTTCAGGGACCATCTTTGGTGAGGTCCTAGGGGTCTTCCTTACTGGGGAGACCCTCCTAAAATCCGTCCTGACTTCAATTGTAACAAGACAGAAAGCAATTTCTTTGATGGCACACTCTGGTCTTCGGCCTCTGCGTGGCCACGCTGGGAAAAAAAAAGATTTTTTGCTTCACCTAAGGAGGCTGGTTGTTTGCATCTGCTCTGTGGGACTGAGAAGTTTTAGGGGTTCCCTTCCACTCTTAAATCCAAAACACATCTTGTTCCAAGCACTTCAGATCAGGGAGCCTCAACATTTAGGGTTGAGGCTCCCTGATCTGTGGGTCCCCAGGTGTTTTGGCCTACAACTCCCAGAAATCCCAGCCAGTTTACCAGCTGTTAGGATTTCTGGAAGTTGAAAGCCAAAACATCTGGGGAAAACAAAACAGGCCCTGTCCCACTCTTTCCAGCTTGGAGATCAGAAGAGGGGCAAGATTTCAAGTTGTGTTAATACAGAATATGCACATATACATATTCTCTTCCAGGATAACACTCAGAAAACAATGCTTCAGTTGACTATTTGGACAGTGAGTACCATAACACGTTCTGGAGTTAAGGAGAGGCAAGATATTTGGAGGTGGTTCAGGGGCGAAACAAGTGAAAAATGTAGAATCACAGAGTTGGAAGAAACTGCATGGGCCATTTAGTCCAACTCTATACCATGCAGGAAAAGCACAATCAAAGTACTCCTGACAGACGGCCATCCAGCCTCTGTTTAAAAGCCTCCAAAGAAGGAGCTTCTAGTGTAGTATACTGTAGAGAAATAATCTTAGGGCTTATGTTCTGAGTAACTACGTCCAGCGTTGTGGAAAAAGGGAGGTTCTGGTGGGGAAACATTTTTTTGCAAGTCTTCAGATTAAATGTCTGTTAAGAGGTGTGTGTGCAAATCATTTCAAGTCACCTGTCAATTTATGACCACCCCCAATGAATGGTATAGAATTTTCTCCATCAAAGAATACTCAGAGGCAGTTTTGCTAATTCCTTCCTCTTAATGATACTCTGTAGATCTGTGATGCATTGGCAGTCTCCCACCCAAATATTAACCAGAATGACCCTTGTAGCTTCCAAGATCAGACAGCATCTAGTTCCTTTAGGATATATCACTTCACTTAGGCGATCCCTCATTTTCCGAGGATGATTGTCTTCCAATATTCTTGTGGGTCCGTATGGAGCCCTATTCTTGCTCTGCATCTTCTTCTGCAGTGAGGGCATTGGTTTCCAGGTGGAAGGCGGTCTCGGTCAGGGTTGGCTTGACACGCCTTTCTCTTGGCATGCTTCTCCCTTTCTCCCTCCATTCATGCCTCCTCAAATTCTGCAGCACTGCTGGTCATAGCTGACCTCCAGCTGGAGCGCTCAAGGGCCAGGGCTTCCCAGTTCTCAGTGTCTATGCCAGAATTTTTAAGGTTGGCTTTGAGCCCATCTTTAAATCTCTTTTCCTGTCCACCAACATTCTGTTTTCCGTTCTTGAGTTCGGAGTAGAGCAACTGCTTTGGGAGACGGTGGTCGGGCATCCGGTCAATGTGGCCGGTCCAGAGGAGTTGGTGGCAGAGGACCATCGCTTCAATGCTAGTGGTCTTTGCTTCTTCTAGCAAGCCTGACATTTGTCTGCTTTTCTTCCCAAGAGATTTGCAGGATTTTCCGGAGGCAGTGCTGATGGAATTGTTCCAGGAGTTGCATGTGACATCTGTAGATAGTCCACGTCTCACAGGATGGGAGCAGAGTTGGGAGGACAATAGCTCTATAAACAAGCACCTTGGTATCCCCATGGATGTCCCGGTCCTCAAACACTCTCTGCTTCATTCGGAAAAGTGCTGTGTTCGCAGAGCTCAGGCAGTGTTGTATTTCAGTGTCGATGTTGACTTTGATGGAGAGGTGGCTGCCAAGGCAGCGGAAATGATCAACATTTTCTAATGTTACACCATTAAGCTGTATCACTGGCATTGGAGAGGGGTTGGCTGGTGTCTGCTGGAACAGAACCTTGGTTTTTTCGATGTTCAATGACAGGCCGAGCTTCTTGTATGCTTCTGCAAAGGTGTTTAGAGTGGCTTGTAGATCTCCTTCTGAATGCGCACAGACGACATTGTCATCAGCATACTAGAGCTCTATAATAGATGTTGTTGTAACCTTGGTTTTGGCTTTCAGTCTGCTGAGGTTGAATAGCTTGCCATCTGTCCGATAGACGATTTCCACTCCGGTGGGAAGCTTCCCATCAACAAGGTGAAGTATCATAGCAATGAAGATGGAGAATAAAGTTGGGGCAGTAACACATCCCTGTTCGACACCGGATTCCACTTTAAATGGATCACTTTGGGAGCCATTGCTGTCCAAAACTGTTGCCATCATGTCATCATGGAGGAACCACAGGATGTTCACAAATTTTTTGGAGGATGGTCTACAGAGCACTGCGATTCGCTGTGTCGAATGCCTTTGCAAGGTGGATGAATGCCATGTACAGAGGTTGATTTTGTTCTGTGCATTTTTCTTGGAGCTCTCTTTCAGTGAAGATCATGTCCACTGTTCCTCTGGAGAGACGGAAGCCATTCTGGGATTCTGGGAGGGTGTCTTCTGAGAAGGGCAGAAGGTGGTTTGCAAGGATTCCTGCGAGGATTTTCCCAGCAGAGGTTAGAAGGGAGATACCTCGATAGTTTCCGCAGTCTGTTCTTTCCCCTTTTTTGAAGAGGGTGATGATGGTGGCATCCTTGAAATCTGCTGGGATTTTCTCGGTCACCCACACTTTTTCTATGAGCTGGTGGAGTTGTTGTGTCAGCTCAGTTCCTCCCTCTTTAAAGATTTCAGCAGGGATCCTATCAGGTCCGCTGGCTTTGTTATTTTTTTGTTGGCTGATGGCATTGCTGACTTCTGCCAAACTAGGCAGTGCTGCAAGCTCATCCCTGGTTTGTTGTTGCGGGATTTGTGAGAGAACTTCTTCAGCCACATTGGAGCTGCGGTTCAGGAGGCTTTGGTAGTGTTCTTTCCAATGTAGTGCAATTGATTTTTGGTCCTTCAGGAGTTTGGTTCCATCTGATGAGTGTAGAGGCTGTATGCCATGGTTTCTTGGTCCATAGATGACCTTTGTGGCTTTGAAAAATCCCTGAGCATCATAGGTATCTGCCAGGTGTTGGATTTCTTCAGCCTTCTTTGTCTACCAGATGTTCTTGAGTTCTCTTGTCCTTCTTTGGACCTCAGCTTTTGTGCTGGCGTAGATCTTTTTCTTAGCAGCACAGTTGATGTCTCTCTGCCATGTTTGGAAAGCTTTCAATTTTTTTTCAATTAGCTGTTGCACTTCGATGTCATTTTCATCAAACCAATCTTGATGTTTCTTGCTTTTATATCCAATAGTTTCTTCGCAGGCTGTGATGATGGAGATCTTCAGTTTGTTCCAGTGTTCCTCAACATTTTCGGGGTGTTCTGTGGGTAGATGGTTCTTGAATGCTGTTTGGAGATGGGCTCGTCTGGGGGGGCTCCTGAAGGGCTTGGGTGTTCATTTTGTGCCTTGTCTTTCCTTCTTGGAGTCTGCACTTGGGGGCGATCTTGATAGCCATCGTTGATCGGATTAACCTGTGGTCAGTCCAGCAATCGTCAGTACCTGTCATGGCTCTTGTGAGGAGTACGTCACGGCAGTCTCTGGCACGTGTGATTACATAGTCTAAGAGGTGCCAATGCTTTGACTGGGGGTGCTTCCATGATGTCTTGAACTTGTTTTTCTGGCGGAAGAGTGTGTTGGTGATGACAAGGTTGTGTTCTGCACATTTGGTGAGAAGTAGGATACCGTTTGAGTTGCTGTTTCCAACCCCATCTTTTCCTATGGTCCCTGGCCACAGGTCGAAGTCTCGCCTGATTCTTGCATTAAAGTCCCCCAGGAGGATGATTTTATCCTCCTTAGGTATCCCCGATAGGACGGTGTCCAGCTGACAGTAGAATTTCTCCTTGATGTCTTCATCAGCATCTAGTATTGGTGCATAGGCACTTATGATGGTTGCCTGTTGGTTTTTGGCAAGATCAATTTGGAGGGTTGAGAGTCGTTCATTGATGCCAGTGGGTGCTTCGGTCAGATGTTTCACCAGATCATTTCTGATGGCAAAGCCAACTCCGTGCAGTCTTTGGTCTTCTTCAGGCAGTCCCTGCCAGAAGAAGGTATAGCCTCCTTTTTCTTCCTTCAGCTATCCCTCTCCTGCTCTCCGGGTTTTCTGAAGGGCTGCTATGTCAATGTTAAAGCGTCCCAGCTCCCTTGGAATGATGGCAGTTCTGCGTTCAGGGCATTCACTGTCATTGTTGTCCATCAGTGTCCGTACCTTCTATGTACCAAAGTTCATTTTTCTTTTTTTGGCCACAGGGTGGTGACCCCACTGGACGCGGTAGTCCAGTCAGGGATAAGAGAGGCAGACTATGTTCAGGGCACCTTTTCTAGCCCCCTCCCCATGTGGGGTGAGCAGAGTGGGTCCTCAAAAGGGCTGCTCAGTCGCGGATACAGCTGCCGAACTACTCAACTGCCTTGGACCTTGAGGTAGACTGACTGAGTCCGTACCCACCGCCCATGTGCCAGTCTGTGACTAGGGGCTTCCAGATTTCACAGTCCTGCCCCCGTCGCCACTCGCTGATTGCCATGGGACTTTGGTTTGTTTGTTTTTATTTTCTTTGGAAGATACCTGTACGTGAGTTTTTTTAAATGTCAGTGCACAACTGATCAACACACAGTCTTCACAGAGTAAGGTTCCATTGGTGGTATAGTTTAACACAATGACTGTGGCTTCTCAATCTGTTGCAGCCTTCTTCCACCTTCACAGCCATTGTAACATGTACCATGTTATCCTCCGCCTGCTCCGCCATTGAGGTCTTTGGGCCTTCGGACTGTGCTTGGTCTGGAACCTCCCCCGCGGCCACTCCTGGGAGTGCACGACTCCAGTTGTTGTGTCCCCCTCGATGGACTGTCACCTTGTCGTGGTGAGGGGGCTTGCGTGTTCCGATGAACCTGTAGGATATATGTAGGCCTACATACATAGGCAGGGTCATCGTGGGGAATTTTCAGGTGTGCACTTTTTTTTTCCAAAGATCAGAACAAAGGGGTTGTTAAAAGCCACTTAAAAACTAAATAAAAGCTTAAATTAAAGTGCATGAGCAAAGTGTTTTTGGTTGATTTCTAATCTATTTTATATACACGCATTTTATTAAAATAATTTCATTCAATATAATTATTTAAATCAGAGTTGTAATAGCGTTGAAAGAAAAGGAAGTGAGGAAAGTTGCAGTTTTGAAAATATTTCACTTCTGTTTAAGTCAAAGGAGCCTAGCCTCATACTACGCCCAACAGTCTTTTACACAACAATTAAAGGAAGTTTAGTTGCCCTTCAACTAGAGCAGACCTTTCCAAACATTTCATGCTGGTGACACACTTTTTAGACAAGCATCATTTTGTGACACACAAATTCAGTTTTACTAGCAAACTGGAGGTTAAAACAAGCCATTCTATGGGTTGTTGTAGGTTTTTCCGGGCTATATGGTCATGTTCTGGAGGCAATTTTTCTCCTGACATTTCGCCTGCATCTATGGCAAGCATCCTCAGAGGTAGTGAGGTCTGTTGGAAGTAGGAAAAATGGGTTTATATATCTGTGGAATGACCAGGGTAATGTTTCAGCTGATCTCCTTGATTTGCATTCAATGGCCTGGAAGCCCCTGGGAAGAATCTCTTGTTGAGAGTGAATTGATGTGCCATTCTATCCCCAATGTTCTTTAATATTAACATGAAGCTGCTGGGAGAGATCATCTGTAGGCATGGGATAGGGTGTTATCAGCATGCTGACGACACCCAAATATATTCCTCCATGCCTTCAAAAACAGCCTTAGCTAAGGATAGCATGTCTCCTCTGAATGAATGTCTGGAGGAGGACATGGGCTGGGTGAGGGAAAACAAATCGGTACTGAATCCAGACAAAAAAGAGATGCTTGACATCAAGGGTCCTAATCTGGGGATGGAGGTGGGTCAATCAGATCTGGATGGGGTTACACTCTCCCTGAAAGACTGTGTTCGCAGCTTGGGAGAAGGGCTCCTGGATCCATCTCTGCAAATGTCAGCCCAGGTAGATGTGACAGTCAGGACAGCTTGCAACCAGATTTGACATCTGTGCTCCTTCCTAGATTTAGAAGCCGTTAAGATGGTAGTGCATGCAATGATCATCTCGAGTTTGGACTTCTGCATTGTTGTTTACATGGCTTACCTTTTTACCAAGTTCTTTCAAACAAACTAGTAAAATATGGGCTCAACAATGCTACTATTAGATGGATCTATAATTGGTTAAATGACCAAACCCAAAGGGTGATTCTCACCAATGGTTCCCCTTCATCCTGGAAAGAAATGACTATTTGGTGCCATAAAAACAGTTCCGTACTGAGCCCATTACTGTTCAACGTCTTTTTTAATGGCTTGGATGAAGGTTTAGAGAACATGCTGATCAAGTTTGCAGATGGGACCAAATTAGGAGGGAGAGCTAATACTCCAGAGAACAGGATCAGAATTTAAAAGGGCCTCAACAGATTAGAAAACTGACTGGCTAAACTAACACAATGACAAATGTAGGCAGAAAAAATGAAATGCAAAGATATGGAATGGGTAATGCCTGTGAGAAAGATCTCGGCATCTTCGTAGAGGGGAAATTGGACATTATCCAGGAGTGTGATACAGCAGCTTAAAAAGCCAGTGGAATTTTGGGCTGCATCCTAAGGAGTCTAGTGTCCAGATTTAGTAAAGCCATAGTGAATTTGTATTCTGCTTTGGTCTGACCTTTTTACCTGGAATCACACTGTGTCCAGTTCTGGGCACCACAGTTCAAAAGAGAAATTGAGTCTAAGCTGGAAGATATCCAGAGGAAGAGGACGACTAAAAGGATCAAAGGTCTGGAGACCATGAATAATCCCTCTGAGGAGCACCTTAAAGGACCAGGTCTGTTTAGCCTGCAGAAAAGAAGGTTGAGAGAAGGCATGAGAACAAGGTTCCTTTCTGCTGCCCTGGAAGCTAGAACTAAATGGAGTCATGGGTACAAATGACAGGAAAGGGGATTCCATTGAACAATAGGAAGAACTTCCTGACCGTAAGAAGAGCTGTCCAGCAGTGGAACTCTTTGCCTTGGAGTCCGGTGGAAGCTCCTTCCTTGGAACAGAGGCCAGATGGTCATCTGTTGGGAACGCTTTGATTGTGTTTTTCCTGCCTGGCAGAATGGAGTTGGACTAGATGGCCCATGCGGTTCCCCTTGGAATAAGGTTCTGGCCTACCTCCCTTTCAACGTTTGCCAAACGTTGACAGGGATTTTTAAAAAAATTTTTTAAATGATAATAATAAAAACAACAAAGGCACTCGATACCTTCCTGGAGAGGAGCCAACGTCCTGAGCCGCGCTCTGAGGAACCTCTCCCGCGCCTCTTCGGCCATCCTGAGGGAACTCCTTCCTTCTCCGCCGGCCTTCAAGCTCAAACATGGAAGGGGCGGGGCCAAAGCGGTGTAGGAGGTGGGGCCACGTCTGGTGCATGACCAGTTCGGGGAAGTGGGAAGCGGCTTGGTTTCCTCCACTTTGTTTGGCAGAATGGGGTTCTTGTTCCATTTCCCCTCTTCTTTCTTTAGTGTTGGCTTATGAGTGGGAATAAAGAAACTATACTCTTGCTGTCAAAGACTTTCTTTAAAAAATATTTTATTGGTTTTCTTAGGATACATCAATACATCAATACCTTCAATAATCTTATATTCTATCCTCAATTCATTACATCAACCAATAATATTTTTTAATATTGGGAAGTGCTAAACCTCCAACCTTTTGTGACTTATTCCAAAACTGTTTATTTAACCTGTTTTTCTTATTGCCATTGCAATATTAATTAATTAATTGTTGTCGTTTGTTTAATTCCTCCTCTGATATCTGTAGTGGTACCATTCTAAATATAAAATTTATCTTTGGAAGAATTTTCATTTTAACTAGCGCTACCCTTCCAAACAATGATAGTTTTATATTTTCATATTCTCGTAATTGTTTTTGAGTTACTTTCCTTAATCTTATTACATTGCCTCTTCTATTTCATATAATTCCTTAGTTATAATTATTCCTATATATTTTATTTCATTCTTGATCTTTATTCCCATGTTAACCTGTTTCATAAAATCTTCTTCTTCCTTTTTTGTATAAGTAACATCATTTCTGATTTTTTCCAATTAATTTGTAAACCTGTTATTTTGCCAAATATCTCTAAATGTGACTTTATTCTATCCATATTGCCACATATATTTTTAATTGTCAATAATGTGTCATCAGCAAATAAACCAATTTTTTGTTTTGTTGTTCCTACCCATTCTAATTTCGCATCTTTTCTTATTACATTAGCAAGTAATTCTATCACTGTGGCAAACAATATATTCAGAAATCCTTCTACAGGGATCAGCACTTGTTTGTTTATTCCCAGCTGCACTGCAGGAAGATCAGGTCTGCTGCGTCTTTCTTCAATAAAGCTTCAATTCTCCTCCGTTTCATTACCGTCCCTAAACCCCTGGTGTTCTTAATTTAGTGGACATCCCAAATATTATTTTCCTTCACCTTTTTTGTGGCTTGGATTAGTGTGAACCCTTTCTCTATCCCTCCCTACCCTCCCTTTGTTCCCCCTTTCCCCCTTCTTCTCCCTTTTCCCCATTCCCATTTGTTGGGTCTCAACCCAACCATGCCCCCCTGGCCTTCTGAATGGGTAGAGACGAAATCCGATCATGGCCCAAGATCACCCTCCCCCCGAGTGCTCATATTTTTTCTTTTCTTTTTCTTGCAAAGCTTAATTCACTAATAGTTTTCCTGTAGCTCCATTTCACCAACTGCTCCACTCAATTTCTCCTGTTTACTTTCTTCCTTCTCTACTCCAACCGATTCTCCTGCTCCTCTATTGTTTTACTTTCTCGCCGTTCCCAATCGATCCGCTGGTCCCTCCTTCATTCTGCTTCTTATTGATATTAATTCCTTCAATAGTTTTAGTCCTTCTTCCATGGAGTTCACACTGTATCTTTTACCTGCCCATTGGAACTTCAGGAGTAGTGGATATCCCCATATGTAGGGTATACCCAGTTCCATCAATTTCCTCATAACTAACTTCATTCCAAATCTCGAATCCTTAATCTCTGGGCAATAGGCATTATACATTTCTAGCTTTGTTCCTCCAATTTTTAATCTTTCTGTGTTTTTCCTCATTATTTTCATTAATGCTTCTTTCTTTGAAAAATGTAATATTCGAATTATTACATCTCTTGGCATCATTTTATTCTTTCCTGTTGGTAACCGGCGTGCATGTTCTATATCTATCTCTTCCCAATTCAGCGATGGGGAAATATCCTGTAGCCACCTTAATATTTCTGATTTCAAATCTTCCTTCTTCTCTCTTTTTTTCCCTCTAGCCACTTTCTCAAAATTATATTGTTTCTTCTTTGAGCATCCTGCATATACACCATCTTCTTTTCCATCTCCGAAACTTTAGTATTAAGTTCTTATATTTGTTTTTTGTTTCATTCCTGGCCTGTTTTATTTTCCTCAACCTCTGTTTTTATTGTATTGTCGAAGGCTTTCATGGCTGGAATCACTCAGTTCTTGTGGGTTTTTTCGGGCTATATGGCCATGTTCTAGAGGCATTTCTCCGGACGTTTCGCCTGCATCTATGGCAAGCATCCTCAGAGGTGAGGTCTGCTGGAGCTGGGAAAAAAGGGGTTTATATATCTGTGGAATGACCAGGGTGAGACAAAGGGCTTTTGTAAGCTGGGCTAGGTGTGAATCTTTCAACTGACCACCTTGATTAGCATACAATGGGCTGACTGTGCCTGGAGCAAACTCTTCTTGAAAGGTGATTAGATGTCCCTGCCTGTTTTTCTCTCTGCTGTTTTTGCTGTTGCAATTTTAGAATTTTTTAATACTAGTAGCCAGATTCCGCTCATCTCCATGGTTTCTTCCTTTCTGCCGAGATTGTCCACATGTTTGTGGATTTCAATGGCTTCTCTGTGTAGTCCGACATGGTGGCCATGAGAGTGGTCCAGCATTTTTGTGTTCTCAAATAAAATGCTGTGTCCAGGTTGGTTCATCAGGTGCTCTGCTATGGCTGATTTCTCTGGTTGGAGTAGTCTGCAGTGCCTTTCATGTTCCCGGATTCTTGTTTGGGCGCTGCGTTTGGTGGTCCCTATGTAGATTTGTCCACAGCTGCATGGTATACGATAGACTCCTGCAGAGGTGAGAGGATCCCTCTTGTCCTTTGCTGAACGTAGCATTTGTTGGATTTTCTTGGTGGGTTTGTAGATTGTTTGTATGTCATGTTTCCTCATCAGCTTCCCTATGCGGTCAGTGGTTCCCTTGATGTATGGCAGGAACACTTTTCCTCTGGGTGGATCTTCATTTTGACTCTCGTGGCTTGTTCTGGGTCTTGCAGCTCTTCTGATGTCTGAGGTGGAATATCCATTGGCCTGGAGAGCCCAGTTGAGGTGGTTCAGTTTTTCCCTTCCCAAGTAGGTCTGGAGACTGAATAAGCTCCCCAACACCGACGCAAGTAGGAAGGTGGGGGTCCGTTGGGAGCCCCTCCAACCTACCAGCCCACTATCGACGAGACCTAGGAAGAGGACGCCGACCGAAGGGGTCGGCAAGCAAGCCTACCGCCCTCATAGATATAAGAGATTGGTGAAATAACAAAAAGAAGGACAAGAAAGATAAAGGAAACAGGAAAGAAGAAAGAATAATAAATAAATAAAGGTAGCAACCTATTATATTCGCAAAAAGAAATAAGAAGCTTTACTCACCCAAACTGAGACAAGGCGGTGGGAAGCGGAAGACGAGAAAAAGCGGCTGAGCAGAGCAGGAGAAGTTGGGAGCACGGAGAGGCGGAGGAGAGAGGGGCCAGGCCTGGGAGAGCGAAGGACGAAAAGAATAAGGAAGAATATGGAGTAGAAGGAGGCAGAAGAAGATCCAAGACGGAGCCAGCGGGAAGGGAAGGAGCAAGGCGGGAAGAGGAGAAAAAAGGCAGAGCCCTCCAGGGCGGCCATAGAGACAATCACTGAAGGCGCCTAAAAGCCACGAAGCCGCAAAGCGGGGAAAAAGCTGGAAAAAAAGCCGAAAAGCCACTGCAAAGCTGCTGAGACGCCGTAAGACACCCCAACTCCAAACATAGAGCGAACTCACGGAGGAGGAAGACTCTCAGGGCCCTGACACCAAGCAACAGAACAGGCAAGAAGAAAACGGGAGCATAAAACGGAGGATTAAAGGCTTCGGATACCCTTAGAACAGGGGACCAGTGCAGCAAGAGGAAAGGCCATCAAATGACTGAGTAATCAAGCTCCGAACAAGGTAAAGTGCACGGTTGAAGTGCATACTTTTTCTTTATTCTCCACTCTGACCAGGAAAGTAAGGAAAACCCCCCACTTACTCCAAAGCCAGTAATAAGAATATTAAACCAGAGAACAAGTCCAACCCAAGTTAATTTAGTTTAAATTACTGGCTCTAGCTTTGTTTTGTATGTATTACCTTAAGATGTACCCGGTGCACCCATAAGAATTATATATAACAATACGTAAATGCATGGAATTTTGATATTCCCCCTGAGACAAGATTGTCAAATAATTGTATAACTGTATAATTGTAATAATTGTAATAAAACAGTACATACTTAACCTACTCAACTTACCCAATTGTAAATATAGGCCATATTGATAAGAATACTTAAATATATGTATAAATATTGTTGTACATGTAAAGTATCGCCGCAGAAGTAGATGTAACGACAAGAAAATACGTCAAAGTACCAATGGACTTACAAAAGATACCAAACATTACCTGGAGGATTACAAATTATCTACAAATCTACTTGGCTAGAGACGGCCAGAAACAACCAACAAAGGGCAAACTACAGTACCCTAGAACCACCCCCAATCATTATAATGGAGAAGGTCAATCTAACAAAACAAATCAAAGGAATAACAGTGAGAAGAAATTCCCTCCAAGGGGACCCCACACCTAAAGAGCCCACAGCCAAAGACATAATGGAGGAACTAACCAAGATACAAGCAGCGCAGGAAAAAATGCAAGAGGCACAGGCGAAAATACAAAGCTCCCAAGAAAACCTAGGAAAATTAGAAACCAACTTACAAAAAATGATAAAAGAGGAGATGGGGAAAGTGAGGAAAGAAATCAAGGAAGAAATCTCAACGATCAAAACTGATCTGGGCTCAATGCAAAAAGAAGTTAATGAGATGAAAAAAGAAAGTGAAACACAGAAAAAATCAGTGGATAAAGTGAACTTAAGAGTGGACAAAATAGAAGAATTAACCTCCAAGATGAAAAGATTGCAGGAGACGACGGAATTGAGGGAAATGGAATACCAAATCAGGATTAGAAATATTGAAGAAAGGGAACAAGATAACATAAGAAACATAGCAATTGAAATAACAGCCAAACTATTAGAAATACCTTGGGAGGAAATGGATAAGAATATCGACCGAGCCTACAGGGTGCAGACAACTTACGCCAAAAAGAATGGCACACCAAGAGACGCAGTAGTACATCTGGCAAGAAAATGCTTAAGAGACCAAATATTAACCAAGAGTGCAAAAGAACCCATAACCTACAGGGGAAAAAGAGTCACTATCTTAAAAGAAGTCCCACCTTTTGTAATGAGCAAAAGAAAACATTACTACTTCCTAACTGATGAACTAAAAAAACAACAAATCAAATTTCGCTGGGAGAAATATGAAGGAATAATGGTTACTTATGGAGAGGAAAAATACTGGTTAACATCAGTGGATAAAGCAAAAAACTTCTATAAGAAAATCAGGAAAAAACAATCAAAGAAAGATCAAGACAAGAGACTTCATGAAATAGGAGCAACAGCGAAAGACACGGAAGGATCAGAGGAGGATGAGATGGATTTAGGAGAGACGTCATCAGAAAGAAGAAAGGGTGAAAAGCGGGCCAGACATACATCACCAGAAGATTATATCAAACAAACCCATAAAAATAAGGTATCAAAGGACTTAATTGACTTAATCCCCAATGATGAAACTAAGGATTGTATCGAATAATGTGAATGGGCTTAACAGCCCAAATAAAAAGAAACTAATATGCAACCATCTTAAGAGTATGAGATGTGATTTAAAGCGCACTACAAGAAACACACATAATGCAAAAGTATTCAGTCCACTTAGAAAACAAACAACTAGGGAAACTGTACTATTCATGCTCACCAAAAAAAAAGGGAGTTGCCATGTATATAAAGGAGTACCTCAATCCAGAAGTAGCATTCAGAGATGACGAAGGCAGAATAATAGCTGTCAAAATTAAAGTAGGGAACACTGACATCCTCATATGTAACATCTACACCCCTAATGGAGCAAAGTCCACCTTTGTTAAATATCTAAAGAAGAAAATATCAGAACATATGTGCGACAATATTTTAATAATAGGTGACTTCAATGGGGTGGTGGATTGCAACTTAGATAAATAAAAAAAAACAAGAAGGGGAGACCCCATAGGGGGGAGATTACCACTTAGTTTCTTACAAATGCAACAAGACCTCCAACTAAAAGATATCTGGAGGATGAAAAACCCAGAAATTAAGGACTATACATTCTACTCAAATAGGCATGACACATGGTCCCGGATCGACATGTGCTGGGCGTCCAACAGCCTAGCAGTCAAAACCACCAAAGTAGAAATTCTGCCAAGGACAGACACGGATCATTGTCCCCTAAGGATAGACATACAAAGGAACCAGCACTACAGAAGATGGAGGCTAGATGACTCACTCATAAGACTAGAGGAAGACATAAAACATAACAAAACAATCCTACAAGAATTTTTTGATAATAATCTAGACAAGGGCACAAAACTAGAAATGGTCTGGGAAACAAGTAAAGCATTTATGCGGGGCCATTTCATCCAACAGGGAGCCATAAGAAACAAAAAGAAGAAAGAAGAGGAGACCAGACTGACAAGAAGACTAAAAGAGAAGGAAGATGCCCTTAAAAAAAGACCAGGAAACAAAAAAATCAAATTAGAAATAGGAATAATCAAGAAGGAAATAGAAGTGACACAAATAGATCAGATGGCCAAAAATATGAAATACCTTAAGGCCCAGTACGCTGTAAGAGCAAATAAACCAGGAAGATATTTGGCGAAAAAACTCGCAAAGAGGAAACAACAAAAATACATAACCCAGATTAAGGAAGGAGACCAAAACTATACCAAAGAAGAAGAAATCGCCGAGCAATTCAGGAAATTCTACCAAGAACTTTACAAAAAAGACCCAATAGAAAAAGAAGACATAATGGCCTTCCTCTCCAAACGCAAAATCTCAAGGATTTCTGATATAGAAAGAGAGTACATGAATAAGCCGATTAAGGAAGAAGAAGTGATAAAATCCATAAACAAATTAGCAGTTAACAAAACCCCAGGTCCAGACGGCCTCACTGCCCAATATTACAAGACCTTCAAAGAAGAACTAACACCACATTTGAAAGATATAATGAACAACATTATGAGAGGCGGCGATATGCCAGAGACGTGGCATGAAGCCTAAAAACCTAAAAAACTATCGTCCCATCTCGCTGCTGAACTATGACTACAAAATATTTACAAGCCTTTTAGCAGAGAGATTTAAAAAACTATTACAAGAAAGAATAAAAGAAGATCAATGGGGATTCCTTCCAACTAGGCAAATGAGGGACAATATAAGGACAGTGATAGACATTATTGAAGTATACGAAAAAAACCCACAAAAAGATATAGGCCTATTATTCTTAGATGCCGAAAAGGCCTTCGACCGCACAAACTGGGACTTTATAACAGCAGTACTAACAGAAATGGACATCGGCTACTCCATCAAAAATACTATAAGAGCTATTTACACAAACCAAACTGCAACAGTAACAGTTAACGGCCTACAATCAGACAAAATAAAAATTCAGAGAGGTGTGAGACAGGGATGCCCCCTGTCCCCCTCTTATTTATATTGGTATTGGAAATTCTGTTGGATGACATAAGAGAAGACAAAGATCTGGAAGGCCTGAAGATCAGATCAGAGGAGTATAAAATTTTAGCCTTCGCCGATGATCTAGTATGTATAATAGACAACCCAGCGCAGAACACCACTAAATGGATATCCAAAATCGAAACCTTTGGAAGACTGGCAGGAGTCAAAATAAATAGAAATAAAACAAAAATGCTAACAAAAAATGTAACCAAAAAAGAGAAAGACAAAATTCATAAAGACACAGGAATAGAGATAGCCAAAAAAATTAGATACCTAGGCATCGTGATCTCTTCATCAAATAGACACCTGTTCAAAGAAAATTACGAAAAAGCCTGGACGGAGATCAAAAGAAAATTGGAAAACTGGAAACATCTCAAACTCTCCTTACTAGGGAAAATAGCAGCTATTAAAATGAGCGTACTGCCCAAACTAATATTCCTATTTCAGATGATTCCAATCATCAAAACGAATTCATGCTTTAAAGCATGGAACAAAGACATCTTAAAGTTCATCTGGGATGGGGAAAAACATCGGATAAATTTTCAAAACCTCACAGATGCAAAACAGAGAGGAGGGCTGGCTCTACCAGATTTCCAGACATATCACGAAGCGTAGACCAAAACGTGGGCTACCCTAGACCAGAAAAAACTGTTAACTCTGGAAGGTCACGATATACGAAGGGGATGGCACGCATACCTGTGGTATGAAAAAGCAACCATCGAAAGAAACTTCACAAACCATTATGTCAGATCTTCCTTATTGAAAACTTGGAACAAATACAAAAACATGTTTTACAGGAAAACACCCACATGGATATCACCAGTGGAGGCTTATCACAAGAGGGAAATCCCTAGAAGCAAGTGGCTCAGCTACAAGCAATTGCTTGCTAAGAACAATGGAGAGTGGCAATTGAGGCCCCTAGAAGACCTGAAAAAAGAGGACAAAGGACTGAGTTGGCTTCATCACCTACAGATTAAAGAACGTTTCAAGGCCGATCTAAAACTGGGCTTCAACGAATCCGACACATGCTGGGACATCGTCATGAAAAAAGACAAAAAACTGATAAAAATATTATATCAGAAACTATTAGAGTGGAAGAATGAAAAGGAAGTGATCAAAGAAAATATGATCAAATGGGCCAAAGATATTGGTCAGTCAATACTACTCGACGAGTGGGAGCAAGTTTGGAGAAACAAACTAAAATTTACAAAGGCAACCAGTATAATAGAGAATTGGTACAAGGTATTTTACAGGTGGCATCTAACACCAATGCAACTGGCCAAATTCAATAAGAAAAATGATGGGATATTTTGGAAATGTAAAAAAGAAAATGGAACCTACTATCACCAATTCTGGCAATGTGGAGAAATCAAGAAATTCTGGAAGATGGTCCACAAGCATGCTCAAAACATTATCAACACAAAATTTGATATGAAACCCGAACTATACCTACTGAATATAACTAACATAAATTTTAAAAAAATCAAGAAAGAACGCTCTTTTTCTTATCCGCAGCAGCTAAAATCCTAATCGCAAAAAAATGGAAAAATAAGATCCCTAACAGCAAAGAGTGGATTGAAAAGCTGATAGAATTTAGAAATCTAGACAAACTCTCACAAATCTTAGAAAAGGAAGAAGATAACAAGCAAATAAACTGGAAAGACATAGAAGAATATCTTAGGAAACAAACTAAACTAGATATATAAGGTGCTACACCAAAAACAGACCCAAGAACGCGGAAGAAGAACAATTGAAGGACAAGATGATACTTTCCTGCAGACTGAACGGGAGTCCGACGACTACCCCCCCTCCCCCGTCTATCCCACCCTCTGACCTTCCACCCTCTCTCCTTCCCCATCACCCCCCTTTCACACTATCCGATGATTCTCCCACCCTTTCTATCCATTTCATTGTTCCCACTCTTTCACTGTATTAAGAGAAAATCTAGAAAAATTTAATAAAAAAAACAAAAAAACCCAGTTACAACCAGTGTCTGCAGGCTCAGTGGCCCTTTGGGGACCAGCCCTTTTGGAAAATCCTGTGTTCTTTGCTTTTCTGTTAACTCAAAGTAGTTACAACCAGTGTCTGCGGGCTCAGTGGCCCTTTGGGGACCAGCCCTTTTGGAAAATCCAGTGTTCTTTTCTGTTAACTCAAAGTCGTTACATCAGCTTACTGCGGGAAAACTGTCCCTTTGGGTTCAAGCTCTTAATGAAAATCTATAATATAAAAAGAGAAAGGGCATCCAACGGGAACAGCAAAACTCAAAATCCCCCTGGCGAAAATTTATCAATATTACAATGCACATACCTCAAAGCACAAGGTTTGCACGAATCGATTCAAAATTCTAAACAAGATTTAAAAAACACTCACAATTAGACAAAACAAATGAGCATGCGCAATGGCGCCCTGTCGCAAGTACCTGGTGTGCGCTCATGGCCAGCTGGCCAACGAAGTCCCCGGCGTGCGCACAAGCCCGGCCGGCCAACACACCCTCCACGCAAGCCACGCCCTCATCCTCGGTCACTCTGTCCCTACCCCCTCATATGCCCACTTTCCTACGCGCCTCCCCCTACTTCTTGTTCCCCAGCCACGCCCCCCAAGGAAGGAAGGAGAGAAGGAGGGAGAGAAAAAGGGAAAGAAGGAAAGAAAGGTAAAGAAGGAAAGGAGGAGATAAGTAAGGATAGAAAGTGTGAGAGAAGAAGGGAAAGGAGAGAATGAGAGAATGAAGGGAAAAAAGGGTATAGAAGGAAGGAAGGAGTGAAGGAGGAATATTAGGAGGGAGAGAAAGAGGGAAGGAGAGAAGGAAGGAAAAGGGTAGAAAAGGGAAGAAGGAGAGAAGGAGGGAAAGAAGGAGTGAAGGAGAAAAATAAGGAAAGAAAGAAGAGTAGAGAAGGAAGGAAGGAGAGGAGGGAGAGAATGAAACAAAAAAGTGAAAGAGGGGAGGAAGGTAGAGAAGGAAAGGAAGAGAGAAAGAGGGAGGCCAGGAAGGAAAGAGACAAGGAAAAGTGGAACCAAAGAGCAAAAGAGGTGAGAAAAGAAACATGTAGAGAAGGAAGAAGAAGGGAAAGAAAAAGAAAAAAAGAGAGAAGGAATGGGAGGGAATGAAAGGAAAAAAGGAGAGAAAGAGGGAGGGAAGGTTGGCCACAGCAACACGTGGTGGGTACAGCTAGACCAGTATATTTTTCTTTCTGATACCTCTAAGTGGTTACACCTGCTGACTGCGGGCTTTCATAACTGGGGAGCAGTCATTCCCGGGGCCCCTTGCGGTTGTCATGTGTGCATTTCTCTTTCACTGCATCTGTGCCGTCCCCCTCCAACCCCCCGTGAACGAGTAGGTGTTCATTGGTTCGGAGGTTTGAAATCCTTGTTACCTGTATGTTTGGGTAGAGTTGAAAGTTCACTTTTCAGCATGGTGGGCAACGCCTCTGTAGTGCCCGGAAGAGAGGGCGCATCCATTGGGCTTTAATAACAGGGGAGCCGTCAATCCCGAGGCCCCTTGCAGTTGTCATGTATGCATTTCACAGCATCTCTGCCATCCCCCTCCATCGAGGGCGGGAATTCCCTTTCAAAGGCCAGCTTGACTTCCCCTTTCCTCATGATGTGGCCAAAGAACTACTGTCTGCTTCCCCCAACACCCCTTTTATGCACCCTTTCATCTGTTATTCCCAAGGCCCCTTGCGGTTGTCATGTGTGCATTTAGCTTTCACAGCATCTCTGCCATCCCCCTCCATCACCTGGACATGAAGAGACACCACACAAATGTAAACTTAGATGCAATTTTCCTCCTTTTTTCCCTCCTTAAATTAGCTTTGCCTTGCCTTATGATCCATTTTAGTTTGATATTTTGGCCTGTTCCCCTCACTCCTACTGTGGTTAAAGTACACCGTATGTTGATGGTTTCCCCTTTGAGTGCTGTTACTTACAATCAGAAACGTTCAAAGACTTTTCTTTCTTTTACCTCTAAGTAGTTACATCTGCCCCTAACCCTTACCCTAACCCTTTCCTTACTCATTACCGGCCGCCCTTCCGGTTGTCATGTATGCATTTAGCTTTCACAGCAGGCAGGCAGGCATTCCCTGGGCCCCTTGCGGTTGTCATGTGTGCATTTCTCTTTCACTGCATCTGTGCCGTCCCCCTCCAATCCCCCATGAACCAGTAGGTGTTCGTTGGTTCGGAGGTTTTTAATCCTTGCTCCCTATATCTCTGGGTAGAGTCGCAAGTCCACTTTTCAGCCTTGCGGGCAACGACTCTGAAGTGCCCGGAAGAGAGGCCGTTTGCGTTGGGCTTTCATAACAGGGGAATTTTTAATCGTTTTACCCATGTTTGGGTACATTCAGAAGTTCAGTATTGAGCTTTGCAGGCAACGTCTCCGTAGTTCTTGTGAGAAATGAACCCTTTTGTTCTTCCACATGTGAGCTGCCCTTTCCCAGCTATCTTTTACTTTACTGTTGAGTCACAGGGCTACCTGGTTGTCTGCTGTGTGTTGGTGGGCCATTCTGTGTGTTGGTGGGCATGATGTCTGTCTGTCTGTCTGTCTGCCAGTGCATCCGGGGGTTAATGCATGATGGCCCCCGGGAGGGCTTGGAGGTGGGCAGAATGGGTACTGGCCGTCACAGTCAGATTATCTGCTTTGAACTGGATTACATGAGTCTTCACTTCCTTACAAATTTGGAAGTATTTTGATAATTTGATTATAATATAATATATTATAATAAATATAATATAATTAAAATTATATTATATTTAATTTTTAATCCTCTTACCCATGTTTGGGTAGGCTGAAAAGTCCACTTTTCAGCATGGCAGGCAACGTCTCTGAGGTGCACGGAAGAGAGGCTGTTCACGTTGGGCTTTCATAACAGGGGAGCCGTCATTCCCGGGGCCCTTTCCGGTTGTCATGTATCATTTAGCTTTCACAGCATCTCTGCCATTCCCCTCCACCAAGGGCGGGCAATGTTTTTTGAATGCCAGCTTGACTTCCCCTTTCCTCATGATGTGGCCAAAGTACTACTGTCTGCTTCCCTGAATGCCCTTTTATGCACCCTTTCCTTATTCATTTCCCATCCGCCCTTGCAGTTGTCATGTGTGCATTTATCTTTCACAGCATCTCTGCCGTCCCCCTCCATCGAGGGCGGGCATTCTCACTCAAAGGCAAGCTTGACTTCCCCTTTCCTCATGATGTGGCCAAAGTACTACTGTCTGCTTCCCTCAATGCCCCTTTTATGCACCCTTTCCTCTGTTGTTCCCGGCCGCCCCAGCGGTTGTCATGTATGCCCAATGCCCCCCCCCCCGGGAGGACTTGGAGAATGCTGGGCAAGTTATTGAAAAACTTGTTACCTGTATCTTTGGGTAGAGTCAGAAGTTCCCTTTTCAGCCTGGTGGGCAATGCCTCTGTAGTGCCCGGAAGAGAGGGTGCATGCATTGGGCTTTTATAACAGGGGAGCCGTCATTCCCGAGGCCCCTTCTGGATGTCATGTGTGCATTTAGCTTTCACAGCAGGCAGGCAGGCACTCCCGGTGAGCTAATTGGCCCTTTGGGGTCGAGCCCTTCTGCAAAAACCAGTGTGGTTTGCTTTTCTGTTACCTCAAAGTACTTACAGCTGCTTTCCTTAGTCATTCCCGGGGCCCCTTTCCAGTTGTCATGTATGCATTTATCTTTCACAGCATCTCTGCCGTCACCCTCCATCGAGGGCGGGCAATCTCTTTCGAATGCCAGCTTGACTTCCCCTTTCCTCATGATGTGGCCAAAGTCCAACTGTCTGCTTCCCTCAATGCCCTTTTATGCACCCTTTCCTTATTCATTTCACGTCCGCCCTTGCAGTTGTAATGTGTGCATTTATCTTTCACTGCATCTGTGCCGTCCCCCTCCATCGAGGGCGAGCATTCTTTCTAAAAGGCCAGCTTGACTTCCCCTTTCCTCATGATGTGGCCAAAGTACTACTGTCTGCTTCCCTCAATGCCCTTTTATGCACCCTTTCCTTAGTCATTCCCGTCCGCCCTTGCAGTTGTCATGTGTGCATTTATCTTTCACTGCATCTGTGCCGTCCCCCTCCAACCCCCGTGAACCAGTAGGTGTTCGTTGGTTCGGAGGTTTTTAATCCTTGCTCCCTATATCTTTGGGTAGAGTCGCAAGTCCACTTTTCAGCCTGGCAGGCAATGTCTCTGAGGTGCCCGGAAGAGAGGCCGTTTGTGTTGGGCTTTCGTAACAGGGGAGCCGTCATTCCCGGGGCCCCTAGCAGTTATGATCACAGTGATGTGTTCTGATTTTTCCTTTGTCTTTGGATGACATTTTCTATGCATAGCTGGCACCTGGTTTCTTCCTCTTCCCTTTGACATCCAAAACAGTGTTGGCTTTCTCCTCAGATCGAATGCTGCAGCATACCTAGAGCATGGCCACTGTATCCTTGGCTTCAATCTCCCTGTGCCCCTGTTTTTCTCTCTTTTTTTCTTTCGATTGTCATGTGTGTGCATTCAGCTTTCACTGCATCTCTGCGGTCCCCCTCCATCGAGGGCGGGCAATCTCTGTCAAAGGCCAGCTACACTTCCCCTTTCCTCATGATGTGGTACTACTATCTGCTTCAATCAACGCCCTTTTCTGCACCCTTTCCTTAGTCATTCCCAGCTGCCCTTCCAGTTGTCATGTATTTAGCTTCGCAAAAACTACCTCATTAAAAAACAAATTAAAAAAACCCCTAATAAAACATATTAAATACTGGGGCACAATTGCATTTATCAATTGCTGCAGTATTTCCACACTTTTTACTGTGTTTTTCTCCTGCTCTCATCTTTAACCAAAACACTTTACCTGCCTTACTCATCCCAACCCTTTTCAACGTGCTGCAATGCAAATCTCCATCCCAAGAGCAAACACTGCAATTACTCTGGCACCCTTCCCCCCCCCTGCTCCTGGAACTCCAATCTGTCTGCTATTATCCATCCATAACAAATTTCCCTATTTATCTCCTTTTTCTCCGGGGAACTACTGCTTAATTATTCAGTGAGTATGGATCGGTTGGATCTATCAGCGGAAGACGTTCCGTCACATCTCTAGAATAAATCTGTGAGGAACGTATTATTTAAAATTGTCTGGTGGGAACTGTCTGCCTGGCTGCTGAGTGTAGGCCAGTTCTTCATCCCACACTATCCTCAGGAATAACCACGACTCTCTGCTCTATGCGTGCACCTGCTTCCTTATTAAGGCGACTTTGAACCCTTCTGTTCTTCCACATGTGAGCTGCCCTTTGAAACGTATCTTTTAGTGTACTGTTGAGTCACAGGGCTACCTAGTTGTCTACCTCATAAAACAACCATCTCATAAGAAAACTACCTCATAAAGCAACTACCTCATAAAACAACTACCTCATAAAACAACTACCTCATTAAAAAAAATTACCCTAAAGAAAACCTTTTAATAATGGGGGGGGGGGATTTGCATTTATCAGAGAGCAGCTGCTACATGGGAGATGGGGCCCCTGGTCAGAGGGATGGTCAGAGGGATGGAATCTCTATAGACCACTGCAACCCCGCCTCCCCGCCCTCCAGATCTCGGTTGGTGCTGCACAGGGAAACCTGGCAGGCAAAGCTGGGTTAAATTCACACCTCCAGCTTCATCCAGCCAGGTCTCCGTGATGCACGCCAGATCTGCCCGTTCATCCAGGATTAAATCCTGGATGAAAGCTGTTTTGCCATTGACAGATCTGGCGTTCAACAGCACTACCTTCAATTCGGAGGGACCGCCATCCTGGTTACACCAACTTACCACATCAGGAGACCGATTTGGGATTACTAATGTTGATCCACGAACCCTAGGCCGAATTAAAGGTCTCCCTTTCCCATATCTCCCCCTCCCCACCACGACTTCTATGGGGGCTCCTCGGCTGACGGAACACCCTCCCTCCTCCATGACGCAATCAACATCCATAACTTCAACCCATGCTTCACTGCTGATTATTTGATTTGTTGCAGGTTCAATTCGCCATGGTTTTTCCTTCCATTCGTTTCTTACCCTGACTATGCTATTTCCGGGACTCTCTAGTCCGCTCCACTCATTATCTATACCACAGTCAGTTAGCAGAAGGGTTAACAAGTACCAGTACCAGGGAATGGGTAACAGCATGGGTGATAGATGTTGAAAAACTGTCAATAAAACACTGTCAATAAACTTTACCCAAAGATCTTAAAGTGCAAGCATGTAATTATATCAACCTTACAGATGGTAAAAATGTTATTAAAGTGCAGTAGACTTATCACATTGACTCTAAAGTGCTAGAATAAAGTGCGTCATGGTAATAAATATACCACATGCCTACGTGAATACGCTTTCCCCCAAAAAACATGCCTATAATTGTAACACAGCCACACCAACCCCAATATAATAAGGAGTCCCACAATAACACACTCCCAACCCCAAAAGTCCATCCAATCTTTCTTCTTACAGCTTTCAAATGCTGGATCTCTCACCTATTCAGGGCAACTTTATTCTCTTATGTTCTGAGTCTTTGAAATATGTCTTCTTATTTATGTATGCTTTAATTAGTTCTTTATTCAGTCAATCAACTCTTAAGTTGTAAGTCAGGGCCCGTTGCTGTATGGTCTCCTTTTTAAGCAGGCTTAATTCATCCACGATTTGGCACTCCCTTGTAGCAGTGGGAATTCGTCAAGCAGTAGACCCTTTCCACTTTGTCACAGGGATCACACTTCCAAGACCTTTCAGCCACTCTAGGTCCTCTGACAAAACAGAGGATACTGTAACAGGCCAATGTAGTTATACAATTAATACCATTTCCAAAATCTGTACTTCTTTCCTTAATGCTTAATTCCCCTTCACTTCCACATCATATTACCATAATCTATCTTCATTCACCTATCAATTCAGTTGCCGACATTTTTGAGCTTTTAGGAGGGGGCGTGCATGTCAATTAATAAAATATATTAGCAAATATCCCCATAACATTCAATTTATCACCGCTCTCCCTACAAAATCTTCTATATTTAAATGTATCTCAAATTGTCACTACTTTTCTCCTATATGGGACAGTTTCAAAACTAGTATCAATTTTTCCTCTTTCAAAAAGTTTCCAATTTTTCCTTTCCCTTTTCCCAGTGAGAGCATTCAAGTGGCCACTCTTGAATACTCTCAACACATAATAATTAATTTTTCTTTTAACCCATCAAATATTTAAACACAATCAACCTCACACAACAATCTTAATGCATCCAAATCTATTTTCATACATGCATTCACTTATTCTAAACTGCAATATTGCCGAACATTTATCTAAACCCTCAAAAGGGAATCTATTCATTCACATCTCAACATTTCAAGTTTATATTATTAAACAAATGCTAAATCTTTATTCATTCTCTTCCTGTCATTCCATCACCACTGTATAACTTTCTCTATATTCTCATCCTCATTCCCTGGCTACTAGGCCTGGGCGGTTTCGTTCGTAAATTTTGTAATTCGTTAAATATTCGTTATATTTAACAATTACAAAATGATTTCAAAATATATTTTCAAACCCGGAAGGGTTTTTCAATAACGAAACAGCATCCTCCATCCTTTTTACGAGCTTCCGCCCGTTTCGGAAATAACGTTGTAGGGATGGAGGATGCTGGGTGCCCTGGGAGCCAATCCGGCGCTCCCAAACACCCAAGCACCGTGGCTGATTGTGATTGGCCGGGAAGCCCTTTAAAAGCGGCTCCGCGTGGCCGCACTGCTCATTGCAAAGGCGAGGGAGAAGACGGGAGGATCGGGAGGGAGGCTTGGCTCTTAGGATTCATTGCTTGCATTCATTTCTTGCTTTCATTTTTGCATTGTTCTCGCCCTACAACAGGGCAGGGAAAGATTTTTGTTAATTTTCAATTTTTTCTGATAAATATTTTTCTTTAATTCTTCAAAAATTTATAAAAATAATCTAAAAAAATAGAAGAATCTTGTGTGCCTGTGTGTGCATTTGTCCCTGTCCTGTGGCTGTGTTTGCTCCACAACAGGGCAAGTTTTTTGTTAATTTTCCATTTTTAAATTTTTCTGATAAATATTTCTCTTTTATTCTTCAAAAAATTCAAAAAATAACCTTAAAAAAGAGAAGAATCTTGTGTGCCTGTGTGTGCGTTTGTCCCTGGCCTGTGGCTGTGTTTGCTCCACAACAGGGCAAGTTTTTTGTTAATTTTCCATTTTTAAATATTTCTGATAAATATTTCTCTTTTATTCTTCAAAAAATTCAAAAAATAACCTTAAAAAAGAGAAGAATCTTGTGTGCCTGTGTGTGCGTTTGTCCCTGGCCTGTGGCTGTCTTTGCTCCACAACAGGGCAAGTTTTTGGTTAATTTTCCATTTTTAAATATTTCTGATAAATATTTCTCTTTTATTCTTCAAAAAATTCAAAAAATAACCTTAAAAAAGAGAAGAATCTTGTGTGCCTTTGTCCCTGGCCTGTGGCTGTGTTTGCTCCACAACAGGGCAAGTTTTTGGTTAATTTTCCATTTTTAAATATTTCTGATAAAAATTTCTCTTTTATTCTTCAAAAAATTCAAAAAATAACCTTAAAAAAGATAAGAATCTTGTGTGCCTGTGTGTGCGTTTGTCATTTGTGTAGTTCCAACCTGTGTGCTCCTTTTGCCAACACAAAGTGCTTTAATACAGTGCTCGCTCATTATTTGTGCAGTTTCAACCAGTGCGCTCCCTTTGCCAACACAAACTGCTATATAATACAGTGCTCGCTCATTATTTGTGTAGTTCCAGTGCGCTCCTTTTGCCAACACAAAGTGCTATAATACAGTGCTCGCTCATTATTCGTGTAGTTCCAGTGCGCTCCTTTTGCCAACACAAAGTGCTATATAATACAGTGCTCGCTCATTATTTGTGTAGTTCCAACCGGTGCGCTCCTTTTGCCAACACAAAGTGCTATATAATACACTGCTCGCTCATTATTTGTGTAGTTCCAACCAGTGCGCTCCTTTTGCCAACACAAAGTGCTATAATACAGTGCTCGCTCATTATTTGTGTAGTTCCAACCATTGTGATGAAACGCTTCTGTAACGAAGCCTCCCAGCTGCTGGCACCAAATTATGTAAAGAAGTACTATTTCCACTGAATGTGAGGAAGTACTAATTTTCCTTGATGCCAACAATATTTGTAAGGAACCTTCTTTTAGATATCAATTAAGCTGCCACCAATATGTTTAGAGACGCTGGTTTATGTCTCTGTTTATCCTTAGTTGTGTTGTGAGTTGACGTTGGTAGTGTGAAATGCACCAAGCATAAAAGCAATGGAGGAGGCAGGTTTGAAATACAAAGAGAACAAGTTTTATTGTTAACAGAACGTAATTGTTGCAGTTTTGAGAATTTGAACTTGGCACAAGGCTTGATGTTACAAAATGGCTGGTTTGAGATACATTCAAGCTTCTGATGTTACAATTCTATAAACTCCTTCTTTAGTGAAGTGCTTTTATTACTTCAGAGTTCCCTATTGTGAATATCCACATTGTTTGTCCTATACTCGGATCAAACCACTGATCACCAGTCTTTCCTTACTGGCGATCCTTAAAACCCCTTCTGTTAGATTCTTTTAACCTAAGCAATCTAACAAGGTAACACCTTCAGCTCTCTTGCTGAAGAAATATTCACAAATCCTAAGAACTAACTGAATTCTCACAGCTTCACAACCCAGAGCCCTAACTGACTCTGATCCTCTTCCCCGGGTCTCATCCACCGGACTGAATATTAACTGTCGCTTTCAAACCTTTTATTCCTTAAACTCCGCCCACCTCCTCTGAGGCCTTGTTACCATGGCAACCTATCTCTTACAGTTAGGCCATAGCAACTAATGTAAACCCTAAATACAGTTTAAACACAGTACATTAAACACTCTATAATAAACATTTCTCTACACCTTCCCCCCCAGAAAAATATTTTTGCACATTTCTTAATCCTAGAATAGCAAAAATAATCACACATATTATTTAACAATAAATATATATACATCAATTCTGAAAGGGAAACACATCATAGTTAAGTACATTTCAATTATACATATATACAAACCTTTAACCTATGGAATCCTAGATAAGGCGTCCGCAACTACATTTCGTTTACCTGAAACATGTTTTATGTCAAATATGAAATCTTGTAAACCCAAACTCCATCTTAACAATTTGTTATTGGTACCTTTCACATTATCTAGCCATCGTAAGGGAGCATGGTCTGTTTGCAAAGTAAACTTCCTACCCCACAAATACGGTTTCAGTTTCCTCACTGACCAGATAATGGCATAGCATTCTTTCTCAATTGTTGACATACTATACTCATTAGAATGCCATTTTTTTACTTAAGAACAATAGGGGTCTGTCTTCTCCTTCTACATCCAATTGGCTTAGGACAGCTCCAAGCCCAGTATCTGAAGCATCACACGTCAAAATAAAGGGCTTGTCAAAATCTGGTGCCATTAGGACAGAATCTGAAGTAATAGATTTCTTCAATTGATCCATGGCAGTCTGACAATTTGGAGTCCAAATTACCTGGTTCAGGTTCTTCTTTTTAGAAAAAGATCCGAAAGAGGGGCTGCCAGATTACTAAAGGATGGGATAAATTTTCGATAGTAACCCGCCAATCCAAGGAATGCCCTAACCTGTTTTTTCGTTTTGGGCACTGGCCACTGGTGTATAACTGCCACTTTAGTAGGATCAGGTCGAATATGACCTCCTCCCACTAAATGTCCTAAATATTTGGTAACCTTATATCCTTTCCTACACTTGGAAGCTTTAACGGTTAACCCTGCTTCCCTCAACCTGTTTAGCACCAGATCTAAATGATTAAGGTGATCTCTCCATGAATTACTAAAAATCCCTATATCATCAATATAGGCTACACAGAAAGACCCCAGTCCACTCAAAACACTGTCCACTAATCTTTGAAATGTGGCCGGGCTATTTTTTAGGCCAAAAGGGAGGACATAAAATTCATATAATCGATTTTGGGTCCGGAAAGCGGTCTTGTGACGGTCTTGTGGTGCCATGGGCACTTGCCAAAACCCTTTAGTCAAATCGATGCTACTAATAAAGTTGGCCTTCCCCATCCTTTCCAGTAGATCGTCTAAACATGGCATAGGATAGGTGTCCGTCTGGGTCACTTTATTTAACCTCCTATAGTCTACACAAAACCTAATTGTTTTGTCAGGCTTCTGCACTAAAACTATAGGTGAAGCCCAAGAGCTAACCGATGGAGCAATAATCCCTAGGTCCAACATTTCCCTAATTTCTTTTTCAATACATTCATTAATTCTCCCCGTAACCCTGTAGGGTGGAGATACAATAGGAGTAGCATCACCGGTGTTTATTCGATGCTGGACTCCTTGGACCTTTCCTGGCAAGTCCGAGAATATGTCCCTATATTTACTTAAAACCTCTACAACCTCTCTTCTCTGAGGTTGGGACAACTCTACATTCATATCTACCCGATCTAAATTCCTGTACTGTTCACAATCACCCTCCCAAAAGGAAAAGGGACCGGATTCCTCTTCTGAAACAACAAAACATACATTTGCAGATCTTACAACATAAGGCTTCAACATATTTACATGGACTCTTCTTTCTACATTGGATTGTTCATCAAAAATATCATAGTTTATGTGATTGTGTCTTCTGATGATCTTCCATGGTCCAGACCAATCCAATTGAAGCTTGTTGGCCTTGTTGGGAGATAAAAATAAAACTTCATCTCCAATGTTGAAGACCTTTGGTTTAGCAGTAGAGTCATAATAGTCTTTCTGTTTCTGCTGAGCCGCAAGCAAATGTTCTTGAGCAATGTCTCTAGCCAGCTGCATTGTTGCTTGAAGATCTCTTAAATACTCCGTCACTGGAACAGGATCCGTCGCCGGACTTTCTTCCCAATATTCTCTTAACAGATCTAACGGACCACGAGCTTTCCTTCCATACAGCAATTCAAATGGACTGTAGCCGGTGCTGTCATGAGGGACGGTCCTGTAGGCGAACAGCAGTTGTTGCAATTTGACGTCCCAGTCATATGGCCTTTCCTGACTGTAAGACTTTATCATTTTGACTAAAGTCTTGTTCATATTCTCAACCAGTCCATTTGTCTGCGGATGATATGCTGTGGAAGTCAGGTGTCTAATTCCACATAACTCCAGCAACTTCGACATAAGCTTGGAAGTAAACTGTGTTCCCAAATCCGAGACCAGTTCTCTGGGATATCCAGTTCTTCCCCAAATGGACAGCAGGGCATTTGCAATTGTAGTTGTTTCGATGTTAGTCAGAGCTACAGCCTCTGGATATCTTGTGGCGTAGTCAATCATGGTTAAAATGTAACGGTAACCACGTCTGCTTGGTTTACAGAGAGGACCTACAATGTCAATGCCTACTCTGTAAAATGGTTCTCCAATTATTGGCATAGGGATCAATGGAGCTTTAACTTTATCCCTTCCAGTGCTCAATCTCTGGCAGATGTCACAGGATTGGCAAAACTCTTTGATCCTCTGGAACATGCCAGGCCAATAAAAGTTTTTAGTGATCCTCTTCGTGGTTTTTCTTATGCCCAAATGTCCACCTTGAGGGTTTTCGTGTGCCACCCTCATCAGCTGTTCTCTAAAACCTTGAGGCACTACGATTTGACTATATGTCACCGATCTTTCTGTCGAGTTTACACTTTTGGACTCTCTATATAAGACACCATTCCTCAGTATAAACTCGGAGGGCTGTTCTTCTGCCAATATTGTGGGGTTTTGAGCTAAAGCAAATAGAGGTTTCAGAGATTCATCGGCTCTCTGTTCCTGCCGAATCTCCTCAACTCCTCCCGTCTTCTTAACAAGCTCAGCAACTGTAGCACTGGCTTCTGGGCTCTCATCCCCATCTTGTTGGATGGCAAAACACAGGGCTTTCTGTTCAGGGCTTTCATTGTTACATTCTTTCTCCCCACACGCCATCTTACAGTATTTAATCTCCTCAGCCAAATCATTTCCAATTAAACATTGGTATGGTATGTCAGGACTGACTGCAAAATCCCACATACCCTTCCATCCTTCATATTCTATTGGCAAAGTCACGACTGCTGTCGGAATCGCAGGACCTAAGCCTTTTAATCTTACTTCAGAGGTTGGCTGCTGAAATCTCTGAGGTATTATTTCGGGGTGCACTATGCATATTTCGGAACCTGTATCTCTAAGTCCTTTCCTGTCTTTGTTATCAATATAAATGGTTTCTAAGTAATCCTTAGATGGGCTGCCTGACAGGATGAACAAACATTGTTTCTCTTGAGGCTCTGAGCTTGAACTCTCCTTTGCAACAGTATCCGGTTCTGCCTTTGGTGTTTCTTTCATTTTATTTATAAAGAGGGTTGTTTTCTCATTCCTTAACAGGGGACATTGATATTTTATATGATCCAATTTTCCACATTGATAGCACTGTCATTTTACCTCAGGAGCAGTTGGCCTTATTACACTCTGCCTCCTATAGATGGTGTTTTCTATGTCAGAGCCCTTTTCATGCTGTGGGCGCGTTTGTTGTGGATAAAATGGCTGCCTGTTTGTTCTTTTGTCCCCTGGCAGATCTTCCCTTTTAAATCCTTCTTTCAAGGTTATTATTTGATCTGCCATACCCGCTGCCTCTACAATCGTGGATGGCTTGCGATCTTGAATCACCCAACGAATTTCATAAGGAACTAATTGGAAAAATTGTTCCAGCTTCAAAAGTTCCCTCAGCTGTTGATAATCTTCTACCTCAGACGTCTTTATCCAACTATCGAACAGTTGAGACAATCTAGAGGCCACCTGAGCAAAACTTTGTGTTTTATCTTTCTTCAACGTCCTGAACTTAAATCTATAATATTCAGGAGACAATCTATATTCCTGTTGAATCTGTTTCTTAAACAGATCATAGTCTCTACAAGACTCCTCAGGCATCTGTCCATATATCTGTAAAAGCTTCTCACTTATCTGAGGCCTTAGGTATATCATCCATTTGTCTTTAGCCAACCCAAAATCCTGACAACATCTCTCAAAAGATATAAGGAATTTCTCTGGGTCATCTCCTTTTGTAAATTTTGGGAATTTCTTTGTCAAATCTGGGGTATCCACTCCAGATCTCCCTTCCTGGACAACACTGGATGTTTGTGCCAAAGCCAATCTTTGTTTTTCTAGCTCAAACTCCATTCTCTTCAATTCTAACTCCTGTTCTCTCTCTCTCTCTCTCTTTGTCTTTCCTCCATCTCCAATCGTTTCATCTCTAACTTGTATTTAAAAGCCATTTCTGACATAGGCATTGGCTCCATTTCTGCCTCAGAGCCCGAACTTTCTCCTTGGTCTCCCTCTCTTTCTTCAGCTAGCTTTCTCTGCCGCCTGGTAGCCATTTTTCAGCAACTTTTACCTCACAACTTATTTTAAAATTAAACTTAAGGCACTCGATCAGTTGTTACTCGAATCCCGTCGTCTGCCACCAAAAATGTAACGAAGCCTCCCAGCTGCTGGCACCAAATTATGTAAAGAAGTACTATTTCCACTGAATGTGAGGAAGTACTAATTTTCCTTGATGCCAACAATATTTGTAAGGAACCTTCTTTTAGATATCAATTAAGCTGCCACCAATATGTTTAGAGACGCTGGTTTATGTCTCTGTTTATCCTTAGTTGTGTTGTGAGGTGACGTTGGTAGTGTGGAATGCACCAAGCATAAAAGCAATGGAGGAGGCAGGTTTGAAATACAAAGAGAACAAGTTTTATTGTTAACAGAACGTAATTGTTGCAGTTTTGAGAATTTGAACTTGGCACAAGGCTTGATGTTACAAAATGGCTGGTTTGAGATACATTCAAGCTTCTGATGTTACAATTCTATAAACTCCTTCTTTAGTGAAGTGCTTTTATTACTTCAGAGTTCCCTATTGTGAATATCCACATTGTTTGTCCTATACTCGGATCAAACCACTGATCACCAGTCTTTCCTTACTGGCGATCCTTAAAACCCCTTCTGTTAGATTCTTTTAACCTAAGCAATCTAACAAGGTAACACCTTCAGCTCTCTTGCTGAAGAAATATTCACAAATCCTAAGAACTAACTGAATTCTCACAGCTTCACAACCCAGAGCCCTAACTGACTCTGATCCTCTTCCCCGGGTCTCATCCACCGGACTGTATATTAACTGTCGCTTTCAAACCTTTTATTCCTTAAACTCCGCCCACCTCCTCTGAGGCCTTGTTACCATGGCAACCTATCTCTTACAGTTAGGCCATAGCAACTAATGTAAACCCTAAATACAGTTTAAACACAGTACATTAAACACTCTATAATAAACATTTCTCTACAGCTTCCTTCCCGGCTTTTCTAGTTGCAAGGGCCAAGTGCTATCGCGAATACCTAAGAAAGGCAGGGGACTGAAGATGGACACATTGACAAGAAGGAAACATTCAACCGACGAGATGGTTATTGAAACACCCACAGATGCTTCAACCAGCTGTGAGATGGCAGGACCTCCTCCTTATTCATCAGTTCGAAAGACTCTACGTTCAGATCCTGATGTCCTTCCAAGTACCTCTGATACTACTTGTTATGAAGAGGAGGGCGAGGAGGCGGACGTGTCTGAGGAATGGGAGGAAGACAATATAGAATCTGCTTCCACCACAGGAATTACTGATCAAGAGGACTGCATGCTGCTGGAGGGCGAGCCACAGAAACAACCAACAATCCCTTCCACAAACACCGACAGTCGAAACACGAGCATGAGTACATCTGAAGTGCGTAGTAGGGGTAGGCCGAGATCGCTCCTATGGGATCATTACGACATCCATAATCAGAGGGCCACTTTGGCAGTTTGCAGGCATTGCGGTGTGAGCATCAGCAGAGGAAAAGATATGAGGCATCTTGCCACAACAGGGCTAAGGATGCACATTAAGAGACACCACCCAAATGTGAAGTTGGACGCAGTTGAAGTCACCAGCACATGCAGCAGTAAACAGAGCAATCCAAACACACCAACAGGCCCCATGCAGAAAACCATCGATGCTTGGGGCGTGCATGTTACAAGGGTGAGATCTGGATTTAAGCCGCCATCAGTGAAGGAAATAACACGTCGCCTGGGAGAGATGATGGCTCTGGACCACCAGCCCTTCCGTATGGTGGAACGGGAAGGTTTCCACCGATTTGTTCACCTCCTGGCACCATGGTACAATATCCCAAGTCGCAGAACTTTCCCTCGAACAGTCATTCTCGCTTTGTTCGAGGGATGCAAGCAACGTCTCAGAACCCTGTTGAACAAGTCACAACCTGTCCATGTACATTTCACCTCAGACATCTGGACGAGCAAGGGAGGAGGGCATTCCTATTTGTCCCTGACCGCTCACTGGTGGGAGATGGAGGGTTGCCTAGACTCGGGTCATCGTTGGGCACTCCTGTCCCTTGAGGTGATAGATACGGATCACAGGGCCGACACCATTTCTGAGTACTTGCAAGAGATGATGAGAGACTGGATGTGGCATACTCATTCTGGTGGTACTAACTCGGGATTCATGGTCACAGACGCAGGAAGGAACATGATCGAAAGTGCCGGCTTCACAAACGTAACATGCATGGCGCACTTGCTGCATAACTGCGTAAAAGATGGCTTCAAGGGGCCCGATGAGAACAGCGCCACTGCGGTCTCTCAACTCATTGAGCGCTGCCGCAGAATCGCGGGCTTCTTCCACCGTAGCTCTAAGTCCGCAAAACTGCTGCGTGACGGGCAAATCCTGGAGTGCCTCTCACAACACCGGTTACTGCAGGATGTCCCCACCCGCTGGAACTCCACCTACATCATGTTGGAGCGCATGGTGGAGCAACAGAGGGCAGTCCACGCTGTCTCGCTGTCAATTACGGCTCCGATAAACAAGCTGGTCCCCAACAACCAGGAGTGGATGAACATCACTCAGCTGGTTGAGATCCTAGAACCATTCAAACTGGCCACCGAAAAACTTTCAGGACAGAAAGCACTACTCAGCCATGTGGTCCCAGTCATCTTGCGTTTGAAGAGCCATTTGGAGTCGCTGTGTGGACAAAGTACATTGCAGTGTATGGCTGGGCCCTTGACTCCACAGGCCCAGGAGGTGGTCAGAAAGTTGACTTTCGCCCTCCGTAAATGTCTTCTACCGTTGACGGAGAGTAAGACTAATGTTTTGGCAGCACTCTGCGACCCTTGCATCAAGGACTCTGTCTGCCCCAAAGAACTGCCAAAGTGGAAGGCCGAATTTCTCTCGCTCGTGAGAGAAGAATACTCTCGGAGGGTGGGGGAACGCTCAGAGCAAATTCCTTCTGCCGTTACTCCCCAAAACACCAGCGGTTACGGCAGCACCGATAACATTAGTCCCACCTTGCCACCTACCAGGGATGAAGGAAGAGCACTGCAGCTGAAAAAGAGGAGAGCGGAGCATTTCATAACCGACAGTATCATTTTGATGGCAGGGAAAGGAACATCTTTGTCGGCCCAGGCGGCAAAGATGGACTCGGCAGAGTTCTCTGTCAATCGGTACTTTGAGGAGCCTCAGGAGATTGTACACAGAGTGAGAGGGTCTTCAGCCTGGCAGGAGATGTCATCACCCTCCAACGTACCTCGCTCGACCCCCTTGCGGTGGAAAAGGTGGTCTTCTTTAAGGCCAACTTGCCAGTTTTGGGCTACCCGGAGATAGATTTCGACAGCAACCCTTGCTCCGTGCCGTAGATCACCTTAGTTGCTTTGTGCTTTGTGTTGCCTTAAATTACCACTGCCTGCTGAATGCGGGAACATTGTCCTGATGTGTACTACTTTGCTTTGTGCTTTGTGTTGCCTTACATTACCACTGCCTGCTGAATGTGGGAACATTGTCCTGATGTGTACTACTTTGCTTTGTGCTTTGTGTTGCCTTACATTACCACTGCCTGCTGAATGCGGGAACATTGTCCTGATGTGTACTACTTTGCTTTGTGCTTTGTGTTGCCTTACATTACCACTGCCTGCTGAATGCGGGAACATTGTCCTGATGTGTACTACTTTGCTTTGTGCTTTGTGCTGCCTTACATTACCACTGCCTGCTGAATGCGGGAACATTGTCCTGATGTGTACTACTTTGCTTTGTGTTGCCTTAAATTACTACTCCCTGCTGAATGTGGGAATATTGTCCTGATGTGTACTTTGCTTTGTGTTGCCTTAAATTACTACTGCCTGCTGAATGAGGGAACATTGTCCTGATGTGTACTTTGCTTTGTGTTGCCTTAAATTACTACTACATTCCTTGTCAAAGCCCAGCTTGACTTCCCCTTTCCTCATGATGTGGCCAAAGTACTCCTGTCTGCTTCCCCCAACTCCCTTTCGTACACCCTTTCCCCAGTCGGGCATCGCCTTTGAGGTGCCCGGAAAAGAGGCACTCCTCAACTCCTGTGTGTACGCTCCCCCCCCCAACTCCCTTTGATACATACACCCTTTCCCCAGTCGTTCCCGGCCAGTCCCTTTTCAGCCTGTTGGGCCTCTCCTCTGGGGTGCCCGGAAAAGAGGCACTCCTCTACTCCTGTGTGTACACTTCCCCCCAACTCTCAAGTCCCTTTCATACACCCTTTCCCCAGTTGTTCCCTGCCGGTCCCCTTTCTGCCTGTTGGGCTTCGCCTCTGGAGTGCCCAGAAAAGAGGCACTCCTCTACTCCAGTGTACACTAAAATAACTATTGCCTGCTGTATGCGGGAACATTGCTCTTGTAAATCATCCCCATTCTAAAAAAAAAAAATATTTCCAAAAAAAAAAAAAACACTGCACATTTGCACATACTTCTTATATTCTTTAAAAAAAATAAATACTGAAAAAAAGGAATACACTGCACATTTGCACAATTGTTGTCGGCAAGCATTTTGATGATTTTCTTTTTAAAATTTTTTTCCTGCTAAATAGTTCTTTTATTCTTAAAAATTTTTTAAAATATTTCCAAAAAAAGATAACACTTCTGCACATTTGCCCTGTGGCTGTTTTTGCCCGGCTACAGGGCAAGCATTTCATTTGTGTAGTTCCAACCAGTGCGGCCCATATTGACTTGCCCATGGCCTCCTGTGGTGGATGGTTAGTTAGCATCGTTTTCTCTGCCGTCCCTCTCGCTCGCTCAAATGGAAATTTGACTTTGCCATGGCCTTTCATACACACTTTTCCCTCCTCTTTACCTCCCTTAACTCCCTGTCATACACCCTTTCCCCATACACCTTTCCTCCGGTATCTGATTGTCTTCAAACCTCCGACTTTCGTTCTTGATTAATGCAAGCGGCCAGCTTTGACCACACTATTTTTTCCAAAGTAAACACTTCGGTCCTCCACATTTTCATGGAAGCACTTCTTTTTATTGATGATTTTAATGGCGACTTTTAGGCAAGTTTTTTCAAAGTAAACGCTTCGGACCACAGGGACACTCATTTAAGAGCACGGGGGGAGCGCCGAGAGGCAGGGGCTGGGACTGGCGTCATCGTCGTCGTCTCCTCCTCTTCCCTCAGCAGCATCCTCCCTGTCATACACCCTTTCCCCATACACCTTTCCTCCGGTATCTGATCGTCTTCAAACCTCCGACTTTCGTTCTTGATTAATGCAAGCGGCCAGCTTTGACCACATTAATTTTTTCAAAGTAAACGCTTCAGTCCTCTACATTTTCATGGAAGCACTTCTTATTGATGATTTTAATGGCGACTTTTAGGCAAGTTTTTTCAAAGTAAACGCTTCGGACCACAGGGACACTCAGTTAAGAGCACGGGGGGAGCGCCGAGAGGCAGGGGCTGGGACTGGCGTTAGCTCGCCTCGCAGCAGACCGCCAGCTCGATCCCAAAATCCATTTAGCTTTCACTGCAGGCAAGCAGGCAAGCATTCCCGGAGCCCCTTCCCACAGCCCCTGCCCGCACACACACACACCTGCTGTCTGCAGGGACATTGGCCCTTTGGGGTCCAGCACTTATTGAAAATCAATTTTACTTTGCTTTCTGTTTCCTCGAAAGACTTAGGCTTGGCCAGTTTCATTCAGTAATTTTGTATTTTGTCAATGATTTGTATTTAAATTATTTTACAATCGAATATAGAGCCATTTTGTAATAGTTTGAGGATCAATGAAGAATCAAATTAATGACTCCAAGTTTTGTAATTGTTTTGTTACTTTTTTGTATCTCTGATGCAAGTGTTACAATCTCCGTTTCTCTTCCCTCCTGAACCACTACGTGATCGTTAGTTCTGAAATCTGTAATCATCTTTCCCATCTTCTGATGCATTACAAAGTTCTGTGTTATGTGCGCTGTCATCCGGAATTACTCTGATTGCCTCACATCACCTTATGTGTAAAATTCCTGGGTGGCCTCCTAATTTCTTTTTGTTTATAAAAAAAGTACTCCTAAGAAACTAGTTTTCCTAACGCTTTAGTAGTATGGTACCCAGAGGGTTGTGTCTGCTTGGCTGCTTTCTGTAGGCAAGTTCTTTTTTCGCAAGCACGATTTCTTGCAGGGCAGTTCTGTGAGTCGTCTCTTGCCGTTTCGGAAAATGTACAAATTCTCTGGTTTGAAATGTCTTCTTGGCTGCTGTGTGTAGGCCAGTACTTCATCCCGTGTTACAATGCAATGCAATGCAATGCAATGCAATGCAATGCAATGCAAATTGCCATCCCAAATACAAGCACTGCAATTACTCTGGAACCCTCCCCCCCCAACTCCCTTTCCTACAAACTTTCCCCAGTTGTTCCCTGCCGGTCCCCTTTCAGCCTGTTGGGCATCGCTTCTGGAGTGCACGGAAAAGAGGCACTCCTCTACTCCTTTGTGTACGCTTCCCCCCCAACTCCATAAAAAAATGAATGCATAGCCAGGAAAATTATTTTGCAATATATATATAAATTCATAGTCAGGAAACTTATTTTACATACATATTTTTTCATACACCCTTTCCCCAGTCGTTACTGGCCAGTCCCCTTTCAGCCTGTTGGGCATCGCCTCTGGAGTGCCCGGAAAAGAGGCACTCCTCTACTCCTGTGTACGCTTCCCCCCCCCCAACTCCCTTTCATACACCCTTTCCCCAGTCGTTTCCTGCCGGTCCCCTTTCAGCCTGTTGGGCATCGCCTCTGGAGTGTCCGGAAAAGAGGCACTCCTCTACTCCTGTGAGGGTGAGCATTTTGTTAATTTTCCATTTTTAAATATTCTAAAAATATTCTAAAAAAAGAAAAGTGCGCTCCTTTTGCCAACACAAAGTGCTATAAGACAGTGCTCGTTTCGGAAAATGTACAAATTCTCTCGTTTGAAATGTCTTCTTGGCTGCTGTGTGTAGGCCCCCGAACTCCCTTTCATACACCCTTTCCCCAGTCGTTTCCTGCCGGTCCCCTTTCAGCCTATTGGGCATCGCCTCTGGGGTGCCCAGAAAAGAGGGCGCCTGCGTAGGGCATTCATAACAAGGGAGCCATCATTCCCTACCACCCCTGGGGTTGTCATTTGTGCACTTTGCTTTCACAGCATTTCTTCCCATCTTTCCCCTGTAATTCCCTGCCGGTCCCCTTTCAGCCTGTTGGGCATCGCCTCTGGGGTGCTCAGAGAAGAGGCACTCCTCTACTCCTGTGTACGCTTCCCCCCCCCAACTCCCTTACCCATAAACAAACTACCTACCTCATACAAAAAAACCCCACAAAAAAACCCACAAAAAAAACTTATGAAAAACCCATTAAAAATGAAGGGACTTATATTTTTATATTTATTAGAGAAAACAGCTGCTATTATTTATTTATTTAATTATTTAAAAAAGGAAAACAAAAAACTGCTGCTATTATTTATTTATATATTTATTTACTTTACAAAAAACCCCACATAACACAAGAAATAAATCCACAAAAAACCCACAAGAAAACCTGAAAAAACCACAACCCCCCCCCCAAAAAACAAAAAAACACCCACAAAAAACCCACAAAAATGTATTAGAGAACAGCTGCTTTTATTCATTTATTTAATTATTTAAAAAAGGAAAACAAAAAAACTCGCCAAAAACTGCTGCTATTATTTATTTATATATATTTATTTAATTAATTAATTTAAAAAACAAAAAAACGTAACCCCACAAAAAACAAGAAATAAATCCCCCAAAAAACAAAACAAAAAAACAAAAAAACCCCATAAGAAAACCAAAAAAAACCCACAAAAGAACCCACAAAAAAACCACAAAAAACCCCACCCAAAAAACAAACCAAAAAAAAGGACTTTGCTTTGTGTTGCCTTAAATTACTACTGCCTGCTGAATGCAGGAACATTGCCCGTATTTATCACCATGTGTACTTTTGCTTTTTTTAAAAAATACTGTAAAAAAAGGAATACACTCCACATTTGCACAGTTGTCGTGTGTCCTGTGGCTGTTTTTGCCCCACTATTTGTATTTTTATTTTAACAGGGCAAGCATTTAGATAATTTTACTGCTAAAAAATATTTCTTTAATTAAAAAAAATTAAAAAATATTGCCCCACTACAGGGCAAGCATTTTGATAATTTTCTGCTAAATATTTCTTTTATTCTAAAATTTTTTAAAAAAAGTATTTCAAAAAAAATTAAACACCGCACATTTGCACATACTTCTTTTATTCTTTAAAAAAAATACTGAAAAAAAGGAATACACTGCACATTTGCACAGTTGTTGTCGGCATGCATTTCGATTATTCCTTATTATTTTTAGTTTACCTTTCCCCAGTTGTTCCCTCCCTCCTCCTGGAACTCCAATCTGTCTGCTATCCACCCATAACAAACTTCCCTCTTTACCTCCTTTGTCTCCGGGCAACTACTGCTTCATTACTGGGTGAGTGTGGATCGCTTGGATCTATCGGCGGAGGATGTACCTTGATGGTACAACCATCACATTTCTCTAATGAATAAGAGTCATAAGACCCTTGGTGAAGAAAATCATGTCTCATCCCAGATTTGCCTCCTGAATAACCATCATCCTCAGCTTTAAGGGTGTTAGTGGATCTTACTTGCTCACAGTTTGCAAACTGATTGCACTCTATGAATCTGTGCTCTGTTCGACATTCCTTGATGAGTTACCTTTTTGTCTTTTTTTTGTGTTTCCCGATATAAGGAGTGCTGCATAAATTCACTTAAAGGCTTCCTTGTCTTCCTCGTTCGTGGTGTTACAAATTGACATTTATTAAAAACTACATTGGGGACATGGCGCAAGCAGGATTACTTGAGAAAGGCATAATGTTACAAAGGTGTTCTTTATCGGTTATCAGTTCGTGAAGGTACTGCAAATAAAATCCCATTATGCATTGTTAATCATTCTCCACTCGTCCCCTGAATGTAGAGTGGGTTATGTTAGCTCTGTGCGCCAAGTTCGATCTTGCTCTGCCACTGCTAAGAACAGTGGATTTTCAAAAAGGGCTGGACCAAAATGGGCCACAAAGGCCGCAGACAGTCACTGGTTGTAACTACCTTGAGTTAACAGAAAAGCAAAGAACACTGGATTTCCAAAACACACTTATTGCCAGGGAGAAATCCCCTTGGCACCAAAAAAGAGGAACAGCATCTGCCATTTTGGAAATGACTTCCACCAGTTTAGGAAAAAAAAGAAAGGAAATTATTTTGTTGTAATGATTTAAAAGTAATTTGTAATTGTTTATAAATATTTTTAAAAAAACAATAATAATAATAATAAAATATCAATGTAACCCTATGCTTCCCCTCCCAAAAAAAAGCTCCCTGTGAGATGGCGGATGATGCTTCGATTTAGAAAATACACTTCCGGGTTTGAAAAAAACATCAATATCGTTGTGTTATCATTATCAAAAAAATAACTAAATACGAAAATAACGAACGAAAAAGCCCAGCCCGATTACGCCATGGGCATATTTATACCCTGACCTCCTGTACAGCCAGAGATTCTTTGGGGTGTCATCACAGCATTGGTTGACAAAGATAAGAGGAAGAAACCAGGCACCATCCCTGCAGAGGAGCGGTCATTCAGACGCAACGTAAGCATGTGCTTACAGTCTGTCTCACTGTCTCACTGCCTCACTGGGGGACGGTTGATATACTGTGAAAGATAAGTGCACACCATGACACTCCCGGGGGGCACTGACCAATGTCCCCCCGGGAGGGCATGGGAGAAGGCCGGGAAGGGTATTGGCCTACACCCAGTAATCAAGCAAAAGGCGGCCAATCCCGGGGGGCCAGGGTCAAGAGCCCCCCCTGAAAGGATTTGGAGAATGCCGGGAAGGGAATTGGCCTTCAGAAAGCAGGCAGCCAGCCATTCCCGGGGGCCAGGGTCAAGCCCCCCCCCCCGGGAGGTCGTACAGTCGGTCTCACAGAGGGACGGCTGGGATTAGAAGCTGTGACAAATAAGTGCACAGCATGACACTCCCGGGGGGGGGGGTGTGAATGTCCAATGCCCCCCCCCGGGAGAACTTACAGTCTGTCTCATTGGGGGATGGCTGATATGCTGTGAAAGATCAGTGCACACACCATGACACTCCCGGGGGGCACTGACCAATGTCCCCCCGGGAGGGCATGGAGGGCATGGGAGAAGTCCGGGAAGGGTATTGGCCTACACCCAATAATCAAGCAGCAGGTGGCCAATCCTGGGGGCCCAGGGTCAAGAGCCCCCCCCCCCGGGAGGACTTACAGTCTGTCTCACTGGGGGACGGCTGAGATGCTGTGAAAGATGCAGTGAAAGATGCTGTGAATGTCCAATGCCCCTCCCGGGAGGGCATGGAGAAGGCCAGGAAGGTTTTGGCCTTCTCACAGCAGGCCAAAAGGCAGCTGTTTGGGCACCAGCGGGGGTCTCCTATGGGGCCTTGCTAGGCCGAGCCGCCGCGGAGAGGAGCAGCGATGGCGTCGGCAACGACAACAGGCCCCTGGCAGCAACAGCGTCGCCGTCTCTTCTTTTCCTCCTCCTTCCTCCTCCTCCGTCGTCGTTGTCGTCTTCTCCTCTTCCCTCAGCAGCATCCTTCCTGTCATACACCCTTTCCCCAGTCGTTCCCTGCCGGTCCCCTTTCAGCCTGTTAGGCATCGCCTCTGGAGTGCCCGGAAAAGAGGCTCCCCCCCTACTCTTTCCCCTGTCATTACCGGCTGCCCTGCGGTTGTCATGTGTGCATTTAGCTTTCACAGTATCTCTGCCGTCCCTTTCGCCCGCTTAAATGGAAATTTGACTTTGCATGGCAGTGAGACAAAAATTCCTCTTTACCTCCCTTAACTCCCTGTCATACACCCTTTCCCCATACACCTTTCCTCCGGTATCTGATCGTCTTCAAACCTCTGACTTTCGTTCTTGATTAATGCAAGCGGCCAGCTTTGACCACACTAATTTTTTCAAAGTAAACGCTTCGGTCCTCTACATTTTCGTGGAAGCACTTCTCTTTATTGATGATTTTAATGGCGACTTTTAGGCAAGTTTTTTCAAAGTAAACGCTTCGGACCACAGGGACACTCAGTTAAGAGCACGGGGGGAGGGCCGAGAGGCAGGGGCTGGGACTGGCGTTAGCTCGCCTCGCAGCAGACCGCCAGCAAGCATTTTGTTGATTTTTATTTTTAACAATTTATTTTAGCGTTATATAATAATTTTATTTAATTAAAAAAATTACCCAAAAAAAATTACAAATAAAAATTACAAATAATTGTAAATAAGTAGTTAGTACTTTAGTAGTGTAGTGTTCATCCTTTGTTGTGGTTGCCAAGGGGATTTATCCCTGGCAATCAGTGCTTTTTGGAAACTACTTTTTTACTTACTTTATTTACTTATTGCAGTGTATCATTTTGTAATACAGCGCCCCACTGTTTTCCTGCCCTCAGTGCCCCACTGTTTTCCTGCCCTTCTTGAAAATCAATTCAGGAAAATCAATGTGGGAACATTGAAAATCAAGTTTACTTTGCTTTGTGTTGCCACACAGTGATGTTCTCAGAAGTTTCCTTTGTCTTTGGATGACATATGCATGGCTGACGCCTGGTTTCTTCCTCTTCTCTTTGACCTCCCAAACGGTGTTTGTTTTCTCCTCCGATCGAATGCTGCAGCATATCTACAGCATGGCCACTGTATTCTTGGCTTCAATCTCTCTGTGCCCCTGTTTTCTTTCCTTTTTCCCCTTTCAGCCTGTTGGGCATCGCCCCTGGGGTGCCCGGAAAAGAGGCACTCCTCTACTCCTGTGTGTACGCTTCCCCCCCCCCCCAACTCCATAAAAAAATGAATGCATAGCCAGGAAAATTATTTTGCAATATATATATAAATTCATAGTCAGGAAACTTATTTTACATACATATTTTTTCATACACCCTTTCCCCAGTCGTTACTGGCCAGTCCCCTTTCAGCCTGTTGGGCATCGCCTCTGGAGTGCCTGGAAAAGAGGCACTCCTCTACTCCTGTGTATGCTTCCCCCTCCCCCAACTCCCTTTCATACACCCTTTCCCCAGTCGTTACCGGCTGCCCCTTGCAGGCAGTCTCACTGGAGCACGACTGATATGCTGTGTCCCCCTTGGCAGAGAGACACTACCGGGGGGTCAATGACCCCCCCCGGGAGGACTTGGTTAAGGCTGGGAAGGGTATTATTGGCCTTTGACTCCTTAACTGTTGGGCATTGCCTCTGGGGTGCCCGGAAAAGAGGCACTCCTCTACTCCACAACTCTCTGCTCTACGCGTGCAACTGCTATGGCATGCCCATCCCTCCCAGAATTGACCACAATAAAGGAACGTACTCCTGAATGTTTACGGAGTGCCATTGACCCCTCCCTTTTTTCTCATGCCAGCTGTAAGTCCCCATCCCTGACCTATACGGTCACCCTCTTTTTTTCCCCGTCCTGGACAAAAATTCCTCTTTACCTCCTTTGTCTCCGGGCAACTACTGCTTGTTTACTGTGTGAGTCTGGATCATATCATATAATACCTCTATATGTTGTCTATCCTGTCTGTTTAATGGCATTGAACGTTTGCTGTGTATGTGTTCTGTAATCCTCCCTGAGTCCCCTTCGGAATGAGAAGGGCCGAATATCAATGCTGTAAATATATACATATTATACACATACATGCATACATAATTATAATAATTTAGAATTATAATAGGCTTTGCTATAGCATAGAGAAAAGAGGGAATTGATAAGGATTAGGAGTGGTAATAGCTTCCAGTTTCAATTTTCCATGAAGATATATCCTTATCTGACTGTTCTTCACACTGTCCTTTGAAGCTGTTTTGATATTTACTAGTTTCTGATTTTAAAACCTTTGTGTTTTAAAACAACTGGGTGAAACAGCTTTTGTTTCACCAAAGACAAATGTGCAGCAGTGTTTTCTTTTTGAAAAAATATTTTTTAATTTTTTTTAAGAATAAAAGAAATATTTAGCAGTAAAAGTTTAAAAAAAGAAAATTATCAAAATGCTTGCCCTGTAGTGGGGCAAAAACAGCCACAGGACACACAACAACTGGGTGAAACAGCTTTTGTTTCACCAAAGACAAATGTGAAGACGTTTACGGATGGCGAAAGTCAACTTTCTGACCACCTCCTGGGCCTGTGGAGTCAACAGGGGCCCAGCCATAGATTGCAATGTACTTTGTCCACCCAGCGACTTACCAAAAAAAAGGCTGTAGTGATCTACGGGTCCGTGCTATCAAAATCAATCTGAGGATAGCCCAAAACTGGCAAGTTGGCCTTCAAGAAGACCAGCTTTTCCACAGCAAGGGGGTCGAGCGAGTTACGTTGGAGGGTGACGATTGCAATGTACTTTGTCCACCCAGCGACTCCAAATGCCTCTTCAAACGCAGGACGACAGGGACCACATGACTGAGTAGTGCTTTCTGTGCTGAAAGATGTTCGGTGGCTAATTTGAATGGTTCTAGGAACTCGACCAGCTGAGTGATGGTCATCCACTCCTGGTTGTTGGGGACCAGCTTGTTTATCGGAGCCTCAATTGATAGTGAGACAGCGTGGACTGCCCTCTGTTGCTCCACCATGCGCTCCAACATGATGTAGGTGGAGTTCCAGCAGGTGGTGACATCCTGCAGTAACCGGTGTTGTGGGAGGCACTCCAGTTTTGCGGACTTAGAGCTACGGTGGAAGAAGCCCACGATTCTTCGGCAGCGGTGAATGCGTTGAGTGACGGCGGTGGCGCTGTTCTCATCGGGCCCTTTGAAGCCATCTTTTACAAAGTTATGCAGCAAATGCACCATGCATGTTACATTTGAGAAGCCGGCACTTTCGACCGCCCGGATCATGTTCCTTCCTGCGTCTGTGACCATGAATCCCGAGTTAGTACCACCGGAATGAGTATGCCGTATCCAGTCTCTCATCATCTCTCGCAAGTACTCATCACTCGAACAAATCTGCAATGACTGTTCGAGAGAAAGTTTTGCGATTCGGGATATTGTATTGTACCATGGTGCCAGGAGGTGAACTGAACAAATCAGCGAAAACCTTCCCGTTCCACCATACTGCATGATTGCATGTTGCCTGGAAGGCAAAAAGGCAGCCAACCCTGGGGGGCCAGGGTCAAGAGCCCACCCCGGGAGGACTTACAGTCTGTCTCACTGGGGGACGGCCGATATGCAGTGAAAGGGAAGTGCACACCATGACACTCCCGGGGGGGGGGGCTGACCAATGTCCCCCCAGGAGGGCATGGGAGGGAGAAGGCCGGGAAGGGTATCGGCCTTCTCTCAGCAGACAAAAAGGCAGTCAATCCCGGGGGGGCAGGGTCAAGAGCCCACCCCGGGAGGACTTACAGTCTTTCTCACTGGGGGACGGCCGATATGCAGTGAAAGGGAAGTGCACACCATGACACTCCTGGGGGGGGGGGGGCTGACCAATGTCCCCCCGGGAAGGCATGGGAGGGAGAAGGCCAGGAAGGGTATCGGCCTTCTCTCAGCAGACAAAAAGGCAGTCAATCCTGGGGGAGGCAGGGTCAAGAGCCCACCCCGGGAGGAATTACAGTCTGTCTCACTGGGGGATGGCTGATATTCAGTGAAAGGGAAGTGCACACCATGACACTCCCGGGGGGCCCCTGACCAATGTCCCCCCCCGGGAGGGCATGGGAGGGAGCAGGCCGGGAAGGGTATCGGCCTTCTCTCAGCAGACAAAAAGGCAGTCAATCCCGGGGGGGCAGGGTCAAGAGCCCACCTCGGGAGGACTTACAGTCTGTCTCACTGGGGGATGGCCGATATGCAGTGAAAGGGAAGTGCACACCATGACACTCCCGGGGGGGGGGGCTGACCAATGTCCCCCCGGGAGGGCATGGGAGGGAGCAGGCCGGGAAGGGTATCGGCCTTCTCTCAGCAGACAAAAAGGCAGTCAATCCCAGGGGGGGGCAGGGTCAAGAGCCCACCCCTGGAGTACTTACAGTCTGTCTCACTGGGATACGGCAGAAATGCTTGGAAAGATGCAGTGAAAGATGCTTAGAATGTCCAATTCCCCCCCCCCCCCCCGGGAGGGCATGGAGGGCCAGGAAGGGCCAGGAAGGTTTTGGCCTTCTCACAGCAGCAATGACATCACAGCACAGCACAGCAGCAGGATGACATCAACAATGGGTCCAAAATTACTCTTTACCTCCCATAACTTCCTGTCATACACCCTTTCCCCTGTCATACCCTGCCAGTCCCCTTTCAGCCTGTTGGGCATCGCCTCTGGGTGCCCGGAGAAGAGGCAGTCCTGTACTCCAGTGTACGCTTCCCCCCCCCCCTAACACAAAGTGCTTTGAGCACACTAGTTTTTTCAAAGTAAACGCTTCAGAACCCCGGGACTCAAATTGAAATTTGACTTTGCATGGCATCGAAGGATGACATCAGCAATGGGTCAAAAATTACTCTTTACCTCCCATAACTTCCTGTCATACACCCTTTCCCCTGTCATTCCCTGCCAGTCCCCTTTCAGCCTGTTGGGCATCGCCTCTGGAGTGCCCGGAGAAGAGGCAGTCCTGTACTCCAGTGTACGCTTCCTCCCCCCCCCCAACACAAAGTGCTTTGAGCACACTAGTTTTTTAAAAGTAAACGCTTCGGAACCCCAGGACTCAAATTGAAATTTGACTTTGCATGGCATTGAAGGATGACATCTGTAATGGGTCAAAAATTGCTCATTACCTCCCTTAACTCCCTGTCATACACCCTTTCCCCTCCTCTTTCCCCAGTCGTTACCGGCCGCCCCTTGCAGGCAGTCTCACTGATATGCTGTCAAAGATGACTGCAGAGAGACACTACCCCTCCCTTTTTTTCTCATGCCAGCTGTAAGTTGGTCCCCATCCCTGACCTATACTTTGGAACCCTCCCCCCCAACTCCCTTTCATACACCAGGGTTCTGAGACGTTGCTCGCATCCCTCATACAAGGCTGGAATGACATTTTGAGAGGGTGCTAACTGTCTTCCTGGCTGCTGAGAGTAGGCCAGTACTTCATCCCAGACTACCCTCGGGAGTAACCACTGCTCTCTGCTCAATGTGTGCTCCTGCATCCTTGACAATGCGAGTTTGAAACCTGTCTTTTAATTTTCCACTTGTCTACCTGGTTGTCTGCTGAGTGTTGGTGGGACATTCGGGTTTCTAGTTTTTAGTGCGAAGGACTCGAATGCTTCGTTGCTCGTGTTCCTTCTGTTTGTGATGGAAGCAGTTCTGTCCTTGAGGTATACTTACCCTTGCTTTCACCTGGTAACCCACTGCTACCGTTAACCGTACAGACTTAGGGAATGGGACAACAATTGTAAGGAAGCAGCTATCTCATGAAAAAAAATCTCATAAGAAAACTATCTCATATACTACTACCTCATAAAACAACTACCTCATAAAAATTACTTTTAATAAAAACCTTTAACAAAACTTTAAAAAAATGGGGGGGGGGGTTCTGCAGGGAGCAGCTGCAGCGTTTCTTCTGCACTCTTTACAGTGTTATTTTCCTGCTGCCATTTTCATTCCAAAAACTTTACCTGCCTACTTACTCACGACAACCCATTACACCACGTAGCAATGCAAATTGTCATCCCAAGAGCTCACACTGCAGTAACTCTCACACCCTTCCCCACAACCCTGCTCCTGGAACTACAATCTGTCTGATGACCATCCATGACAAACTTCCTTCTTAACCTCCTTTGCCTCTGGGGAGCTACTGTTTGATTACCCGGTGAATACGGCAAGGTTGAATCTATCGGCAGAGGACGTCCCATCTCTTTTGTTGAATGAATCTGTGAGGAATGGAGTATTTCACCCGCATTCTTCATTATTTGCTGCATCGTCAGTTTAACCTAACTGTCCGTAACCTCCATTTTTTACCTCCAATTAGTACCACAAAGTAGTACCTCTAATTAGTCTGTCATTGTCCCTTTGGGGTCCAGCAGTTATTGAAAATCATTTTTACTTTGCTTTTTCTTTCCTCAAATGAGTTACAGGCCTGCTGACTGCGTGAACTTTGTCCCTTTGTGGTCCAGCACTTATTAAAAATTAATTTTTGCTTGCTTTCTGTTTGCTGTAATGAGTTACACGCCAGCCGACTGCATGAACTTTGTCCCTTTGTGGTCCAGCACTTATTAAAAATGAATTTTTGCTTGCTTTCTGTTTGCTGTAATGAGTTACAGGCCTGCTGACTGTGTGAACTTTGTTCCTTTGTGGTCCAGCACTTATTAAAAATGAATTTTTGCTTGCTTTCTGTTTGCTGTAATGAGTTACACGCCAGCCGACTGCGTGAACTTTGTCCCTTTGTGGTCCAGCACTTATTAAAAATGAATTTTTGTTTGCTTTCTGTTTCCTGTAATGAGTTACACGCCTGCTGGCTGCAGGAACATTGTCCCTTTGCGGTCCAGCACTTATTAAATATAAATTTTCGTTTGCTTTCTGTTTGCTGTAATGATTTACATGCCTGCTGACTGCGGGAACATTGCCCTGATGTGTACTTTGCTTTGTGTTGCCTTAAATTACTACTGCCTGCTGAATGCGGGAACATTGCCCTTATTGTTCACCATGTGTACTTTGGTTTTTTAAAAAAATATTGAAAGAAAGGAATACACTGCACATTAGCACAGTTCTTGTGTGTCCTGTGGCTGTTTTTGACACAGTCTCTCTTTCGAAAGCAAGCTTGACCTCGCCACTCTACTCCTGTGTACGCTTCCCCCCCCAACTCCCTTTCATACACCATTTCCCCATTCATTCCCTGCCGGGCCCATTTCCGCCTGTAGGGCATTGCCTCTGGAATGCCCGGAAAAGAGGCACCCCTCTACTCCTGTGTGTACATTTCCCCCCAACTCTCAAGTCCCTTTCATACACCCTTTCCCCAGTTGTTCCCTGTCGATCCCCTTTCTGCCTGTTGGGCATTGCCTCTGGAATGCCCGGAAAAGAGGCACTCCTCTACTTTTGCGAATGCTTCCCCTTTCATGCACCCTTTCCTTTCGGGTTGTCATGCGTGCATTTACCTTTCACTGCCTATCGGTCGTCCCCCTACATCGAGGGCTGGCACTCCCTGTCAAAGGCCAGCTTGACTTCCCCACTCCTGAGGGTTAAGTGCTTTCTGTTCATCAGTTCCAGGCTGCTTTCTGTTGGTCAGTTCTTTTTTCACAGAGTTTCATAAACGCTTCGGAACCCTGAGACACTCATTCAAGAGACACTCATTCGGGGAGCACAGAGAGGCAGGGGCTGGGACTGGCGGTAGAGGACTCTGCCCTCCTCTCAACATTTTCGTGGAAGCACCTCTTTTTATTGATGATTTTAATGGCGACTTTTAGGCAAGTTTCTCTTTCGAAAGCAATCTTGGCCTCGCCACTCTACTCCTGTGTACGCTTCCCCCCCCCCAACTCCCCTTCGTACCCCTCCATCAAGGGCGGACACTCCCTCTCAAAGGCCAGCTTGACTTCCCCTTTCCTCATGAGGCGGCCAAAGTACTTCTATCTGCTTCCTTCAACACCCTTTTCTGCACCCGTTTTCTGCACTCTCAAAACAATTTATCTGTGCTCTTACAGACCCCAACCCTTTCCACCGTGCTGCAATTCAAATTTCCATCCCAAGAGCAAACACTACAATTATTCTGTCACGCGTTAGTAACATGTTATCTCCCAAGGGTTATGTCTGCCTGGCTGCTTTGTGTAGGCCAGTTCTTCTTTCACAGAGTTTCATCTGGAATAAACCATTACAGTACCCTCTGCTTAATGGTTGCTGTTGCTTCCTGCTTGTTCAGAGTCTGCAAAGTTTTTTTATAGAGACTGATTACGTTGCATACTCCCTATTCCCAATATACCTTCCAGGTGTATTTGGGAAGCTTTTTGGGACTACAAGGGTTATGCGTGTTATGGGACGGGTTGTTTGGAGTAATCTTAACCTCAAAACCCTTTTTCAATGGTATCACTCCACTGCTCTGTGGAGGACATCTATCATTCTTAGAGGAAGAGATTTAGACAGATTCTGGTTAGCGATAAGACTGGCATTCATATTCGTTTGTTTTTCTCAGTCACAATTTCCTGCAGGGCAGTTCTGTGATTCTCCTTTTTTCTTTTCTGAGGGTGGTAACTGTCTTCCGGGCTGCTGAGTGTAGGCCAGTACTTCATCACCGTCTACCCTCGGGAGCACCCACGGCTCTCTGCTCAATGCGTGCACCTGCAACCTTGACAATGCGACTTTGAAACCTTAAGTTCTTCCACATGTGAGGTGCCCTTTCCCACCTGTCTTTAAATTTTCCGTTTGTCTACCTGGTTGTCTGCTGAGTGTTGGTGGGACATTAAGGTCTATAGTTTTTAGTGCGAAGGACTCGAATGCTTTGTTGCTCGTGTTCCTTCTGATAGCGATGGAAGCAGTTCTGTCCTTGGGGTATTTCTAACTTGCCCTTGCTTTCACCTGGAAACCCACTGCTACTGTTTACCGTACAGACTTAGGGAGTGGGAGGACAGAAATGAGGCTACAGCTATATCATGAAAAGTAATCTCATTAGAAAACTACCTCTATAAAAACTACCTCATAAAACAACAACCTCATAAAACAACTACCTCATTATAATTGCTTTTAAAAAAAACCTTTATCAAAACTTTTAAAAAACGGGGGGGGGGATCTGCAGGGAGCAGCTGCAGCATTTATTCTGCACTCTTTACAGCGTTATTATCCTGCTATCATCTTCATTCCAATCACTCAACCTGCCTACTTACTCACCACAACCCATTACACCGCAGAGCAATGAAAATTGCCATCCCAAGAGCTCACACTGCAGTAACTCTTGCACCCTTCCCCACCACCCTGGTCCTGGAACTCCTAACTGTCAGATGACCATCCATAACAAACTTCCTTCTTAATCTCCTTTGCCTCCGGGGAGCTACTGCTTGATTACCCGGAGAATATGTCTAGGTTGGATCTTATGATTATGAACGGGCGGAAGTCCGTAAAAAGGATGGCGGATGCTGCTTCGATTTAGAAAAAACACTTCCGGGTTTGAAAAAAATATCGATATTGTTCTGTTATTAAAAAAAATGATTTACAAAATTATCGAACAAAACTGCCCAGCCAGATAATTTGCCCATAATTTAATATTCATAGTTGTTTCAAAGTGCAATTTATGATATTTTCTTCTTTTTATTTAATTTACTTTCTGCATTTTTAAAAATTAATTTGTAATTTTTAACATTATAACTTGTTTAATATATATTATAAATAAATAATTTATATTTTGTATATTGTTATGTTAAAATATGATAATTACAATTTTTATGTATTATATTTTATTACAATCTTAAGTAATTTAATTTCAATTTCTTACCTTGCTCTTGTTTAGCAACTGTATTTTATTATAATTTTTATTTAATTTTTTATTCTATTTGATTTATATTCTATTTGATTATTTTATTATTATTGTTATTATTGTTTATGTTTAACTAGTTATGGTTATTAGATTATTTTATTAAGATATGTTTTTTAATTATTACATTTTTTTTATGTACCAAAGGTATAACACCCATGGATGACAAGAGAAAATATATGGGGGAAGGGGGGAGTGTAAGGTAGAAAAAAAAGGTAAAAATCATAAATCCAAAAAAAAAATTGACTCCCTTCTAATTCAGCTCATGCAATATCTTTCATTTTGTAATGTATATGAAAAAAGAAAAAACAGAAAATGAGTTCCTTGTCCCATCTAAATGTCCATTATGAAGCTGTATACGTTGTAAATGGTTTTGTTTGCATGGTTTCTTGTTTTGCATTGCGCTAACACGGGCGCCATCTTAACGAATCGATTTGTTATTAACGTTTTACGAATAACGAAATTTCGTAAATGCTTTGCGCATGTGCTAACGTGGGCGCCATCTTAACGAATCGATTCGTTATTAATGTTTTTACGAATAACGAAATTTCGTAAATGCTTTGCGCATGCGCTAACGCGGGCGCCATCTTAACGAATCGATTCGTTATTAGCGCGAGCTCCAACAATAACGAAATTTCGTAAATGCTTTGCACATGCGCTAACGCGGGCGCCATCTTAACGAATCGATTCGTTATTCCCGACAAAAATTACAAAATTTCGTAAATGCTTTGCGCATGCGCTAATGCGGGTGCCATCTTTATGAATCAATTCGTAAATATTTACGAAATTTTGTAAATATCAAACTTTTTAAAATGGAAATTTTGGATTTATTTTAAATAACGAAACGCGGAAAACCCCCAAAAACGAATCGATTTTAGAAACAAATTTTTCCGTTGTTATCCAGGCCTACTGGCTACATTTCTCATTTTAATTCTACCCTGTTCTCTTCCCCCTAGGCAATCACACACATTGGTTTTTCTCCTGTGATTGACCCTATTCTCTTATTCTGACTTGCTTTTTCATTGCTTTCCTATATATATATTCTTCACATATCTTAACTTTCTTCTTGGTTTTGCTTACCCACATGAAAACATGTAAACTTGGCATTTCCCATCTTCATGTGTATTATTCCAGGTTTTTCCTGAATTATCCTCTTTTTCCTTTTTATTTGAAACCTGTAAAGATTATTTTTGCCCACAACACAAACAGCTCCACACATTCTTTTTGGCTAGCCACACACACACATTCAAGTTTCCTTTTTTCTCATTTCTCTCTCATTTTTCACTTTTTTTTCTTTTCCTTTTTCATCCTGGCTTTTTCCCAGAAGCCTGAAACTATTAGTCTAAGCAAAGAAGCAAAGAGACACAGTATTTCATAAACCAAGGCAAACACTAAACACAAAACAGACTTATCACTTTCCCCCTGAAAGGGTATTCCTCCAACCTGTGAGTGCGATTTCTGTGGCGATAACGTCACTCGGGGTTTCACTTGATTTCTGCAGTAATCTTACAGTGAAATATTCCCCAGGTACTTCTCATGTACCTTTTCCCTTTAAGGCTAGCCTTTTCCCTTACCTGTGCCGTGGAATCAAAGCTGTTAATTCTCAATGTACCCCAGTCTGGAGGCAGGGAAGGCGAGGATCAGCCGGGCCGTTTCTTTCAGTGGGTACCCGTTTGTCGCCCCTTCTGATCGTCGTCTTACCTGACCTGCTGAGTGGAGGCAATCAAGTCCTCAAGAGGCTTCGTTTCTGTTCCTTCTCTGTTGACTCAGATCCCGGACAAGCCCCCATTTGTTGAGGAACATACGTTACCCGAGATCATTAGAGCACAATCAGAGAGGAAGGAGACAGAGACAGCAATTGATTTCAGGCGTTTACTATCAAGCTTGATAGGGCGTTCAGAAAGCAATATCTGACGCGCCCTAGAAGTCAGACTGGCTTCAATATTTATAGCAGAAAACCACTGGTTCAGGCATGCGCAGAAATGTCTTGACATTTACATAGTACAATCATTAACAGGTGTCCTTTATGTATTGTTGGCAAGAACATTCCCTTGGCAAGGTCATGATGATGAACATTCGCTCACTTCATATAATTATTAACTTATACCTATTGTTTCCAGATGACATGTTCCATTGATATTTAACTTAATCTAAAGTCAACATTTACTGTTCCAACTATTTATGGAACAAGCCACTCCGACCTTTTATTGTATCTGTTGAATTTTCCTTGCTGTAGAACTCTCCCGTCAGCATTTTAAGGTAATGCATTTTTATAATTATAATTATATTTTTTCCTAATGGCTGCCACAAAGGTACTGCAAATCCCATTGTGCATGGTTAATCCTCCTCCAAACTGCCCCTGGATGTAGAGTGTGTCATGGTGGCACTATGTGCCAAGTTTGGTTTTTATCAATCTTTGTTGGGGGCCGCAGTGTTCTGTGGTAACCGACGCATAAGAAAGTTGTACACTTCCCATAATACATTGTCTGTCCTCCCCCAAATCTCACCAGGAACTAAAGAGGGTCATGGGGGTTATGTGTGCCAAGTTTGGCCTTTATCGGTCTTTGTAGGGAGCCACAGTGGTCTCTTGAATCCGAAGGGGTTGAAAGTACTAAAACTCCATCCTCCCTTGTCTGTCCTCCCCCATACCTCGGCAGGACGTATGTGGGAGTTATGTGTGCCAAGTTTGGTCCAGATCCATCGCTCGTGCAAGTCTGTCACCTGTGAAAGTGACAGCCAATCAGAAAGCTGCCACATACACTTCCTCACTCCGCATACATACAAACATTCTCTTTCATTAGATAGATAATTATTGTAATCGATCTCCCAATGTAGTATTTTAGTGTCATTAATGTTATCCTATGACATAAAAATTTGAAATGTTGGTTAATTTAATTTTTCTATACAGTGAATTTTACTTTGGGAATTCATACCCTGACCTTCTCTAGACCCAGAGATTCTCTGGGTTGTCTGATTCACTACTGTGTATTGCCGCACTACTGCATGGTGCATCACCTTGAATTTGGCATTGCCGGCAGCTGTTCCTTTCTTGGAGTATTTTGAACTTTCCTTCGGTGTCACTGGGTGTGCAACGGATCCCTTTTCTTCCAAGATGGCATTGGTTGTCAAAGGGAAGAGGAAGAAAACAGATACCATAGATGCAGAGGATGCATCTATGGTCACTGCCCAATGCCCCCCCAGGAGGACTTGGGGAAGGCCGGGAAGAGAATTGGCCTTCACAGAGCAGGCAAGCAGGCAGTCCCGGGTGGGGGGGGGAGGTCTTAGAGGCTGTCTCACTGGGGGACGGCTGATATGCTGTGAAAGATAACTGCACAGCATGACACTCCCGGGGGGGGGGGTCACTGCCCAATGGCCCCCCGGGAGGGCATGGAGAAGGCCGGGAAGGGAAATGGCCTTCACACAGCAGGCAAGCAGGCAGTCCTAGGGGGGCCAGGGTCAAGGCCCCCCCGGGAGGTCTTAGAGGCTGTCTCCCTGGGGGATGGCTGATATGCAGTGAAAAGTAACTGCACAGCATGACACTCCCGGGGGTCACTGTCCAAGGCCCCCCCTCCGGGAGGGCATGGAGAAGGCCGGGAAGGGAAATGGCCTTCACACAGCAGGCAGGCAGGCAGTCCCGGGGGGGCATCGTCAAGGCCCCCCCTGGGAGGTCTTAGAGGCTGTCTCCCTGGGGGACAGCTGATATGATGTGAAAATAGATTGCATACAGACACTCCCAGGGGAGCAAGCAGGCAGCCCCAGGGAGGGCTTGGAGATGGACGGAATGGGCCACGTTTGCCTTCACTGCAGCCAGCCAGCCTTTCTGTCTGTGTTTCTGTCTGTCTGTCTGTCTGTCAGTCCGTCCGTCCGGGGGTTAATGCATGATGGCCCCCAGGAGGGCTTGGGTGTGGCCGGAATGGGGCGCGTTTCCCTTCAGTGCTGGCAGGCAGCCAGTCTGTCTTTCTGTCTGTCTGTCTGTCTGTTACTCCGTCCAGGGGTTAATGCATGATGGCCTTCGGGAGGGCTTGGAGGTGGGCGGAATGGATACTGGCCGTCACAGTCAGATTATCTGCTTTGAACTGGATTACATGAGTCTTCACTTTCCTACAAATTTGGAAGTATTTTGATAATTTGACAGTACAGTTATTATCTGTTTCAAGTTATGTTGCATATTATATTTAATTTAATTTATGTATTATTTATTTAATTTATTCAATTTTCTATTTCTGTAATGTATGTATTTTACTACATTTTATGATACCATACTCTATTATTGTTTGGATGTAATATTTTAAAATTTATAAATTCATTTATGTATATTTGTTTATGTCTTTGATTTTTAATTTTTTAATTTCTTATTTATGTTGATTTGTTTATTTTTAATGTAATGTTTTTTCATTTATAAATTAATTTCTGTGGATTCTAAATTATATACTTACTTAATGAATTTGATTTCACCCATCCACCCACCCCTCCCTCCCTCCCTCCCAGTGGGAATTGGTCTTTACTTAACTTGCAGTACTGCTACAGAAATTATAATTAATATGTACACTTGCCAGATAATTTGGGCATAATTTAATAACTTCATTGTTTCAAAGTGCAATTTTTGTTACTTTTTGTTTATTTTTTCTTATATTTACTTTCTAAATTTTTATAAATTACATTATTATTTTATATATATTATTAATAATTTATATATTATTTTTAAATATTATTATTATTTTATTTATATATTATATTTTATTACAAACTTAAGTAATTTCAATTTCTTAACTTACTACTTGTTTTGCTACTTTATTTTTTATTTAATTTCTTATTCTATTTGATTATTGTAGTAATTGTTTATGAAATGATTTTGTTATTTTGTTTTTTTGTTTTGCATTGCGCAAATGGGTCCGCCATTTTAACGAATCGATTCATAATTAATTACGAAAATTTCGGAAATACATTGCGCATGCGCAAACGCATCTGCCATTTTAACGAATCGATTTGTAATTAATTATAAAATTTCGTAAATATCGAAATTTTAAAATCTCAAATTTCGGAAGTATTTAGAATTTAGAAACGCTAACGCTCCCTGGAAATGAATCAAGTTTAGAAACAATTTTTTCCGTGGTTACCCAGCCCTAATAGCCAGCCATGTATCATATTAGATAATGTGGTGGTTGAAAGCAGGGAAATCTAGAAAGAAAGGAAAATTAAGTCTAGTTGAATCCGACTCTGGGGAGTGGTGCTCATCTCCATTTCTAAGCTGAATTGCTGGCGTTGTCTGTAGATGCCTCCAAGGTCATGTGGCCTGCATGACTGCATGGAGTGCCGTTACCTTCCCGCCAAAGCAGTACCTATTGATATACTCACATTTGCATGTTTTTGAACTGCTAGGTTGGCAGAAGCTGGGGCTAACAATGGGAGCTCACCCCATCTTATGGATTCGAACCGCCAACCTTCCAGTCAGCAAGTTCTGCAGCTTAGTGGTTTAACCTGCTGCGCCACTGCAGCCCCATGAGGTAAAGGTACAACCTGTAAATTCCTCTTTTGAAATAAAAACATTGTTTTTTAATACATTACACTTTATTTACTTATTTAGATTTGACATACTGCAATTGCCTTGTTACATTGTACGTTCTTTGATGCATACATGTCCCCAAAACCATTCATGTAACTTTACAACAATGTAGCTCTCTCAGTTCCATTATTTTCACTTAATTGCATATAAGTGTTCTAATATATTTATTTACTAATACATCCAGACTCTTACTTTATCATTTGATGGTTTGATTTCATCATTACTTTTACACATGCAGCTGTAAAAGTAAAAATAATTTCCATGTATTTCCAAATAGATTTTTTATTTCTCCTTTCACCAGTCTTAATGTACAAGTGTGGGTCAAAAAGTTTTGCCTTTTGTGTTATAAAAATGTTATGAATGTACATAGAACAGCAGAAGTTGCTCCAGATCCTAGCCTGAACTTTCCTCTATCCAAAACTCCCATTCAACATAGCGACCATCCATTTGGACACATTTGGGCCATCGTTTAACTCAGGCAACAGAAGCCCCTCGTAGCACAATTGGTTAAACCCTTGTGCTGGCAGGACTGAAGACCGACAGGTCAGAAGTTCGAATCTGGGGAGAGCGCAGATGAGCTGTCTCTGTCATCTCCAGGTCCCCATGCGGGGACACGAGAGAAGCCTCCCACAAGGATGGTAAAACATGAAAACATCCCAGCGTCTCCTGGGCAATGTCTTAACAGATGGCCAATTTTCTCACACCAGAAGCAACTTGCAGTTTCTCAAGTTGCTTCTGACATAAAAATAAAACAAAAAACCAAGGCATCAAAACCATTTTGGAAAAATTCAGAGGTTTACTTCATGATCCATGATTTTAAAACTGTTTTAACATCATTCAAGCCATTAATCTGAAGCCACATTGGTTGTCTTTCAGAGGTCCAAACAGGTCAAAGTCAGAATAGGCCAAATCATAAACATTCCTCAAGTGATTATAGATTTCCTTAGGTGCACAACCTTCTTTTACTAGAAATTCAAAGATGACTTTTTCTTTTAGCTTCAGACTCATGGTTCTAATCAGTCAATTAGCAAAAGAAAAAAAACTATATCAGTAGAGTAAGGATATCTCTATCATAAGCCACCTTGAGTCGCCTTTAGGCTCAAGAAAGGCGGAATAGAAATATTGTAAATAAATAAATATAATGCATAGATAGTCCAGTAGCTGTGAAAGAAAAAGTTAGAGCCATGGGCATTACTTTTTGACCCACCCTCGTACATTGATTTAGTTATGATTACTGATAGAGAATCTGTGACTGGCGAGCATATGCTAAATCGGACAGGACAGAGAAACCAATTCACCAGGTTGAAGACAAGCCGAAAAGGATGCAAATACAGCAATTTGCTTCTAATGTGCAACCATAAGTATACAGAGAAATATATACAAGACATCTTATATAGTTTTGACAGCTATTCAAACCTCCCACTTTCCCCCCTGATTGGCTGAAAAAAGGACAGACTAGGATCCATGCTGGGATTGGCTGGGAGAATGGCAGCTGGGGATTGGTCAGAATGAACGATCTATCAGCTGTAGAGATACCTCCTGGGAGGGCACAGTCCAGGGAAAATAAGTGGTAAAGATATGTTGATGAGCTTTGGATGAGCTCAAATGTCTAGTTCTGTGCCAAATAAACATGTGGATGTTAGGAAATACAAATGCAAGACTCAAGGGACAAAGGTGCTGATCTTGAGTAATCAAGGGCTTGGCTGTCAAGAAAAGAGTTAATGAATGCACATACTCTAAGCTTCTATTTCCATGAAGGACTATCAGCTTCAAGTGACTTGTACCAATATTTTGGAGGTTTTCTGACTGACAAAGGAAGTCGCCTATTTTTGCATACATGAGCATTATTTGGGTTGGGAAATAGCCAGAGGGATTTGCCCAATCTTTTCAATTCCTGGGAGATTATCTGAATAGGGTCACAGAGGGTTGACTGTTTCCAAATTACATTTTGATACATTTCTAAGGCCCCTTCGACACTACCATATAATCCAGATAATCATAGCAGATAATCCACATTATCTGTGTTGAACTGGATTATATGAGTCTATAGTGCCATATAATCCAGTTCAAAGCAGATACGGCATTTCCCCCTGAAACGTTTGCAAGTCTTCTCTCTCTATATGTGCATTTCCCTCCTGCAATATTTGCAAGTTCTATATGTTTATATCTATCTAGACATCTCTCTCTATGTGTGTGAGCATGCGCACGCACACATTTCCCCTGCAATATTTGCAAGCCCCATATATCTATATTCATACATATCTAGACATGTCTATTAGGCTTGGTTGATCCCGTTCGTTAATTTCTTATTTCGTTATTAAATTGTTAAAGAAATACCTTTAGACGCTTCTCAATGCGATTTGGGAACCCGGAAGTGATCTTGCCATTTCGAAACCGCATCCGCCATCTTTAAAATGACTTCCGCCAGTTTCGGAAGTGATGTCACAGGTGCTGGGATGATGGGAATGCTGGGGTTCCAGCTAATGAGAAGCCAGGTATGGGCCATTGCCCTTTAAAAGGAGCTGTGCGTGCCTCGTGGCTCCATTGTGAGATGCGATTAGGGACGGGAGAGGAGGGTCTGCTGCTGCTGCTGCTCTTGAGGGTGCAGGAGGGGGGGGGGGTGCCTGCCTGCCTGCCTGTTTATGGCTGCCAGTGCCACAGAGAAAGACAGAGACAAGAGGGTTGTGAAGAGAATCCCTAGTTGTTTCTCTATCTCGGGATCTTTTTTTAAAAAAAGAAGAAATCTTTTGTCTTTTATTATTATTTTTATTTTTATTTTTTTGAAGCTATAAATAGGGTTTTAAAGAAATAAAGGCCCATTTATAAAAATGCCACCTTTATTAGTCTTTTATTTGTATTTTATTTGTATTTTATTTTATTTTTATATATTATTTTCCTTTTGGGGGGGGGGAAGAAAATTAAACTAGAATTCTTAGCTATTTGTAAACGAAGTATAAATGGGACTTTAAAGAAAAAAGGTCCCATTTATAAATCAATCTCCATTTTTTTCATTTTTTCAATTTTTTTATTATTATTTTTTCTTGGGCAAAAGAAATAGAAGTAAAGAACCCAGGGTTCTATGGTTGCATTGCATTATTACGTTTGTGCTGGCCTCTGGCCTCTTTGTGTTGCCCTGTAAGAAGAAACCCTAACCCTAATAGGCATCTGCTCTGGTGCAACACATCGCCATCTGCTGCATTACTACATTTGTGTTTGCCTCTGGCCTCTTTGTGTTGCCCTGTAAGAAGAAACCCTTACCCTAATAGGCGTCTGCTCTGGTGCAATGCATTGCTATCTGGTGCGTTGCAATACTACGTTTGTGTTGGCCTCTGGCCTCTTTGTGTTGCCCTGTAAGAGGAAACCCTTACCCTAATAGGCGTCTGCTCTGGTACAATGCATCGCCATCTGGCGCGTTGCATTACTCTGGCCTCTTTGCATTGCCCTGTAAGAAAAAACTCTAATCCGAATAGGCGTCTGCTATGGTGCAACGCATCGCCATCTGGTGCATTGCATTACTACATTTGTGTTGGCCTCTGGCCTCTTTGTGTTGCCATGTAAGAAGAAACCCTTACCCTAATAGGCGTCTGCTCTGGTGCAACACATCGCCATCTGGTGCGTTGCATTACTATGTTTGGGTTGGCCTCTGGCCCCTTTCTGTTGCCCTGTAAGAAACCCTTACCCTAATAGGCCTCAGCTCTGGTGCAACGCATCGCCATCTGGTGCATTTAATCAACCACGTTTGTGTTGACCTCTGGCCCCTTTCTGTTGCCCTGTAAGAAACCTTTACCCTAATAGGCCTCAGCTCTGGTGCAACGCATTGCCATCTGGTGCATTGCATCAACCACATCTGGGTTGTCCTCTGCCCCCTTTCCGTTGCCCTGTAAGACACCGTTACCTGCATTGTAGGCCTCTGCTCTGCTGCAACACATTGCCTTAAGCCACAAAAAACAACCCTATTACGTCTTTGCTGCCACCTCTTTGTGTTGCCCTTACACAAGGGGCCTGAAAGACAAAATAAGATGGTTTCGCTCAGCTGCATTGGATCCCCTCATATGTCCTTTCCATTTCCTTGTCTTTCATTCCCTCTTTTTTAATTTATTGGCCTGGAAACACACTACTCTTTGTACAGGGAAAGAAAACAGTTTGGTCTTGGGGTTTCCCTTCCTGTGTAGTAACTTGTAATCACAATCTTTTCTTGACTTTGAGTAAACCTCCACCAGGGCTTGCAGCCTTTGCGTTTGGCTTGTGTCATGAAACGTTACCTTCCAAGCACTTCAGGACGCAAGGGACCTGTGTGTGGTTCACGAACATATAAGAAAGGCAGGGGTATGATGATGAACATCTCAAGGCGGCAAGAGCATTCCACCACCACCATGGCTAGTGCTACAGAGGCCACTGCTTCCTCAAGCTGTGAGAGAGCAGAAACTTCTGCATCTGTCCGAAACTCTCAACGTTGCAGACACGATGCTCTCAAAAGTAGCTCCGATCAATCTAAAACTGTTTGTGAGGAGGAGGAGGAGGAGATGATGTGTTACAGGGATGGGCGGAAGAAAACATGGAAACTGCTTCCACTTCAGGACTCAGTGATCCAGAGGAGGACTGCTTGCAGGAGGGCGAGCAAGAGGAACCATCCCTCACCCCATCCCCTTCCACCGACACCATTAGTCAAAACCACAACACTACAGCACTTGTGCGTTTGGGTAGGCTGAAGTCACTCCTCTGGGATCACCATGAGGTCCATCCTCAGAAGGCCACTTTGGCAGTATGTAGGCATTGTTTGGGAGCATCAGCAGGGGTAAAGATTTGAGGCATCTTGCGACAACTGGCCTAAGGATGCATATCAAGAGACACCACCCTAATGTTAAGCATGACATCGTGGAAAGCGGCAGCACCTGCAGCAGTACCCAGAGCACTCCAACCTCACCAACAGGCCCCATGCAGACAACCATGGAAGCTTGGGACCTGCCCGTGACAAGGATGAGATCGGGGGAGAAGCCGCCATCCATGAAGGAAATCACACGTCGCTTGGGAGAGATGGTGGCTCTCGACCACCAGCCCTTCCGTATGGTGGAACGGGAGGGTTTTCACCGATTTGTTCAGTACCTGGCACTGTGGTACCACATCCCAAATCACCATACTTTCTCGAGAAATGTCATTCCTGCTTTGTACGAGTGATGCAAAGAACGCCTGAAAATCTTGCTGTGCGCCACACAATCCGGCCATATCCATTTCACCTCGGGCATTTGGTCCAGCATGGGAGGAGGCCATTCCTATCTGTCCCTTACTGCTCACTAGTGGGAGAAGGAGGGAAGCCTCACCTCGGGTCATCGCTGGGCCCTGCTAGCCCTGGAGGTGATAGATAAGGATCACAAGGCCGACACTATCTCCGAATACTTGCAAGACATGATGAGGGATTGGATGCGGCATACTCATTCGACTAGTAACACGGGGCTCATGGTCACCGACACCGGAAAGAACATGATAAGGGCGGTGGAAAGTGCTGGCTTCACAAACGTCACCTGCATGGCACACCTACTGCATAATTGTGTAAAAGATGGCTTCAAGGGGCCTGAAGAACACAGCACCATCCACGTCATGCACCTCATAGAGCGCTGCCGCAGAATCGCGGGCTCTTTCCACCATTGCACAAAGTCTGCACATATGCTGCGCGACAGGCAGGCCCTGGAGTACCTCCCGCAACACAGGTTACTGCAGGATGTTTCCACCCGCTGGAACTCCACCTACAAGATGCTGCAGTGCATTGTGGAGCAACAGAGGGTGGTCCACGCTGTCTCACTGTCAATCACTGCCAATGACACACCCCTCCCCAACCCCCCCCCCCCCAATAATCAGCTGGGCCTTGCGTTTCTCTGAGAACTGCTGCCACATTAATTTGGTTCTTAACTGGGTTATCTGAGAACAGCTGCTACTTCAATTTGGTTCTCTTTTTCTAAAAGAATTATTTTTATTGAAGATATATAATAAAAGTTACAGGGAAAGTGGGAAAATATTTCCAAGAAAATAGAAAAGTAGGAAAAAATAGAAAAGAGATAGCAAACCACCCCCCACCCCCAAAAGGGTTAAAAATTGTTGACTTCCGTTCTTCCTTCTTAGGCAGTTCAATCTGACTGAAAATAAACATGTTCTGATCATTTGATTTCACACTTGGATTATCATATTGCAAACCTATTTTCTTTTTTTAATGTTGTTATCTTTATCCAAAGTGTTTACTTAATTTTCATTTTTCATGTAGTCCTCAATTGCCTTCCAAGTTGTTTTTTTAATATCTTTCCCATTATTTGGTCATAACAAAAATGAAAGTTTGGGTTTTTGGTGTTATGAACTATCGATGTAACAATTTTAACATTAACATCTGTGGCATAGGTGTATTTTAGGCGTTTATTCCAAATTAGTTCACATTCTTTCAAAAGAATTGATCTAAAAAATTTTTTTCGCCCATTGAATCATGGAATGTTTAACCTCTTCCTTTTCTGTGGACCATTCCAGTAGTTTATTGAAAATGACTGTAATGGATTTCTTTTCAATTCATAATATTTTGTCCAAGATGTCCTATTATTCATTAAAACCAATTTTCTAATATCAATTGTAACATCACTCAATTTGCATGCACTGGAACCATTACAACGTTTGGGTTGGCCCCTCTTTCCGTTGCCCTGAAGAAAGCCTAAGCCTACATAACAGGCCTCAGCGCTGGTGCACTGAATCACCATCTGGTGCATTACATTACCACATTTGGGTTGGTATTTTAAATCTCTCGATATTTTTTCATGTGTTTTCAGTTCAGAGTTTTTATTTATTTATTTATTTATTTACTTACTTTACTTTACTTTACTTTACTTTACTTTACTTATATACCGCTGTTCTCAGCCCGAGGGCAACTCACAGCGGTTCACAGCCAATAAAAACAGCAATAATTCAATGCAATAATATAACAACAGTTAACAAATTAACATATTACCTAACAATAAACAATTACTACATTAACCAATCACTATCGTCTCATCGTCCAAAAACATAATCCAGAATTTATCATCCATTGTTCCATTCCTATGTTCATTGCCAATCATTGCACTAGCTATTCGAATGCCTGCACAAACAGGTCTTCAGTAGGCCTGGGTAACAACGCAAAAATTTGTTTCTAAAATCGATTTGTAATTGGGGGTTTTTTTTGTTTCGATATTTAAAATAATTACAAAATTTTCCAAAAAAAAAGTTCGGTATTTACGAAATTTCGTAAATATTTACAAAACATTTTGTAAAGATGGCGCCCTTTTTTAAAAATATTTTTTAAATATTTTTTAAATTTAATTATTAATTTAGTAGAATAGGGAGGAGAAATTAAAATTATTATTAAGGAGGGAAGGCAGGCACTCACTCTGGCGGGCCCTCTCGCTCGCCACTCGCTCGCCGCTCGCTCGCCCCTCTTGCTCGCCATAGATGCAGGCGAAAAGTCAGGAGAAAATGCCTCTAGGCCATGGCCATATAGCCTGAAAAAACCTACAACAACCCAATCAGGGACATCTAATAATCACCTCTCAACAAAAGATTGCTCCAGGCACTGCCAAGCCATCAAATGCTAATCAAGGTGGTCAGTTGAAACATTCACACCTCGCTCCAGCAGACAAGAGTCCTTTGTCCCACCCTGGTCATTATTCCACATAAATATAAACCCTTTTTCCTACTTCCAACAGACCTCACTACCTCTGAGGATGCTTGCCACAGATGCAGGCAAAACGTCAGGAGAGAATGCCTCGCTCGCCCCTCATGTTCGCTGCTCGCTCGCCGCTCGCTCGCCCCTCTCGCTCGCCATAGATGTAGGCGAAAAGTCAGGAGAAAATGCCTCTAGGCCATGGCCATATAGCCTGAAAAAACCTACAACAACCCAATCAGGGACATCTAATCACCTCTCAACAAAAGATTGCTCCAGGCACTGCCAAGCCATCAAATGAGAGAGGAGAGCTCCCAGCAAGCATCGGCAGGCGGCCATCTTACGTATTTCCGAAATGGACGGAAATACAAAAATTTTTGGTGCCTGCCGTTTCGATATTTAAAAACACTTCCAGGTTAAAAAAAAGTTTTGTAATCGTTTCGTAATTCAAAAATTAACGAATTTTTTAACGAATTACGAATTAACGAAACGAATTGACCAGCCCTAGTCTTCAGTTTTTTGCGGAATACCATTAGAGATGGTGCTAGCCTAATGTCTGTGGGAAGGGCGTTCCACAGCCGAGGAGCCACCACCGAGAAGGCCCTATCTCTTGTCCCCGCCAGCCGTGCTTGAGAAGCAGGCGGGATCGAGAGCAGGGCCTCCCCGGAAGATCTCAAAGTCCTGGTGCGTTCATAGGCAGAGATGCGATCAGATAGGTATCTTGGGCCGGAAACGTTAAATTACTGTATCTTTATAAGTAGGACATTGAATCCACCCCAATAGTCTTCTCTGATTTTCTTCGAGTGATGAAATCCATGTAGCAATTTTAGAAAATAGATATCTTTCCTATCTTTCCCAGATTTTTTATTAAAGAAGATCTTATGAAATGGTTTCCAAAGTTCCTTTCCATTTTTGTTTCTTCATACCAAAGCCTTCCAAAGATAATATTTTAATTTTTGTCAACTTCGACCAGTCCTGAATGAAAGTAAAGGTGCTGTCCTTGTTAATATAATTTAAGATTTGGTAATCCAAAACCACCTCTATTTTTAAGATCAGTCAGTATTATGAATTCAATTCCTGGTTTCTTATTTATCAATATAAATTTTGTTATAGTCATATACCATTCTTTGAAGATCTTAACATTCCTTATAACTGATACGTTTTGGAAGAGATAAATTTTTTTAGGAAGCACATTCATTTTAAATACGGAAATTCTTCCCAGTAACAATAGATTAAAATTGCTCCCATTTTCCAAGTTTTTAAAAATTCCTTTCACTTTTTCAATAAAATTATTTTTCAATAAATGCATGTTTATTGTGTTGATCCATATACCTAAATATTTGAATCTATATGTTATTTTCAGTCCCGAGATTTCTTAAAGGTTTTCTTTATTCTTTTGTGAAATAGTCTTCGTCATCATCATTGCTTTTGCTTTATTAATTTTGAATCCAGCTACCTCACCAAATTCCTCTCTCCTCCTTAACCATTTATTTATGTTTTCTCTAGGATTTTCAATATTTCTTTATTTATTTATTTCTGGCACTTCTACCCCGCCCTTCTCAACCCCCTAAGGTGGACTCAGGGTGGCTTACAACTGGCACAATTCGATGCCACCACTTCAACAGATAAAATACATAGTACAATATCAACTTGGTTCTCTATTGGCTTCACAACAAAAAAAAAACATTTGTCCTCAACTTAAATCAATCCACTATAACAACCTCCTCAACACCTCTTCCCCTATATCCCATGCCTGCCACACTAATAATCAAATCTCCATCATAGTAACATTCAAACCAATAACTTTTAAAATTTTAAAGTTTTTTTAAAAAAAAATTAAAAAGAAAATTAGCCTTATACTTGCAAACCAAGGGGAGCCACCCTTTTTGCAGAATCCTGAAACATTGGAATGCATGCACAGTCACACATTTCATCGTAGGAAAACAAAGTGGGAGGTCCTGGTACAACCGTACCGGCACATCAATAACAATATTATTTTCATGTATGGAATGAACATGACTCAATAACCACTGGACGAATTACAGCCAAATTTGGCAACATGACACTTACAGACTAGACTTTTCATCACTTAAAAGATATTATTTCCACGTTATGTGGTTGTGGCTGCCCAGATTTATAGTTCACCTACAATCAAAGAGCATCATACACTCCACCAATAATGGAATTGAAGCTATGGTTTTACACAGGTCTCCTATGACCGACAGAAAAAAACTTGGAGGCTCTCCACGGAGCTACTGCTTGACTGTTGAGTGGCCTCCTGTGACAATGTGTAAGTTTTATTTCTTTGGTTATGTGTAGTTTGGACAGTGGTTTAGGGATGGTAAGTATGGGAGATTATGTTTTGTTGGAGATGGTGGCTTGGCGTTAGCTGAGTTGCCATAGCAACAGGGGCGGAGCCAACTGCCTCTTCACGAGGCAGTTGTTTTAAAAGGTCAGTCAGTAAGCCGGCAAGCTTCTGGGAACACTGAGTCTCTGGGTGGAGATTCAGGGAATGTGTCTGTAGCCGGTGTGCTATAGGAAAGACTGGATCTCAGGGTGGAGATTCAGGGAATCAATTGGTGACCAAAGTGGTTGCAGAAAAGGACTCGGTAGTGAGATAGCTAAAGGGGGTTGTTGATTCTGAATTAAGAATCAAGGTTTGGCAGGGTTTAAGCCTGCTGTACCTGCTGTGAAACATTTTGAAGTCTGTGCCTGAGATTACTCATGAAACCTTTCCAATGTAACCATCAAGATTTGTGCCTCTTGAGAAGAAACAGTTAAATATGTTATACTCCTGTTAAAATAAACTTGTTACTGTTTTCCTCAAGCCTTGCCTGATAGAGTTTCTCCTAAGTTGAACAGCCTGCAATAGTAAAGTCAGCCAGAAACAGTAAACGCTACGCTATCAAATGAACAAAGCCTTCTGTAATTCACAGTCGCTTTATAAAATAGCTCCTAGATTGATATTAATCGTTGCCCGGCTTCCTTCATAGATTAGGTGGCAGTGGGTGTTTTACCACGCGCACCTTCACAATTGGTGGCATTCGGTGGCATTAATACGGTCTTCTTTACATTTGGTGGCAAGCGACAGGATACGTTTAACATCTGATTTAGTGCCTAAGATCGCCTAAAGGAAAAATCTTGAGGTAAAAGTTGGAGCCAAAGATGGCAGCTAAAAAGCAAGACAAAGTAACAAAGGAGGTTGAGGCTTATCAAGAAGAGGGAAGCTCAGACTCAGACCAAGCTCCTACATCTGAGTTACAGTACAAGTATCAACTAGAGTTAAGGAAATTTGGAATTGAGGCACAGGACAGGGCGAGACAGGCAGAAATGGAAGCCCAAAAGAGACAGGCAGAAATGGAAGCCCAAAGGGCACAAATGGAGTTTGAGGAGAGGGAAAAAGTCAGGCAGGCTGAATTACGGAAAATGGAATTAGAAATTGAAAAACAATGTTTAACTCTCCCTTAGACACAAGTGAATATGCAGGAGAGACCAGAGGAGATCCCTATGGATCATATTTTGAGAAAATTCCCAAGATACAATAAAGAAGACAATATTGAAAAGTTCCTAATTTCCTTCGAAAGATGTTGTAGGGACTTCAATGTGGCTTAGGAAAAATGGATGGCATATTTAAGGCCACAGATTTGTGGTAAACTCCTGGAGATTTACAGTGACATGGCAGAGACAGAACATAGAGATTATTCTAAGTTCAAACGACAAGTCCAACAGAAATTACAGCTGACACCTGAATTTTATAGGATGAAGTTCAGAACGATCAAAAAAGAAAAATATGAGAGTTATTCTCAATTAGCTTCCAAGCAGGCACAATACTTTGAGAGCTGGATCAAAGGCGCTGAGGTAAATGACTTCCAGCAGCTCAAAAACTTAATTCAAAAGGAGCAGTTTTATCAACAGGTCCCCCTTGATTATCGATGGATTATACAGGATAGAAACCCTGAAACTTCAGCACAGGTAGCTATCATGGTGGACCAGTTGATTACTTTAAAGGAAGGATTTAAAGAAGAAGAAGGCGTCAGAAAGTAAGCAAGACAATCCCAACCGCCATTTAAAAAATCCCCTCACAGTCAGCCAGAGAGAGGCTTTTAGGTAGAAAACACCACCTGTAGGATGGCAGGCGCCATGCAGCCTAACAGTACTGAGGGAAATAAGGGCTGTTTTCATTGTGGGAAATCAGGACATTTTAAGTCCCAATGTAATCTCCTGAGAAAAGAGAAGTCTACCTTCTTCTTTAGAAAAAGAAATACCCCTGAAGAAGAAATGGAACCCAGTGCTAAGAAGGATTGCACTGAGGTGGTTCAAAAAGGGGAACAGATTGAAAAACAGTGTTTGTTTGTGATACTAAACACAGTCCCAAATGACTATTTGGAGACCATCAAAATAGATGGAAACCTGTTAAATGGATGGAGAGACACGGATTCCGAAGTTTGTGTAATTCACACAAAGATGGTACCTGAGAGGTATCAAAATCCTACTTCTCAGATTAATTTAAAAGGTTTAGGACCAGCGATTACTTCAAACGTAGTCTCTACGCCTATAAGATATGGCAATTGGACAGGCATGTGGGATTTTGCCATAAGTTCAGAGATCCCTTACTCATGCCTGATTGGAAATGACCTGGCCAGAAGGATTAAAAAAAATATCAGAGATACCTAAAGAGGGAAAAGACCTGACTGTGGAACAGACTGGAGAACAAAACACTTCATGTTTACCCATCTGTCAACCTCTGGGGCAGAAACCCGAAGCAAGCTCTATTATAACTGAGTTAGTTCAAGGGACGAAAGGAGAAAAAGAAATTTCTAAAGAACAAAAGGCTGAGGACACACTCCAGACCTTGTTTGATACAACTCAAACCGAAAGGACAGAGTTAACCCCAGAGAAACCAAACTGATTTGTAATCAAAAATGAAGTTCTATACAGGGAAGTTTTAGACCACAAGTCTCCAGCTGTTTCTTACACCCAAAGTGTGGTACCTCAGAAACATGATGAGGACCCAGATAGAGCCAGTGATGAGAATATAGAAACAGTAGTTCCTGCAGAACAAGTGATAAATTCTGAGGAGAAAAAAGAGCTGAAAGAATCGTTGACTTTCAAAGATGTATTACCTTCAGCTGCAAGTAAGGAAATTAACTCTGCCGAGCTCATTGACAAAGACAATGAAATACAATCAGAAGAGAAAGCTGAAGAAAAGCTAACCCTTAAGGAACCTATTTATTTGGCAGTAGACATGGTTGGGAGTACAAAATATCAAAAAACCTTCTGTAAAGCAGGGATCAACACACCTAAAAGACTAGTTGAAGTAAAGATAACTTCCAAACATGATTCATTCACTATGGAGGTTCCAGATGATTGCACAAAAGAAGTTTTGAAGATCGGAACTGTGATTGAAGTTAAGAACCTAAGTGAAACTTATCAAAAAGAAGAGAGACATTTTGCTGAGAATAAAACATTAGATCAGCTTCTCCTTACTAACCCTGAGCATTTCGATATGCCTACAACTGAAAAGAAAGTAAACAGAGAAAGAAGATCTAATAATATATCGGAGGAAAAAGAGGATACAAACCAAGCTGATGGACTGTTAAGAAAAGTAATATACACTGACTATGTTAGTCTTGATAAAAAGACAGATCTCCAGTTCCAAGATTTGGAAATTTGTCCAGACAGCAGTGATGAGACTGCAATAGAGAAAGACAATGTTCTTGTTTGTTCTTCCAACGATGGCGAACTCTCTTCAATACCAAGAAAAGATGTTCAAGGTACTACAAATTCTTCACTAAGACCTGATGCTATGTTAAAGCAAGTCTTTATTCAAGCCTTAAAACTCAATGAAAGCAGAACTGTTCCTGATAATTGGAAGGTCAGATTGAAAGACGAAGCTCCAGCAGCAAAGGAAGAGAGGGGAAAAGATTTCCTGCAACAGCGTGATGACTTCGTGGAGGACCAAGAGACTCTTGATTGTGAAAAACCTGTGATTGACTATAGAGACTTGAATCTCTTCAAATTATTCAGACTTGCTCATAAGTTTAAAGGACTTAATGATATTGTAAGACTGATATATGTAAAAATAATGAGAATGTATGTCAGTGGAGTTATAGGGAAATTAACCAAGTATATTGCAAAAGAGATAGAAAAAATGTTGGAAGTGTGAGACTTTGATATTGCATATATGGATGATATTGGATAACTGATCAAAATATGGTTTGTATATAGTTATGATGTTGATATTATCCAAATTATTTTTGACCATTCTAGTTGGTAGAAAAGTCAAAAATAATCCCTATGGGTTGGGAGGTGTGACGATGTGTAAGTTTTATTTCTTTGGTTATGTGTAGTTTGGACAGTGGTTTAGGGATGGTAAGTATGGGAGATTATGTTTTGTTGGAGATGGTGGCTTGGCGTTAGCTGAGTTGTCATAGCAACAGGGGAGGAGCCAACTGCCTCTTCACGAGGCAGTAGTTTTAAAAGGCCAGTCAGTAAGCCGGCAAGCTTCTGGGAACACTGAGTCTCTGGGTGGAGATTCAGGGAATGTGTCTGTAGCCGGTGTGCTATAGGAAAAACTGGATCTCAGGGTGGAGATTCAGGGAATCAATTGGTGACCAAAGTGGTTGCAGAAAAGGACCCGGTAGTGAGATAGCTACAGGGGGTTGTTGATTCTGAATTAAGAATCAAGGTTTGGCAGGGTTTAAGCCTGCTGTACCTGCTGTGAAACGTTTTGAAGTCTGTGCCTGAGATTACTCATGAAACCTTTCCAATGTAACCATCAAGATTTGTGCCTCTTGAGAAGAAACAGTTAAATATGTTATACTCCTGTTAAAATAAACTTGTTACTGTTTTCCTCAAGCCTTGCCTGATACAGTTTCTCCTAAGTTGAACAGCCTGCAATAGTAAAGTCAGCCAGAAACAGTAAACGCTACGCTATCAAATGAACAAAGCCTTCTGTAATTCACAGTCCCTTTATAAAATAGCTCCTAGATTGATATTAATCGTTGCCCAGCTTCCCTCATAGATTAGGTGGCAGTGGGTGTTTTACCACGCGCACCTTCACAATTGGTGGCATTCGGTGGCATTAAAACGGTCATCTTTACACCTCCTGTCTTTGAATTATTCCTCGTAAGTAATCTGAGATCCATCATGTTTCTTGAAGAAATGTTCCTTGAGGAAATCAGTGTGTACTCTGGCAGGGTCTTCCCCGCCCCCGGAATCCTCCTCTGTCTCCTACCTCTATATGATACTTTCCTCTCTTTGCAGGGAGCTAGGTTGTCTGCTGTGTGGTGGTGTGCAATGATGAAACTTTGCATCATGCCAACATTTACTGACTCGGTGTGGGTTATATCCTTCCAGACCCTGGAACATTTCTTAAATGTTCTCTTTCAGGACTGACTGATGGTCTGCAGTGTGGTGGTATGCCCTTGAGGCCAGACATTCACTCAAATGCCAGCTTGACTTCCCTATTCCTGCAGTAATTGCCTGGCTGTATCGTGTCGTTCATTGTTATTTTTGTATATGGATGGGATATTGGATATGGATGGGATGTTCTGTCACGCACTGGGTCTGAACAAATTGTCTTTATTCTATAGGACGTATACTTTAAACCCAGTGGGAAGCCTGGGTGCCTCAAAGAGAGATTCTTCTTAGGAATTTCCTGAAGTGATGGTCTTTGGAGTCTTTAAAAGTACAACAAAGTCTTCATTAAGGAACAAATAACAAATCTTCAAATGACACTTCAAGGCTTTCTTATTCTAGTCTTTTAGAGGCTGGCACTGAAATGGATTAACTGTATTTTCTGGGTCTTACCACCAATCGCAAATGCGTCTGGACATCGAGTAAACCTAACAGCCAAGGCTTGAAGATACGTCAGCTGGAATTCAGTGGTTCTGTAATGCTGTCCTGTGGGAACTGCAGGGCTGTTTTCCCCTCTGGTGCTGTGAGGCTGAGAGGCTGTGACCTCTCAGCCAGAGCCTTTGGGATCTTTTCCTTCTCTTTCTATTTCCCTGAATAATCCCCAGATGATCACCGGATGATCCCCGGATGGTCTTGAGGAATGAAGCTTTTCTTACAGGATGAGCTATCTGCATCCTATACACTAGCTTCCTTGTGTGTGACTGACTAAAAATGGCTCTCTTCTCTTCTGAAAACCCAAAAGGGTGTGGAACTAAGGAACCTAATGATGACAGACAGGTGGCCTGCCCTATAACTGCAAACTTTAACAGGAAACCACCCTTCTGCAAAATCCCAAGCCTTTGGCTGCAAGCAAACACTTAATACAAAGCAAATACAGTGGGAGCTTCTGGTACAGCTGTACCAGCACAGATATTATTATTATTATTATTATTATTATTATTATTATTATTATGTGTCCTCCAAAAGTAATCGGGAACTGTAGTCCCAACTCGGTTCTTGGCCACCCCTCTATTGTTTCAGTTCACATTGTTCCTTCCTGGGGGGCATGGGGGGGGGGGGGTACCGTCCCTTTCTGGGACTGACTGATTGTCTGCAGTGTGGTGGTATGCCATTGAAGCCAGACATTCGCTCAAAGGCCAGCTTGACTTCCTCATGCCTGCTGTAACTGCCTGGCTGCATCGTGTTAGCGAGGAAGGAAATTGTTCTTTGATGCATATTTGTGCAGGCGCTTCAACTGCCTCCCAGTACTCTTTGTTCTTCTCTGCCTCCTTCCTGTCAGTCGCAGTCACTGAGTATCCCTCCTTGTTTCTCTTATCTCTTTCCCTTTAATACGTGGCTTTTGGATCTCTCTGTGTGCAGGCTACCATTTCTTAAGTTCTTTTTTCCTTTAAACACTCTCTGGGTTGACTGCCTTCAAGGTCCTCCCTCTTCAAACGTCCGGTCATTTGGCATGAACCTTTTTTGGGGGGGGGGGAATCCTGTTGGTCTTGGATTTGGAGACAGCCAGTAAGTCCATACTCAAAATCTCTATGCATATGTTGAGCAAGCAGATGGTGACTATTGGATGGCATTCAATCTGTATCGGGAACTAGAAGTTACGTGGTCTTCCAATGCAATTTTCACAATCTGCACCCCAAATAACTGTATGCTAAGACATGCAGGAAGTTGGCAACATTGGCGTGCGCATCCTTATTCTCAGTGTGTCATCGTAGTGCCCGTTTGACTGCTGTGTTGTTCTGTGTTGTGAGGATGACTGTCTTAGTCTAGAAATAGAGACATATTCCAATGAAGGGAATCATTCAGTGTTTGGCTGGGCAGGGCAGCATTTCAGTTTGCATTATTCCCTGGCAGTTTCAGAGTCCAGACATCTTGGTCTCTTTTGTCTCTGGGAAGCTACTGCTTGACTGCTGAGTGTCTTTGAATGGGAGTAATCCTCGGAAAACGTTCCATCACGTTTCTCAAATGAATCTATGAGGAAATGAGTGTGTACTCTGGAAAGGTCTTCCCTGTCCCAGGGATCCCCCTCTGTCTCCTACCTCTCCATAAAATACTTTCCTCTCTCTGGGGGGTGCCTGGTTGTCTGCTGTGTGGTGGTGTGCAATGATGACACTTATACCATGCCAACATTTGGCCGAGGGACTCGGTGTGGGTTATATGAAGTTCTGTCCTCATTATCCTTCCAGTCCCTCCCTGTGGAGAGAGACATTTCTTAAATGTTGTCTTTTAGGACTGACTGTCTGCAGTGTGGTAGTGTGCCATGGAGGCCAGACATTCTGTCAAAGGCCAGCTTGACTTTACCATTCCTGCGGTAACTGCCTGGCTGCATCGTGTCATTGTAGTCACAACTTGGTTCTTGGCCACCCCTCTATTGTCTCAGTTCACGTTGTTCCTTCCTGGAAGGGCATTTGGGGGGAGGGGGTTTGCCATCCCTTTCTGGGACTGACTGTCTGCAATGTGGTGGAGTGCCATTGAGGCCAGGCATTTTTTTGAATGCCAGCTTGACTTCCCCATCCCTGACCTCTATTGTCTCAGTTTGCTTGGTTCCGTCCTGGGGGACATTTGGGGGGGGGGGTGCCATCCCTTTCTGGGACTGACTGATTGTCTGCAGTGGTAGTATGCCATTGGAGCCTCCAGACTCCCTTCCAAAGGCCAGCTTGAATTCCCCATTTGTGCTGAAACTCCTTGGCTGCTGAAACTGCCCTTTTCTGACCTATTTTTTCTTGAAGTAACATGTTAAAATAAGCTGTAGAGGGGAAATCTGTAAAAATTCAAAATATAACTCATGGCTGAATGCCCACCTATTTGATCATAGCTGCAAAGCCATCCTGAAGGTGCTCCCTCCCAAACCTCAGAGTTCTTCAAAACTGAGAACTCTCAATCAAACACCAAGGGTAGATCCCATTTTATTAAAACTTAAGGGGACTGAGACAGTTCACCTGTCCTGTCCAGTGACCTTGGTTGTTTGACATTTGTTAATAATTAGAGGACAGAAGATCTTTGGAGCACATTTTCCAAACGTTTGGTTCTTTATAACTTCTCTACTTTATTTGAGTATCTCAAACATTTGATTCTAAGTTTTTTCATTGCCGATATCACTGAGCAACTGTAATAGGTTAGCGCCAGGATGGCCTTTTGGTGCATTCCTTTTTCCCTCTACCATCTTTATTTTATTTTTCCCACTTCTTTCAGGTACATCCTGTGGTAGTTCTTGAAAATGGATCTTGTTTCTCGCCCAAAGGCGTTGTTTATTTCCCTCAATTTTCTCAGTGTACTTTGTCCAGTTATGGGAAAGAATAGGAGGCTTGCTTCATGTCTCTTGGGATGTCATCTCCCCGATGGTTGGTGACTTGACATCTGCTCTTTCCTGCAAGTCCTGGATTGGATTATCAGCAACTCCAGGTTCTTCTTCATCTGTAGTGGAAAGCGGTAATGCTTGGGATTCCTCTAATGGATTCCATTTTGTGAGGTGGGAGTTTGCTCATAGCTTTGGTGGGTTCCCTTCAATCTAAGGCTCTGTGGAGGACAGCTTTTGTTTCTGGAGATAGAGATTTAGGTTTGCTATAATACTGGCATAAAGAGTTGTCGGTTCAGGTCAATCAAGATTTCTTACAGGATACTTTGTGAGACTTCTCTTTCCGTTATGGAGGGAGGGGTGTACGTCTCCCTTCCCATGCATGGTGGCGTCGCGTTCCTCAAAATGCATTACGGAAGAGCTTTCCCTGTGGTTGGGGGCCTATCCTTCTCTTCTGGGCCAGGGAATTTTTCCTCCATCTGTCTGTTCTTTGTGGTGTCAATTCCATTAAAAATTTTAAGGAGATGGGACGCTTGCATCGTTCCAGGTTCTTCTGGAATAACCACCACCCTCTGCTCAATAGCTGCTGGCTGGTGCGGCCTGCTTGGCTTTCCAGTCAACCGGTGGCGGCTGCCTGTGTAAATTCAAACTGGTCTTTTTTCTTCTCCTGTAGCAATTGTAATATGTTATCACACCCTTTGGTTAACTTACAGTTACTTTTGATTATTTGTTTGTTTGTACCCTGTCCTTCTCCACACCCCAGGAAGGAATGGGTAGGGTGACGGTTGGACAGGTTTGCGTGCATCGAGCTGGAGGTGTTAGAGGAAGTGGTGGTGTGGGTAGCCCGTCAACTACCCTGCAGTCAAGCAATCTCTACTAAGAAGTGTACGGGTGGCCATTTCGCTGGTACCCGGGCAACGAGCTAGCTGGACCATTCATTTATCCATGTGACTTCTCCATCTACGGCTTCCTTGCGGTATGCGTACAGCATCCGTAATTGGAGAATTTTAACAAGACACCAGTTTGTTCCTGAGAAAAAATTCCTTCCTCTGCTGTAGGGGACTTACCTGCTATTTGGCTGTGCTTGTCTGATGACTTTCCATCATCTCTTTCCATCTGCTCCAGGGTAGCATCGAAGGAAGAGATCTTCGAAAGAGACGGGTCTCGACTGCAGGTGTACAAAATGTCTTGGGGGAACTGTCTGCCTGACTGCCAAGTGTAGGCCAGTATTTCATCCCGGAGTTTCCTCAGGGAGAACCATCACCCTCTGCTCGATGGATGCTAGTGCTTCTTTGTTGAGTTTGCCACCTTTTTTCCAGTCTCTGGTCCAGTGTTCCATAGTCCATCTCCTCTTGAGCTTACCATAACCTTTCCTATCTTTGAGGGGTGTCTGTTTGTCTGCGGTGTTGTCCAGTGGTGCACTTTTCTGGCCAGGTCTTGTTGCTTTGCAATCTGTTCTTTCCCAGATGTGTAGGAGTACCTGCTTGTTAGAAGTCATGTAAATGACTGGGTTTTAACATAAGTATTTTGTGTGTAAAGGTCAGCTTGGCAGCCCTGAGTTATGTACTGTTCTGTTACGGCTTCAACATGAAGGTGACTTGGCCCCCTTGTGTTCCTTCAGATGCGAGCAGTCCTTTCTCAGCTATCTGCTACCCTGTTGTCTTTCAGGACTTCCTGGTTGTCTGCAGTATGTTGGTGGGCCATTCAGGTCTCCAGATTTTTTTTCAAAGGCCAGCTTGTCTTCCTCATTGTTGCTGTTACTTAATCATTTATTTTATATGTTAATCGCCACATTTGTTCCTTTATTTAAATTTAGTATCTGAAATACATAATCGCAACCTTTGTTAATTTAATTTTTCCGTAAATTGATTTTTACTTTGAGAATTCATACCTTCTCTAGACCCAGCGTACTCTGAGGGGTGGCCGCTTGACTGCTATGTGTATTCCAGCACTCTTCCATGGTGGGTAGACTTGACTTCATCAGTGCCGGCGGGAGTTCTGTCCTTGGGGTATTTTGACCGTTCCCTAGATGATGTGAGAGGTTGTGCTTCTGTTGGCGCGGGTAGGTACCGTTCAGACTAGGGGAATGGCAGGAGTGACGGTTGGATATAGCTTAGAGTGCATCTCAGCTGTCCTCTAGTAGTGGTGGCTGCCAGCCCTGGGAGGTGTTGGAGAAAGTAGTCGTGAGGGGGGGGGGGTCCACAGACCATGGGTCAGGTGAATGATCAGTCCCGGGGGGAATGGCAGGAGTGACATTTGGATATAGCTTAGAGTGCACTTTGCTTCCTTCACTGCCTCTTCAGCAGTCTTTACTTCGATTTTTGTCTTCTCTACTTCGTCTACAGAAACTTGCTTGAAGTTAGATGACATATACATCCTGGGTCTGTAAAAGCAATGAGGCAAGCGCTTGGATTCTACTTTCTTGGCTTGAACGAATATCCTCATCCGTGGGACAAAGTACAATATAGCTGTGTAAGCTTCGATATAAATAAATATCAATATCAATACAATACAAATAAAGTACAATATAGCAATATGCCTTGAATGCATCTTAGCAGTCCTCCAGTAGTGGTGGTTGCGGGTCAGACAAGCGGTCAGTCCCGGGGGGAATGGCAAGAGTGATGGTTGGATATAGCTTAGAGTGCATCTCAGCTGTCCTTCAGTAGTGGTGGCTACGGGTCAAGCAAGCGGTCAGTCCTGGGGGGAATGGCAGGAGTGATGGTTGGATATAGCTTAGAGTGCACTTCGCTTCCTTCACTGTCTCTTCAGCAGCCTTTACTTCCATTTTTGTCTTCTCTACTTCATCTACAGAAACTTGCTTGAAGGTAGATGACATATACATCCTGGGTCTGTAAAAGCAATAAGGCAAGCACTTGAATTCTATTTTCTTGGCTTGAATGAATATCCCCATCTGTCGGACAAAGTACAATATAGCTGTATAAGCTTCAATATCAATAAATATCAATATCAATATCAATACAATATAAATAAAGTACAATATAGCAGTATTCCTTGAGTGCATCTCAGCTGTCAATATAAATGAATATCAATATAAATATAAATAAAGTACAATATAGCAGTATTCCTTGAGTGCATCTCAGCTGCCCTCCAGTAGTGGTAGCCACGGGTCAGGCAAGCAGTCAGTCCCGGGGGGAATGGCAAGAGTGACGGTTGGATATAGCTTAGAGTGCATCTCAGCTGTCCTTCAGTAGTGGTGGCTACGGGTCAAGCAAGTGGTCAGTCCCGGGGGGAATGGCAGGAGTGATGGTTGGATATAGCTTAGAGTGCACTTCGCTTCCTTCACTGTCTCTTCAGCAGCCTTTACTTCAATTTTTGTCTTTTCTACTTCATCTACAGAAACTTGCTTGAAGGTAGATGACATATACATCCTGGGTCTGTAAAAGCAATAAGGCAAGCGCTTGGATTCTACTTTCTTGGCTTGAACGAATATCCTCATCTGTGGGACAAAGTACAATATAGCTGTGTAAGCTTCAATATAAATAAATATCAATATCAATATCAATACAATACAAATAAAGTACAATATAGCAATATGCCTTGAATGCATCTCAGCTGTCAATATAAATGAATATCAATATCAATATCAATATAAATAAAGTACAATATAGCAGTATGCCTTGAGTGCATCTCAGCTGCCCTCCAGTAGTGGTGGCCACGGGGCAGGCAAGCGGTCAGTCCCGGGGGGAATGGCAAGAGTGACGGTTGGATATAGCTTAGAGTGCATCTCAGCTGTCCTTCAGTAGTGGGCCTTCAGGAAATGGTCCGTTGGAGGCAGAATTTCTTAAGTTTTTATTTATTTATTTATTTCCTTAATTCATACCCTACCCTACCCTCCCCCCAAAGGCGGACAGAGGGCGGCCTGACATAGTGTCATGCAATGCAACATCAGAAACACAGTGTCAGTCCAACACAAATGTTTGACGTTAGAACAACCAATGAAGCAATTAAGAAGCAATTTGGGCCATTATGACAGATCTCTGAAGTACAAGGTTTAAAATTGAAAAGAGCATTCTCAGCAACCACAGTGTTGTCATTGTTGACATTATTGACATTGCCCAGAAGGAGTGAAATGGTCATTCTCAATGGTCCCAGAGGAACTCTCCAATGGGACTTCAACCATATTAATGTGGTGCTCTCTCTTTGGGGAAAGAATCACAGGAAGATATATTGTCGAAGGTTTTCATGGCCAGAATCACTGGGTTGTTGTAGGTTTTTCTGGGCTGTATGGCCATGTTCTAGAGACATTTTCTCCTGACGTTTTCCCTGCATCTATGGCAAGCATCCTCACTACCTCTGAGGATGCTTGCCATAGATGCACGCAAAACGTCAGGAGAAAATGCCTCTAGAACATGGCCATATAGCCCGGAAAACCTACAACAACCCAATCACAGGAAGCCTCATGTTAATGAATGGTAGTGCTACAAAAAATAGCTGACCACAGTCAGCACAAATTCTACTCACGTTCAGAATATGATCAAGGGTGTCACGCTTTGTTTTCGTTACAAAATGAGGTCTTTACGCAGACTTCACCATCTACGTGGTTAATATACAGGAGTGTGGCTGTCTTGTATTTATTTATTTATTTACAGCTTTTACATTCCGCCCTTCTCACTCTGCAGGGGATTCAGGGCGGATTACAGTGTACACATATATGGCAAACATTCAATGCCAATTTTGAAATACAGACATATACAGACTTACACAGAGGCTATTTTAACTTTTTCTGGCCGCCAGGAGAACTGTCGCTTTCATCATCCATCTGTGATGCTGATGAAGTACCTCCTGTGAAGGAATGGTTAAACTGCTGCCACCAATTGTGAAGGTGCGCGTGGTAAAACACTCACTGCCACCTAATCTATGAGGGAAGCCGGGCAACTATTAATATCAACCTAGGAGCTATTTTATAAAGGGACTGTGAATTACAGAAAGCTTTGTTCATTTGATAGCGTAGCGTTTACTGTTTCTGGCTGACTTTACTATTGCAGGCTGTTCAACTTAGGAGAAACTGTATCAGGCAAGGCTTGAGGAAAACAGTAACAAGTTTATTTTAACAGGAGTATAACATGTTTAACTGTTTCGGTACAAATCTTGATGGTTACAATAGTAATGTTTCATGAGTAATCTCAGGCACAGTCTTCAAGAAGTTTCTTTAAGCAGATGTAACCCTTCTGGACAACTGCCCTAATATAACAAATAAGCTAAAAGGCTTATTTTAACAGAATTCCCTATAGCACACTGGCTACAGACACATTCCCTGAATCTCCACCCAGAGACTCAGTGTTTCCAGTCGCTCGCCGGCTTACTGACTGACCTTTTTAAAACAGCTGCCTCCTGAAGAGGCAGTTGGCTCCGCCCCTGTTGCTGTGGCAACTCAGCTAACGCCAAGCCACCATCTCCAACAAAACATAATCCTCCATACTTACCATCCCTAAACTACTGTTTAAATTACACATAACCAAAGGAATAAAATTTACACATCGTCACACCTCCCAACCCATAGGGATTATTTTTGACTTTTCTACCAACTGGAATGGTCAAAAATTATTTGGATAATATCAACATCATAACTATATACAAACCATATTTTGATCAGTTATCCAATATCATCCATGTATGCAATATCAAAGTCTCACACTTCCAACATTCCTCCCATCTCCCTCGCAATATACTTGCTAATTTCCCTATGACTCCACTGACATACATTCTCAGTATTTTTACATATATCAGTCTTACAATATCATTAAGTCCTTTAAACTTATGAGCAAGTCTGAATAATTTGAAGAGATTCAAGTCTCTATAGTCAATCACAGGTTGTTCACAATCAAGAGTCTCTTGGTCCTACATGAAGTCATCGCGCTGTTGCAGGAATTCTTTTCCCCTCTCTTCCTTTGCTGCTGGAGCTTCTTCTTTCAATCTGACCTTCCAATTATCAGGAACAGTTCTGCTTTCATTGAGTTTTAAGGCTTGAATAAAGGCTTGCTTTAACGTAGCATCAGGTCTTAGTGAAGAATTTGTAGTTCCTTGAACATCTTTTCTTGGTTTTGAAGAGAATTCGCCATCGTTGGAAGAACGAACCAGAATATTGTCTTTCTCTATTGTAGTCTCATCACTGCTGTCTGGATGAACCTTCAAACCTTGGAACTGGAGATTTGTCTTTTTATCAAGACTAACACAGTCAGTGTATATTACTTTTCTTAACAGTCCATCAGCTTGGTTTGTATCCTCCCTTTCCTCTGATATATGATTAGATCTTATTTCTCTGTTTACTTTCTTTTCAGTTGTAGACATATCGAAATGCTCAGGGTTAGTAAGGAGAAGCTGATCTAATGTTTTATTCTCAGCAAAATGTCTCTCTTCTTTTTGATAAGTTTCACTTAGGTTCTTAACTTCAATCACAGTTCTGATCTTCAAAACTTCTTTTGTGCGATCATCTGGAACCTCCATAGTGAATGAATCATGTTTGGAAGCTATCTTCACTTCAACTAGTCTTTTAGGTGTGTTGATCTCTGCTTTACAGAAGGTTTTTTGATATTTTGTACTCTCAACCATGTCTACTGCCAAATAAATAGGTTCCTTAAGGGTTAGCTTTTCTTCAGCTTTCTCTTCTGATTGTATTTCATTGTCTTTGTCAATGAGCTCGGCAGAGTTAATTTCCTTACTTGCAGTTGAAGGTAATACATCTTTGAAAGTCAACGATTCTTTCAGCTCTTTTTTCTCCTCAGAATTTATCACTTGTTCTGCAGGAACTACTGTTTCTATATTCTCATCACTAGCTCTATCTGGATGCTCATCATGTTTCTGAGGTACCACACTTTGGGTGTAAGAAACAGCTGGAGACTTGTGGTCTGAAACTTCCCTGTATAGAACTTCATTTTTGATTACAAATCGGTTTGGTTTCTCTGGGGTTAATTCTGTCTTTTCGGTTTGAATTGTATCAAACAATGTCTGGAGTGTGTCCTCAGCCTTTTGTTCTTTAGAAATTTCTTTTTCTCCTTTCATCCCTTGAACTAACTCAGTTATAATAGGGCTTGCTTTGGGTTTCTGCCCCAGAGGTTGACAGATGGGTAAACATGAAGTGTTTTGTTCTCCAGTCTGTTCCACAGTCAGGTCTTTTCCCTCTTTAGATATCTCTGATATTTTTTTAATCCTTCTGGCCAGGTCATTTCCAATCAAGCATGAGTAAGGGATCTCTGAACTTATGGCAAAATCCCACATGCCTGTCCAATTGCCATATTTTATAGGCAAAGAGACCACGTTTGAAGTAATCGCTGGTCCTAAACCTTTTAAATTAATCTGAGAAATAGGATTTTGATATCTCTCAGGTACCATCTTGGAATGAATTACACAAACTTCGGAACCCGTGTCTCTCCATCCTTGTAACAGGTTTCCATCTATTTTGATGGGTTCCAAATAGTCATTTGGGACTGTGTTTAGTATCATAAACAAACACTGTTTTTCAATCTGTTCCCCCTTTTGAACCACCTCAGTGCAATTCTTCTTAGCACTGGGTTCCATTTCTTCTTCAGGGGTATTTCTCTAATGAAGAAGGTGGGCTTCTCTTTTCTCAGATTACATTGGGACTTAAAATGTCCTAATTTCCCACAATGAAAACAGCCCTTATTTCCCTCAGCACTGTTAGGCTGCATGGCGCCTGCCATCCTCCAGGCGGTGTTTTCTACTGAAAAGCCTCTCCCTGGCTGACTGTGAGGGGATTTTTTAAATGGCGGTTGGGGATTGTCTTGTTTCTTTTTTTACTCCTTCTTCTTCTTTAAATCCTTCCGTTAAAGTAATCAACTGGTCCACCATGAAAGCTGCCTGTGTTGAAGTTTCGGGGTTTCTATCCTGTATAATCCATCGATAATCAAGGGGGACCTGTTGATAAAACTGCTCCTTTTGAATTAAGTTTTTGAGCTGCTGGAAGTCATTTACCTCAGCGCCTTTGATCCAGCTCTCAAAGTATTGTGCCTGCTTGGAAGCTAATTGAGAATAACTCTCATATTTTTCTTTTTTGATCGTTCTGAACTTCATCCTATAAAATTCAGGTGTCAGCTGTAATTTTTGTTGGACTTCTCCTTTGAACTTAGAGTAATCTCTATGTTCTGTTTCTGCCATGTCACTGTAAATCTCCAGGAGTTTACCACAAATCTGTGGCCTTAAATATGCCATCAATTTTTCCTCAGCCACATTGAAGTCTTTACAACATAGTTCGAAGGAAATTAGGAACTTTTCAATATTGTCTTCTTTATTGTATCTTGGGAATTTTCTCAAAATATGATCCATAGGGATCTCCTCTGGTCTCTCCTGTATATTCACTTGTGTCTAAGGGAGAGTTAAACGTTGTTTTTCAATTTCTAATTCCATTTTCCGTAATTCAGCCTGCCTAACTCTCTCCTCCGCTTGTCTGATTTTTTCCCTCTCCTCAAACTCAATTTGTTCCTTTTGGGCTTCCATTTCTGCCAGTCTTGCCCTGTCCTGTGCCTCAATTTTCAATTTCCTTAACTCTTGTTGATATTTGTACTGTAACTCAGATGTAGGAGTTTGGTCTGAGTCTGAGCTTCCCTCTTCTTGATAAGCCTCAACCTCCTTTGTTACTTTGCCTTGCTTTTTAGCTGCCATCTTTGGCTCCAACTTTTACCTCAAGATTTTTTCTTTAGGCGATCTTAGGCACTAAATCAGATGTTAAACGTATCCCGTCGCTTGCCACCAAATGTGAAGGAATGGTTAAACTGCTGCCACCAATTGTGAAGGTGCGCGTGGTAAAACACTCACTGCCACCTAATCTATGAGGGAAGCTGGGCAACTATTAATATCAACCTAGGAGCTATTTTATAAAGGGACTGTGAATTACAGAAGGCTTTGTTCATTTGATAGCGTAGCGTTTACTGTTTCTGGCTGACTTTACTATTGCAGGCTGTTCAACTTAGGAGAAACTGTATCAGGCAAGGCTTGAGGAAAACAGTAACAAGTTTATTTTAACAGGAGTATAACATGTTTAACTGTTTCGGCACAAATCTTGATGGTTACAATAGTAATGTTTCATGAGTAATCTCAGGCACAGTCTTCAAGAAGTTTCTTTAAGCAGATGTAACCCTTCTGGACAACTGCCCTAATATAACAAATAAGCTAAAAGGCTTATTTTAACAGAATTCCCTATAGCACACTGGCTACAGACTCATTCCCTGAATCTCCACCCAGAGACTCAGTGTTTCCAGTCGCTCGCCGGCTTACTGACTGACCTTTTTAAAACAGCTGCCTCCTGAAGAGGCAGTTGGCTCCGCCCCTGTTGCTGTGGCAACTCAGCTAACGCCAAGCCACCATCTCCAACAAAACATAATCCTCCATACTTACCATCCCTAAACTACTGTTTAAATTACAGTAGTTTTTTAAATTTTATAACCAAAGGAATAAAATTTACACATCGTCACACCTCCGCATTCCTCGGATGCTTCCCCGCTGGAGTGCTTCTTTATGGCCTCATAAATTAGTTAATTTTAGCCTCCCCACACTCTTAAGGTGGTACCTTATTTTCCTACTTGACAGATGCAACTGTCTTTCGGGTTGCAAAGGTTGACAACGGGCTACACAATGGTTGGAAACTCACTCCTACCCGGGCTGGCTTCGAACTCATGACCTTTTGGTCAGAGTGATCCTAATGCAGCTGACACTCAGCCAGCTGCACCACAATACCATATTTTGTAGAAATATGTAAGTTTCTTAGAGAGCAGTTTGTCCGCTGGGTGCGAATGTGGCCAGGGTAATTGTAATGTATATGATCGTCTTGGATGCATTTCCCCTTTGTAATCCATCCTTTCCTTATCCATTGAAGGGGTGGTTATTTGCCCTGTGCCCGCAAGTTGGTGACCGGTACTTCCTGGTTGTTACAAACGTGATTCTACCATGTGACTGCAGGGACAGTATCTCTAGACATTGGGCCGTTGGAGTCCACTTCATTAACTGAAGATTTCTTTATTCCCTTTCAAATTGGTTTCATACCCCACCCTTCTCCAGAGGGGGAATCATGGCGGCCTTATTAAAGCAGCATACGATGCTACCATCAAGAGAACAGAAGTCCTTTTTTTTGTTAAATTGAAAGATTGAGTAAGTCGCATCCATTAAAATCAAAATCCATAACAGATCAATTGATGGACAAGCCATGATTTGTGTGGCCACAGGAGGTGACTGGGGAAGACCGCAGGAATTCACAGAGCAGACAAACAGTCATTCCTGGGGGGGATGTTACCCCCAGGAGATGTGTTGGAGGTGGTGGTGGTGGTGGGGGAGGATGGATGGCTGACATGCAGCCAGCAGGCTGACACACCCAGTAAAGGGGGAGGGAATTTATTGTTCCCCCTGGAATGCAGTGGAAGTAAGTTTGGGGAGGACAGCTGGCATCCACATAGCAGGCAAATGGTCATTCCTGGAGCAAAGTGTTTCTTCCTGGAGGAGGCGATGGTGGAGGATTGCTGGCTGAAGTGGTGGTGGTGGTGGTGGTGGAGGTGGTCACACTGGAGGTCGGCCGGTATGCACCCAAATCTGTCCAAACATCACTCCTGGGGGGACCAATGCCCACTGGGAGGGGTTGGAGAAGGTGGGCGGAATGGGGTGCTGGCCTTCACTGCAGGCAAGCAGTCACTCCTGGGGGGCGTGGATCGATGCCCCCTGGGAGGAGATGAAGGTGGTTACACTGGAGGACAGCTGGTATGCACTCTAAACTGTTTCTGATTGTTCCTGGGGGGTAAGGACCGATGCCCACTGGGAGGGGTTGGAGGTGGCCGGAATGGAGTGCTGGCCTTCACTGCAGGCAAGCAGTCACTCCTGGGGGGCATGGATTGATGCCCCCGGGAGGAGGTGGAGGTGGTCACACTGGAGGACAGCCGGTATGCACTCTAAGCTGTTTCCAATCACTCCTGGGGGGTAAGGACTGATGCCCCCCCGGGAGGGGTTGGAGGTGGCCGGAATAGGGTGCTGGCCTTCACTGCAGGCAAGCAGTCACTCCCGGGGGTGTGGATAAATGCCCCCCAGGAGGAGGTGGAGGTGGTCACACTGGAGGACAGCTGGTATGCACTCTAAGTTGATTCTGATCACTCCTGGGAGCTAAGGACTGATGCCCCCTGAGAGGGGTTGGAGGTGAGCGGAATGGGGCACTGACCTTCACTCAGCAGGCAAGCAATCACTCCCGGGAGGTAAGGACCGATGCTCCCCGGGAGGAGTTGGAGAAGGTGGGTGGATTAGGGTGCTGGCCCTCTGCAGGCAAGCAGTCACTCCCAGGGGGTGAGGACCGATGCTCCCTGGGAGGTGTTGGAGGAGGTGGTAATATTGGTGGTGGTGGTGGTCATACTGGAGGATGACTGGTATGCATACTAAGCTGTCCAATGGGTCGTTCCTGGGGGGAATGTTACCGCAGGGGTGCTGGAGGACTTGGTGGTGTTGCTGGTGGTGGTGGGGGGGAGGACGGCGGGCATATATGCAAAGCGGTCCAAACGTTTGTTCATGGGGTGTATTGTTCCTGGGCAGACACAAGCTCTGTGTGCCTATTAATCCCAGCACTCCTGAATGTATGGCATTGTCTCTAGTGTCCCCAAGACCTTGGGGAAAGTGCTATCACATCGAATGACCTAATCAATAATCTAATCAATCAATTGCTAAAGGGAGGGGCGAGGCTTGGACAGGTCTGGGTGCATATCTGACCTAAGCCGATGAAATGCATATGGGCAGTTTATCTTCCCCGAAGCAGGCAAGCACTCTATCTTGGGATAATCGTAGGGGTGGCCGTTTCACTGCTTTGTGCACACACGCCTCACCCGTGTTACGAGCTCCCTCGTCCTTTAATTTCTTGACGTAACACTTGGAGACAGATAACCAGGGGGGGGGGGGGTGGCTTCCTTCCCTTCTCTGGGTTGTCTATTCCTTGTCTGTGTGCTCCCCTGATACCAATCGCATCTGATCTCATCTAGTAATCAATCAACTCCTAGGGGCAAATTGATCAACTCCTGGAGACATAGGAATGCTCCATATGCGATGCATCCATGTGCAATGTAGAGAGAGAATAATCATAGCAGTTGAGCAATTATCATCCCCTATTCCCTTATCCCATCTATCTTCAATCTAATCCTACTAATTAAATTTAAATTGTAATTTTTATTTATGGAATGAACATGACATCCAAAACCGCTGCACAAATTTCTGTTGAATTTGGCCACAAGTCACTTAGTGAGTACTGACTCACCATCAACCCCTCCCGGGGGGGCATCGGATCTTACTTGACTTGCAGAAGTGCTATAGGGATTATAATTATTGTACACTTGATTTCTTCAGAAGAGGTTTCCCATTGCCTTCTGAGACTGAGTCTGGATCTACGCTTCCCTGTATCCCAGGATCTGATCCCAGATTATCTGCTTTGAACTGGATTCTATGAGTCTACACTTGCCAGAAAATTTGGCAATAATTTAATAAATTAATTGTTTATTTGTAAGTGATTTTATTTATTTGTATTTATGTATTTTACTTTATTTTATTTCTGTATTTTTTATTTTATTTAATTTATTTATGTATTATATTATATTAATTTTATTTTATTTAATGTATTTTATTTTATTAATTAATTAATTTTTATTAATTTTTATTTATTTATTTATTTACTTACTTACTTAATGTATTTTAATTTCACCTCTCCTTCCAACCCCTCCCGGGGGGCATCGGTCCTTACTTGCAGTAATGCTATAGGGATTATAATTATGTACACTTGATACAAATTTCTTCAGAAGAGGTTTCCCATTACTTTCTGAGACTGAGGCTGGATCTACGCTTTCTATATCACAGGATCTGATCCCAGATTATCTGCTTTGAACTGGATTCTATGAGTCTACACTTGCCAGATAATTTGGCAATAATTTAACAATTTAATTATTTTTTGTAAGTGTGATTTTTATTTATTTTTATTTATGTATTTTATTTTATTTTATTTTATTTCTTCATTTTTATTTTATTTTATTATTTATTTATGTATGTATTTTATTTTGTTTTATTTTTTCTTTTCTTTTATTTAATGTATTTCATTTTATAAATTAATTAATTTTTATTAATTTTTATTAATATTTATTTATTTACTTAATGTATTTTAATTTCACCCTAAATTTATTTTAATTTGGTTTTAAGTAGTCCTTATAATATTCCTTTTTTATTTATTAATTTGACTTCTTTAATAATTCAATATTTCTTGAAATATTTTATTTGTTTATTTGTGTGATTTTTTCTGATTTTATGTATTTTATTTTATTTCTGTATTTTTATTTTCTTTTTAATTTATGTATTTTATTCAATTTTATTTCTTTTTATTTAATGTATTTTATTTTATAAATTAATTAATTTTTATTAGTTTTAATTTATTTATTTACTTAATGTATTTTAATTTCACCCTAAATTTATTTTAATTTGGTTTAGGTTAGTTGTTAGTTTTATCACTAACAGTCAACAACAGAGGAAGAGGGAAGCTTCAAAAGTTCCCCCTGTCCTGTTTGGAGGTGTGTTTTTGTTTTTTTTTTTGCGCATTGCGCAATCGCGTCCGCCATTAATGAATCAATTCGTATATTTATGAACTTTTGTAAATTTCAAAATTTTGAAATCGGAAATTTCAGAAATCCTTTCAGATTAGAAATGCAGGCGCCCCCTATATACGAAACGAGTTTAGAACCAAATGTTTTCTTGATCAACCAAGCCTAATTATATATTTGTGTGTTCGTTTCCCCCTGTAATATTGTAAGACCTATAGATCTATATTCATATATATCTATCTAGGTATTTCTCTATATATAGATAATTATATGTTTAGGGTTACTTATGATACTTCACCTTGTTGATGGGAAGCTTCCCACTGGAGTGGAAATCATCTATCGGACAGATGGCAAGCTATTCAACCTCAGCAGACTGAAAGCCAAAACCAAGGTTACAACAACATCTGTTATAGAACTCCAGTATGCTGATGACAACGTGGTCTGTGCGCATTCAGAAGAAGATCTACAAGCCACTCTAAACACCTTCGCAGAAGCATACGAGAAGCTCGGCCTGTCATTGAACATTGAAAAAACCAAGGTGCTTTTCCAGCAGGCACCAGCCAACCTCTCTCCAATGCCAGTCATACAGCTTAATGGTGTAACATTAGAAAATGTTGATCATTTCTGTTACCTTGGCAGCCACCTCTCCACCAAAGTCAACATCGACACCAAAATACAACACCGCCTGAGCTCTGCAAGTGCAGCATTTTTCTGAATGAAGCAGAGAGTGTTTGAGGACCGGGACATCCGTAGGGATACCAAGGTGCTTGTTTATAAAGCTATTGTCCTCCCAACCCTGCTCTATGCCTGTGAGACATGGACTGTCTACAGACGTCACATGCAACTCCTGGAACGATTCCATCAGCGCTGCCTCCGGAAAATCCTGCAAATCTCCTGGGAAGACAAGCGGACAAACGTCAGCGTGCTGGAAGAAGCAAAGACCACCAGCATTGAAGCGATGGTCCTCCGCCACCAACTCCGCTGGACCGGCCATGTTGTCCAGATGCCCGACCACCGTCTCCCAAAGCAGCTGTTCTACTCCGAACTCAAGAATGGAAAACGGAATGTTGGTGGACAGGAAAAGGGATTTAAAGATGGGCTCAAAGCCAACCTTAAAAACTCTGGCATAGACACTGAGAACTGGGAAGCCCTGGCCCTTGACCGCTCCAGCTGGAGGTCAGCTGTGACCAGCAGTGCTGCAGAATTTGAGGAGGCACGAGTGGAGGGTGAAAAAGAGAAACGTGCCAAGAGGAAGGCGCGTCAAGCCAACCCCGACCGGGACCGCCTTCCACCTGGAAACCAATGCCCTTACTGCGGAAGAAGATGTAGAGCAAGAATAGGGCTCCACAGCCACATATGGACCCACAAGAATATTGGAAGACAATCATCCTTGGAAAGCGAGTAAGATAATTATATCTATACAGGATTTGCAAAGACTTGTAAACATGTGAAGGGAAAATGCATATGTAAAATTATTTATATATATACAGATACGCATACACACACAGAGAGAAATATATAAGTATATAGGTACCTCTATATATTTATCAATATCTATATCAATATAGGATTTGTAGAGACTTGCAAATGTGAGGGGAAATTCATATATAAAAATAATGTATAGATATAGATATAGAGGTACATGGAAATCTCTAGATATCTATATGTATATAGGATTTGCAAAGAGAAGCATATGTGGAGAAAATTTATTCATATAGATAGATAGATGATATATACCGTAAGTACACAGGGATTGTAAAGGCTTGCAGGGGGAAAGGCTCCTGACTTGCAAGGGCTTCTCTCCCTATCCTTATCCTTTTCAAAACATTCCATCCTTGAAGGAGAAACAGAGTGAGGAAGGCTTTTGAAAATAAAACACACTGTAAAGGGAGGGGGAGATGAGAGAGAAATATATAATATATTGCAAACAATTGTCTCCAGGCTCTGCTGCTCAGCTTGACCCCATTATAAGCCAAGGGAGGATTTTTTAGCCCCCCAAAAAGCACTGAAAAACTTAGCTTATCTTCGAATATATATGGTATTCAGCCTGAAGCGTTTGGCAAAGAGGCAGGATATACATCAGGGAATGTTACAGTGATGACTGCTTGTTGCATTTATATTGCTCTTGAAAATGATTAGAAATTAGTTATGTGGAGTTCTATCCAGCATTTTCTGCTATTGGCAACTCCCCCCCCCCCCAAAATTGCATCCTGTTTGCAGGAGTGACCGCACTTTGACTTTAATTAGATAATATTAGCAAGGACCAATCTTTCCTCTCATAATAGCAGAGTGTAGCACCTTGATATGCTCTAAGTGTGAATGAGTCATGCGAATGAGGCAGATGATCTAGTTGGTGCATATGCACACATGCACACACACACAAACCTGTGCATAAGATCATTGTTCTGCCATATCCCACTAGCCAAAGATTGTGGTCATGTATGCCTTTTGTTACAGGCATCATTCAGTGCATGAAGTGGGTTTGCATCGGGGGAAAGGACAGGTGTTTTTGTTCAGTTTGTAAGACTTCATCCTCATGTTGCCAGGGTGTGGACCAAAACTGGCTTTGATTGTTTCCACAGCTAATGCACACTAATTGTTTTTTATCTGAGTCATATCGTGTGGGCAGGCTCATTTGTTTAAGGAAGCTATAATGTATTCTTTGATTTAATAACTGCGAAATTGGAGAGGGGTGGGGTGGAAGCCACTCGATTATTTTAACTTTATTTGCCTTCTTCGCCTATTGAAGTTGTAGTGCATGCTTCTCAGTGCCCCATGCTGAAAGTGTAGTATGTAGGGACAGCTGAAAACATGCCTTACATGACATATCATGCATTTTGATTTGCCTTGGCTTTAAGCACATGGGGACATAATTAATAGACAAGGCCATGCACTACCTGCCTAGACTAGACTTGCTGTGAAAATATGGCTACAGAACCAAGTTGAAAAGTTGGGAGACTTAGTTGGCTCATGTATTCAATTTTTGTGGAAAGGGTTCACCAATTTGTTGTTGTTGTTGTTGTTGTTGTTATTATTATTATATTTATTACTAGCCGTCCCCTGCTACGCGTTACTGTGGGTCAGTCTGTACATATGTGTTTTGTGTGTATATATTAATGTATATGTGTGTGTGTGTGTATACATGCGTTGTAATGTATTTTGGGGTGTTGTTTTTTTTTGCTTTTTAAGTCTCCTCTGCTGTGTTTTTTCAGTGTTTCTATGAGTGATGGTCACTTGTTGGCCTGATACGTGTATTGTGTCCAAATTTGGTGTCAATTCATTCAGTGGTTTTTTAGTTATGTTAACATTAACATTAATAGATAATTTAAAACATTAACATATAATTTGAAATATACAAATATGCAAACATTAAAACAGAGTTAAATATTAACAGTAAAAAAAATCCCAGTTAAAATCCATGAAAATATATTCAAAGTTTAAAATCACAGCACCCCCTGATTTGATCTTTAAAACCTTCATTGTTCTTACATATTTATGCACAGTATTTTTCCTGCTTTGTGGGGTCCATAAGAATAGTATATTTAGAGCATACAATGTATATTCCATTGTATGTTGTAACTGTTAGGCATCGAATTCTGCCTTTTGTAAGCCGCCCTGAGTCCCCCTTAGGGGGTTGAGAAGGACGGGGTAAAAGCACCCCAAATAAATAAATAAATAAATAAATAAATAAATAAATAAACTGGATAAAGACCAATCGCCTAACTCGGAATAATGGCTGCCAAAAAGCGCTTGCAAATTTTGCAGCTTTTCCCTATGCAATGCAGCAGGTTTTATTTCTATATTGATTTAAAGCGTTTGTAGAAGTGGTGAAAGGCAGGGGGCAGTGGGTTAAACTGCTGAGCTGCTGAACTTGTTGACCAAAAGGTTGGCAGTTCCTACTGTTAGGCCTAGTTTCTGCCAACCTAGCAGTTTGAAAACATTCAAATATGAGTAGATCAATAGGTACCGCCTTGGCAGGAAGGTAGCAATGCTCCATGCTGTCATGCTGGCCACATTATCTTTGAGGTGTCTATGGACAATGCTGCTCTTTGGCTGAGAAATGGAGATGAGCACCACCCCCCAGAGTTGGACATGACTAGACTTAATGTCAGGGGAAACCTTTGCCTTTACTTTAGAAGTGGGTGGATGTTTTTGGAAGATGACGTTTCACCATATGTATTTAAACAGAACCTCTAAAGATTCCATTAACCACAGATGCAGGCGAAATGTTGGGAGAAAATGCTGCTGGAACATGGCCAGACAACCCAAAAAAACCCAAAAACCTCACAGCAACCTTGTACTTAAACCAGCCAGAATTCAGCAGTACGGGATGAGAGAATTCCTCAAATTTGCATTAATTTTGACATGAACAAACAAAATGAGGAAGGCTGTTGTGGAGTCTAGCTTATAGTATGCTAATTAACAAAATCCCGAGTATATAGCTCAATTCAGTGGCCCAAAACAAAATCAAAAGGAGCAACCGCTCTCAAATGTAACAGTTCCAGGTCTAAACAAGGGTACCACTGTATATAGGCTTCAGGGATACATACAATGAGGTAAATCATACACAAAGTAAGCATAGAGTCCTGAGGCTATATTGAAGATGGAGCACCACTCTCAAAAATCTTCATGGAATCAATCCAAATTAAGTCCAGTGAAAATGGAGCACTGCTTCTCAAAATGAGTCTCTGTAGGAAAAGTCCGAATGGCATTCAACAGGGGTGCCCGGGTATTTTTGTACCCTGTTTCGGGGAAAGAGATCCCCTTCTTCAGGAGTTGAAGTAATCAGCAACTCTTAGACTCTTATCTATAACAAGATATAACATAACATAACATAGAGTAACAAGTATTCTCCAGCAAAATTACAGAAGTAAAAATAATCCATACAACAAACATATATACTCACATCATGCCAGATAGCATTTACAACAAATGACTCTGCTAGTAGTATATTCACACTGCGAGTACTTCTGTAGGTTCATCCACAGGTTTATAAAGGGTAATTGGAAACTTAAAGGAAACAGCTAAAATTGAGTGACTCATTAAGTCCCTGAGGGGAAAAGGTTTTCAACTTAAAGGTCCAATACATTTCCCTTTGGGATAGTAGTTTTTCTAAGTCCATATGGGGTTTTGGAATGATGCATTCCAGAGCACAAAATTTAAAGGAGTTGGGTGAATGTTTGTATTGTGTAAAGTGTGAATATAGGAGGGACTCAGTAGATAAACATTTTATTCTGGATTTATGTTCAGACATTCTAATTCTCAAAGGTCTGGTTGTTTTTCCAATATACCACAAACCACAGTCACATGTTAGAAGGTAGATAAGGTTACTGCTATTACAATTGGAAAAATGTTTGAGTGTGGTGCCCACTTTGTTCCTATAGTTGTGTACCTCCTTAGTTTTCCATGATTGCGGACAACATTTACAGCGTCCACAGGGGTAATGGCCTCTCAAAGTGCTTTTAGGTGTAGTAGTAGTAGTGGTTAAATCTGTATGGATTAACAAGTCTCTTATGTTTTTAGTACGCCTATTACCAAAAATGGGTGGTTTTTGGCAACCTGGAATATCTTGAAGAAGATGCCAGTGTTTTTTGATGATTCTGGTAATCTGTTTGGAATAGTGCGATAGTTCTTGTGTCCAAATAATTTGATTTTTTATGGGTTTGGGGCATTCTTTCAGTAAGGTGGTCCTATCTATTTTATCAGCTTTGGTTAATGCTTTCCTTATTACATGTTTGGGGTAGCCTCTATTTCTGAACTCATGGCTTAAAGTGACACTTTCCTGAATAAACTGTTCCTTGGTGCTTGAGTTCCGTTTAAGTCTGAGGAGCTGTGAAAATGGAAGATTGGTTTTTAAACTAAAATGGTGGAAGCTGTTGTAATGAAGATAAGAATTTTTATCTGTGGGTTTTCTAAAGTTCTTGACTAAAAGTTTATTGTGATCTTTATAGACTGTGACATCCAGAAAATTAATATGTGCCAGGTTGAAATGGCTGGTGAACTTAATAGACGTATGTATGGTGTTGATCCAATTAGAGAAACCTACTGCAGCCTCGGTTGATTTAAATACCATGAATATGTCATCAATAAATCGTCCATAATATATAATATTGGTGTGATACATATTTGAAGATGGATTTAATAATACAGTGTTCTCTAAATTTGCCATAAATAAATTGGCAATTGAGGGGGCCAATGGACTGCCCATTGCCACACCAAAGACCTGAAAGTAAAATTGATTTTGAAAACGGAAATAATTTTTCTCTAAAACTATATCCAACAGGTCCATAAGGAAATGTGTGGGTGGATGTAACTTGGTTCTGTTATGGAGGACATTCTCTATGGTGGTACGGGCCTCATCTAATGGAATGTTGGTGTAAAGTGAGGTGACATCAATAGTTACTAAAACACTATCCTCCTCTACTTTGAGGTTTTCTATAATATTAATGAAGTGCTTAGTGTCTTTGATATAGGAATCACAGAGAGGGACAAAGGGTTGGCAGAAAGAGTCCAGATACTTAGCGACTGGTTCCAACACTGAAGAAGAACCTGAAATAATGGGACGGCCTGGGGGGGGGGGGGGAATAACACCTTTATGAATCTTTGGTAAAGTATAAAAGATTGGTATTCTAGGGAAATCTTTCTGAAGATATTTAAATGTAGAAGAAGAGATAAATCCCAGGGATAATCCCTCTTGGCACACAACCCTAATAAGGGACTGTATGTGTTTAGTGGGGTCTGTAGCAACAGGTTTGTAAAATTTACTATTAGATAACTGGCAGTTGATTTCCTTAATGTAATCTTTTTTGTTGAGTAGCACTATAGCTCCCCCTTTGTCTGCTGGTTTCCAGACTACCTCTTTAAGGTTACTCAGTTTGTTCAAAGTGGTTCTTTCAATGTCAGACAAATTAGAATGGAATGGTTGTCTGTGGGTGATTAACTTATTGAAGTCTCTCTCTACTACTTTTTCAAAGCACTTGATATGTATGCTGTCTGTGGAGGGGCAAAACTTGCTTTTAGGTTTGAAGGGATCTATGGTGGCATTGGGTATGCTGTTTGTGAAAACCTCTCTTAGGCGGATGGTTCTAAACAATTTAAATAAATCTATGCGTGCTCGGAATGCATTAAATTTTGGGGTGGGAACAAATGATAGACCTTTATTTACTACTGACCTTTCTAAATCTGATAACTTGTAATCGGATAGATTGACAATCAAGTCAGGCGTCTTCGATTTTGGCCCCGTCGAAAAAAAGTAGTAGTGGAGGAAGACCTGGAAGATGATCGGTTCATATTTCTTTGTCTGTTAGATCGTCTTAAAGAAGGTGTGTCGGAGGCTTCTGAGCTTTCAGTTGTCCTCCCTGGGTCTTCCTCTGTGGAGGAATCTGCAGACTGAGGATGAAAACTGACTCTTCTCCTAGAGGGGGCTTGCTCTTTGTCCAATAGCCATGGGTAGACTCGATTGGACAGATAATCATTGCGGTCTCTATCAAATTTTTTGATTTTAAATTCCTTCACCTGGTTATATAAATCACTACATTTTTTGTCAAGAGTCTCAAGCATGGTAGGAGAAGTTGTGTCTTTCATAATGTTTTCCATAAGATTAGTAATTTTAGTTTCTCCTTCCTTAATAGTGGCATTGGATTTCATAATTAGTAGGGCCATCAAATCCAAAGAGCATTTATTTAGAATCTTAACCCATTGTTGTAAAAAATCCTTTAAACATGCCAGGTGGTTTATATATCCTTAGTCCTCTAGGGATCATGTTATGTCTTATATAGTCAGCTAACGTGGAGGCATGAAGATCCAAGCGAATATTTCTTTTTTTCAATTTTTCTAAATCATTGAATAAATTGCTGGTCTGGGAAGACTCAGCTACCGGTACATGGTCAATGACTGACCTATTTTTAGTAAGAGACATAATGTCTTCTTTATCAAAACTCAAAGTACCGAGCCAGTCATCCATATTAATATGGTAGTACAGCTATACAATATCCCAGAGTACTTGTAGGGTATCAGCACAAACACAAAACAGTCTATGTAGAATGTCAAAATATAATGTCAAAAGAGCATATAGTATGCTAGTTAACAAAATCCCGAGTATATAGCTCAATTCAGTGGCCCAAAACAAAATCAAAAGGAGCAACCGCTCTCAAATGTAACAGTTCCAGGTCTAAACAAGGGTACCACTGTATATAGGCTTCAGGGATACATACAATGAGGTAAATCATACACAAAGTAAGCATAGAGTCCTGAGGCTATATTGAAGATGGAGCACCACTCTCAAAAATCTTCATGGAATCAATCCAAATTAAGTCCAGTGAAAATGGAGCACTGCTTCTCAAAATGAGTCTCTGTAGGAAAAGTCCGAATGGCATTCAACAGGGGTGCCCGGGTATTTTTGTACCCTGTTTCGGGGAAAGAGATCCCCTTCTTCAGGAGTTGAAGTAATCAGCAACTCTTAGACCTGCCATGTTTAAAGAAGACAAGGATTTTTTACAACAATGGGTTAAGATTCTAAATAAATGCTCTTTGGATTTGATGGCCCTACTAATTATGAAATCCAATGCCACTATTAAGGAAGGAGAAACTAAAATTACTAATCTTATGGAAAACATTATGAAAGACACAACTTCTCCTACCATGCTTGAGACTCTTGACAAAAAATGTAGTGATTTATATAACCAGGTGAAGGAATTTAAAATCAAAAAATTTGATAGAGACCGCAATGATTATCTGTCCAATCGAGTCTACCCATGGCTATTGGACAAAGAGCAAGCCCCCTCTAGGAGAAGAGTCAGTTTTCATCCTCAGTCTGCAGATTCCTCCACAGAGGAAGACCCAGGGAGGACAACTGAAAGCTCAGAAGCCTCCGACACACCTTCTTTAAGACGATCTAACAGACAAAGAAATATGAACCGATCATCTTCCAGGTCTTCCTCCACTACTACTTTTTTTCGACGGGGCCAAAATCGAAGACGCCTGACTTGATTGTCAATCTATCCGATTACAAGTTATCAGATTTAGAAAGGTCAGTAGTAAATAAAGGTCTATCATTTGTTCCCACCCCAAAATTTAATGCATTCCGAGCACGCATAGATTTATTTAAATTGTTTAGAACCATCCGCCTAAGAGAGGTTTTCACAAACAGCATACCCAATGCCACCATAGATCCCTTCAAACCTAAAAGCAAGTTTTGCCCCTCCACAGACAGCATACATATCAAGTGCTTTGAAAAAGTAGTAGAGAGGGACTTCAATAAGTTAATCACCCACAGACAACCATTCCATTCTAATTTGTCTGACATTGAAAGAACCACTTTGAACAAACTGAGTAACCTTAAAGAGGTAGTCTGGAAACCAGCAGACAAAGGGGGAGCTATAGTGCTACTCAACAAAAAAGATTACATTAAGGAAATCAACTGCCAGTTATCTAATAGTAAATTTTACAAACCTGTTGCTACAGACCCCACTAAACACATACAGTCCCTTATTAGGGTTGTGTGCCAAGAGGGATTATCCCTGGGATTTATCTCTTCTTCTACATTTAAATATCTTCAGAAAGATTTCCCTAGAATACCAATCTTTTATACTTTACCAAAGATTCATAAAGGTGTTATTCCCCCCCCCCCCCAGGCCGTCCCATTATTTCAGGTTCTTCTTCAGTGTTGGAACCAGTCGCTAAGTATCTGGACTCTTTCTGCCAACCCTTTGTCCCTCTCTGTGATTCCTATATCAAAGACACTAAGCACTTCATTAATATTATAGAAAACCTCAAAGTAGAGGAGGATAGTGTTTTAGTAACTATTGATGTCACCTCACTTTACACCAACATTCCATTAGATGAGGCCCGTACCACCATAGAGAATGTCCTCCATAACAGAACCAAGTTACATCCACCCACACATTTCCTTATGGACCTGTTGGATATAGTTTTAGAGAAAAATTATTTCCGTTTTCAAAATCAATTTTACTTTCAGGTCTTTGGTGTGGCAATGGGCAGTCCATTGGCCCCCTCAATTGCCAATTTATTTATGGCAAATTTAGAGAACACTGTATTATTAAATCCATCTTCAAATATGTATCACACCAATATTATATATTATGGACGATTTATTGATGACATATTCATGGTATTTAAATCAACCGAGGCTGCAGTAGGTTTCTCTAATTGGATCAACACCATACATACGTCTATTAAGTTCACCAGCCATTTCAACCTGGCACATATTAATTTTCTGGATGTCACAGTCTATAAGATCACAATAAACTTTTAGTCAAGAACTTTAGAAAACCCACAGATAAAAATTCTTATCTTCATTACAACAGTTTCCACCATTTTAGTTTAAAAACCAATCTTCCATTTTCACAGCTCCTCAGACTTAAACGGAACTCAAGCACCAAGGAACAGTTTATTCAGGAAAGTGTCACTTTAAGCCATGAGTTCAGAAATAGAGGCTACCCCAAACATGTAATAAGGAAAGCATTAACCAAAGCTGATAAAATAGATAGGACCACCTTACTGAAAGAATGCCCCAAACCCATAAAAAATCAAATTATTTGGACACAAGAACTATCGCACTATTCCAAACAGATTACCAGAATCATCAAAAAACACTGGCATCTTCTTCAAGATATTCCAGGTTGCCAAAAACCACCCATTTTTGGTAATAGGCGTACTAAAAACATAAGAGACTTGTTAATCCATACAGATTTAACCACTACTACTACTACACCTAAAAGCACTTTGAGAGGCCATTACCCCTGTGGACGCTGTAAATGTTGTCCGCAATCATGGAAAACTAAGGAGGTACACAACTATAGGAACAAAGTGGGCACCACACTCAAACATTTTTCCAATTGTAATAGCAGTAACCTTATCTACCTTCTAACATGTGACTGTGGTTTGTGGTATATTGGAAAAACAACCAGACCTTTGAGAATTAGAATGTCTGAACATAAATCCAGAATAAAATGTTTATCTACTGAGTCCCTCCTATATTCACACTTTACACAATACAAACATTCACCCAACTCCTTTAAATTTTGTGCTCTGGAATGCATCATTCCAAAACCCCATATGGACTTAGAAAAACTACTATCCCAAAGGGAAATGTATTGGACCTTTAAGTTGAAAACCTTTTCCCCTCAGGGACTTAATGAGTCACTCAATTTTAGCTGTTTCCTTTAAGTTTCCAATTACCCTTTATAAACCTGTGGATGAACCTACAGAAGTACTCGCAGTGTGAATATACTACTAGCAGAGTCATTTGTTGTAAATGCTATCTGGCATGATGTGAGTATATATGTTTGTTGTATGGATTATTTTTACTTCTGTAATTTTGCTGGAGAATACTTGTTACTCTATGTTATGTTATGTTATATCTTGTTATAGATAAGAGTCTAAGAGTTGCTGATTACTTCAACTCCTGAAGAAGGGGATCTCTTTCCCCGAAACAGGGTACAAAAATACCCGGGCACCCCTGTTGAATGCCATTCGGACTTTTCCTACAGAGACTCATTTTGAGAAGCAGTGCTCCATTTTCACTGGACTTAATTTGGATTGATTCCATGAAGATTTTTGAGAGTGGTGCTCCATCTTCAATATAGCCTCAGGACTCTATGCTTACTTTGTGTATGATTTACCTCATTGTATGTATCCCTGAAGCCTATATACAGTGGTACCCTTGTTTAGACCTGGAACTGTTACATTTGAGAGCGGTTGCTCCTTTTGATTTTGTTTTGGGCCACTGAATTGAGCTATATACTCGGGATTTTGTTAATTAGCATACTATATGCTCTTTTGACATTATATTTTGACATTCTACATAGACTGTTTTGTGTTTGTGCTGATACCCTACAAGTACTCTGGGATATTGTATAGTGGAGTCTAGCTTCCAATAAATTTCATGCCCTGTTCTTCTGGACTAAATATCCTAACAGACCAGATGCCATCAGATCTTGAAAGGTAATGGGAGACCAAAGGCAGAAGCTGTAGGCTATGTTTCTGAGGAGGGAATTGGCAAAGCATGTCCTGCCTAAAGGAACTCTGTGATATGCACAAATTGACAGGTGCTCATGGGTGATCAATTGTGATCCATAAGTCTGGTTGCCTTCTAAGGGTGGAGTCTTAGTGGTGGGTCCATAAGTGACTCTGGAGACCTAGTCTGGATTCGCATGGTCTTACTTTCCCAGTAAGATCATGCGACCAGAAGTGACTTGCAACATGCAAGCAAGCAAGCAAAACAACCAACATAACTTTTCAGGACCAACCATGACAATAATCTCAATCAGTATTGAAGGCATGTCAGCTGCCAAAGAACAACTGCTCTATGAACTGTGCCAAGATAAGAAATGCAATGTGCCGTGTGTCCAAGAAACACACAGGGATGAACATCAGAAATGACCAAAAGTTCCGGGAATGGTCTTAGTAGCGGAAAGATCACATGCACAATATGGAAGAGCCGTCTTTGTCAAACCAGGCCTCCAAGTCAACAGTGCCCACAACATTGAAGAAAACAATATTGAGGTTATAACAGTGGAGCTTAATAACATCACAATCACCTCTGTGTACAAGCCCCCAAATGAAGGTTCCTGCTTCTCCTCTGTACAGAAGTGTTTATTATAATGTGTTTAAATCTGTATTTGTGTTTTACATTGGTTGCCTGTGGCTGGAGCGGCCCAGCTGTGAGAGATATGTTGCCATGGAAACAAGGCCGAAGAGGAGGTGGGAGGAGCTTAGAGAGAAAAAGGTTTGAAAGTGACAGTTAAGTTTCAGTCAGGAGGAAGAGACCCTGAGAGAGAGTAGCAGAGTCAGGGAAGAGACTCTGAGGAGTGAAGAAGTGTAGTGTTAGTTAGTGTTCGTGAATATTTCTTCAGCTAGGGAGCTGAAGGGTAAAACTTTGTTAGATTTCTTTAGTTAAAAAGAACTAACAGAGGCTTTGTACGATTGCCAGTCGGTGGAAGACTGGGGTTCTATTATTTGATCCAGTATAGATCAAACAGTGAGAATATTCACAGCAGGGAACACTGAATAATAGACACCTTCACCAGAGCAAGAGTTTAAAAGTTGTAACATCAAAGGCTGAATTGTATCTCTACCAAGTCATATTGTAACCATCAAGTATATGCCAAGCATAACCTCTCCATATTGTAACCATCAAGTATATGACAAGCTGAACATCTTTATATTGCAACCACAAGCTTTGTTCAACAATAAACTTGTTCTCTTTGTTATTTTTAAAACTGCCTCATCTCCATTGATTTTACGTTCGGTGCATTCCACTCTACCAAAATTACCTCACAACATAAACAGAGACTAACAGAGACTTTGATACCAGCGTCTCTATACATTATGGTGGCAGTTTAATTAGCATTTGACGGAGGTTCCTTACAGTTTTTGGTGGTCCCATTTCGGTGGCATTAATACTTCTTTGCATCCTCCCTTGAGAACTTTGATAGGCACCAAAGGGCAATAGTAATTGGTGACTTTAACAGCCATAGCCATGTAGGGAGCTATGCTCAAGAGGATAAAAATGGAGAGGCTGTCCTCTCCTGGTCTGAACTGCACAAACTATCACTCATTCATGATAGTAAGCTCCCACCATCCTACAACAGTGGGAGATGGCACCGGGGTTATAACCCAGACCTCTTATTTGTGAACGACAGCATTGTACAGCAATGCACTAATCAGTGGGACCACCAGTCCCAAACACACAGCACCGACCAATAGTATGCCAACTCTTCCAACTATAAGGTCTCAGGAAGTTTGATTTAAATGAAGATTCAACTTCAGAAAGGCAGATTGGACTAAATTTTCAGACATGTTAGATGACATGATCACATCAGTCATGCCAATCCCAGAGAAATACGAGCACTTCATTGAAATAGTGAAAACCTGCTCATGGGCCTCTATACCGAGAGGCTGCAGAACCAACTACCTTCAGGGCATTACTCTTGAAACAGCTGCCTTGTTGGAAAACTATTACAGGCTCCACAACGAAGACCCATTTAATGAGCAGACCCTTCAGGCATTGTGTCCTCCATCTCTGAAGTCAAGAAAGAACAGTGGATCAAGCTGATCACAGATGTCAACATGGGCAGGAGCAGCCAGAAGGAGTGGAGGCTGCTGAGACGGTTGACCAATGACCCCTCACAAACTAATACCCATGCCAACATAAAGGCAGATCAGATAGCACACCAACTCTTGCCACCAAAGTAGTTTCTTGCCACCAAAGTAGGAAAGAAACCAATAGCCAGACAACCAGAGATTGAGAACAACAACCTCCATGAACCCTTTACACCTACTGAATTGGACATGGCTCTCAATAAATGTAAAAATGGCAAAGCAGCTGGCCTGGATGATCTATGAATGGAACAAATCAAGAACTTTGGCCCAAAAGCAAGGTGCTGGCTGCTGGAACTGATAAACAACTGCACTGCATCCTCGAAATCTGGAGGAAAGCAAGTCATCACCATCTTGAAGCCAGGCAAAGACCGTAATGATCCAAAAAGCTACAGACCAATCTCCCTGTTCTGCCACCTCTACAAAGTTCTGGAGATACTTATGTTGCATAGAATTATGGAAAAAATAGACCCATGTCTGATACCACAGCAAGCTGGTTTCAGGAAAGGCAAAAGTTGCACATCGCAAGTGCTGAACCTGACTCAGCACATAGAAGATGGCTCTGAAACGCAGCAGATCACAGGAGCTGTCTTCATAGACTTGTCAGCGGCTTATGATACCGTAAACCACCGCCTCCTCCTGAGAAAAATGTATAATATCACAAAGAACTACCGCCTCACCTGCCTCATAGGAAACCTGCTACAAAACAGGAGCTTCTTTGTTGAGTTCCAGGGCCAGAGAAGCAGATGGCGGAAACAGAAGAACGGCCTGCCTCAGGGAAGCATGCTTGCTCCATCCATGTTCAACTTCTACACAAATGACCAGCCACTGCCAGAAGGGACAGAGAGTTTCATCTATTACTGCTTAAGCAGGGAGCTTTGAGATGGTTGAACAGAAGCTCTCTGAAGCTCTAGGTGCTCTTACTACCTATTATAGGGAAAACCAGCTGATCCCTAATCCATCCAAAACACATACATGTGCCTTTCACCTTAAGAACAGACAAGCATCCCGAGCTCTGAGGATCACCTGGGAAGGAATCCCATTGGAGCATTGCAGCACACCCAAATACCTGGGTGTCACTCTGGACCATGCTCTGACCTACAAGAAGCACTGCCTGAACATCAAGCAAAAAGTGGGTGCTAGAAACAATATCATACAAAAGCTGACTGGCACAACCTGGGGATCATAACCAGACACAGTGAAGACATCTGCCCTAGCACTCTGCTACTCTGCTGCTGAGTATGCATGCCCAGTGTGGAACATATCTCACCACGCTAAAACAGTGTATGTGGCTCTTAATGAGACATGCCGCACTATCACGGGGTGTCTGTGCCCTACACCACTGGAGAAATTACACTGTCTAGCCGGTATTGCACCACCTGACATCTGCCAGGAAGTAGCAGCCAATAGTGAAAGGACCAAGGCAGTGACATCTCCAGCCCACCCCTTGTTTGGGTATCAGCCAGCACATCAACGACTTAAATCAAGAAATAGTTTTCTAAGATCTACAGAGACACTCACTGGAACACCCCAGCAAGTGAGAGTCCAAAAGGGGCAGGCTCAAATCCAGAACCTCAACCAATGGCTTATACCAAATGACAGACTCCCCCCTGGGCACACAGAAGACTGGGTGACTTGGAAGATGCTGAACAGACTGCGGTCTGGCACTATGAGATGCAGAGCCAATCTTAAGAAATTGGGCCACAAAGTGGAATCTATGACATGCGAGTGTGGAGAAGAGCAAACTACAGACCACCTGCTGCAATGCAACCTGAGCTCTGCTACATGCACAATGGAGGACCTCCTTGCAGCAACACCAGAGGCACTCCAATTGGCCAGATACTGGTCAAAGGACATTTAATCAACTACCAAACTTGCAAATTCTGTTTTTTGTCTGTCTGTCTGTCTGTCTGTTTTTGTTTAAAATGTAATACAAATGTCTGGTTGCTGATGACACGATAAATAAATAAATACTTTCCCAGTGAGGACATATATTTCCAGATGGAAGATGGTGCCAACAAGGGTTTGCTTGATGCGCCTTCTTCAACATGTTTCTCCTTTTCATCCTCCATTCGTGCCTCTTTGAAATCCATATAAATGTTGGTCACAGCTAGCCTCCAGTTAGATGCTCGACGGCCAGGGCTTCCCAGTGTTTATTCCATAATTTTAAGGTTAGCTTTAAGCCCACCTTTCAATCTCTTTTGTTGCCCACTAACAATCTGTTTTTCGTTCTTGAGCTGAGAGTAAAGCAACTGCTTTTGGGAAAATAGTGATGGGGCCTTTGGACAATGTGGCATTTGGTCCAGAAAAGTAGATGGCAGAGGATTATAGCTTCAATGCTAGTGGCCTTTGCTTCTTATTTTATTTATTTACTAGCTTGGGGACCCGGCATTGCCCGGGTTGTTAGAGAAAGTGGGTAATGACTGTTCTGTATGCCAAGTTTGGTCATTATTGGGCATTGGATGATGGTTGCATTGTTTTCAGGAAGTGAGTGAAGGTACTTTAAGTCCCATCATCCATGGTCCACCCCCCTCCAAACAGCACCAGGATATAGAGTGGGTCATGGGGGCTCTGTGTGCCAAGTTTGGTCTTGATCAGTCATTGGTTCAGGGTCACAGTGGTTTCAGTAAGTGAGTAAAGGTACTGCAAGTCCCATCATCCATGGTCAACCCTCCTCCAAAACTGCAGCAGGATGTAGAGTGGGTCATGGGGGTTCTGTTTGCCAAGTTTCGTCTTGATTGGTCATTAGATGAGGGTTGCAGCAATCTTGGGAAGGGAGTGAAGGTACTTGAAGTCCCATCATCATCCATGGTCTGTCCTCCTCCAAACTGCACCAGGATGTAGAGTTGGTCATTGGGGCTCCGTGTGCCAAGTTTGGTCTTGATCAGTCATTGGATGAGGTTTGCAGAGGTCTCAGAATGTGAGTGAAGGTACTGGAAGTCACATCATCCATAATCAGCCCTCCTCCAAAACTGCAGCAGCATGTAGAATGGGTCATGGAAGCTCTGTGTGCCAAGTTTGGTCTTGATTGGTCACTGGATGAGGTTTGCAGCAGTCTTGGGAAGTGGAAGTACTTGAAGTCCCATCATCATCCATGGTTTGTCCTCCTTGAAAGTGCACCAGGATGTAGAGTGGGTCATGGGGACTCTGTGTGCCAAGTTTGGTCTTGATCAGCCATTGGCGAGAGTCTCAGTAGTCTCAGAAAGTGAGTGAAGTGACTGCAAGTCCCATCATCCATTGCCAAATTCTTCCAAACCGCACCAGGATGTAGAGTGGGTCATGCGGGCTCTCTGTGTGAATGGTGGTCCCAATCCATCATTGTTGACAGTTGTAATAGTCTTAGGAAGGGAGTGCAAGGTATTGCAAGTCCCATCGTCCATGGTGCATCCTCCTCCAAACTGCACCAGGATGTAGAGTGTGCCATAGAGACTCAGTGTGCCAAGTTTGGTCTTTATTGGTAATTGGATGAGGGTTGCAGTGGTCTCAAGAATTGAGCAAAGGTACTACAAGTCCCATAATCCATGGTCCATCCCCGGCCAAACCACACCAGGACGTAAAGTGGGTCATGAGAGGTCTACGTGCCAAGTTTGGTCCTGATCAGTCATTGGATGAGGTTAACAGTGATCTCAGAATGTGAGTGATGGTACTGCAAGTCCCAACATCCATGGTTCATCCTCCTCCAAACTGCAGTAGGATGGCGAGTGGGTCTTGCAGGCTCTGTGTGCCAAGTGTGGTCTGTATTGGTAATTTTCTGACAGAGTCCCTGGCCTTTTCCTTTCCTCTCTTTGTCATCTCGGAATCTTGGAATTGTGACTTTTATTATATGTATAGATTTACCATTTTTATACCCTGCCCTTCTCACCCTGAACGAGACTCCCCCTCGATGGACTGTCACCTTGTCGTGGTGAGGGGGCTTGTGCATTCCGATGAACCTGTAGGCACAACAACTGGAGTCGTGCACTCCCAGGAGTGGCTGTGGGGGAGGTTCCAGACCAAGCACAGTCCGAAGACCCAAAGACCTCAACGGCGGAGCAGGCGGAGGATAACATGGCACATGTTACAACGGCTGCGAAGGCGGAAGAAGGCTGCAACAGATTGAGAAGCCACGGTCATTGTGTTAAACTACATCACCAGTGGAACCTTACTCTGTGAAGTCTGTGTGTTGATCAGTTGTGCACTGACCTCCACACATTAAAAAAAACCCACGCACAGGCGTCTTCCAAAGAAAATAAAAACAAACCAACCAAAGCCCCATGGCGATCAGCGAGTGGCGACGGGGGCAGGACTGTGAAATCTGGAAGTCCCTAGTCACAGACTGGCACATGGGTGGTGGGTACGGACTCAGTCGTTCTACCTCAAGGTCCGAGGCAGTTGAGTAGTTCGGCAGCTGTATCCGCGACTGAGCAGCCCTTTTTAGGACCCACTCTGCTCACCCCACACGGGGAGGGGGCTAGAAAAGGTGCCTTAAACATAGTCTGCCTCACTTATCCCTGACTGGACTGCCGCATCCAGTGGGGTCACCACCCTGCGGCCAAAAAAGAAAAATGAACTTCGGTACGTGGAACGTACGGACTCTGATGGACAACAGCGGCAGTGAACGCCCCGAACGCAGAACTGCCATCATTGCAAGGGAGCTGGGACGCTTCAACATCGACATAGCAGCCCTTCAGAAGACCCGGAGAGCAGGAGAGGGACAGCTGAAGGAAGAAAAAGGAGGCTACACCTTCTTCTGGAAGGGACTGCCCGAAAAAGACCAAAGAATGCACAGAGTTGGCTTCGCCATCAGAAATGATCTGGTGAAACATCTGCCCGAAGCACCCGCTGGCATCAACGAACGACTCTCAACCCTCCGAATCGATCTTGCCAAAAACCAACGGGCAACCATCATAAGTGCCTATGAACCAACACTAGATGCTGACGAAGACATCAAGGAGAAATTCTACTGTCAGCTGGACACCGTCCTATCGCGGATACCTAAGGAGGACAAAATCATCCTCCTGGGGGACTTCAATGCAAGAGTCGGGCGAGACTTCGACCTGTGGCCAGGGACCATAGGAAAAGACGGGGTTGGAAACAGCAACTCAAATGGCATCCTGCTTCTCACCAAATGTGCGGAGCACAACCTTGTCATCACCAACACGCTCTTCCGCCAGAAAAACAAGTTCAAGACATCATGGAAGCACCCCCGGTCAAAGCATTGGCACCTCTTAGACTATGTAATCACACGCGCCAGAGACCGCCGTGACGTGCTCCTCACAAGAGCCATGACAGGTGCTGACGACTGCTGGACTGACCATAGGCTAATTTGATCCTCGATGGCTATCAAGATCGCTCCCAAGCGCAGACTCCAAGGAAGGAAGACAAGGCGCAAAATGAACACCCAAGCCCTTCAGGAGCCCTCCAGACGAGCCCATCTCCAAACAGCATTCAAGAACCATCTACCCACAGTATACCCCGAAAATGTTGAGGAACATTGGAACAAACTGAAGACCTCCATCATCCAAGCCTGCGAAGAAACTATTGGATACCAAGCCAAGAAACATCAAGACTGGTTTGATGAAAATGACATCGAGATCCAACAGCTAATTGACAAGAAAAGGAAAGCCTTCCAAGCATGGCAGAGAGACATCAACTGTGCTGCTAAGAAAAAGATCGATGCCAGTGCAAAAGCTGAGGTCCAAAGAAGGAAAAGAGAGCTCTAGAACATCTGGTGGACAAAGAAGGCCGAAGAAATCCAACACCTGGCAGATACCCATAATGCTCAGGGATTTTTCAAAGCCACAAAGGTCATCTACAGACCAAGAAACCATGGCATACAGCCTCTACGCTCATCAGATGGAACCAAACTCCTGAAGGACCAAAACTCAAATTGCACTACGTTGGAAAGAACACTACCAAAGCCTCCTGAACCGCAGCTCCAATGTGGCCGAAGAGGTCCTCTCACAAATCCCACAACAACAAACCAGGGATGAGCTTGCAGCACTGCCCAGTTTGGAAGAAGTCAGCAATGCCATCAGCCAACAGAAGAATAACAAAGCCAGTGGACCAGACGGGATCCCTGCTGAAATCTTTAAAGAGGGAGGACCTGAGCTGACACACCAACTCCACCAGCTCATAGAAAAAGTGTGGGTGACCGAGAAAATCCCAGCAGACTTCAAGGATGCCACCATCATCACCCTCTTCAAAAAAGGGGAAAGAACAGACTGCGGAAACTATCGAGGTATCTCCCTTCTAACCTCCGCTGGGAAAATCCTTGCAAGAATCCTTGCAAACCGCCTTCTGCCCCTCTCAGAAGACACCCTCCCAGAATCCCAGAACGGCTTCCGCCCCTCCAGAGGAACCGTGGACATGATCTTCACTGCACGACAGTACCAAGAAAAATGCAGGGAACAAAACCAACCCCTGTACATGGCATTCATCGACCTTGCAAAGGCATTCGACACAGTGAATCGCAGCACTCTCTGGACCATCCTCCAAAAAATCGGGTGCCCAAGCAAATTTGTGAACATCCTGCGGCTCCTCCATGATGACATGATGGCAACAGTCTTGGACAGCAGTGGCTCCCAAAGTGACCCATTTAAAGTGGAATCCGGTGTCAAACAGGGATGTGTTATTGCCCCAACTCTATTCTCCATCTTCATCACTATGATACTTCACCTTGTTGATGGGAAGCTTCCCACCGGAGTGGAAATAATCTATCGGACAGATGGCAAGCTATTCAACCTCAGCAGACTGAAAGCCAAAACCAAGGTTACAACAACATCTGTTATAGAACTCCAGTATGCTGATGACAATGTCGTCTGTGCGCATTCAGAAGAAGATCTACAAGCCACTCTAAACACCTTCGCAGAAGCATACGAGAAGCTCGGCTTGTCATTGAACATGGAAAAAACCAAGGTGCTTTTCCAGCAGGCACCAGCCAACCCCTCTCCAATGCCAGTGATACAGCTTAATGGTGTAACATTAGAAAATGTTGATCATTTCCGCTACCTTGGCAGCCACCTCTCCACCAAAGTCAACATCGACGCCGAAATACAACACCGCCTGAGCTCTGCAAGTGCAGCATTTTCCAGAATGAAGCAGAGAGTGTTTGAGGACCGGGACATCCGTAGGGAGACCAAGGTGCTTGTCTATAAAGCCATTGTCCTCCCAACCCTGCTCTATGCCTGTGAGACATGGACTGCCTACAGACGTCACATGCAGCTCCTGGAACGTTTCCATCAGCGCTGCCTCCGGAAAATCCTGCAAATCTCCTGGGAAGACAAGCGGACAAACGTCAGTGTGCTGGAAGAAGCAAAGACCACCAGCATTGAAGCGATGGTCCTCCAACATCAACTCCGCTGGGCCGGCCATGTTGTCCGGATGCCTGACCACCGTCTCCCAAAGCAGTTGCTCTACTCCGAACTTAAGAACAGAAAACGGAACGTTGGTGGACAGGAAAAGAGATTTAAAGATGGGCTCAAAGCCAACCTTAAAAACTCTGGCATAGACACTGAGAACTGGGAAGCCCTGGCCCTTGAGCGCTCCAGCTGGAGGACAGCTGTGACCAGCAGTGCTGCAGAATTTGAGGAGGCACGAGTGCAGGGTGAAAGAGTGAAACGTGCCAGGAGGAAGGCGCGTCAAGCCAACCCCGACCGGGACCACCTTCCACCTGGAAACCAATGCCCTCACTGCGGAAGAAGATGCAGAGCAAGAATAGGGCTCCACAGCCACATATGGACCCACAAGGAAATCCATAATGGAAGACCATCTTACTCGTCCAACGAGGGATCGCCTAAGTAAGTATGTAAGTATAAAAGTAAGAACGAGACTCAGAGCGGCTTTACACATAGGCAAAAATTAAGTGCCATAAAAACAAGATACAATTAAAATAAACATTTACATTAAAACCAAAGAATTAAAACATCTAAAACATTATGCCAATTATTAAAACCATGCAGTCCAAGATCATAATCTGGAGCCATTCCAGTTGTCATTGCACATATTCCGTATCCATTTATAGCACTACAATTACTAACTGAAGGTTTGGTCCTATTGCCACGCTTTTTACTTTCTTCCTGAAGGCCAGGAGGGAGGGGGCTGATCTAATCTCACTGGGGAGAGAGTTCCATAGCTGAGGGGCCACCACTGAGAAGGCTGTCTATCATCACCACCAGTTGCGCCTTCACAGGAGGTGGGACTGAGAACAGGGCCTCCCCAAGAGATTTTAGCCTACGAGATGGTTCATACAGGAACAGAAGTGGCCCTAGGTAATTTTCAATGGTAAGCAAACACTATTTTGCCCCCCCCCCACCCCCCACAACCAGTCACTGATGTATATTTTCTGTTCATCCTGGGAGTTGTGTGTGCTATATTTGGTTCAATTCCATCATTGGTGAGTTCAGAATGCTCTTTGATTGTAGGTGAACTATACATCACAGTAACTACAACTCACATATGTCAAGGTCTATTTTCTCCCAAGAGTGCCTCAAGAATGCCTCTGGGCAAAATCAACTATACTGCAAATGCTTACTTTGCGTAATGGGTTGAGCTGCCCCTGTACAGGGGGATACATTTGGATAGGGATGTCGGCCAGGACTGTTTAGGGCTTTATAGAGTAAAGCCAGCACTTGGAATTGTGTTCAATAGTAGACTGGTAACCAGTAGAGCTGACGTAACAGGGGTTGTATGTTCCCTGTATGCCGCTCCAGTGAGGAATCTGTCTGCCATCCTTTGGGTCACTTGAAGCTTCCCAACAGTCTTCAAGGTCTTCAAAGGCAGCCCCATGTAGAACATTCTTCCAGATGCTGACCTTCATCCACCTGTCTTCTTCCCAAGAGATTTGAAGGTTTCTTTTTTTTTTTTTTGGAGGTAACACTGATGAGATCCTTCCAGAAGTCGAGAGTGACATTTGTAGTGATCCATCTTTCATATGACAGAGTTGAGAGGACAATAGCTTTACAACCAAATCTCTTGGTCTTGCTGTGGCTGTCCTAATCCTCAAACACTCTGCCTCATTTGAGAAAACACTGCACTCAGGCAGTGTTGCATGTGGCATTGATATCAGCTTTTGTGGAGAAGTAGCTGCCAAGGTAGCAGAAATTGTCAATTTTTTTTAGTGTTGCACCATTAAGCTTCATTTCTGGCTTGGCAGAGGGATTGGTTGGTGCCTTTTGCTGGTAGAGGAGTGCTTTGGTTTTTTGAGCAGGCTTTCTCAAATGCAGTGTAGCAGATAATTCCTGTCCTCGGAACGACTAGACAATGCGATCGGATAATGATTTTGGTAATGAGATGCAGAGGATCTATGTTTTATTTATTTATTTATTTATTTATTTATTTGATGCATTTATTAACCGCCATTCTCAGCCCTTTAGGGCGACTCATGGCGGTGTACAACACATATAAAAAGGCAATTTACAAAGAGGCAATTACAACAACATATTAACAATACAACAATTACAAAATTACACTAAAAAATCCGCTTCGTCTCATAGTGGAATCATAACCAATCTCATATTCCTTGTTCCTTTCCAGTCGTCTTTACCACATTTTTATAGCACTTAATTAAATGCCTTCTTGAACAGCCATGTCTTAAGGCTTTTTCGGAAGGACATAAGGGAGGGCGCCTGTCTGATGTCTGCAGGGAGAGTGTTCCACAGCCGGGGGGCCACCACCGAGAAGGCCCTCTCCCTCGTCCCCGCCAGACGTGCCTGTGAGGCAGGCGGGATCGAGAGAAGGGCCTCCCCAGACGATCTCAAGGTCCTCGTGGGCTCGTAGGCCAAGATGCGGTCCGAAAGGTATTTTGGGCCGGAGCCGTTTAGGGCTTTGAAGGCCAAAACCAGCACCTTAAATTGGGTCCGGTAGCAAATCGGCAGCCAGTGGAGCTGGGACAACAAGGGCGTTGTGTGCTCCCTGCCTCCCGCTCCAGTTAGTAACATGGCTGCCGCGCGCTGAACCAGCTGAAGCTTCCGGGCCGTCTTCAAGGGCAGCCCCACGTAGAGAGCTTATTGCTTATTGAATTTTATCTATGTTATATGTTTTTAACTGTTTTTATATTATTGTGGGGCATTGAATTGTGCCATTTTGTACACCGCCCTGAGTCACCCTTGGGCTGAGAATGGTGGTATAGAAATATAGTAAATAAATAAATAAGACGTTAAGATGGCTTGGAGGTCCTCCTCTGAATGCACACAGGTTATTTGAAGGCACATACACAAATACACATGAACATTCAATCAGAATCTATCAGCTCTAGTAAATACAATACGAGAGAATAAATGTTGTTTCATGGCAACACCTGTGTCTGTCTACTCAGATATAAGCTTTATTGAGTTCTGTGTGACATGCTCTCAAATAGCTAGCAACACCAGCCACTAACTCTTGAGATTACAGAACTGTACTTATGGTCATTGTTTTGAATGGACACTGCTCAAGAAGGGGAAAGTGGTAGCTGTTTCACTTGGCAGGGCCATGAGATGGGAAGTAACCATTTCCACCATCATCAAAGACCATATATGGGAGTTATAGCCCAAATTGTCTGGGGGTCCAATGTTAGTGAACATTATCATGAGGATTTGAGACCTTGGGGTTATAATCCAGGAGGACAATTGAAACATCTTGGTATCCAATGAGTGTTTCTCCCTCTTCTCCCTCCCCAAACCTGGGGGAATCCAGGCTTCCAGGCAAGAGATGGAGAGTCTGGTTACCCTGACAACTAGGCTACACCTTCCTGTCATCTTGCTTTTCCTCTCTGCTAGCTGGTGCTTTCATCCGGTTGCTGGGGCAACTGTCCAACCATTTGGGCCGAAGCATCGCTTCCCATGGAATGCCCAAGGTCAGCATCGAGAGGATATGGGAGGAAGCCTGTGTGCCTGGAGGCAAGGGAGCGAGCAAATCTCTGCCAAGTTGGGCCAAAACACTATATTCGTATATTTGTGAATTAAACTTGCAACAGGAATTTATTTCTGTTCCATTAGTCATGCTCTAAAAGAAGCCTGGATTTCTAAACCACACTGAGAACTTTGCCACTGACATGGGCAAGAGGAAAGGTAAATGTTAGAAAAAAAAGTTGATGCTGCTTTTTTTGGTCAATTTGCAGTCTCTGACTATTGCTTCCCATGCAAACGAATGCTCTTCCCCTCTCTATGTTATTAAAACAGATGAAGGAAGATATATTGCTCCAAGCAGATGTACCAACAAAACAAACTTCTAGGGATAGCAATTTCTTGGGCTGCAGTGACTCACAAACAAACTGACCAGATTAAAATGAAAACTCTTTTGTTCCGATCAGTTCTTCTTTATTTAAAGTTTTCTTTATGCAGGAGTTTAACAGATATAAATGAAGCTTTAGTGCAACATAGATGACAGAACTTGAGCCACTGAACTTAGGACCTTATCATAAAGGGGGGAAACCTGCCCCTACATGGGTATGATTATATCCTGCACTGCACATTCTGTATGCAAATTGTTTGTTGTTGTTGTTCATTCGTTCAGTCGTTTCTGACTCTTTGTGACTTCATGGACCAGTCCACGCCAGAGCTCCCTGTCAGTTGTCACCACCCCCAGCTCCTTCAAGGTCAATCCAGTCACTTCAAGGATACCATCCATCCATCTTGCCCTTGGTCAGCTCCTCTTCCTTTTTTCCTTCCATTTCCCCCAGCATCATTATCTTCTCTAAGCTTTCCTTTCTTCTCATGATGTGCCCAAAGTACTTCATCTTGGCCTCTACTATTCTTTCCTCCAATGAGCAGTCAGGCTTTATTTCTTGAAGTACGGTCTGGTTGGATCTTCTCACTGTCCAAGGCACTCTCAGAACTTTCCTCCAGCACCACAGTTCAAAAGCATCTATCTTCCTTCGCTCAGCCTTCCCTATGGCCCAGCTCTCACATCCGTAGTTGACTATGGGGAATATCATTGCTTTAACTATGCGGATCTTTGTTGCCTCTGCTAGAGTGATGTCTCTACTCTTCACTATTTTATGAAGATTGGACATTGCTCTCCTCCCAAGAAGTAAGTGTTTCCTGATTTCCTGGCTGTAGTCTGCATCTGTAGTAATCTAGAAATACAAAGTCTGTCACAGCCTCCACGTACGCAACTTGTAGGAACTGGAATTGAAAATGTGTATAGTCAGTACCTTTTGCAAGATTAGTTCCAAATCGTCTTCACCCATCCTTTTTCTCAGTCTTCTGGGCTACTTTGCAAGCTAGGGACTTGAATGCACTGTGTTATAATGACACCATTCCTTCATAGAGGGATGAGTCTAGACTGCGGTGCTAGGGATTTCTGTTTGTCTGAGCAGTGTCTCAGGGATTTGTCCTGCTCCCTCTTCCTTATGACATCCTTTCACATATTTATATATGGCTCTCATGGCTCCTTTCAACTGTCTCTTCTGAGACTAAACAGACCTAGCTCTTTAAGATGCTCCTCAGAGGGATTATTCATGGCATCCAGACCTTTGACCTTTTTAGTTGCCCTCTTCTGGACACCTTCCAGCTTAGAGTCAATATATCTCTTGAACTGCTTTGCCCAATATTGGACACAGGGCTATTGTTCCAGGAAAAGAGGTCTGACCAAAGCAGAATATCAGATTTGGGAGATCTTGCCAAACCTCTTGCCTTGGCCAATGAAGCAATAAATCAACTTCTGACCCTGTCCTCGAACTGTGCCAGTCTCTTTTGGAAACAGATTTGCAGCTGGTGTGCCAGGAAGAGCGAGCCTGAAGATTTTGGACCTCAAAACTGCTGGAACTCTTTGGAGGTTTGGGATCTAGTGCCATCAATAGATGACACCTAAACCCCAAGGAAACCATTTCTATTCTAAACCTGTGTTTGGTATCAATAAGTTAAAACTATGTGATACTATTTGTGTACCTGGGTTATAAATGTCATTTCCTAATCGATTCAATGATAAAAACATGGGGAAAGTTTTTTAAACTGCCAAAACTTTGCGAGAGAGACATACTGCAGTACATTTCACTATAGTTTTTCCAATAAATATATCATCAAGTCTCAACCCATTCAACATAGTTTGTACCACAAATACAAAGTTTCTGGAGTAGAACAACAACTTTCAAAATAAGGACCCTACAATGAAACAGGAAATAGCACTTTCAAACTAGAAACATTTTTTTCAAATGCTGTTACATAGTGTAATGTGCCATAGAATCCCTTTTTCCTCAAGCAAGAACACCTGCCCAAGTTTGTCCATTCCAAGGCACTCACAAACAGTTTCAGTTTTTATTTAATGCACCTTGAATTCTGTCTCCATTATAGGTAATTATGACAAGTCCTTTAGCTTTAAAAACAATATCTTGCCATTTAGAAATCAGCATTTTGCTTAATTAAGAGTTCAGAGGAAAAGAATTCGGCAGTTAGAAAAGAAAATATTAATCTCCAGCCAGTGTGTGTGTTTTTCAGAAATACAGCAAAAACACTACCAATAATATAGAAAAGGAAACAAACCCTGAGCCATCTTGTTAATAATAATAATTTAATAATAATAATAATAATAATAATAATAATAATAGTTTTATTTCTTGTCCATCTCGCCTCACAACTCGAGGCGGATTACAACATTGCTAAAACACATAATCAAAGCACACAATCATTTAAAAACACTCTGTAGGACACATATATTAAAACATTTCAAGAAAATACATGTTAAAATACACAAAACAAAAATGAGACATAGAATGCTTGTAGTTGACCCCCCATAATCTCTATATAAATGAGAAAGATTAGGATTTTTTTTAGCTGAATAATAAATAAATAAATAAAAGCACGGTGCTGGCTGCTGATGATCAACTGCATTGCATCCTGTCAGATCCCTAAAATATGAAGGAAAGTAAGAGTCAAAGCCATTTTGACTCAGCAGATTACAGGAGCTGTTTTCATAGACTTGCCAGCAGTTTATGGTAAATCATAGACTTGCCAGCAGCTTGTGGTAAATCATCACCTTCTCCTGAGAAAAAATTATCACAAAAGACTACCACTTCATAGGAAATCTGTTACAAAACAGGAGCTTTTTTTGTTGAGAAGCAGATGGCGAAAACAGAAGAACGGCCTGCCTCAGGGCAGCATGCTTGCTTCATCAGTGTTTAACATTTACACAAATGATCAGCCACTGCCAGAAGGGACAGAGAGTTTCATCTATGCTGATGATTGTGCCATCACTACTCAATCAGGGAACTTTGAAATGGTTGAGCAGAAGCTCTATGAAGCTTTAGATGCTCTTACTGCCTATTACAAGGAAAACAGCTGATTCCCAATCCGTCTAAAATGCAAACGTGTGCTTTTCACATTAAGAACAGACAAGCATTTTAAGCTCTGAGGATTACCTGGGAAGGAATACTTAGGAGTACACCCATTGGATGCAGAGCCAACCTTAAGAAATGCGGCTACAAAGTGGAGTGCACAACATGGAGTGTTGAAGAGAGCAGGCCACTTACTATAATGCGGTCTGAGCCCTGCCGTATGCACAATAGAGCACCTTCTTACAGTGAAACTAGAGGCACTCGAAGTGTCCAGTTTCTTATCAATGAAATTTAGTACAATGCCAAGTTTTTAATTCTGTTTGTGGTTTTAATCGAGTATTAAGGAAGAAGTTGAATAACAACCAGTTCCATGTCTACCTCTAGAAACACAATGTGAAGGAAGTGTTTTACTTTTTAAAGTTAATAGCTTTTGGTGAAAGGCATGGTGGCAAGAAACAAAATTAATACTGGCTAGTCATTATGCATCCTACAAAGATCAAATAGAATTTGTGGAGGAAAAAATAATGCATAAGACTTTCCCATCACAGATTAGAATAGTATTCTCATTACAAGAGGAGACACAAACATCATATTGGATGAAAAACAGATAGTACTTCTTGGAAGATAAAACCATAAAACCAATCTCATGTCTTCAGAAAATGCCTACACAATGCTGGGTTGGTAGAGTCATGGAAGTACCAAATGAATGGGATTATACAGTGTAATCCTTATGGTTTACCTTATGGTTCATATACTTGTTTCATAAAAGTACAGCTAGAAGGACAGCAGCACCAGCTTAAGGACCATGGTACATGTTCAAATAATAATTATCCTATAATATTGGTTTGAGTAAGGGAAAAGTTAAGATATAATTTGGAGAGTCCGTGCAATGCTTTTATTTCAAAGCCTATTAAGGAGAAAATGGTTAAAATATTATATCAAGAATGGATCACTTGCCACTTTATAAGTGTTGTGAAGGGAGACATTAAAAGGAATAATATGGCGCTTGCTTGTTCAATAAGGGCTTAGATGGAAAAGCGGGGAAAGATAACTTGAAAATTGTATTAATGCTTGAAATAACAGATTTAGAGTGAAAAAAAGTACAGGAAGCAGCAAAAATATGTAAAATTGAAACAGGTTTGATCTGAGTTCCAAGCACTTGGTGCTGAAATAATGAGTACCTCACATGTTTTAAGCAAATACATGAAAGTCCTAAATTACTGGCCATATCTGATACAAACAAGAAACATAACCAGCAGAAATTGTTGCTGACCTGTCAGCAGCCTATGATACTGTGAACCACCGCCTCCTCCTGAGAAAAATGTATAATATCACAAAGGACTACCACCTCACCCGCCTCATAGGAAACCTGCTACAAAACAGGAGCTTTTTTGTTGAGTTCCAGGGCCAGAGAAGCAGATGACGGAAACAGAAGAATGGCCTGCCTCAGGGGAGCGTGCTTGCTCCATGTTCAACATCTACACAAATGACCAGCCACTGCCAGAAGGGACAGAGAGTTTCATCTATACTGATGATCGTGCCATTACTGCTCAAGCAGGGAACTTTGAGATGGTTGAACAGAAGCTCTCCGAAGCTCTAGGTGCTCTTACTGCCTACTACAGGGAAAACCAGCTGATCCCTAACCCATCTAAAACACAGACATGTGCCTTTCATCTCAAGAACAGAGAAGCATCCCGAGCTCTGAAGATCACCTGGGAAAGAATCTCACTGGAGCATTGCAGCGCACCCAAATACCTGGGAGTCACTTTAGACCGTGCTCTGACCTACAAGAAGCACTGCCTGAACATCAAGCAAAAAGTGGGTACTAGAAACAATATCATACGAAAGCTGACTGGCACAACCTGGGGATCACAACCAGATACAGTGAAGACATCTGCCCTTGCACTGTGCTACTCTGCAGCTGAGTATGCATGCCCTGTGTGGAACACATCTCACCATACTAAAACAGTGGATGTGGCTCTTAATGAGACATGCCGCATTATCACGGGGTGTCTGCGCCCTACACCACTGGAGAAATTACACTGCTTAGCCGGCATTGCACCACCTGACATCCGCCGGGAAGTAGCAGCCAATAGTGAAAGGACCAAGGCAGAGACATCTCCAGCTCATCTCCTGTTTGGGTATCAGCCAGCACGCCAACGACTTAAATCTAGACATAGTTTTTTAAGATCTACAGAGACATTCGCTGGAACACCTCAGCAAGCGAGAGTCCAAAAGTGGCAGGCTCAAACCCAGCACTTCAACCAGTGGCTGATACCAAATGAGAGACTCCCTCCTGGGCACACAGAAGACTGGGCGACTTGGAAGGCATTGAACAGACTGCGCTCTGGCACCACGAGATGCAGAGCCAACCTTCAGAAATGGGGCTACAAAGTAGAATCCTCGACATGCGAGTGTGGAGAAGAGCAAACCACTGACCACCTGCTGCAATGCAACCTGAGCCCTGCCACATGCACAATGGAGGACCTCCTTGCGGCAACACCAGAGGTGCTCCAAGTGGCCAGATACTGGTCAAAGGACATTTAACCAGCTACCAAACTCACAAGTTGTGTATTTTTCTGTTTGTTTGCTTTGTTCTGTTAGAAATGTAATATAATGGACTGGCTGCTCTGACACGACAAATAAATAAATAAATAAGCACAAATTGTGAATTCCAAGCCTTTTACCAACATCTTTATGGCTCAGAAATTAAACACATATAAGATTGAGGTAAATTCGAGATGAACAATCATTAAATGCCTTCTATGAAAGTCCTAAACATCATATAACAAAGACCAATAACTGGTTATTCAGAAATTAAAGCTGGGGAAATCTCCAGAGTACAGTTTGTCACATGTTCAGAAAAAATGTGCAGAAATTCAGGGTGGACATCAGAATGCATATACACATTGTACATGTGTGTGTGTATAAATATATATGTATATATCCTAGCTGTGTGTGTGTGTGTGTGTGTGTGTGTGTGTGTGTGTGTGTGTATATATATATATATATATATATATATATATATATATATCCTAGCTGTACCTGGCCACGCGTTACTGAGGCATACTCTGTGGCAACCCCCTTCTATCCCCATGGTGGAAAAGCACAATCAAAGCACTTCTGACAGATGGCCAAGTAGCCTCTGGTTGATAAGAATAATAGAATGGTAGGGTAGGAAGAGACCTCCAAGGGTCATTCAGTCCAGCCCGTTTTGGGAAATGGGAAAAGCACAATCTAACCACTCCTAAGAAATGACCAGCCTCAACTTGATGATGATGATGATGATAGAATCCTATGCGAGGAAGAGATCTTCCTCGCATAGGATTCTATCTAGTCCAGCCCCTTCTGGCATAAGGGAAAAGCACAATCAAACCACTCCTAAGAGATGGCCATTTAGCCTCAGTATAATACTACTACTACTAATAATAGAAGAATCCTAGCAAACCAAAGATGAATCTGGACCAAACTTGGGAAGAAAACTCAAGATGGCAAAATCTGAACACGGTGGAGTTTGGGGAAGACCTTGACATTTGGGAGTTGCTTGGGGTGGGACATTCCCTCTTTCACCCCACTTAGGACAGAAGGGGAAAGAAGGGAGGGAAGGAAGGAAGGGGAGGGGTAAGAGAGAGGGAGGAAAAACAGAAGGGGAAGAAGGGAAGGAAGGAAAGAAAGGGCAGAAGATAACAGAAAGAAGGAAAGGAAGGATAGAATCATAGAATTATAGAATCAAAGAGTTGGAAGAGACCTCATGGGCCATCCAGTCCAACTCCCTGCCAAGAAGCAGGAATATTGCATTCAAATCACCCCTGACAGATGGCCATCCAGCCTCTGTTTAAAAGCTTCCAAAGAAGGAGCCTCCACCACACTCTGGGGCAGAGAGTTCCACTACTGAACGGCTCTCACAGTCAGGATATTCTTCCTCATGTTCAGATAGAATCTCCTCTCTTGTAGTTTGAAGGAAGGACAGAAGATAAGGTGAAGAAGGGAATAAAGGAAAGGAAAGATAGGACAGAAGGGGAAAGAAGGGAAGGAAGGGAAGAGAAAGAAAGGTAAGGGAGGAAGGAAGGAAACAGAAGAGAAAGTAAAGGAAGGAAGGAAAGAAAGACAGAGGATAAGAGGAAGAAGGGAAGGAAGGAAAGAAGGAAGGAAGGGAAGGAAGGAAGGAAAGGAAGGGAGGAACAGAAGATAAGGGAAGGATCACAGCACTGTGGCTGCCCCGTGGTCTACGGGGAAGCCGGGGGGGGGGGGGGTGAAAGAGCCGCGCCTACCCAGGAAGGCGCCGGGGCTTAGGAGGAGAGGCGTGCAGCACCGGAAGGCCGGGCGGGGCTTAGTGCTGGGCCTCTGGGAGACCTCTTGGGGGCAACGGAGAGTGGGAGGGAGGGAGGACGCCTGGCCCCGAAATGGCTGTATGGTGAGGCCGAAATCTGATGGAGGGGTCAGAAGCAGGAGTCCTCTCTGCCTGCAACTGCTCCTAGGAAAGGTGGGCAGGCCTCTCCGAGGCGCAGTTGCTACGGCAGGCTCAGCACCAGCAGTACGGCGACGGAGTGGAGAAGCCACCTCCTGCTTCTGCTCCCTCGCTTGAGGCTCAAAGAGACCTTGAGGAAGTGAATAGGAAGAGGCCCCTCTGTCTCCGTCGGTCAGGCTAGTGTTTCAGATTTTAAATTTTGGTAGAGCTGTGGCTGGCTCCGGGAGCCCAGCAGCCGTTGCCGCCACAAGTTCCACCGCGAGACGATGGAGGAGCTCTTACATGCACATCAGCATCCCCCACAGCTGCACGCATGCACTGTGATGGCTTCTCCTTTTATTAAGGATTTGTAAGTTGTTTTGGTGTTTTTCTAATTTTTATTATTGTTGGTCACACCTTGTATGGTGAGGAGCTTTGTTGCCAAATTTGGTGGGTATTGGCCAGGTGGTTCTTTTGTTTTTAAGCCACTCATGATGACAGGAACAATTTTATATATATAGATAAGCATGTCAGAAGCAAATTGAGAATACAGTTATAGTGCATACAAAAACCACCAACAAAGTTAGAAGCTTGGCATTCTGCTAAATTTCCTTTGACTAGAAGCTGGTCCATCTTCTGTGTGCTCAGGAGGGAGTTTCTCATCTGGTATTAGCCACTGATTGAAGTTCTGGGTTTTGATCTGCCACTTTTGGAGTCTTGCTTGCTGAGGTGTACCTGCGAGTATTTCTGTAGATCTCATGAAGCTATTTCTTGTTTTAAGACCTTGGCTTTCTGGCTGATTCGTGAACAGAGGATAGACTGGAGATGTCAATGCCTTAGTCCTTTCATTATTGGCTGCTACTTCACGACAGATGTCAGGTGGTGCAATACCAGCTAAACAGTGTAATTTCTCTTGTGTTGTAGTGCGTAGACATCTTATGATAATGTGGCTCATTAAGAGCCACATCCACTGTTTTAACACGATTAGATGTATTCCACACTGGACATGTGGATTCAGAAGCAGAGTAGCAATGCACAAGGGCAGATGTCTTCACTGTGTTGGGTTGTGATCCCCAGGTTGTGCCAGTCAGCTTTTGTATGATATTATTTCTAGCACCCACTTTTTGCTTGATAGTCAAGTAGTACTTCTTGTAAGTCAGAGCATTGTCTAGGATGACTCCCAGGTATTGCTGTGCTGCAGTGTTCCAGTGGGATTCCTTTCCAGGTAATTTGGAGCTTGCGATGTTTGTCTGTTCTTAAAGTGAAAAGCACACATCTGCATTTTAGATGGATTAGGAATCAGCTAGGTTTCCCTGTAGTAGGAAGTAAGAGAAGTAAAGCTTCGGAGAGCTTATGTTCAACCATTTCAAAGCTCCCTGTTTGAGTGGTGATGGCACAATAATCAGCATAGATGAAACTTTGCCCCTTCTGGCAGTAGCTGATCATTTGTGTAAATGTTCAACATTGATAGAGCAACAACATTTCCCTGAGGCTCCCTGTTTTTCTGTCTTCACCATTCACTTTTGTAAAATTCTAAAAGTTAGGAGGGGGTGGCTCTACATTGCTCGTACTGCATTAATACCAAAAGATCTTACAATTTAGCAGTCACACTGGAACTCAACAAAAAAGCTCCTGTTTTGTAGCATATTCCTTATGAAATGGATGAGGTGGTATACTTTTTTTTAGGAGGAGGCGATGATTTACAGTATAACCTACAGACAGGTTTATCAAGACAGCGTCTGTAACCTGCTGTCTTTCAAAACCATCTTCTATGTGCTGAGTCAGGTTCAGCACTTGCGATATGCAGCTTTTCCCTTTTCTGAATCCAGCTTTCTGTGAAATCATAAATGGGTCTTTTTTCCCCACCATTCTGTGCAAGAAAAGTCACATATATCCATATATGGCTGGAAATATACTTTTTAAATGTATCTGTTCCGACTTACATACAAATTCAACTTACAGTACGTATCTTGTTTGTAATGTGAGGACTACTGTATTTTAATTTATTGGGACTAGATTTGTGTGACCAAGCTTATCTCTAAGAAAAATGATCCACTCCTAATCTTGTGGCCCACATTCCACTGATGCTCCAGCTAAAGTAGTTTTTTGGAGAGAAAAAATTATACTCCAATTTCCAGTGACTTTTCCAAGCCATGTCAATCTATGTTAATGTTTAAGCCAGCGGTACACGGTGTAATGAAATAATGTGCCTTCTAACATTTAACAAGGGAAAGCAGGTCACTTGTAGAACATGCTGTTTTATCTAGGGTTGATGTCCTCATTTTCTCTCCTCTGACCGCTACGCTATATAACAGAATTTGGAAAAATGTTCTGTTCCTGATTTGAAAGTGTTATTTCCTGTTTCATTGTGCAGCATTTACTTTGAAAATAGTTGTTTTCTGTGCAAACTAGGTTGAATTGTTTGGGGCACAATGAGATATTCATTAAAAAAACAAGAGCAAAATATGCTATACCAGGATGTCCAAAAGTTTTTACAGTTGAATAAACTTTTTTAAATGAATATCTCATTGAGTCTCAGCCAATTCAGTATAGTTTGTAGCAGCCACAAAAACAAAGTTTCTGGAGAATAGCAAATACTTTCAAAGTAAGGACCACACAATTAAACAGGAAAGTGATGAGAGTTGGGTTGTTGTAGGTTTTTCGGGCTGTATGGCCATGTTCTAGAAGCATTCTCTCCTGACATTTCGCTTGCATCTCTGGCATCTCTGGCAAGCATCCTCAGAGGTTGTGAGGTATGTTAGAACTAGGAAATTTGGGTTTATATATCTGTGAAATGTCCAGGGTGGGAGGAAAAACTCTGGAGTGGGAGTTGTTGTTTATAGCACCCGGGGACCAATTAAAGAGTACTGACCACTGTGTAAAAACAATTATAGTCAAAAAAGTAACTTCCGCAAGATCTGGCCAGGCCACTGAGCAGAGCTATGACTCTCCGTTGATTAATCGGGCAAAAGGTACAGCCTTTGCTTTTAAACTTGTGAGAGATGTCGTGCGCTTTGCTTTGCTTTAGGATGCATATGGTGCCAGTGAGATTAATGCAAAAATGCCCTCTTGGTTTGATGTTAGTTTGTCACGGTGATTATGATCCTGCTGCTCAGACATAGATTTAATCATTATGATTAACACGGCTTCCGTTCCTCGGGGGAATAGCAATGGCCTGCGAGGGAAAGATGTTTTGCAGAGTTCACCATGATGCAGTCACAAAGGGAAATTGCCCCGAAGTCAGAAGAACAATAGTAATTGGAAATGGGGATTGTACTTGGCACCCAGGGCACTCTTAAGGAATGAATCTCCTGCAAAGAGACCATTACATTCCCCACAACATTCCATCTGGCTCATTGTAATTATCGAATTGATATCCCCCACTCTACTTTTTTACTTCTGCAACATCTGCAATCCATTTGGAATAGCAATGGTAATTTCCTCTGTTTTCAGTCTAAATGCCAAGCTATTAACCACTTGCATGTCTTCCTTCAATCCCATTGACAGTGAAGCTGCTCGGCCAGCCTTCAAACGTCTAATATTTTGGATATTTTGAATGGCAGCTTCTGTCTGCATTTCATAGGAAATGAAGACCTAGGACCCTTACACACTGGCCTATATCCCAGGATCTGATTCCAGATTATTTGCTTTAAACTGGATTTTATGAGTCTCCACTGACCGATAATCTGGGATAATCAGATAACCTGGGATCAGATCCTGGAATATAGAGACAGTGTGGAAGGGTCCATGGACTGCCATATAAAATCCAGATTATCTGTTTTGAATCTGATTATATGGCAGTGTAGACACATACAATCCAGTTCAAAGCAGATAATATGGAGGTAAATGCAGCCCAAAGCGCTTAAAAAGAAGACATCCTCGGACATCCTGCATTTTACGAAATGCATGAGGTTGTGAGTGAACTTCAACTCACATCATGCCGGGTTAACCCCCTGAAACTCCATCAATGGTTAAAGTTTGTCAAGTTGGGCAAATTTGCTCTCTAGTAGATGCCCCCATCGGTGGGGTTTGTGTGGTCTCTGGCTGCAGGATGAACTACAGCTTCTACCATGGTGAGTCAGTCCCCTCACACCCCTCCAGTAGGTTCAGTTGGTCATGGGAGTTCTGTATGCCAAGTTTGGTCCAGATCCATCATTGGTGCTGGTCACAGTGTCTCTGGATGTAGGTGAACTACAACTCCCAGAAATGGAGGTCAGTTTCCTTGAAACCTCTTTGGTATGTTCAGTTGGTCTTAGTGGTTCTGTGTGCCAAGTTTGGTCCAGATCTGTCATCAGTGGTGGTCACAGTGTCTCTGGATGTAGGCAGGCATGTAGCCCGGGGGGGGGGGGGGGGTGGGCTTGCCCCCCCCCCCAAATTCTCATGGTGGTTCGCGAAAAGGCCTTACTGGTGCATTACTTAAACTGTTATGTTTATTCATATCATGATCTGATCACCATACTCAATATATCCCATATGCATGGGGGTATTGGGGGAATGATACAAAAGGTTTGCTAGGGTAGACCCTCTTTCACTCAGACTCAGCCCCCCCCCCCCGAAACTTATAACCAGTGGGGTTCACAGTTTCTCAGGTTGTAGATAAACTACAACTCCCAAAGAATCAAGGTCAATCTCTTCCCATCCCGCCCCCCAGTATTCAAATTTGGCTATACTGGGTATGTGTGCCAAATGTGGACCAGATCCATTGTTGTTTGGGATCACAGTGCTCTCTGGATGTAAGTGAACTACAATTTCCCCAAAGCAAGGTGAATTCACCCCACAGCCCTCTAGTATTTTTTATTGGTCATGACGGTTTTGTGTGCCAAGTTAGGTCCAGGCCCATCGTTGATGGGGTTCAGAGTGCTCTTCGATTGCAGGTGAACTATAAATTCCAGTACCTACAACTGCTATAAATCAACATCAATTCCACCCAAAGCCCTCCAGTATTTTTGCTGGGGGTTCTGTGTGCCAAATGTGATCCAGGTCCATTGTTGGTAGGGGTCACAGTGCTCTGTCTTGATGCAGGGTGAACTACAACTTCCATCATGTTGAATCAGGCCCCCAAACCCCTCCAGTATGGTCAGTTGCTGATCAATTCTGCTCTGTTTGCTGTGCCTCACGAAAAGAGTGGGAAAGGGTTATGGGAGAGGCAGTGGGCAGGATCATGCAAATTCCACACCAAAGTAGAGAGTAAGGAACACTGAGATGTCTGTGGTGGAGGAAACACATAGGATGATATTATCTTTGTATGAAAGCCTTCACTTGGGTGGTGGGCAGTCTTGTGAAGACACTGGCAGGGGTTGTACATGTTCACGGCGTTCGCTATAACCTGCGATGTCATTGGAGGGAGGGCCTTTGGTGGGTCCTCCTTGGTGAGGATCATAGTTGTTGTGAAAGTGGGAGCCTGCCTGTGAAAATGGGCACTCCAGCCACATACACATACATGTTTTCACTTTTATTATGGACTAGCTTGGGGACCCGGCGTTGCCCGGGTTATTAGAGAAAGTGGGTAATGGCAGTTCTGTATGCCAAGTTTGGTCTTTATTGGTCTTTGGATAACGGCTGCATTATTTTCAGGAAGTGAGTGAAGGTACTTGAAGTCCCATCATCCATGGCCCATCCTCCTCCAAACAGCAGCAGGATATAGAGTGGGTCATGGGGGCTCTGTGTGCCAAGTTTGGTCTTTATCAGTCATTAGATGAGGGTGGCAGTGGTGTCAGTAAGTGAGTGAAGGTACTGCAAGTCCCATCATCCAAAGTCCATCCCCTTTCAAACAGCAGCAGAATGCAGAGTGGATCATGGGGGCTGTATGTGGCAGGTTTGGTCTTGATTGGTCATTAGAAGAGGGTTGCAGCAATCTTTGGAAGGGAGTGGAGGTACTTGAAGTCCCATCATCCATGGTCTGTCCTCCTCCAAACTGCAGCAGGATGTAGAGTGGGTCATGGAGACTCAGTGTGCCAAGTTTGGTCTTTATCGGTAATTGGATGAGGGTTGCAGTGGTCTCAAGAATTGAGCAATGGTACTGCAAGTCCCATAATCCATGGTCCATCCCCGTCCAAACCACACCAGGACGTAAAGTGGGTCATGAGAGGTCTATGTGCCAAGTTTGGTCCTGATCAGTCATTGGATGAGGTTAACAGCGGTCTCCGAATGTGAGTGATGATACTGCAAGTCCCATCATCCATGGTTCATCCTCCTCCAAACTGCACCAGGATGTAGAGTGGGTCATGGAGACTCAGTGTGCCAAGTTTGGTCTTTATCGGTAATTGGATGACGGTTGCAGTGGTCTCAAGAATTGAGCAATGGTACTGCAAGTCCCATAATCCATGGTCCATTCCCGACCAAACCACACCAGGACGTAAAGTGGGTCATGAGAGGTCTATGTGCCAAGTTTGGTCCTGATCAGTCATTGGATGAGGTTAACAGCGGTCTCAGAATGTGAGTGATGGTACTGCAAGTCCCATCATCCATGGTTCATACTCCTCCAAACTGCAGTAGGATGTAGAGTGGGCCATAAGTACTCTGTGTGCCAAGTTTGGGCCTGGTCTGTGATTTGTAGGGGCTACAATGTTCTGTAGGAAGTGAATCGGGTGAAGGTACTGCAAATCCCATCATTAGTGGCCCATCCTGCCCTGAACTGCACTGGAAGTCCCATCATCCCTCGTCCGCCCTTCTCCAAACAGCATCGGGATGTAGAGTGGGTCAAGGTGGCTCTGTGTGCCAAGTTTGGTCTTTATCAGACATTAGTAAGGGTTGCAGCAGTCTTGGGAAGGGAGTGGAGGAGGTACTTGAAGTCCCATCATCCATGGTCTGTCCTCCTCAAAAATGCACCAGGATGTAGAGTGGGTCATGGGGACTCGGTGTGCCAAGTTTGGTCTTGATCAGTCATTGGATAAGGTTAACAGCGGTCTCAGAATGTGAGAGGTGGTACTGCAAGTCCCATCATCCATTGTCAAATTCTTCCAATCCGCACCAGGATGTAGAGTGGGTCATGTTGGCTCTCTGTGTAAATTGTGGTCCTGATCTATCATTCTTGGTCATGGAGACTCAGTGTGCCAAGTTTGGTCTTTATCGGTAATTGGATGAGGATTGCAGTGGTCTCAAGAATTGAGCAAAGGTACTGCAAGTCCCATAATCCATGGTCCATCCCCGGCCAAACCACACCAGGACGTAAAGTGGGTCATGAGAGGTCTATGTGCCAAGTTTGGTCATGATCAGTCATTGGATGAGGTTATCAGCGGTCTCAGAATGTGTGTGATGGTACTGCAAGTCCCATCATCCATGGTTGCAGTAGGATGTCGAGTCAGTCTTGCAGGCTCTGTGTGCCAAGTATAGTCTGTATTGGTAATTGTCTGACTCCGCCCCCTCTGGCCTTTTCCTTTCCTCTCTTTGTCATCTTGGAATCTTGGAATTGAGGCTGGCCAATCAGAGACCATATGCAAATTTCCTTCTCATGTCCCCGTTTCTGCCATTCACTGTTTTCTCCACCAGGGGCTCCTATTGAAGCTGGCCAATTAGAGACCATATGCAAATTTCCTTTTCATGTCCCCGTTTCTGCCATGAACTGTTTTCTCCACCAGGGGCTCCTATTGAAGCTGGCCAATCAGAGACCATATGCAAATTTCCTTCTCATGTTCCCGTTTCTGCCATGAACTGTTTTCTCCACCAGGGGCTCCTATTGAAGCTGGCCAATCAGACACCATATGCAAATAGCACCACTGCGGCAGCCAATCCGAATGTTGGAACTTTCAGGCTGGCCAATCAGAACGCTGGCACATACACCGCCCTTCCGCCCTCCACAATTCCTCTGTCCGATACAAACACTCTTCTTTATTATATACTAGCTTGGGGACCCGGCGTTGCCTGGGTTATTAGAGAAAGTGGGTATTGGTGGTTCTGTATGCCAAGTTTGGTCTTTATTGGTCTTTGGATAACGGCTGCATTATTTTCAGGAAGTGAGTGAAGGTACTTGAAGTCCCATCATCCATGGGCCATCCTCCTACAAACAGCAGCAGGATACAGAGTGGGTCATGGGGGCTCTGTGTGCCAAGTTTGGTCTTTATCAGTCATTAGATGAGGGTGGCAGTGGTGTCCGTAAGTGAGTGAAGGTACTGCAAGTCCCATCACCCAAAGTCCATCCCCTTTCAAACTGCAACAGGACGTAAAGTGGGTCATGGGGGCTCTGTGTGCTAAGTTTGGTCTTGATCAGTCATTGGATGAGGATCACAGCAGTCTCAGAACATGAGTTAAGGTACTGCAAGTTCCATAATCCATAGTCTCCCTCAAACATCACCAGAATGTTGAGTTGGCCATGGGGGCTCCCTGTGCCAAGTTTGGTCTTTCTTGGTATTTGGATGAGTGTCACTGTGGTTTCAGGAAGTGAGTGAAGGTACTGCAAGTCCCATCATCCATTGTCCGTCCTCCTCCAAACAGCACCAGGATGTAGAGTCGCTCATGGGGGCTCTGTGTGCCAAGTTTGGTTTTGATTGGTCATTAGATGAGGGTTGCACCAGTCTTGGGAAGTGAGTGGAGGTACTTGAAGTCCCATCATCCATAGTCTGTTCTCTCCCAAACCTCACCAGAATGTTGAGTTGGCCATGGGGGCTCTGTGTGCCAAGTTTGGTCTTCATCAGTCATTGGATGAGGGTCTCAGTGGTTTCACTGAGTGAAGGTACTCTAAGTCCCATCGTCCATGGTGCATCATCCTCCAAACCGTACCAGGATGAAGAGTGCATCATGGAGACCTGGTGTGCCAACTTTGGTCCTTATCGGAAATTGGATGATGTTTTGCAGTGGTCTCAGGAATTGAGCAAAGGTACTGCAAGTCCCAAAATCCATGCACGATCCACAGTCAAACCTCACCAGGGCATAAAGTGGGTCATGAGAGGTCTATGTGCCAAGTTTGGTGTTGTTCAGTCATTGTTGAGGGTCGCAGCAGTCTCGGAAAGCGAGTAGAGGTACTTCAAGTCCCATCATCCATGGCATGCCCTACTCCAAACCATATTAGGATGTAGAGTGGGTCATGGGGGCTCTGTGTGCCAAGTTTGGTTTTGTTTGGACATTAAATGAGGGTTGCAGCAGTCTTGGGAAGGGAGTGGAGGTACTTCAAGTCCCATCATCCATGGTCTGTCCTCCTCGAAAGTGCACCAGGATGTAGAGTGGGTCATGGGGACTCTGTTTGCCAAGTGTGGTCTTGATCAGTCATTGGCGTGGGTCGCAGTGATCTCAGGAAGTGAGTGAAATGATTGCAAGTCCCATCATCCATTGCCAAATTCTTCCAAACCGCACCAGGATGTAGAGTGGGTCATGCAGGCTCTCAGTGTAAATTGTGGTCCTGATCCATCATTGTTGGCAGTTGTAATGGTCTTAGGAAGGGAGTGCAGGTATTGCAAGTCCCATCGTCCATGGTGCATCCTCCTTCAAACTGCACCTGGATGTAGAGTGCGTCATGGAGACTCAGTGTGCCAAGTTTGGTCTTTCTCGGTAATTGGATGAGGGTTGCAGTGGTCTCAAGAATTGAGCAATGGTAATGCAAGTCCCATAATCCACGGTCCATCCCCGGCCAAACCACACCAGGACGTACAGTGGGTCATGAGAGGTCTATGTGCGAAGTTTGGTCCTGATCAGTCATTGGATGAGGTTAACAGCGGTCTCAGAATGTGAGTGGTGGTACTGCAAGTCCCATCATCCATGGTTCATTGTCCTCCAAACTGCAGTAGGATGTCGAGTGGGTGATGGGGGTTCTGTGTGCCAAGTTTCGTCTGTATTGGGAGTGTTCTGACCCAGCCCCCGGCCTTTCCTTTCCTCTCTTGGTCATCTAGGAATGTTGGAATTGAGGCTGGCCAATCAGAGACCATATGCAAATTTCCTTCTGTCATGCCCCGTTTCTGCCATGAACCCTCTTCTCCACCAATGGCTCCTATTGAAGCTGGCCAATCAGAGACCATATGCAAATAGCACCACAGCAGCAGCCAATCAGAACACTGCCACATACATTTCCGCCCTCCCTCCACAATTCCTCTGTCCTATACAAACAAACATTCTTCTTTATTATATACTAGCTTGGGGACCCGGCATTGCCCGGGTTATTAGAGAGAGTGGGTAATGGCGGTTCTGTATGCCAAGTTTGGTCTTTATTGGTCTTTGGATAACGGCTGCATTATTTTCAGGAAGTGAGTGAAGGTACTTGAAGTCCCATCATCCATGGGCCATCCTCCTACAAACAGCAGCAGGATATAGAGTGGGTCATGGGGGCTCTGTGTGCCAAGTTTGGTCTTTATCAGTCATTAGATGAGGGTGGCAGTGGTGTCAGTAAGTGAGTGAAGGTATTGCAAGTCCCATCATCCAAAGTCCATCCCCTTTCAAACTGCATCAGGATGTAGAGTGGATCATGGGGGCTCTGTGTGCCAAGTGTGGTCTTGATTGGTCATTAGAAAAGGGTTGCAGCAGTCTTGGGAAGGGAGTGGAGGTACTTGAAGTCCCATCATCCATGGTCTGTCCTCCTCCAAACTGCAGCAGGATGTAGTGTGGGTCATTGGAGCTCCATGTGCCAAGTTTAGTCTTGATTAGTCATTGGCGAGGGTCTCAGTGGTCTCAGGAAGTGAGCAAAGGTACTGCAAGTCCCATCATCCATCTCCAAAGTTTTCCAAACCACACCAGGACGTAAAGTGGGTCATGAGAGGTCTATGTGCCAAGTTTGGTCTTGATCCGTCATTGGATGAGGTTTGCAGAGGTCTCAGAACGTGAGTGAAGGTACTGGAAGTTCCATCATCCATGGTCCACCCTTCTCCAAAACTGCAGCAGGATGTAGAGTGGGTCATGGGGGTTCTGTGTGCCAACGTTGGTCTTGATTGGTCATTAGATGAGTTTTGCAGCAGTCTTGGGTAGTGGAGGTACTTGAAGTCCATCATCCATGGTCTGTCGTCCTCCAAACTGCTCCAGGATGTAGAGTGGGTCATTGAAGCTCCATGTGCCAAGTTTAGTCTTGATGAGTCATTGGCGAGGGTCTCAGTGGTCTCAGGAAGTGAGTGAAGTGACTGCAAGTCCCATCATCCATTGTCAAATTCTTCCAAGCCGCACCAGGATGTAGAGTGAGTTATGCGGGGTCTCTGTGTAAATTGTGGTCCTGATCCATCATTGTTGGCAGTTATAATGGTCTTAGGAAGGGAGTGCAGGTATTGCAAGTGCCATCGTCCATGGTGCATCGTCCTTCAAACTGCACCAGGATGTAGAGTGCGTCATGGAGACTCAGTGTGCCAAGTTTGGTATTTATTGGTAATTGGATGAGGGTTGCAGTGGTCTGAAGAATTGAGCAATGGTACTGCAAGTCCCATAATCCACGGTCCATCCCCGGCCAAACCACACCAGGACGTAAAGTGGGTCATGAGAGGTCTATGTGCCAAGTTTGGTCATGATCAGTCATTGGATGAGGTTATCAGCGGTCTCAGAATGTGAGTGATGGTACTGCAAGTCCCATCATCCATGGTTCATCCTCCTCCAAACTGCAGTAGGATGTCAAGTGGGTCATGGGGGCTCTGTATGCCAAGTCTGGTCTGTATTGGTAATGTTCTGACTCAGCCCCCTCTGGCCTTTTCCTTTCCTCTCTTTGTCATCTCGGAATCATGGAATTGAGGCTGGCCAATCAGAGACCATATGCAAATTTCCTTCTCATGTCCCCGTTTCTGCCATGAACTGTTTTCTCCACCAGGGGCTCCTATTGAAGCTGGCCAATCAGAGACCATATGCAAATTTCCTTTTCATGTCCCCGTTTCTGCCATGAACTGTTTTCTCCACCAGGGGCTCCTATTGAAGCTGGCCAATCAGAGACCATATGCAAATTTCCTTCTCATGTCCCCGTTTCTGCCATGAACTGTTTTCTCCACCAGGGGCTCCTATTGAAGCTGGCCAATCAGAGACCATATGCAAATAGCACCACTGTGGCAGCCAATCCGAATGTTGGAACTTTCAGGCTGGCCAATCAGAATGCTGGCACATACACCGCCCTTCCGCCCTCCCTCCACAATTCCTCTGTCTGATACAAACACTCTTCTTTATTATATATATAGACTAGGTTGGGGACCCGGCGCTGCCCGGGTTATGAGAGAAAAGAATTGTATATCAAGGCTGGTGTTTGGCTCGCAGTGGTCTCAGGAAGTTAGTGAAGGTACTGTGAGTCCCATCGTCCTCCAAACTGCACCAGGATGGAGAAGTTTGGTCTTGATCAGTCATTGGATGAGGGTCACAGCAGTCTCAGAAAGTGAGTTAAGGTACTGCAAGTCCCATCATCCATAGCCTCCCTCAAATATCACCAGAATGTTGAGTTGGCCATGGGGGCTCTCTGTGCCAAGTTTGGTCTTTATTGGTATTTGGATGAATGTCACGGTGGTTTCAGGAAGTAAGTGAAGGTACTGCAAGTCCCATCATCCATTGTCCGTCCTCCAAACAGCACCAGGATGTTGAGTCTCTCAACACATGGGGGCTCTGTGTGCCAAGTTTGGTCTTGATTGGTCATTAGATGAGGGTTGCAGCAGTCTTGGGAAGTGAGTGGAGGTCCTTGAAATCCCATCATCCATAGTCTGTTCTCCCCCAAACCTCACCAGAATGTTGAGTTGGCCATGGGGGTTCTGTGTGCCAAGTTTGGTCTTCATCAGTCATTGGATGAGGGTCTCAGTAGTTTCACTAAGTGAGTGAAGGAACTGCAAGTCCCATCGTCCATGGTGCATCATCCTCCAAACCGCACCAGGATGTAGAGTGCATCATGGAGACCCGGTGTGCCAAGTTTGGTCCTTATCGGAAATTGGATCATGGTTGCAGTGGTCTCAGGAATTGAGCGAAGATACTGCAAGTCCCATATTCCATGCTCGATCCACAGTCAAACCACACCATGGCATAAAGTGGGTCATGAGAGGTCTATGTGCCAAGTTTGGTGTTGTTCAGTCATTGTTGAGGGTCGCAGCAGTCTCGGAAAGCGAGTAGAGGTACTTCAAGTCCCATCATCCATGGTATGCCCTACTCCAAACTGCAGTAGGATGTAGAGTGGGTCATGGGGGCTCTGTGTGCCAAGTTTGGTTTTTTTCGGACATTAGATGAGGGTTGCAGCAGTCTTGGGAAGGGAGTGGAGGTACTTCAAGTCCCATCATCCATGGTCTGTCCTCCTCAAACGTGCACCAGGATGTAGAGTGGGTCATGGGGACTCTGTGTGCCAAGTTTGGTCTTGATCCGTCATTGGCGAAGGTCTCAGAGGTCTCAGGAAGTGAGTGAAGTGACTTCAAGTCCCATCATCCATTTCCATATTTTTCCAAACTGCACCAGGATGTAGAGTGGGTCATGTGGGCTCTTTGTGCGAATTGTGATCCTGATCCATCACTGTTGGCAGTTGTAATGGTCTCAGGAAGGGAGTGCAGGTATTGCAAGTCCCATCGTCCATGGTGCATCCTCCCCCAAACCGCACCAGGATGTAGAGTGTGTCATGGAGACTCAGTGTGCAAAGTTTGGTCTTTATCGTAATTGCATGAGGGTTGCAGTGGTCTCAAGAATTGAGCAAAGGTACTGAAAGTCCCATAATCCAAGGTCTATCCCCGACCAAACCACACCAGGATGTAAAGTGGGGCATGAGAGGTCTATGTGCCAAGTTTGGTCCTGATCAGTCATTGGATGAGGTTAACAGCAGTCTCAGAATGTGAGTGATGGTACCGCAAGTCCCATCATCCATGGTTCATCCCCCTCCAAACTGCAGTAGGATGTAGAGTGTGTCATGGGGGCTCTGTGTGCCTATTTCGGTCTGTATTGGGAGTGTTTTGACCCAGCCCCCGGCCTTTCCTTTCCTCTCTTTGTCATCTCGGAATGTTGGGTTTGAGGCTGGCCAATCAGAGACCATATGCAAATTTCCTTCTCATGTCCCCGTTTCTTCCATGAACTTTTTTCTCCACCAGGGGCTCCTCTTGAAGCTGGCCAATCAGAGACCATATGCAAATAGCACCACTGCGGCAGCCAATCCGAATGTTGGAACTTTCAGGCTGGCCAATCAAAACGCTGGCACATACTCCTCCCGCCACACCGCCACACATCCGCCACATACAAGTTTTGACTTTTATTATATGTATAGATATAGATAGATATAGATATTTTTTATTGAATTCCATTTATTATTTAACAGTAGGAGCAACTATATGATTTCTTCATGCTCACCCATGTCAACACTGTTGAAAGAGAAAAACTCAAATAATCAAGAGGAAGGACTGTGAACCCCATTCAATTTTGGTATTCTTGACCCCAGAAGTCACTGTTTCCCCAGGCTTTTAAAGAATTATTTTAATACTAGCCGTCCTCTGTTATGCATTGCTATGGCCCAGTGTGTGTATATGTGTTTTGTGTGTATATACATGTGTATATGTGTGTGTATATATTTGTGTATATGTGATTTGCACATGTGTTGTAATGTCTTTTTTATTTTTTGGCTTTTTAAGTCTCTTCAGCTGTGTTTTTCAGTGTTTTATGAGTGATGGTCACTTATTGGTCTGATAGGTGTATTTGGTGTCAATTTGCCCAGTGGTTTTTGTGTTATGTTAATCCTACAAATGAACATTACATTTTTATTTATATAGACTAGCTGTCCCCTGCCATGCGTTGCTGTGGCCCAGTCTGTGTATATGAGCTTTGTGAGGGTATATATTTGTGTATATGTGTATACATGTGTATTTGCATTTATATATGTGGTTTTGGGCATGCGTTGTAATGTATTTTTTATTTTTTGGCTTTTAAAGTCTCTTTTGCTGTGTTTTTCAAAGTTTTAATGAGTGATGGTCACTCGTTGGCCTGATACATGTATTGTGTCCAAATTTGGTGTCAATTTGCCCAGCGGTTTTTGAGTTATGTTAATCCCACCAACAAACATTACATTTTTATTTATATAGATTTCTACATATGTGCATTTTTTAAAAAAAATAATGCTACTGATTTAATGCTGACCTCTGGTCAATTTTGCTCATTTTATATTTTCACAAATCATATACCGCCCAGGGAACTTTGATTAGTGAATCGATTGGAAATACAAATCACTAAAATTATAGGCACATATATCTACCAGTTTCTACTTAGGGGATCTCAAAATACACCGCAGCAATATAATCCTGAGAGCCTAAAGCACATCCATCATATAGAATGCTGGGGTATGTTTAAAGCAGCAGGAGAATAAAAAAATATGTGTGCAAATACTTAGAATCGCTGCAAGTTACAGCAAGGCAGCAACCTTCCTATCAAGCCTATAGGCTAGCAATAGGATCCAAAAAAAGTTTTGTCCTTCCATATTGGAGTGCTTTGAAATGGCGGAGCTTCTTCTTTCATGTCGTTAGCATCTTTTTAGTACTAATGGTATCCCCTAAGCACTTTGTGTAGGTAAATAATGAATAATAGATGCGCAACAAAGGTATTGGCAGGTGTTCCAAGGAGGGTTGGAAAGAGGTAATGTTTTAAACATTAAATATTAAAGCAAAGGATGGCTGGGCTGGCATGGAACAAATTGTTTTGCTTCTGCTCTGGAGTCTCACAGCTTTGTTTCTCACCCACCAGCCAAGAATGTCAGTCTGGCTGTCAAAATGTTTAGTGGAATCATCAGGGCACGCTCCAGTCTATTTTTAAGAAGAGGAAAAGAATGACAATTAAGCGAGCGGAGGCTTCCATTCTACACACCTGCTATGTCTTCTTAAAGATCGGAGTGTTTATTTACTGCGGCTTCAGCCAGGATTCGGGGAGAAGATTTGGTGAAACCGGCCCATCGGCAATAAAAATCCCTGCACGTAAGAAGAGAACATTGTGAAGAAGAGTGTGACCAGTCTGACACCAAGATTGCATGTAACCTTAACTGTGAGAGAAGCTTTCTCGGAGTAACCCATATTGTATGATTGACAAGATGTTATGTAAGGCCCAAGATCCCAAGAAAGGGCTTTTGCAACAACATCTTGCTATAGTCTGGAAGCCTTGGGTCCTCAATGTAGAAAAGAGTTGTGATCAGAGGAGGATTCCAAGTCCTCAGAGAGTAGTAGTAGTAGTAGTAGTAGTAATAAATTACACAGTCCTAGATGCTTGGGAAGTGTTCAACTTGTGAGTTTGTGATATGAACTCCAGCATATATATCTCGTTTGCTGTGACATAATGTGTTTTTGTGTAAATAATAATAATAATAATAATAATAATAATAAACTTTATTTATATTCTGCTCTATCTCTCTGAGGGGACTCTGAGCGAATTACAGTTTCCACATATATAGGCAAACATTCAATGCCTTTTAATACAATGAACAATGATGTACAATACACATAAAGGAAAAGGTTTCCCTTTCCATTTCCAGCATCTGGAGGCAGTGCCCAATTCTGGCCATGGGGAGGTGCTCTTGTCCCATATGCCAAGGAGCCTGTTATCCGTAGACCCTCCTGGTTGTGTTTTGCCAGCATGGCTGCATGAGCGCCTTTTGCTTTCCCACTGAAGTAGTACCTATTGATCTACTCACATTACATGCATCAACTGCTAGGTTGGCAGGAGCTAGAGCTGACAGCTGGGAGCTCACCCCAACCTGTCCTCAATACTTTTCAGCAACCTGGTCCTATTATCATTATTATTATTATTATTATTATTATTATTATTATTATTATTATTATTGGGTTGCTCTGAGTTTTTCCAGGCTCTTTGACCATGCTGTTGCCATATCTCTTTTCTCTGGAATGAGTATCTCTGCTATCATCCACTCTGTCTGGTTTCTCCTATGGACACTTTGAGTCTCCTTATGGAGAGAAAAAGTGGGGTATAAATAAACATAATAAATAAAGTGTTGTCAAAGGTTTTCATGGCCAGAATCACTGGGTTGATGTGAGTTTTTTGGGCTGTATGGCTATGTTCTAGCAGAATTCTCTCCTGCTGTTTTGCCTGCATCTGTGACTAATGCAATATTCAGATGTCTGTTGTGGAATAATGTCCAGGGTGGGAGAAAGAACCGTTGTCTGTGTAAAGCAAGTGTGAATGTTGCAACTGACAAGCTTGAATAGCATTGAGTAGCCATGAAGCTTCAAAGTCAATCAGTGATGGTATCTGCATAGAGGTTGCCTTGTCTCTGTTGCCTGGAGGTATCCTCTAGAGGTGATAACTGGCACTTGGTTGTTTGCTGTCTGGAGTTCCCCCCTTTCTGAGTGGTGTTCGTTTATTTACTGTTTTGATTCTGGAGGGGCTTTTTTTAATACTGTTTAACCAGATGTTGCTCATTTTCGTGGTTCCTTCCTTGAAATTGTGGATTTCAGTGCTTCTCTGTGTAAACTGACATGATGGTTGTCAGAGTGGTCCAGCATTTCTGTGTTCTCATATATTACTCTGTGTCCAGGTTGGTTCGTGGTTCGTATCTGGGCAAGTACTCAGCTATAGCTGATTTCTCTGGTTGAGTTAGTCTGTAGTGCCTTTCATGTGCTTTGATTTGTGTCTGGGCAATGCTGTGGGTGGGCAGTTAACACCCCCCAAACAGAGGATGCCTCCAAGCAACAGAGGCCAGGCTATGTGGTTGGTTTTCGGTTAGGATGAGGTTAATTATTTTGTCTCAGTCTAGTTTTTTGTAAATATTTGTTGTAAGTCTCCCTGAGTCCCCTTGGGGAGATAGGGCAGAATATAAATAAAGTTATAATATTATTATTACCTCCATGCAGATACTTTCACTGATTGACTTTGCAAACTTCATGGCTACTCCAATGCTAATTCAAGTTTACTAATTACAACATTCATGCTTGCTTTACACAGACAAGAGTTCTTTCTCTCATCCTGGACATTCCACGGAGATACACACACACATACCACTTGCCTCATTGCCAACAGAACCTTTAGCCACAGATGCAGGCAAAACATCAAGAGAGAATGCTACTGGAACATGGCCATGCAGCCCAAACAATTCACAGCTACCCAGTGATTCTGGCCATGAAAGCCTTCAACAACACATTATTTATTATCTTTATTTATATCCTTCTTTGTCTCTCCTCAAGGAGACTTAAAGCATCCATAGGAGGAGCCACACAGAGTGGAAGAGAGCAGACGAGATGCTCCTTCCAGAGAAAGGAGATGTAGCAACAGCTCAGAAGAGTGGTGCTCAAGGAGACATGACAGAATGGCCCTGCCAAGGAACACACGGGGAATGAGGATCCATCTGGAGAATCCTCCGGCTAATTAAAATCTGACTCGATAGAGCTGGGGTTGGGAGTGAGGAAAAGTAGAATAAAAAGGACATGTGAAATGACATCCATGAATGTTGACTGCAGAAAGGCTTGTCTTTATAGCAAATACAAAAGTTGTGCAGATTATCATGTTTTGTTTTGTTGTGTTTTGATTATTCTTATGAATGTATAAGAATAATCAAACAGCAATGAAGCTAGAGTATAAGCCAGGCACGGGCAAACTTCAGCCCCTCCAGGTGTTTTGGACTACAATTCCCACAATTCCTAACAGCCTGTAGGCTGTTAGGTATTGTGGGCATTGAAGTCCAAAACACCTGGAGGGCCAAAGTTTGCCCATGCCTGTAAAGGAGGAGCAAACTGACAATTTGAAAACACTGGCCTGAATACTGTTGCCAGGCCTAACTGGGATATACCCTGCTGATCGATAGGTTGACAGTTCAAGCCCGAGTTGGGGTGAGTACCCAGCGTTAGCAGGCCGAAAGCAGAAATGTTTTTAAAATGGATATTAACTTAATGGTTTTACTTAATGTGTAATGTTGTTATATTCATATGTATTCTGTGTGTGTTGGCATCGAATTGTTGCCATTGTAAGCCACCCTGAGCCCCCCTTTGGGGATTAAGAAGGGTGGGAAACAAATGTTGGAAATAAAAATAAATAAAATGAGTAGTTAAATAAGTACTGCTTTTAGTGGGGAGATAAAATGTTATTATGTTTATTTATACCCTGCTTTGTCTCTCCTCAAGGACTGAGGAAAGACAAAGTGACCGGAGTCGAGCACAGCCTCCAAGATGTCGGAAATAAGATGGGAAAAACCGCCTTGATCTCTGTTTGTGTTGTCTGCCCTTGTTAATTGTATAATTGACACTGAATGTTTGTTGTATGTGTGTTCTGTAAGCTGCTCTGAGTCCCCTTCAGGGTGAGAAGGGCGGGACATAAATACTTTAAATAAATAAATAAATAAATAAATAAATAAATACACTGACATATAATCCAGTTCAAAGCAGATAATCTGGGTTTTATATAGCAGTGTAGAAGAGGCCACAGGGTCCTTCCACACAGCCTATAACCCAGAATATCAAGTCAGATTATCCACAATATCTGCTTTGAAATGGGTTATCTAAGTCCACACTGCTAAATAATCCAGTTTATGCTGGATTTTATACAGCTGTGTGGAAGGGGCATCAGTTTCTTGCTGGCTCCTATGTGTGAATAGCCTCAGCTATATTTTCTGAATGCTGCGTGTGGCTCTCCTCTCCCCCCCCCTCCAGCGACAACAACAACAACAACAACAACAAGTTCTTAAAGACCTTGGCCTGCACTTAAGCACAATCAGCACTGATAAAATTACCATCTGCCAGCTGCAGAAGGCCACCTTACTGGAATCTGCACGCATTATTCACTGATACATCACACAGTCCTAGACACTTGGGAAGTGTCCAACGTGTGATCCAATACAACAGCCAGTACAGTGATCTTGTCGGCTGTGGACTCATCTTGTTGTGTTTCAAATAATAATAATTTTTATTTCTTACCCACCTCTCCTGATGGCTCAAGGCGGATTACAACAAAGTCAAAAACATGAACATCAAATATATATGTACAATTAATTTTATAGATAAAAACACAAAAAATATAAAAAATTGCACCAAACACACAGAGTTGACATATAACAGCAACAGAATATAAATCAAAACTCATGATTGAAAGTTGACTGGGTAGGCTTGCCAGAAGAGAAAGATAATGTATCTTTTATAAAGGGCTGCATTGCTTTAGCTGCAAAAGGCCATCTTTCCCAGCCACTCTCCCAAATGGCAGTAGATTGTTGTGGGCCAAACACATCTACTTTGCCATATAATCTGGTTTTGGAATGCAGATGAACTGCATTCGATGGCAGCATATACTCATACAATGTTCAAGGTAGTTCACCTGTATGACGAATCTGGATTATATGGCAGTGTAGATCCAGCCTGAGGTGGAATCCAACCCCAGCGGTTTGAGGCCAAGTTCAGTGGTTGATCTCAAGCCCTTCCTGTCCTCAAAGCAGCTCCAGACCTGTCAGTGTAAGAATGTCCCTTCTTTCTTCCCTTCCTTTCTCACCCCTTCTTTCTCCCTCTTTCTTTCCATCCTTCCCTTCATACCATTCCTCCTTTTCTTTCTCTTCCTCCCTTCCTCCCTTCCCTTTTTTCTTTCCTCCATTTCCCTCACACACCTTGTCCTCTTCTTTCCTTCTTCTCCCCTTCTTTTGCTCTTTTTTCTCCTGTCCTTCATCCTTCTCCCCTTCCTGTCTCTTCCCTTCTTTCTTGTCCACTTTCCATTTCTTTCTTTTCTCCCTTCATACTTTCCCACCTTCCCTTTCACTTCCTCTCTCCCCTCCTTCGGTTTTTCTTTCCTCCATTTCCCTCACACACCTTCCCCTCTGCCTTCATTCCTTCCTTCCTCTCATCTTCTTTTGCTCTTTTCTCTTTCATCCTTCATCTTTCACCCCTTCCTGACTTCCATTCTTTCTTGTCCCTTCTTTCTCTTTCTTTCCTTCCTCTCTTCATACCTTCCTCCCTTTCCTTTTTCTTTCTCCCCTTTTCCCTTAATTTTTCTTTCCTCTATTATCCTCATACACCTTCCCCCCTTCATTCTTTCCTTCTTCTCCCCTTCTTTTGCACTTTTCTCTCCCATTATTCATCCTTCCCCCCTTCCTGTCTCTTTCCTTCTTTCTTGTCCCTTCTTTCTCTTTCTTTCCTTCCTCTCTTCATTCCTGTTCCTGTTTTCTTTCTCTTCCTCCCTTCTTCTCTTATTTTTTCTTACCTCCATTTCCCTCACCACCTCCCTTACATTCTTTTCCCTCCCCCTTCCTGTCTCTTCCTTCCTTTCTCTTCCTTCCTTCCCTCACTTTCTTCCTTTTGCTTCCTCTCCTCTCTGCTTCTTGGGGCCCTTTCACACTGCCCTTTATCCTAGGATATGATCCATGTTCAGAAGCATTCTCTCTTGACACATCTATGGCAGAGGTAATTAGGTTCTTGGTTAGGATGTTCTAGACCATGATATAAACCCTGTTGTTCTAGGTCACGAAGCTCTGTGCTAGGGCATTCTAGAAGGTTCTAAGTTAGAAGAGCCCTTCCTCAGCTCTTGTTTTTGGACTTATTTGTTCTAGGTTATCATCTAAAGCATAATGTTCTAGGTTATGAAGCTCTAGGTCAGGGCATTTTAGACAAGAAGGTTCTAAGCTAGAAGAACCCTTCCCCAGCTCTTCTTTTTTGGACTGCAGCACAAAAATGTATTGGTTCTAGGTTATAATCTAAGGCCTGATGTTTTAGATCACGAGGCTCTGGGTTTGGTGTTCTAGGTCAAGATGCTTTGAATATGGTGTTCTAGATCGGAAGGTTCTAAGATAGAAGAACACTTTTCCCAGCTCTTCTTTTTGGACTGCCGCACAAAGAATCTTATTGCTTCTAGGCTATAATTTAACTCAGGATGTTCTAGGTTTTGGGCACTGGGTCAGTGCATTCTAGACCAGAAGGTTCTAAGACAGAAAAGCCCTTTCCCCAGCTCTTTTTTGGACTGCCACTCAAGGAATCCTATTTGTTCTAGGTTGTGATAGAAGTCTGGATATTCTAGGTCATGAGGCTTTGGGTTAGGGTGTTCTAGACCAGTAGGTTCTAAGCTATAAGAGCTCTTTTCCTAGCACTTTTTTTAGACTGTGGCACAAAGAATCTTACTGGTTCTAGGCTAGAGTGTTATTAGTTAAGATGTTCTATGCCAGGATGCTCTAGATAAGACAGTTCTCTTGCTCTTCTTTTCAGACTGTCACCAATAATAGTCTCAGTTCTGGGTTAGAATGTTATTAGAAAGACTCAGTGATAAGAGAAGATGAAAATAAACAAACTTGCCTTAGGGCCCTTCCACACAGCTGTATAAAATCTACATTGAACTGGTTTATCTGGCATTGTGGGCGCAGATAATTCAGTTCAAAGCCGATCTTGTGGATGACCTGCCTTGGTATTAGAATCATATAGTTGGAAGAGACCTCATGGGCCATCCAGTCCAACCCCCTGCCAAGAAACAGGAAAATTGCATTCAAAGCACCTCTGACAAATGGCCATTCAGCCTTTGTTGAAAAGCCTCCAAAGAAGGAGCCTCCACCACACTCTGGGGCAGAGTTCCACTGCTGAACAGCTCTCACAGTCAGGAAGTTCTTCCTAATGTTCAGATGGAATCTCCTTTCTTGTAGTTTGAAGCAATTGTTTTGTGTCCTAGTCTCCAGGGCAGCAGAAAACAAGCTTGCCTCCTCCTCCCTATGACTTCCTCTCACATCTTTATAGATGGTCCTCATCATGTCTCCTCTCAGCCTTCTCTTCTTCAGGCTAAACATGCCCAGCTCTTTAAGCTGCTCCTCATAGGGCTTGTTCTTCAGACCCTTATAATTTTAGTTGCCCTCCTCTGGACACATTCTATCTTGTCAACATCTTCTTTCAATTGTGGTGCCCAGAGTTGGACAGAATATTCCAGGTGTGATCTAACCAAGGCAGAATAGAGGGGTTGCATGACTTCCCAGGATCGAGACATTAGACTCCTATTGATGCAGAACAAAATCCTGCTGGCTTTTTTTGCCGCTGCATCACATCCCTCTTGGAGTCCTCTCAATTATACTTTTTCTATTCCTACCTCATCCAAGGTTTTATCATTTTACCTCGTCCATTTGGCCTGCCCATTGTGTTCAATTTTATAATATGTCAATTTGCTTTATTCATTTTATTTTGCTACTGTATGTATTTTATTACAATGTATTTTTATTGTCTGCATTTTGTATTTTATTTGTTGTATTGTACCTTTGGGCTTGGCCTCATGTTAGTAGCCCGAAGTCCCCTTTGGGGAGATGGTGGCAGGGTATAAATAAAGATGATGATGATGATGATGATTATTATTATTATTATTATTATTATTGGCTCATATTTAACTTGACATGGCTGTGTGGAAAGGCCCTTTGCTGCAAAAGGCAGGGAACCCAAAGGCTCTTCTTTTTTCCTCCCACTTTTGCACAAAGAAAGGCTGCTGCTTCCAAAAAAGCCAAAGGAGGAGAGTGGCTGCACCTGTTGCGGATGCTTGTGGCAGCTGCCTAAGCCCCGCTCCTCGGCGATAAGCCCCACCCCTTCCCCTTCAATCCCCCCCCCCCCCATCTCCTTCCTTTCCTTACCTGAAAGAGAAGGTGTGCGGGATTGGAGGCTGGAAGCCTTCCTATGCCGTGCGGCATCCAAGTAAGGTGTGTTGCTCCAAGTAAGGTGTGTTTCCAAGCGGGAGAAGTTGGGAGGGGAGGGGGGAAAGAAAGGAGGCTTGGATGGGAGAGAGAGAAAGAGCCCTCTTTGCTGCTTGCCTCCCTTTTGCATCTCTCTGTGCGCGCCTCCTCCTTCCTCCTTGAAGCTCTACAAGTGCCGCGAATTGAGAGAGATAGAGAGACAGAGACTGCAAAGGGAAGCAAGCCTTGCAAGGGATCTCTCTCTCTCTCTCTTCTCTTTCCTCTCTCTGTTTGGTAGCGGAAAAGAAGGGGGGCCGCATGGGCTTGGATGTGGCATTGCAACGACGTGGGATTGCGGCGCAGGCGGCTCTGCAGGGCTGAAGAAGAGGAAGAGGAGGATGAAGGGCTTGCTGCCGCTGCTGGTGGGCTACCTGCTGGCGCAAGAGATGCCTCGCCCTCCGGCCGCCGCCGCCCCGCCTCACCTGGGCAGCATCGTGATGCTCTCCGGAGGCAACCAGAGCCGAGCCCCGGCTGGTCCGCTGCCCTCGTCCGCCTCCTCTTCCTCCGCCTGGGAGGCGTCCTCCTTGGCCTCGCTGGCCCCGCCGCCGGGCCCCGAGGAGTGCCGGGGCTACTTCGACGTGATGGGCCAGTGGGACCCGTCCTTCAACTGCAGCGTGCGCGAGTACCCCTTCTGCTGTGGAACCTGCGGCTTCCGCTTCTGCTGCAAGTACCCCAAGGGCCGCCTCGACCAGGCGCTCTGCACCAACTACATCAAGCCGCCCTGGCTCAACGGGAGGAAGGCACCCTCCCGCCCCGCCGACCCCTCCCACGACCCCACGCGCGACAAGACCAACCTCATCGTCTACATCATCTGCGGCGTGGTGGCCGTCATGGTCCTGGTGGGCATCTTCACCAAGCTGGGCCTCGAGAAGGCGCACCGCCCCCAGAGGGAGCACCTCTCCAGGTGAGAAGGAGAAAGGGAAGGAGAGAAGGAAAGGAAGGGAGGAGGGGGGAAAAGGAAGGGAACACCTCTCCAGGTGAGGAGAGAAGGAGGGAGGGAAGGAAGAAGCAAGGAAGGAGAGAAGGAAAGGATGGGAAGAAGGAAGGATGGGAAGGGAACACCTCTTCAGGTGAGAAGGAGGGAGCGGAGGGAAGGAAGGAGAGAAGGAAGAAGCAAGAAAGGAGGGAAGGAAAGGAAGGAGAAGAGAAGGAAGGAAGGAAAGAAAGGAGAAAGGGAACCCCTCCCCAGGTGAGAAGGAGGGAAGGAGAGAAGGAAGAAACAAGGAAGGAGAGAAGGAAAGGAGGGAGGAGGGGAAGAAGGGAGCACCACTCCAGGTGAGGAAAGAGAGGAAGAGGAAGGAAGGAGAAAAGGAAGAAGCAAGGAAGGAGAGAAGGAAAGGAAGGAGGAGAGAAGGAAGGAAGGAAGGAAGGAAGGAAGGAAGGGAAGGAAGGAAGGGAAGGAGGAAGGGAACACATCCCCAGGTGAGGAGAGGGGGGGGGGGAAGAGAGGAAAGAAGCAAGGAAGGAGAGAAGGAAAGGGGAAGAGAGAAGGAAGGAAGGGAAAAAGGAAGGGAGCACCTCTCCAGGTGAGGAGAGAGAGGGGGAAGAAGGGAGGGAAGAAGCAAGGAAGGAGAGAAGGAAAGGAGGGAATAGAGAAAGAAGGGAAGAAGGAAGGGAGCATCTTTCCAGGTGAGGAGAGATAAGGGAGAGGGAAGGAAGGGGTAGATGAAAGGAAGGGAAGAGAGAAGGAAAGAAGAGAGGAAGGAAGGGGAGAAAGAAGGAAGGAAGGAGAAAGGAAGCAATCAAGAAGGGAAGAAGGGAGAAGGAAAAGAGGAAGGAGAGAAGGAAGGAGAGAAGGAAGGGAGAGGAGAAAAGGGAACAAGGAAGAAGGAAGGAGAGAAGGAAAGATGGAGAGAAGAAAAGAAGAAGGGAAGGGAGGGAGGAAGAAAAAAGATAGGAAGGAAGGAGAGAGGAAGGAAGCAAGCAAGGAGGGAGGGATGAAGCCAGCAAGAAAGGAAAGAGTGCTTGACACTGTGTGGTTGGTCTTGGTCTTTAGACCTGTCAGGAAAGCGTATTTTTCTCTAGGAACTTCTAGTTCCTCTAGTCAAAATTGACCAGAGGGTTAGGCTGGAGGAGAGGTGACATTTTAATCAATGTGAATAATCAAATCTGCAAGAGTCCAGTATGCCAATGTTGAGACGGCTGACTGTGTGTGATTAGATATGTTGACTGTGTTGAGGAAGACTCAAGCAAAAGTAAATATGAAAGAAGGAATACAAGGGGGAAAGCCTACTACTTTCAAGCGGCTAACTTTAGGGGACATGGGACTCACCTCCCTCCACATCCGCTATTGGGGAAAGCAAAGGGCTCCCCACAAAGCAGCACAAAAGGGGTGCCAGAATCACTGCCACAACAAAAAACTGTGGCTGCACCAACTGTTGCGGCTCCTGCAACAGGGCAAACTTTGCTGCACCTGCATCCCTTTGTCCGCTGAAGAATAAGCCTTTCTCTGTCTCTCTCCCTTCATGACACTGCAACCTCATTGTCGGGAAGCCCAAGGAGGAGGTCAAAGGCCAAGAAGGGTGTCCTTGGCATCGCTAGAGTGGTCTTCCCCATTCAGGCCCCTTGGGGAGAATCAGAGTCGGAAAAGAAGCACAGGCAGGAGAAGCACAACTGATGCCTCTGCTTGAAGCCTCCAGAGAAGGAGGTGTCCAAGGAGTGTGTGGCTGGCCCCTGTTCATAGAATCCTAGAGTTGGGAGGGATCCCCAAAGGCCATCTAGCCCAACCCTCTTTCTGCCATTATGCAGGAAAAGCACCATGATAGCCCATCCAACAGATGACCATCCGGCCCCTGTTCATAGAATCCTAGAGTTGGAAGGGACTCCCAAAGGCCATCTAGCCCAGCCCTCTTCTTTCTGCCATTATGGAGGAAAAGCACCATCAAAGTCCACCTGACAGATGACCATCTGACCTCTGATCATAGCATCCTAGAATTGGAAGGGACACCCAAAGGCCATCTAGCCCAACCCTCTTCTTTTTGGCATTATGCAGGAAAAGCACCACCAAAGCCCACCCAACAGATGACTACCTGGTGTCTAATCATAGAATCCTAGAGTTGGAAGGGACTCCCAAAGACCATCCCGCCCAACCCCCTTCTTTCTGCCATTATGCAGGAAAATCACCATCAAAGCCCACCCAACAGATGGCCATCTGGCTTCTGATCATAGAATCCTAGAGTTGGAAGGGACCCCCAAAGGCCATTTAGCCCAACCCCTTCTTTCTGCCATGATGCAGGAAAAACACCACCAAAACCTATCCCGATAGGTGGCCATCCAGCCTCTGTTTAAAGGTCCCCCAAATGTGTTTCCACTGGACTCCAAGGTAGAGAGGTCCACTAGCTGAAAAAGCTCTTATGATGAAGCTCTTCCTATAATAAATTTCAGGTGGAATCTCCTTCCCAGTCATTTGAACCCATGGCTCCATTGAGTCATGAACGGAAGCCTGATTCTTCTTCCTTACAACATCTGTTCACTTATTTCTACATGGCTCCTCTCATGTCCCTTCCCTTAGCCTTCTTTTCTCCCAGTGGAACACCCCCAGCCCTTTAAGCTGCTTCTGAGGGGGATTCTTGGCTTCCAGGCCTTTGATCATTTTAGTCTCCCTCTTCCACCTTAGAGTCAATAATATCCCTCTTGATTTGCTTTGCCCAGAATTGGACGCTGGGCTATTATCCCAGGTAAAGAGGTCTCACCAAAGCAGAAGAGAAGAACACTTTTCCTTCCCTCAAATCATACTTCCCAGGATAAACCCCTTCCTTGATCATGATCTGGAGATTAGGGGGCTGCCCAATTAGTGAAAGCTAATAATACTGCATGGAGAATCTGGAGATAGTTTTCTAATGGCTCATTACTTTTTCATCGCACTTAATTTTATATTCACGCCATGATCATAATCATTCGTTTATCACTGCACACACAGCGAGACAACAAAACACTTCCCCGCCTTCCAGCTTGCAATCAGAGAATCACAGGGCCATCCAGCCCCACCCTAGTCTTCCATGCAGGAAAGGCACAATTAGAGCCCTCCCGACAGATGGCCACCCAACCTCTGTTTCAAAGCTCTCAAAGAAGGAGCCTTTGCAATGCTCTGAGGAAGTGAGATAGGGAAAATGCATATGGCACATGGAGAAGGAAAAACTACAAGTCGATCAGTAAAAGAAGTCTACCATATAAGTAAACCAAATCACTAGCTGGATCATTCCATGGATGAGGATGGAGGGGGAATTCTGTTGCATAGCCACCAAACTGATCTTGTTCCACTTCTGCCACCCCCTTGATGCAAATAGGCTTTGCTCAAATCTCAAGCAGGTTTTTTGCAGGCAATCCGACAAGTGGCATTGAGGCCACACAATTTTATTATTATCTAATAAAAACATGTATGTGCCAGCATTCAAATGAATTTAGATAATTATTTATTTTTTTTAAAAACCCAAACTATCAGGATCTTTTCCCTCCCTCCTTTTGTAGTTTTTGGAAACAGCGGGGAATCAAAAGACAAAAAACAAACAAAAAAACACCCCTATCTGTCAAGTTGTTTGGTTTGCTTGATTCATTATGCTAATCCCCGACACATGAAAGCAAAACAGATGGGGAACAACATTTGTGCATAAAATAATTTTTTAAAAACCCAACAGTTTGAATAGCAAGACCAAATAACAGTTCTGTTAAATCAGTGCTGCCCTTTACGTCACCCTTTTCCAACTCGGTGCCTCCCAGGTGTATTAGTGGGCTGCAGACGTGGATGCTGCCTGCATTGAGGAGAGCAGTAAGCCAACACACCTGGAGGCTCTGCTCATCTGGAAGGATTGCCAACGATGTCTCTGCTGTTGGCTGTTCTGCCCTAAAGAAGTCCCTCTCTCCTCCTCCATCTCTCCCTCCTCTTCACCTTCAAGATGATTTCAGCACCTGCTGTACCTTCTCTGACAAAGATCTTGCCATTTGCTTTGTGATTAACAACCTCCCCTGTACCATGGCACCCAAAATAGGCTTCAGAATGCATCACCAATTCTTTCACTAGCAATTATTTCCTATTTATAAACCGGATGATGGGTGATCATTTCTGCTATCAGGGAGGAAGAGCAGAACATATAGGAACTTGTTGGAAACTCGTGTTATTGTATGCGAAGGATGATCAGTAAGAGATGGGCTTGATTTGCAAGGGAAATCAACTTTGGAGGTACATGGCTCTGTAGATTTGGGGGTTCTTGTTTCATTTTCTGCCTTGAACTCTTTTGAAGCCTCACTTTGCATACCTTATACACCTATGGTGTAATAAGGGTCTTTGGACCATAATCAAATATTGTTGTTGTTGCCAGTTGTAAGCAGCCCTAAACCCCCCCTTGGGAGTTGAGAAGGACAGGATATATATGTTTGAAATAAATAAATTGTTGTTGTTGATGTGTATCAGTGCTAGAAGTTTTGGAAAATGGAAATCTGCATAACCTTTTGGAGATTTTGTGATCTTTGGAAAGGCATGACCTTGTTAGAAATTATAACCTTTTGAAAAATGATGCCATAATCCAACAAATGCTACGTTCAGCAAAGGACAAGAGGGATCCTCTCACCTCTGCAGGAGTCTACCATGTACCATGCAACTGTGGACAAGTCTACATAGGGACCACCAAACACAGCACCCAAACACGAATCAAGGAACATGAAAGGCACTGCAGACTACTTCAACCAGAGAAGTCAGCTATAGCAGAGCACCTGATGAACCAGCCTGGACATAGCATATTATTTGAGAACACAGAAATGCTGGACCACACCAACAACCACCATGTCAGACTACACAGAGAAGCCATTGAAATCCACAAACATGTTGACAATTTCAACAGAAAGGAAGAGACCATGAAAATGAACAAAATCTGGCTACCAGTATTAAAAAAAACTCTAAAATTGCAACAGCAAACAGCAGAGAGGAAACAACCAGGCACATCTTAACACCTCTCAACAAAAGATTTTCCCAGGCTCAGACAGGCCTTCAAATGCTAATGAAGATGGTCAGTTGAAACATTCACACCTAGCTCCAGCAGAGAAAAGCTCTTTGACCCACCCCAGCCATTCCACAGATATATAAATCCATTATCCTATTTCCAACAGACCTCACTAGTCACTACCTCTGAGGTTGCTTGTCATAGATGCAGGCGAAACGTCAGGAGAAATGCCTCTAGAACATGGCCCTATAGCCTGAAAATCCCCACAAGAACCTGATGCCATAATCTTTTGGTAAAAGCATGAGCTGTTAGAGTCATCACCTTTTGAGAAAATAACATTCATACAAAGCAATTAGGTTTCTCAGCTGTTAAACTGGTATGCCTAGGTATGTCTTTGAACTATTAGAGACAAAGATATGCCAATGCACAAAACACACACAGAGTTTCACAAGTGTTTTTTCAGTTGCTCAAAAGCATCAACTCTCCCTTAAAATGTATTTGCCTTTAAATCATGCTCTTAAGAGACAAAAATAAGCAGACTTCTTTAGAAGTAACATAGTTGATTTACTCACAAACTTCATGTATTCAGCATACAGGTACTTTGCTTATCAATCTAGTTACAAATAGGATTTGAAGTAGTATGTCTGTGTTGGTAACACAGGGCATCTCTCTTATACAACTAATCTGAAGGAACTAGACAGAGACTCTATTAGTTTGAAAGTCAAATGGAATCTGAGTCCTGAGCAATCCCAGTTCTGATCACATGGTCTGAATAAGGATTATGAGCAAGGATTGTGGATGAATGGAACCATGTATTTTATATATTTTTGATCTGTTATTATTCTAGGGTTTTATTTGCTTGGCTGTTTTAATTGTTCTAGTTGACGGGACATGTTTTATGGTTATATTTTAAATGGCACTACACATATACTGTACAGTAAGCAATCTGAATTATATGCACAATAAAAACTAACAGAGACTTGAAGAAGGTTGCTATTTCTAACAAGAAGCAGATCGTAATAATACAGAAGAGTCTTCTCCTTCCCTGTTTTTGTTTACGATCTGCTCCTAGCTCTAATACACAGATATTTATTTATCTACAATGTAAGGTCAATCAGTTTGTTATGGCAAGGAATGCAATGCACAAAAATGCCTTATTTGCATAATTTCTAGACTGTATGTCAAACTATCTAAGCACTGCATAACAATAAAAATACATTTAAAACTCTAGATGTGCTGTCGCACACTGGGCCTTTGCATTAGACTGTAGACAGGACATAAATTCTGTGTGCCCAACGGGACGCCGGTGCTGCCTCAGATTAAAGGCCCTTAGATTCCCCCAAACAGAGTCTTTAGATTGCTTAAAGTGAATCCAACAAAGTTCTTTATTAAGGAAAACAAACAGGTACTTTCAAGCTTCATCCATCGATTTCAAGCCTGTGTTTAACACCCTGCCAATCTTTACAACTAATCTGAAGGAGGTCTATAAAGAAGTGCCACAGTCAGGTCTATTTTGCATTTTACTAGATTTCTGTGCTTCACCAACGGCAGCCATAAGGACGTGTAAATTTCCCAACAGCCTTCCACTTCATGTGTCCAGAATCACCATGTTGTTTCACACTAAATGTACATTTATAGAATCAGGCTCCAATTGGTTGTCCTCTGAATTAGAGTAAAATGCAAAATAGATCCTGGCACCTCCTCTCCCATGTTTTGGCGATCATTGCTCATTTACTATATAATGTGCAGGCATATTATGCACACACAACCATTTACATCACTCCCAATGATTTTGTGTCTAAAGTTTGCTTTCAGGGAGAGGATAAAAATAAAAAAGCAATACATGAGGTCAAATCAACAAATGATTGCTGTGCTCCTCTGTATTAGTTTCAAACGGTGTTAGGTATTTAAAGAATAGAAAAGCGGGGTTGATAGGTGAGAAATATCTCCACCTAGAACTATCATATTGAATATTGATTGTTTTTTATTGCCATCTACTACCTACACATAGAGTAGGTCTGTGTCTGGCTATTCTACACATAGAGTAGGTCAATGTCTGAGTATTTATACACAAAAATAGGTCCATGCCTGGATATATGCACAAATAAAGTAGAATCATAGAGCTGGAAGAGACCTTGTCAGCCATGCAGTCAAATCCTATTCTGCCAAAAAGCAGGAAAATTGCATTCAAAGCACCTCTGACAGATGGCCATTCAGCCTTTGTTGAAAAGCCTCCATAGAAGGAGCAGAGAATTTCACTGCTGAACAGCTCTCCTTACAGTTAGAAGTTCTTCCTCATGTTCAAACGGAATCTCCTTTCCTGTAGTTTGAAGCCATTGTTCCAGGGCAGCAGAAAACAAGCCTGCTCTCTCCTCCCTATGACTTCCCCTCACATCTTTATCCATGGCCCTCATCATGTCTCCTCTCAGCCTTCTATTCTGCAGGCTAAATTTGCCCAGCTCTTTCAGCCACTCCTCATAGGGCTTGTTCTCCAGACCCCTGATCATTTGAGTCACCCTCCTCTGGACACATTCCAGTTTGTCATAATCTTCCTTCAATTGCAGTGCCCAGAAATCGACACTGTCTGATTCCAGGTGTGGGTTGACCAAGGCAGAATAGAAGAGAGGGGTAGCATGACTTCCCCAGATCTAGGCACTAGACTCTTATTGATGCAGCCCAAAATCCCATTGGCTTTTTTAGCTGCCACATCACATTAACTTGTTTCCCACGAGGACGCCAAGGTCTTTTTCACACCTAGTGCTATTGAGCCAGGCCTCCTCCATTCTGTATCTTTGCATTTTATTTTTCTGCTTAAGTGGACTATCTTGCATTTGTCCCTGTTGAACTTCATTTTGTTAGTTTTGGCCAATCATCTCTCTAATCTGTTACGGTCATTTTGAATTCTGGATATTTATATACATAGAATAGGTCCATATCTAAATACTAGCCATCCCCTGCCACGTGTTGCTGTGGCACAGTATGTGTATATGTGTTTTGTGTGTGTGTGTGTGTGTGTATACGTGTATATATGTGGTTTTACGAATGTGTTGTAATGTATTTTTTATTTCTTAGCTTTTAAAGTCTCTTCTGCTTTGTTTTTCAGTGTTTTTATGAGTGAGGTCACTCGTTGGTCTGATAGGTGTATTATGTCTAAATTTGGTGTCAATTGGTTCAGTGGTTTTTGAGTTATGTTAATTCCGAGTATTACATTTTTATTTCTATAGATTTATATAAATTTATACACATAGGGTAAGTCCATGTCTGGATATTTATACACATTGAATTGGTGCTGATGAGCCCTGGAATTTGTAGCTCATTGGAAAATATATCTGAAGATTCCTAGTCCTTCCTCATAAAAGTCTGAGTGTTAATCTCAAATTTTCTTCATTTCACTTAACCAATTTAGGTAGAAATATTATCTTCCTCCCTCCCTCCCTCATATTGATCTATTACTGGAAGTCCACAACCTTTTCTCACTGTGAGGTAATCACCAAAGGATCCAAGAAGCAAATCCAAATCCTATTTTTATTCCCTCCTTGAATTAAACCACTTAATTAGCCGCAAAGCTAGTTGGTTCTGATAGAGCCTAAAGCTGAACATAGAACATCAGTTGTAGCCAAAGTGACTCCCAATAATAAATCTCTGTGACTGGGCTGCCCTTGGACAGGAACATACTGTGCATCTATTGATCTGTCTCCTTTATTTATGCCTTGGCTTTCCCCCAAGATTGCTAACAAGATGAAAAGAAATATGAGTAAAAACTGACGTTGGTTGAAAAAATTACTAATATAGGATTTTAAAAAATATTAAACTTTCTCATTAAATTTAAACCACTTAAAACACTCATTTTCAAATAAGAATGGCTATCAGTCTAGCTTCCTTTGGAATAGAGTTCAAGCGTCTGGGAGCATCCACCAAGTCTCGTGTTTTTCCATTTGTGGTGTTTGCAAAGCTGGTGGGATTGAGAGGAGTACCTGGTGGGATTGAGAGGAGGAGAGCTTAAAGGTTGTGCATATGCAGATAGAAGTACTCCATGCAGTACTCCATGCAGTACTTCATGTCTTCAGTAAAAAAAAAAAAGAATCAGAAGGTAGGTGTGAGCAAAAAGATTTGGGCAGTGCCTGGTCTGTCTCTCCAAAATAAAGTCTCACTTGCAAGCACTTGATACAACTTTATCAGTAAAGACAGGTGTGAAGGAGTCGTTAAACTGCTGCCACCAATTGTAACGATGACCGTTTTAATGCCACCGAATGCCACCAATTGTGAAGGTGCGTGTGGTAAAGCACCCACTGCCACCTAATCTATGAGGGAAGCCGGGCAACGATCAATATCAACCTATGAGCTATTTTATAAAGGGACTGTTAATTACAGAAGGCTTTATTCACTTGATAGCGTAGCGTTTACTTTCTTGGCTTGACTTTATTATTGTAGGCTGTTCAACTTAGGAGCAACTGTATCAGGCAAGGCTTGAGGAAAACAGTAACAAGTTTATTTTAACAGGAGTATAACAATGTATAACTGTTCTTCAAAAGAGGCACAAATCTTGCTGGATACATTGGAAAGGTTTCATGAATAAACTCAGGCAAACACTTCATAAGGTTTCACAGCTGGCACAACAGGCTTAAACCCAGCCAAACCTTGATTCTTAATTCAGAATCAACAACCCCCTGTACCGGGTCCTTCTCTGCAACCACTTGGTCACCAATTGATTCCCTGAATCTCCACCAAGAGATTCAGTCTTTCCCTAGACCACACTGGCTATAGACACATTCCCTGAACCTCCACCAAAAGATTCAGTTCACTCAGTAGCTCGCTGGCGTACTGACTAATTCCCTGTTTCTCCCACTAGAGAAATCAGTCTCTTCCTGTAGCTCACCGGCTACAGACTGCCACTTTCAAAAAGCTGTGCCGTGAAGTGATAGTTGGCTCCGCCCCCGTTGCTATGGCAACTCAGTAGGCCTGGGTAACAATGCAAAAATTTGTTTCTAAAATCGATTTGTAATTGGGGTGTTTTTTTGTTTCGATATTTAAAATAACTACAAAATTTTCCCAAAAAAAAGTTCGGTATTTATGAAATTTTGTAAATATTTACAAAACATTTTGTAAAGATGGCGCCCTTTTTTTTCAATATTTTTAAAATATTTTTTAAATTTAATTATTAATTTAGTAGAATAGGGAGGAGAAATTATTATTGAGGGAAGGCAGGCACTCACTCTGGCGGGCCCTCTCGCTCGCCGCTCGCCCTCTCGCTCGCCCTCTCGCTCGCCGCTCGCCCTCTCCCTCGCCCTCTCGCTCACCGCTCGCCCTCGCCCTCTCGCTCGCCCTCTCGCTCGCCCTCTCGCTCGCCGCTCGCCCTCGCCCTCTCACTCGCCCTCTCGCTCGCCCTCTCGCTCGCCCTCTCGCTCGCTTGCTCAGCCGGCGCCGAGAGAGGAGAGCTCCCAGCAAGCCAGGCGGCCATCTTACGTATTTCCGAAATGGACGGAAATACAAAAATTTTTGGCGCCTGCCGTTTCGATATTTAAAAACACTTCCAGGTTTAAAAATAAGTTTTGTAATCGTTTTGTAATTCAAAAATTAACGAATTTTTTAACGAATTACGAATTAACGAAACGAATTGCCCAGCCCTACAACTCAGCTCAAGCCACTATCCACCATCTCTAACAAAATATAATCTCCCATACTTACCATCCCTAAACCACTGTCCAAACTACACATAACCAAAGAATAAAACTTACACATCGTCACAACAGGTAAAAGCAAACTATATACTACATTTATGGTCAGGATTGAGAGATTAATCAGTCATAGTTACATTATTTATAAGGGTATTGCATTTTGAAAGTTGGTGTGGTGTCTTGTTATTGGTCAACATCAGGTTTCCATTACTTCTTCATCCCTCACTCCCTCCTTCCCTCCCTCCCTTCCTTCGGCGATTCCTCATGTCCGAGTCTGACTACCTTCCAAGTATAGGGTCTTAATGATGGGTCTTTAGGTGACTGTAGAGACCTATTCTGGATCCACATATTCTTCTACTGTGAGGACATTGCTTTCCAGATGATGGGTGATCCCAATAAGCATTAGCTTGATACATCTCCTTCCTCCTGATACGTTTCTCCCTTTCTCCCTCCCTTTGCGGAGAGGTAGCTGCCACGGTAGTGGAAATAGTCAGCATTTTCTAATGTTACACCATTAAGCTATTTTTCTGGCATTGCAGAGAGGCTGGTTGATGACTGCTGGGAGAGCACTTTGGTTTTCTCAATGTTCAGTGAGAGGCCAAGCTTTTTGTATGCTTCTGCAGAGGTTTTAGAGTGGCTTGTAGGTCTTCTTCTGAGTTAGCACAGACTACATAATCATCAGCATTTTGGAGTTTTATAACATATTTTGTTCTGACCTTGGATTTGGCTTTCAGTCTACTGGGGTTAAATAGCTGTCCATATGTTTGATGTGTGATTTCCACGCTGGTGGGAAGCTTCCCATCAACAAGGTGCAGCATTATAGGGATGAAGATGGAAAATAAGGTTGGGGCAATAACATCAGATTACCATTACAATGAGTGTGTTCTGTTGGTGCATTAATCAAAACATGACATGACAGAGTTCTCATGCCTGTCTGTGTTTCTTTTCTTTTCTTTTTTTGCAAATAAATTTTTATTAAGATATCATAAACTACAACGAAAGAGGGGGAATAATTTGAAGAAGATAGAAAAGTAGGAAAATTACAAAGAGAAAAAAAAACACACACATCACCAAAAAAAAGTGTCTGTAAATTTATAAAATGAAGAAAAGAAGAAAAGAATTCAATAAAAAATTGAAAAAGTAAAATAAAAATAAAAAATTGGACTTTCTTCTGATTCTGCCCGTACCTTTCCTTTTTGTCAGTCTCTTTTATGTACTCAACCTTATATATCTTCATTACCGCTAGATCCTTTAATCTATTTTCAATATAGTCTTCAATTATTGACCAGTTCGTCTGTTTTATTGGATTGCCAGTGTTCTTTTTTAATAAAAAAGTTAGTGTATCCATGTCCTTGATCTCACTTATCTTCTTTATCCACTGGAATTTCGCCGGAACCTCTTTCTGCTTCCATACTTGCGCAAATATGATTCTGGCAGCCGTAGTCAGATACATAAATAAAATATCTTCATTTGTGTCCAAACATATATCACCATCTACAATTCCCAATAAATAGTATTCGGCTTTTCTCGGGAATTTTTTCTTGAATATTATTTGCATTTCTTCATGAATACCTTTCCAATATTTCTTAGTTTTTTCACAACTCCACCATAGATGGAAAAAACTTCATCATGTTCGTTACATTTCCAGCAGGTTTTTGATACTTCTTTGTACATATAAGTTAGTTTCACTGGTGTCATGTACCATCTATGGAACATTTTCATCCAATTTTCTTTAAGATCAGTAGCATAAGTATACTTAAGTTTTTTGTTCCACATTTTTTCCCAGTCCGCCAATGCTATTGATTTTTTAAAATTCTCCGCCCACTTTAACATACAATTTTTTATTAATTCAGTCTCCGTGGACCATTCTAACAGCTTATCATATAATTTTGTTATACATTTTGTTTCCATTTTGAGGATTTTATCCCAAAACTCTTCCTTAATTTGAAATCTTGTTTTTTTGTCTTGATTGTGTTGTTCTTTTATTTGTAAATAATTCAGCCAGGTAATCCGTGGATAACATTGTTTTATTTCTTCATGTGATTTTATCACCATTGTACCATGTTTTAACAGTTCTTTATATGTTGGCCAAGCAGTCCAACCTAATAACCTTCTCTGTTTAGCTTCCATTGGTGAAGTCCATAGAGGAGTTCTTGAGTAAAAATGATTTTTGTATCTGTCCCAAATTCTAAGTAAAGAGGAGCAGACAAAGTGATTACCAAAGTTTCTTTCCTTCTTCTCTTTTCCGTACCATACATAGGCGTGCCATCCAACCCGGAGATCATGGCCCTCCAATGTCAGGAGGTTTTCTTTCTTCAATTTTATCCAGGCTTTTATCCAGATCAGGACACTTGCTTCATGGTACAACTTAAAATTAGGTAAGCCAAATCCTCCTCTATTTTTTTTGTCCGTCAACACTTGGTATTTTATTCTTGATTTTTTCCCTTTCCAGATAAATTTTAAAAGGTCCTTTGTCTACTCATTGAATTTCTTAATATTCCTTTTTTTTCTAATTAGAATTTTATTAATTTTATATAGATCACAACGAAAGAATGAGAACAATAAAGTATAGGAAAGTGAGGAAATAGAGAAAAAACAAGAAGAAACAAAAAAGTATACTAAAATCCCAAATAAGCCCTTAAAAAAATTCTACAAAAATACACAAAAACACAAAAAAAGAAAAACAAAAAAATGACTTCCATTCCATCTTCTTGGATCATATCTTCTTATTATTCAAAAATATAAAATAAGTTCAAAAAGAAATTGTCTCTCTTGTTTCTTATTTTCCCAAATTGTCCAGATATTCATGGAGATTATCCCAATTCGTTCCTCTTAGTATCATACCTGTATTTTTCTTCAACAAAAAAGTCAATTCATACATGTCCTTTATTTCTCTGATTTTTTCCACCCATTCCTGTACGGGTGGTACTGAGTCTTTCTTCCAGTCTCTAGCAAAAACAATTCTAGCGGCAGTCGTCATATATGTAAAAAGTTTATCCTCTTGTTCCGTCAGTTATAGATCTAAATCTGTAAAACCTAACAAATAATACTCCAGTTTTCTTATAAATGTTCTTTTTAAAATCTTTTGTGTCTCTTCATAAATTACCTTCCAAAACATTACTACTTCTTTGCAAGTCCACCACATATGGTAGAAGGAGCCAACCTGTTCCAGGCATTTCCAACACTTATCAGAAACTGTTTTATACATTTTAGCCAATTGTTTCGGTGTGGTATACCATCTGTGGAACATTTTTATCCAATTTTCTTTTAAATCCATGGCGTATGTATATTTTAATTTTTTGTTCCACATCTGTTCCCACTCCCTCATTTGAATTGGTCTTCTTAAATTTTGAGCCCACTTTATCATATAGTTTTTAACCTGTTCTTTTTCAGTCAGCCGGGTAAGTAATATGTTATAAATATTCGATATTACTTTCTTTTCTAATTTTAAATTTTTATCCCATGCTGTTTCCTCCCAAGAGAAGCCAAATTTTTATCTTGATTGTAATATTCTTTAATTTGCATATAATGTAACCAAGTAATATTAGAATTTTTTTGTTTTAATTCCTCACAAGTCTTAACATTGTTTGTATCTTTATTTAACAAATCTTTGTAGGTTGGCCATTTTCTCCATTCTAAAAGTCTTCACTGATTTGCCTCCATAGGCAAAAAGTCTTCGCTGATTTGCCTCCATATGGAGGCTGATTTGCCTCCATAAAGGTGTTTTAGAATAAAAATGTCTTTTATATTTTTGCCATACTCTTCATAGGGATGCTCTCACAAAGTGGTTACAAATCTCTTTTCTTTCTTTTCCCTTTCGTACCATAAATAAGCATGCCATCCTACTCTTAAGTCATTTCCTTCTATATTTAAAAAGTCTTCTTTGTTCAACAATATCCAATCCTTTATCCATATCAACGCACATGCATCATGATATGCTTTAAAAACTGGGAGGCCCAGACCTCCTCTATTCTTCTTATCAATCAAATTATCATACTTTATTCTTGGTCTTCCTCCGGCCCATTTAAATTTCAATATTTCTTTTTTCCATTTTAAAAAGTGTTTGGCTTCTAATTATCGGGAGGTTTTGAAAAAGGAACATCAATTTCGGTAGTACATTCATCTTAATCAAAGATATAAGGCCTAAAAGTGACAACTTCAGATGTATCCACTTTTGTAAGTCCTTTTGTATTTTTTCCAGACTTCTTCATAGTTATTCTTTAGTAATTGTCCATTTTTTGTCGTGATTTATACGCCTAAATTTTTAAATTTCTTGACTATTTCCAGACCTGTTTTGTCTTTAATCATATCTGTTTTTTCTTTTCTACATTTTTCGTTAATAACTTTGTTTTTGACATATTGATTTTAAATCCTGCAACTGACCCAAACTCTTTTATTTTCTGCATCCATCTTAATATATTTTTACTTGGTTCTTCCATTATCCCAAGTACATCATCCGCAAAGGCTCTTATTTTGTATTCATATTTACTAACTTTGGATCCCTGTATCATTTGGTCTTCTCTTATTGCCTTCATTAATGGTTCTAATGCCATTATAAATATAAGTGGGGACAGGGGACATCCCTGTCTAGTTCCCTTCAGTATATCAAACTCTTCCGTCGTTTGAACATTTATTCTTAGTTTAGCCTTTTGTAAATCATATATCGCTTTTATTGCATTAGTAAATTTATCTCCCATGTCCAGTTCTTGTATTAATATTTTAAAGAAATCCCAATTTAGGTTATCAAAAGCCTTCTCTGCGTCCAAGGCTAGTATGGCAAATTCTTTTTGATGATTCTGTTCATAATATTCTATTAGATCCAATACTAGTCTTATGTTATCCTTCATAAATCTATTTGGTAGAAATCCTGTTTGGTCTTCTTCAATCCAGTTTCTTAAGAAATTTTTTACTCTCTCTGCCAATATGTTCGCCAAAATCTTATAGTCCGTATTTAATAAAAAAATTGGTCTGTAATTTTTAATCTCCGTCTCACAGGTTCCTTCTTTATGAATCAGTACTATTTCTGCCTTTGTCCAAGTTTCCGGAATTTTCTGTTCAGTCATCACTTCATTTAATACCTTTTTTAAAATAAAGGTATCAATTCTTGTTTAAATGTTCTATAAAATCCAGCTGTATATCCATCTGGACCCGGAGCTTTGTCTGGGTCCATCTTTTGAATTGCCTTCTCAATTTCCTCCTCTGATATCTCTTTATTCAATTGATCCCTTGTTTCCTCATCCACTTTCTGAAACTTAAATTTATTTATATAGGCCATTATTTCTTCTTTATCTATACAATCTTTTGAGTATAATTGTTTGTAATATTTCCTGAACTCCTCCATTATTTCTTTATCTGTTGAGATGATTTTATTTTCCACTTTAATTTTCATGATTTGTCTAGATTGTTTTTTTCGCACTTGTCTGGCTAGCCATTTTCCAGGTTTATTCGCATTTTCAAATGTTTGTTGTTTCAAAAATTTAATTTGATTAGCTTGAGATTCCAATTCCAAATGATTCTTCTTTTGTTTTAATATCTTCAGTTTCTTTTCCAGTTGTGCCTTCTCAGGCTTCTTTTTAAATTCCTTCTCCATATTCATTATGTCATTTGTTAAGTCTTTAATTTCTTTATTCCTTTCCCTATTCTTTTTGGAGTTATGTTGAATAAAATGTCTTCTCAGGACTGCTTTCATTGCATCCCATGTTATTTGTGCGTTTGTCAGCTTCGTATCATTAATTTCCATGTAATTTTGTAATTATATCTATCCACTTCTGTTTTTATCAGGTTTTCATTCAGTCTCCATCTTCTAACTCCCTCTCTTTGAAATATAATTAACTCCATTGGGCAATGGTCCGATATATCTCTAGGGAGGATGAGAGCATCCTGCACTTTTGTCATTAATTTTTTTGTAATCCATATCATGTCAATTCTCGACCAAGACCGATGCCTGTGAGAATAAAATGTATAATCCTTCTTTTCCTCATTTCTTATCCTCCAAATATCTTCCAAGTCCAGTTCTTTTTTTAAGTTTTGGGGTAGGGTACTTGTTTCTACTCCCCCCCCCCATTTTTTTTTTACTTTCATCTTATCCAATTGAGGTTGCAGCACTCCATTAAAGTCTCCAAGCAATAAAAGCTCATCATACTCAGCCTGTTCCAGGTTGTTTTTTCAAAAATTCAACAAAGGATGACTTAGGTCCATTTGGTGCATATATATTACATATCAATAGTTTGTGTTACCAATAAGAATTTTAACTGCGAGGCATCTGCCTTCTTGATCCTTGAATAGTAATTCTGATACCAAGTTATCTTTTATATATAATACTACTACTCGTTTTTTCTTTTCAAATGAAGAGTGATACATTTTCCCTAATTTTTTCTCAGCGAGATGGGATATATGCTTATGACATATATGTGTTTCCTGGAGAGCTATTATGTCATATTTCTGCCTTTTCAACTTGTTAAAGATTTTCTTCCTTTTCTGGGGTGAGTTCAGACCATTAATGTTGTTCGAAAAACATTTTATTTGCCACTCCATCATGCTACTCATTATTATCTAAGTCCAAACCGCCTGCGCCAAGATCCATTTCCGAAATCGCTGTTGCCGTTGCCTCAATTCCAGCTAAATCTCTTTCCGATGAACTACTTGCCGCAAATTTTCTTTCTCTAGACGACAGTGATTTATATTCTTCTGGTGAGACATATCTTGCCTTCTTACTTCTATTTCCATTTCCATTTCTCGGTGATGATTGTTTCTTCTCTCCTTTCTCCCCCTTCTCACTTTTTTCTCCATTGCCTCCTTCCTCCTCTTCTCTCATCAATTTATCGTAGAAGACTTTTGCTTTCTCTTCTGTTGTTAACCAGTAACGCTCCTCCTTATATGTCACCATTATACCCTCGTGTCTCTCCCATCTATATCTGATTCCTCTCTTCTTCAATTCGTCTGTTAGAAAGTAGTATTTCTTCCTTCTATTAAGTGTCATTTGTGGATATTCTTTAAGAACTGGAATTTTCACTCCTTTGTATTGTAATGGATCTTTATTTGTCTCCCACAATATCTCATCCCGTAATTTCTTCTTTGTGAATTGGTCTACCACGTCTCTTGGTGTTTCGTGTTTCCTAGATTAGAATGAGGATACTCGGTATATTTGATCCACCTCTTGCTCAAGCTCATCTTCCTCCACCTCCAAGACCCTGGCCAGGAGATTTAACACTGTTGACTTTATGTCTTCCTTTGAATCTTCTTGCATATTTCTTAGCCTTAATTGATAATCCATTTGTTTTTGTAGTAATTTTTCTTGTTCTAATTCCATTCTTTCTTTTTGTTTCTCCAGTGACTTAATTTTCTTCATAATTTTCGCCTGTGTCCCATTTGTTTCAATATTCCTAATTATGGGTATATTTTGAAATAAGTAGAGCAATTTCGGGAGAACTGACATCTTGATCAGTGCAATTCTTCCCATCAAGGAAAGGTTTAGAAATTTCCACTTCTCCAACTCTTTTTTGATTTCTTTCCAAAGTTTTTCATAATTATTGGATAGAAGCTGACCATTTTTAGCAGTTATCCAGATACCTAAATACTTAATCTTATTTACTATTTTGAGGCCTGAGATTCTCCTTAATTCTCCTTGTTTATCCTTTGCCATATTCTTTGTTAGAATTGCAGTTTTATTTTTATTTATTTTGAATCCAGCCAATTTCCTGAATTCTTCAATAATATTTAACCAATTCTTAATATTCTCCTGTGGATTTTCTATTATTCCAATTATGTCATCTGCGTAGGCTCTGGGCTTGTATTCTTGTTTTCCAATTTTTACCCCTTTGAATTTTTCCTCTTCTTTTATCTTTTTCATCAAAATTTCTAACGACATTATGAAAATCAGGGGGGATATGGGACAACCTTGTCTGGAACCTTTCTCTATTTTAAATTCTTCTGATGTTTGTCCATTTATTTGGATTCTGGCCCTTTGATTCTTATAAATTTCTTCTATAGCTGTTATAAGTTGAAAAACCAGATCCATTTCTTTCATGAGAGTCTTGAAAAAGTCCCAGTTCAAATTATCAAACGCCTTCTCTGCGTCAACTGCAAGGAAGGCCACTTCCTTTTGGAGGTTGGCTTCATAATATTCATTCATATCCACCACTATTCTCATATTGTCTTTCATGTTTCTTTTAGGTAAGAAACCAACCTGCTCTTCCCCTATCCAATTGTTTAAAAAAAATTTAAATCTTTGGGCCAGAATATTTGTGAAAATTTTGTAATCCACATTCAGGAGTGAGATTGGTCTATAGTTCCGTACATCCGATTGGTCTGATTGTTCTTTGTGAATTACTATTATTTCTGCTAGATTCCATGTCTGAGGGATGCCCTGGTTCTGGAAAACCCCATTCATTACTGTTTTTAGCATTGGCATAAGCTCCTTCTTAAATACTTTGTAGTACCCAGCGGTGAAACCATCTGGGCCTGGCCCTTTATTTGCATCCATTTTTCTTATAGCTGCCTAATCTCCTCCTCGGTGATTTCTTTATTCAAATCTTCTCTTTGGGCATCCGTAATTTTGGAAATATTAAATTTACTTAAATATTCAACTATGTCCTGTTTTAGAATGCCATCATTTGTATAAAGCCTTTCATAGTATTCTTTAAATTCCTCCAAAATTTCTTTGTCCGTTATTACCTCCTCGTTTGCTTTCTTAATTTTTACTATCCGTTGGGGTTGTCTCTTTTTCCGAACTATTTTGGCCAGCCATTTACCAGATTTGTTTGCATTTTCAAAATGGTATTGTTTTAAATTTTTTAGCTGTTTAGCTTGATCCTCTATTTCTCTATTAGATTTTTCCTGATGGAGCAATTCAATTTCTTTAAGTATGGCTTTGTTTCCTGGTTTATTCTTCAATTAATTTTCTTTTATTCTTATTTTATTTATAATGTCTTTGATGTCTTTCTGTCTATGTCTATTATTTCTGCCATTGTGTTGGATAAGATGGCCTCTTAACACTGCTTTAGAGGCATCCCATACCACATTATGATGCGTTCCTGGGATGTTGTTTATCTCTATGTATTTATCAATCAGGTCTTTGTATCTTGTTATATCCTCTTCCTTTTTTTTATTAAGTTCTCATTTAATCTCCATTTCCCTTTTGGTTTCTTTTGATTAAAGATGATTTCTATAGGAGCATGATCTGAAATATCTCTTGTCAATATATTTATATCCCAGATTTTCGTAATGATATTATTAGTTGCCCAACACATGTCTATTCTATACCATGTTTGGTGCCTGTGAGAGTAAAATGTGTAGTCTTTTTTTGTAGGATTTTTGCATCTCCAGACATCTTCCAAATCCTGTTCCTTCTTAAGCTCTAGAAATATTTTGGGTAAGGTAGCCACTGCCCCCTTTGAGCTTTTTTTTCCAAATTTTTGTTTTATCTAATTGGCTATCAAGTACCCCATTAAAGTCTCCCAAAACAATGAGGTCATCGAATTCTGTTTCGTTTAAGTTCCCTTTAAGATTTTCCACACATTTAACTTTGGGACCATTTGGAGTGTATATATTACAAATTAGTATTCTTTGATTTCCACATGTAATTTTAACTGCCACAAATCTTCCCTCCTGATCTTTAAAGGCTAATTCCGATTGTAAATCTTCTTTGATATATAATGCTACTCCTCTTTTCTTTTTTCAAAAGAGGAGTAGTATAATTTACCCAGCTCCTTGTGTTAGCTACGTGTTTGTGCATGATGTGAGTTTCCTGTAACGCTATGATGTCATATTTTTCCCTCTTTAATTTGTTAAACAATGCTTTTCTTTTATTTGGAGAGTTAAGACCATTCACATTTAAAGATAGAAACTTGTCGTTCAGTTATCATTGTTAATCTTTTCTTGATCCAAGCCGAGCTCGTCTCTTTCTTCTTCTGGGTTCAAGGTTTCCTCATCTTCGTTATCCGTTCCTAACATGTCATATTCCGGGGAGTTGAACCTTGCTCTTTTGTTCTTTTTACCTTTTCTCGGGGTTGTAGGTACTGGGTTTTTTTTTTTGCATTGCTCCTGCACCTAATTTGCGCTCTTGTCTCGGGGATTTATTCTCAGTTATTTCTGGATTTTGATCTTTTATTAATCTCTCATAGAAGTCTTTTGCTTTGTCTATGGATGTCAGCCAGTATTTCTGTTCTTTGAAGGTCGTCATTATCCCTTCCGTTTTCTCCCACCTAAATCTGATATTTATTTTCTTTAATTCCTCGGTGAGGAAAAAGTACTGTCTTCACTTCATTAACGTTGTCTGTGGAAATTCTTTTAACACCACCACTCCCCCCCCCTTAAATTGTAGGGGGATCTTACTGTTGGCTTGCAGCACTTCATCCCTAATTCTTTTTCTAACGAACTTCACCATAACATCTCTAGGTGTTTTGTACTTTCTCGAGTAATTAGTTGAGATACGGTATATTTGATCCACTTCTTTTTCCAAAGTCTCCAGAGAGCTCTTCAATGATGCTGCCAGTATTTCTAAAGTAATTTGTCTTATATTTTCATTTGGGTTTTTCTGTAGATTTCTTAATCTAAATTGATTCTCCAGCTCCTTCGATTCTAAAAATTCTTGATTTCTTTCCAATTTTTGTCTTTGCCTATCCCAAGTGCTCACTTTTTCTTGCAGAGTCTTCTGGAATTTTTCTTTCTCCTTTGTCTTCATCTTTAAGTCTTTTATTTCTTCTTTCATCGTGGATAGGTCTTTGTCCACCCTCCCAATTTCTTCTTTAAATTCTTTTTAAATTCATTTTAATTCAATTTTTAACTTATCAAATTTATTTTGCATCTCCTTGTGGTATGTCTCTTGTTTTGTATTTAGATCTTTTATTCCTTTTTCAAATGATGCCTGTAAGTTAGTCTGTGCTGCAGCCAAATTTTGGATTTCTTTTACTACATCCTTCAGGCTCAACTCTTGTGAGCCTTGGGAATTTCTTCTTTGAAGCAAAGACTTGTCAATTTTTAGTTCTTGTTTTACTTTAGAAGTTGGATCTTGTTTGGTTTTTGGTGTTGCCATTTCTCTATGTATTTATGCAAGGTTACGTTCTATAGCAATATTTAAATCGATGTTATCAATTGTTATCAATTCAGTGCTGGAGCAATTGATTAATAATTTGTACTTGTCTATACATTTCTTATTAATACTAAAAAATAATCAGGACTTATTAATTCGTTGTATCACGGCTTGTCAATTCATTGAGTGATTAATTCATTAATTCATCAAGGTTCATCAAGTTATTCCCAATTTATCTTGAATTTTAAGTTTATTTTCCCTTTCTTCTCTATTATCTTCTAGTCTTCTACGTTACTCTTCTGTCGCTTTCCACTCTTGTCTCCTCTCGTCCCTTGATGTCCTGTCTTTGATCTCCTATTGCGTTGTCTTCTTCCATTTCCCACCCGGCTGGTTCCCCGCCGTCTGTCCTCCACTTCTCCGTTCGTTGGTGTCCTACTCTCTTCTCTGGTGCCTTCAGTCTCCGTTAATATCTCCCTCCTTCCCTTACTAATTTGTCTTTAAATTTTATTTTATACTCCGATTTCCCTTTCTCCCTCTCTTCCGCCCTTCTCAAAATGGTGGAATTCCCATTTCTGCCCTTCCAATATGGTGCTTGCCTCACTTCCGTCTGGCTTCTATTTGCTTCTGTATGCTCTTCTGCCCTGGCAGCGTCCCTTCTGTTCTCCCTCTCTGGTAGCCCCTCCTTCCTGTCGTCACTTCCTCATTCCATCTCTTTCCGTCTCCGGCAGTCTTTGTTTACAAGGAGCAACGAGATAGTCAAAACATCATGGCGCCAGGTCAGAGTTGTTGTTTCCAAACGTCTTTCGTTGGGTTACTGTGAGGCTGCTACGGGTCTATCTTCCTCGGAAGAGAGGTTTACAGTGTATTTATAATACTCGTTTCCTTGTGTTAAGGGAAGGGGGAAATTTCCACATGCACAAATATCCACTTTCTTTTTATAGTGCAGCCAGCAATCTCTAATTCAATTTATTTTAATTCTCGGTGTTCAGTTCCCTTCAATTCAATTCATTTTGTTAAAAAGATTTTCCAGTTCTTGGGGTAAAGAGCCCCTTATATTCTTGTTATATTTCTTATTTTCTTGTATCCTTATTCCCGTCTATTTCATCCGTAGCAGAGTCAGTTCTTACAAAATTCTTGTTACTTACCCCTCTTGTTGGGGGATTATTCTTATACTTAATTTCTTCGTTAAATGGGGGTAGACAACAGTCCCTGCAGGATTACTCCCGCTTCCCACGGAGCGATCCCCTACCAGCGGTTCGATCCAGACCCTTTCTGCCCCCACCCTTGAGGGGATAGGACTTCTAGAGTCGTCGGGTGGTCCTAACCGGTTTTGCGTCCCCTCAGCACTCGATCTGGCTGAGGAGGGGAGCAACAGGCTCAACCCGATCGCTCACTGTGGTTCCTCTCCGAGGAGCTTCAGAGAGGTGCTCCTGCTGCCATGCCGCCCCACCGGAAGTCGCCTGTCTGTGTTTCTTACACGCTCTGACATTTCCAACTCTTTTCAGTCCAGGTGCAAACAGCCTCCTCCTACTTTTCTCATACTATGGCAGCACTTTAATTCCCATCTGACAGATATCTGGCAAAAGAATCTGCATATAAGGGTCAGGATATTGTACTGTATTCCACATTATAACATTGGTATTTATGGCTTGTGTCCTTCAGGATCATGACAGAGAAAATATCAGATGGAAATGTTAGAGAGATGCTACTAAGTATCAGCAATTGGTATTCATTGCCATCAAGTCTACTGGTTTATGGTATGCTATGAAGGAGAGATCCTGCTCCAGATCTTACAGATTCAGGACTATCACTTCCTTTACTGAATAATACATCTATCTGGCAATGTAGACTCATACAATCCAGTTCAAAGCAGGTAACCTGGGATAAGATCTTGGAAAATAGGCCAGTGTAGATCTAGCCTAAGCATCAGGTCAATCAAATGTTGTGGCACACACTCATTTCTTGAAGAGTGGGTAAAGGTAAAGGTTTCCCCTTGACATTTAATCTAGTCATGTCCATCTCAGGGTGGTGCTCATCTCCATTTGTAAGCTGAAGAGCCAGTGTTATCCATAGGTGCCTCCAATGTTATGTGGCTGGCATGACTGCACGGAGCACCATGACCTTCCTGCTGAAGCGATACCTAGAGATCTACTCACATTTTCATGTTTTTGAACTGCTGGGTTGGCGGAAGCTGGGCTAACAGCGGGAGCTCATTCCATTCTCCATATTCAAACTGCCAATCTTTCAGTCAGCAAATTCAGCAGCACAGCAGTTTAACCCGCTGCACCACTGAGGGCTCCTCTTGAAGAGCTTTTCATGAGCTACACAATCCAAAGCTATGCTAAAATTCATAAGGGAGAGGTTCATTTTCCTCTGAAATTCTTTGTGTGTTCTATCATCCAGTATATGCTTGCAATATGACCTCTTGTGTCTCTTGGTTTTCTTAACCTGTCTTGAGCAGGCGGTGTTTCTTACTCCATGTAGGGTAAAAGTTTGTTGTGGAATTTTGAGCATAATTTTTGCTTGAATTAGAGGTTAATGGAATGGTTTACTGCTACCACATCCCTTTCTTGGGGATTAGAATGTACAGTCCATGTTTCCAACCTATGGGGCATCATTTTATTATCCTAATTTAGTTAAAACAGTATACACAGGCTTTTCCAGCAAGTGTCTAATTAAAATGGCTATTGTCTCACCAACTCGGTCTGGACCTACACTGCCATATAATCCAGTTTCTGAATCCAAATTAACAGTAACGTGTATATGGGTCAACCCAGTTTTTGCAGGTTATTATTTAATCATTTCACCCCCCCCCCCCAAATTATACAGGAATCTATACAGCATTTTAAATCTCCAAAGAACGGACAGCTAGTATTTTCTGTAGACATGCTGCTGCAATCTGACAGGAAAGCCTGGGTTACTCCAGCTCTTCTTTGTTCTTTGAAACGCTCACACCAAAATTTTGAAAAAATGTGCATAAAAAAATGTATGCAAAGGGTCCTGCATCCAAATAATGTGCTGGAATAGAAACAGGCACTGGCTAACCAGAAATGTGGAAGATGTTCATGGCTGTTGAGTTTATCAACATACACAGAAGGACCTCGGGTGTGTTGGTCGACTGATATAATTCCTGCTCTTCTTGTCAGAAATCCTGGGTTCGGTTTCTAGACAGGCTTATGTAACTGCAGCGGAAAACACTATGGTTTTTAAAATGGCTATGTCTTATATATATATATACCCCACTAGCATCTCCTGAAGGACTCGATGCGGCTTACAAATGCCAAGGCCTCAAAACACAACATAACAAAACACAACCTAAAGCAAATTAAAAACAGTTAAAGCAATATTAAAACAATAGCAATAAACAATACCCCAGGACACAATAAAACTGGGCCGGGCCAGAGTAATGGGTACAGATTTAAAGTGCTGATGTGACAGGTGATATGTAAGGATTATAGGGTAAGTGCAGTGTGCCAGCAATCGTAATTTCTAATAAAGTGCTTCTGGGACTTGTTGGAGTTTTCCTATTCTGGAAAGGCACATCAGAACAGCCAGGTCTGCAGGTTCCTCCTAATGACTGCCAACGTAGGGGCCTGTCTAAGATCTTTGGGGAGGGTGTTCCAGAGTCAGGGGGCAACCACAGAAAAGGCCCTGTCTCGCGTCCCCACCAGACACACCTGCGACGCAGTCAGAATTGCGAGTAGGGCCTCTCCGGATGAATGAAGTGAGCGCGTGGGTTCATAAAAGGAGATACGGTCACACAGGTAGGATGGTCCCAAACCATTTAGGGCTTTGTAGGTAAGCACCTGCACCTTAAATTGGGCTCGGAAAATAAATGGCAGCCAGCCATTTATTGAACAGGAGGGTTGACCTCTCTCTGTAAGGAGCACCAGTTAATATCCTGGCCGCTGCCCATTGGATCCGTTGAAATTTCTGAGCCGTTTTCAAGGGCAGCCCCATGTAGAACGCATTACAGTAGTCCAATCTAGAGGTGACCAAGGCATGGAACACCCCGGCCAGATCAGCCTTTGCAAGGTACGGTTGCAGTTGGCGCATGAGTCTCAATTGTGCAAAAGCCCTCCCGGACACCGCCGATGCCTGAGCCTCAAGCGTAAGCGATGAATCCAAGAGGACTCCCAAACTGTGAACCTGTGGCTTCAGGGGGAGTGTAACCCCATCCAACACAGGTAGCCACCCTATACCCCGATCAAGTTTGCGATCGACCAGGAGGACCTCTGTCTTGTCGGGATTGATCTTCAGCTTGTTCCTCCTCATCCAGATAGACACAGCAGCCAGGCACTCGCCCAGCACCTGAGAGGCCTCCTTGGAGTTGGGTGGAAATGAGTAATAGAGTTTTGTGTCATCTGCATAGAGGTGGCACCTAACTCCAAAACTCCGGATGACCTCTCCCAGTGGTTTCATGTAGATGTTAAAGAGCATGGGAGACAAGATAGAGCCTTGCGGGACCCCACAGGTCAAAGGCCAGGGATCCGAGCAGGCATCTCCCAGCTTCACCATCTGGGATCGACCCTCCAGGAAGGATCAGAGCCACGACAAAACCGTGCCCCCAAGACCCATCCCAGAGAGTCGACTCAGAAGGATACCATGCTCGATGGTATCGAAAGCCGCTGAGATGTCAAAGAGAACCAACAAAGTCACACTCCCCCTGTCCAGCTCTCTACTGAGGTCATCCACCAAGGCGACCAAGGCTGTCTTTGTGCCATGACCAGACCTGAAACCAGACTGTGACTGATCTAGGTAGTTGATGTCATCTAGAAAGCCCTGGAGCTGGGAGGCAACCACCTGCTCCAGCACCTTGCCCAAAAAAGGGAGGTTGGAGATTGGTCTGAAATTGTTCAGCACTGTGGAGTCAAGGGAGACCTTTTTAAGGAGTGGACGAACCATGGCTTGTTTCAGTCAAGATGGAAAAAACCCCTGCTCCAACGATGCATGAATGATAATCACAAACCAATCGACCAACCCTTCCCTGGCCGATTTAATTAGCCAAGACGGGCAAGGGTCTAGAGCTGATGTGGTTGCCTTCACAGCCCCAAGGAACTCTTCCAGTCTCAGGAAGAACAAGCCTAAAAGAATCCCACAAAATTGGACAAGCAGGTGCCTCAATCACCTCCCCTGGCACTGTGATGAAATTGGAGTCCAGCTCAAGGCGTATCTGAGCAACTTTGCCTGCAAAATGGTGTGCGAACTCACAACACCGAGTTACTGGGTCATCGAAGGTCTCCTCCACCACAGGTGGCTGAAGAAGTTCCCCGATGAACCGAAACAACTCCGATGATCTATTTGCTGCAGACGCTATATGGGCAGTCGTGAAAGACTCCTTGGCTACCCGTATAACCACGGTATACACCCTAAGAGAGGCAGTAGCCCATGCTTGGTCAGGCACGTCCCGAGATCTCCTCCAAATGCGCTCAAGCCCCCTTCTCATGTGCTTCATCACAGCCAACTCCTTGAACCAGGGAGACGGCATGTCATGACGCAATGTGATGGGGTATTCGGGAGCGATTGTATCTATCACCCTGGTTATCTCCCTATTATAGAGATTGACCAAGGCATTGACAGAATTGCCAGGCTCCATGGCAGGAAGAACCCCAAGATTCCTCAGGAATCCCTCCGGATCCATCAGTCTCCTGGGGCGGACCATCTTAATTTGTCCTCCACCCCTGCGGAGGTTAAGGGTCACAGAGAGTCTAAAACTAATCAGATAGCGATCAGACCATGACACAGGAAAGATGTTTTGTTCTTCCACTCTGATCATTCCACTGTCCACCACAAAAACTAGGTCGAGTGTATGTCCAGCCTGATGGGTAGGTCCAAATATAATTTGTGATAGCCCCATGGTCGTCTTGGCGGCCATGAAGTCCTGAGCTGCACCAGTCAAGGAGATCTCGGCATGAATGTTAAAGTCTCCCAGCACAACCAGGTGCTGAGAGACCAAGGCCGAAATGGAGACCACCTCTGCTACCTCAGGCAGGGAAACTGCTGGGTCACGGGGTGGATGGTACACCTGCAGAAACCCCACGCTCTCACGGTTCCCCACCGTCAGGTGGACACACTTGAACCCAGATGATTGTGGAACAGAGCATCTGACCACAACGATGGATTGCCGATAGACGACTGTGACCCCTCCTCCTCGCCCCCCCCAGCCTGGCCTGCTGATGCACTCCAAAACCCGGTGGACACAGGTGAGATTTACTCCCCCCAGCTCATCCAACCAGGTCTCAGTAATGCAGGCCAGGTCCGCCACCTCATCCAGGATCAAGTCCTGAATGGCAGCGGTCATACCATTGACGGATCTGGCATTAATCAGCAGGACCTTAAGACCGAGGGGTCTGCCATGGGGCCTACCATTTCCTACCTTCTCCAAGGTTGCAAGAACTCTGTTGCGCTTCTCCCTGGGACGTTGGTGACCAGCAAATCTCCTCCCCCACATGACCTGGATGGTGCCCCCCTCGTCCGGGTCCCCCCACTACATGGTTGGAATCTGTGGCTAGTCAACTTTCAGAAGAAGTAAGGCTTGAGTATAATCTCCCTTGGATTTCAGGTAGGGATGCTTCCGATGTCAAACTGGAAAGAGAGACATCAAGGGAACTGAGTGGGCTGAACAAGGGAAATATTCTTGGGTGGGAAAGTGTGGCCGATTGTGTAGGGACAACTGGAGTAGATGGGGTTTCAAATTGGTACAAACCAGGAGGGGAGGCCCTAACCATGGAGCTATTTGTGGATTTATCACAGGGACCTGATGGAACAAGGCGAGAAGGTGCCACTGTGTCAACAAGGGGGCGAATAAGAGAGTGCACAACTACCCTTCTTTTTTAAAAAATAGTCTTTATTCAAGGTTTTTTTAATTTTGTGACAAACAATTATAGACACTTACACATGAAACACTTAGACAAAAAGCTGAATTGGGGGTGGGATGGGGAGGGAAGGGGAGAGAAAGGTAAGTTGAGGGGGAAGGGGGGGTCGGTAGGGAAGGGATGAAGGGCGGGGTGATGAGTGACATAGAAAAACTGTGAAAGACATGCCTTCAGTAGAATACATACGTACATCAATCAGAGAACAACAGACGATAATCAACAGCAATTGGGCTTCCCAAAGTGGGTTCAGCAGGATAATTTGGTAAGAACAAGCGTGGGAAAAAAAGGTACATATTTCTGTGTCAACTATGCAGCTTCCCTAGTCTCCTAGAGTGATGTTTTTCCTCTCCCTTAGGTAACGCCTGAATGGCTGCCAGTCGATCCTGCGTTTCTTGCTGGTATCATATGTCATGGTCGCTAGTGTATCCAATTCCATTAAGTCTCTGATCTTTAGAAGCCAAGTGTCAATTGTTGGTATCTCCTTGGTCTTCCACTTGCTAGCGAGGACTATTCTTGCAGCTGCAGAGAAATGAAACAATAACATATCCTTATTAAGATCTAACTGGAAGTCTAACAGGTGTAAGAGGAAGTATTCCGCTCTCAACTCCATTTTTATCTGCAAAATCCTCTGCACTTCCCTGTGTACCTCCCGCCAGAAGCACCTGACTCTTCTACACTGCCACCAGGTATGGTAATGGGAGCCTAAATGGCACCCACACTTCCAACAGTCACTGTTGGCTCCTTTATAGAATTTCGCCATCTTTTGAGGTGTCAGGTACCATCGATGGAAGACTTTTTGCCAATTTTCTGTTATGTTGGCGGATTTTGCGAATTTTAGTTTTCCTTTCCATATGGACTCCCACTCGCTGAGGAGAATGGAGTGTCCAAAATCAGTTGCCCAGTTGATCATGTTCTCTTTAACAACTTCCATTTCGGTCTCCCACTCCAGCAACTTCCGATATAGAGCTCTTACCACTTTTTTGTCTTTTCCCATAATTGTGTCCCACAATGACTCTTGAAGGGAAAAGTCCTTTTTTTTTATCTACCTTATAGCAGTCAGCTATTTGCATATAGTGGAGCCAGGAGAGCTTCTCATCCATCTCTCGCAAGGAGTCTAAAGATTTCAGTTTCCATTGGCCCTCTCTTCTTTCCAGAAGGTTTTTGTAAGTGTGCCATCTTTCATATGGTATTTCTCTTTTATGTACTGCTTCGATGGGGGACAGCCAGAGGGGGGTTTTGCAGTATAGTTTCGCCTTATGTTTCTCCCAAACCTTCAGCAGCGTGGCTCTTATGAAATGATTGGTAATTTTTTTTCTATTTTGGCCTTATTGTGCCACATATACGCGTGCCATCCTCTTCTGATATTGAAACCTTCGAGGTTTAGGAGTTTTTTCTTTTTTAGTGTTGACCATTCCTTGACCCAGGATAGGACGCAGGCCTCGTAGTATAATTGAAGGCTAGGGAGGCCGAAGCCTCCTCTCTCACGGACGTCTATCATTATTTTGTATTTAACTCTTGCCTTCTTCCCGCACCAGATGAATTTCATTATCTCTTTTTTCCATTGGATGAAAAGATGATTGGTTCTGATCACCGGTATCATCTGGAATAGAAAGATCATTCTTGGGAGGAGATTCATCATGATGAGGGCAATTCTGCCCAGGAGGCTTAGATTTAAATGCCTCCATCCTTCCAGCTTTTTCCGTATTTCATTCCATGTTTGCTCAAAGTTATTCTTTACCAGTTGGGAGTTGCTAGGCGTTAGGTTGATCCCCAAGTATCTTATCTTGTTGGTTATACTAATCTTTGAAATGTTCTCTAATCTGAGCCTCTTCACTTTGTCCATGTTCTTCGTTAGAATTTTAGTCTTCGTTCTGTTAACTTTGAGCCCCGACACCTTTCCGTATTCTTCTATCTTTTCCATCCATTTTTGAATTGTTTCGGTTGGATTTTCTATTATGCACACTATGTCGTCAGCATAGGCTTTTATTTTAAATTCATCCTTCCTGATTCTAGTTCCTCTGAGTTCACTGTCCCTCCTGATACCTTCTAGAAGGATTTCCAGGGACATAATGAACAGCAGAGGGGACAGGGGGCAACCCTGTCTGGTGCCTTTTTCCACTTTAATCTTCTCTGTTTGTTGGCCATTTATCATCCTTGCATTCTGCTTTGAGTAGATCGTTTCTAATGTATTAATAAACTGAAAACCCATGTCCCTCTCTCTTGCAAGTTGTAGCATAAAATCCCAGTTGATTCGATCAAAAGCTTTTTCTGCATCTAGGAACAGAAGTCCAAGCTCTTTTTGAGGGTTGGCCTCATAATATTCCAATATATTAAGTACGGTCCTGATGTTTTCGTGCATCTGTCTTTTAGGGAGGAATCCCGTTTGATCCTCATGGATTGTCTCGTTGAGGAAAGTTTTTACTCTGTTGGCTATAATCCTCGTAAATATTTTATAGTCATTATTCAGGAGGGAGATTGGCCTGTAATTCCTCACGTTGTCTTCTTCTGTGTCATCCTTATGAATTAGGGTAATCGTCGCCTCCTGCCAGGATTCAGGAATCTTTGCTTGTGAGAGGATGTTGTTATAAACTTCCTTCAGGTGTGGTGTTAACAGTTCTTGAAATTTCTTATAGTATACGGCCGTTATACCGTCGGGCCCAGGGGCTTTATTGTTGGGGAGATCTCTAATGGCTTCGCTAATCTCTGATTCCTCAATGGGCTTATTGTTCTTCCGATATCTTTTCTAGTTTATGGGCCCCCAGATATTCAGATACCTCTTCTATTGGGATGTCGTCCTTCTTATACAGTTCACTGTAGAACTCCTTGAATTGGGTTCTAATCTTTTCCTCCATGTGGTAACAAACCCCGTCCTTTGTTATCTTAGAGATATGCTGTTGTTGCTTCCTTTTCTGGAGCTTCCTTGCCAGCAGTTTTCCTGGTTTGTTGGCGAACATGTAATATCTTGCTTTGATATATTTTAGATTTTTGGCCATCAGCTCGAGATGAGTCGAGTTTAGCTGTTTTCTTAGAAACTCTAGCTCCAGTTTGACTTTCTTGTTGTTTGGTTTCTTCTTTAGTAGAGTTTCTTTTTCTTCTATTTTTTTTGTAAGAGTGCTGTTTCCTCGTTCCTTTTTCTATTCCGAATCGCCCCCTGCTGTATAAATTGCCCGCGCATGTACGCTTTGCTGGTGTCCCACACCACCTCTAGTTTGGTTCCCTGGTTTGCATTTAATTCAAAGAATTCTTTGATAAGTTTTTTGTTGTACTCCAGGTCTTTTTCTGCTTTTATTAAAAATTCATTTAACTTCCAAGTTCTCTGGTGGCTCCCCCCTGTAAATTCTATTACCAAGGGACAGTGGTCCGTGATAGATCTGGGCAGAATTTTGATCCTGCTTATCTTGGTTGTCAGTTCATTAGTGACCCAGCACATATCTATCCTGGACCAGGTGGCATGCCTATTGGAGTAGAAAGTGTAATCTCTCCCATTAGGGTTTCTTTCTCTCCAAATATCCTGGAGGAAGAGTTCTCTCTTCATTTGTAAGAAGCTGCCTGGGAGTCTGCCACCGTTTAAGTTTCCCCTGTTCCTTTTGGATTTATCTAGCTCACAGTCAATCACACCGTTGAAATCACCAACAATAATTAGGTTCCTAAAAGTCTGTTCTCGCACTTTACTCCTCAGGGTCTTAATAAATTTTGTTTTAGGTCCTGTGGGGGCGTAGATGTTACATATGAGGGTGTCTTGGTCATTAATTTTTGTTTTGATTCCTATCATTCTGCCCTCCTCATCCTTAAATGCTAATGATGTCACCCCGGGGTCCCTGACGTAGATTACCACCCCTCTTTCCTTTTGTGGCGCTAAGGAGTGAAATTCTTTGCCCAGTTGCTGTTGCACTAGGTATTTACTGTGTTTCGCTACTATATGAACTTCCTGCAAGGCGATAAAATCAAATTTCTCTTTTTTCAGAGAGTTAAAAATTAATTCCCTTTTTTGGGAGCATTCATACCGTTCACGTTATTGGAGTATATTTTCGTCTCCTTCATCTTTCGTGTTATCTGTGTTCGGTTCTGTAGGTCCCACTCCTTTTTCCGTGTCATCATCCTCTGTTGATTCTGATCTTGGTCTTTTCTTTTCCTGTTTCCTCCAGGCTTTTCCTTTCAGCTTCTCATTACAGGAGTTTTTGCCGAGTTTGGCTGGTTGCTCGGTGTTCCCTGGGGCTGATGGTAGTGCCAATTCTTGATCTCTTATAAATTTCTTGTGGAATTCCTTCGCCTTTTCCTCCGAGGTCAGCCAAAATTTGTTCTCTTTGTATGTTACTAGGATCCCTTCCAGCCGCTCCCATCTGAATTTGATTTTGTGTTTCTTCAGCTCGTCATAGAATCATAGAATCATAGAATCAAATAGTTGGAAGAGACCTCATGGGCCATCCAGTCCAACCCCCTGCCAAGAAGCAGGAATATTGCATTCAAATCACCCCTGAGAAATGGCCATCCAGCCTCTGCTTAAAAGCTTCCAAAGAAGGAGCCTCCACCACACTCCGGGGCAGAGAGTTCCACTGCTGAACGGCTCTCACAGTCAGGAAGTTCTTCCTAATGTTCAGATGGAATCTCCTCTCTTGTAGTTTGAAGCCATTGTTCCGCGTCCTAGTCTCCAAGGAAGCAGAAAACAAGCTTGCTCCCTCCTCCCTGTGGCTTCCTCTCACATATTTATACATGGCTATCATATCTCCTCTCAGCCTTCTCTTCTTCAGGCTAAACATGCCCAGTTCCCTAAGCCGCTCCTCATAGGGCTTGTTCTCCAGACCCTTGATCATTTTAGTCGCCCTCCTCTGGACACATTCCAGCTTGTCAATATCTCTCTAGAATTGTGGTGCCCAGAATTGGACACAGTATTCCAGATGTGGTCTAACCAAAGCAGAATAGAGGGGTAGCATTACTTCCTTAGATCTAGACACTATGCTCCTATTGATGCAGGCCAAAATCCCATTGGCTTTTTCTGCTGCCACATCACATTGTTGGCTCATGTTTAACTTGTTGTCCACGAGGACTCCAAGATCTTTTTCACACGTACTGCTCTCGAGCCAGGCGTCCCCCATTCTGTATCTTTGCATTTCATTTTTTTCTGCCAAAGTGGAGTATCTTGCATTTGTCACTGTTGAACTTCATTTTGTTAGTTTTGGCCCATCTCTCTAATCTGTCAAGATCGTTTTGAATTCTGCTCCTGTCCTCTGGACTATTGGCTATCCCTCCCAATTTGGTGTCATCTGCAAACTTGATGATCATGCCTTCTAGCCCTTCATCTAAGTCATTAATAAAGGTGTTGAACAGGACCGGGCCCAGGACGGAACCCTGCGGCACTCCACTTGTCACTTCTTTCCAAGATGAAGAGGAAGCATTAGTGAGCACTCTCTGTGTTCGTCCACTTAACCAATTACAGATCCACCTCACCGTAGTTTTGCCTAGCCCACATTGGCCTAGTTTCCTTGCCAGAAGGTCATGGGGGACCTTGTCGAAGGCCTTACTGAAATCCAGGTACGCTACATCCACGGCATTCCCCGCATCTACCCAGCTTGTAGCTCTATCGAAGAAAGAGATCAGATTAGTCTGGCATGACTTGTTTTTGATAAATCCATGTTGACTATTAGCGATGACTGCATTTGTTTCTAAGTGTTTGCAGACCACTTCCTTAACAATCTTTTCCAGAATCTTGCCCGGTATCGATGTGAGGCTGACTGGACGGTAGTTGTTTGGGTCGTCCTTTTTTCCCTTCTTGAAGATTGGGACCACATTGGCCCTCCTCCAATCTGCTGGAACTTCTCCCGTTCTCCAAGAACTCTCAAAGATGGTTGCCAATGGTTCCGAAATGACTTCCGCTAGTTCCTTCAGTACTCTTGGGTGTAGTTGATCTGGCCCTGGGGACTTGAACTCATTAAGAGCGGCCAGGTATACCTGGACGACTTCTTTCCCAATTTGGGGTTGGATGTCCTCCAATCCCTCATCCACTCCATCTTGCTGAGGTTGAAGACTCTCTTTTTGTGAGAAGACCGAGGCAAAGAAGGCATTAAGTAGTTCTGCCTTTTCCCTGTCCCCTGTCAGCATTGCCCCATCTTCTCCTCGAAGAGGTCCTATCGCCTCCTTGTTTTTCCTTTTTCTACTGACATAAGAATAGAAGCCCTTTTTATTGTTTTTAATGTCCCTGGCAAGTCTGAGCTCGTTTTTTGCTTTAGCTTTGCGGACCTTTTCCCTACAGGTGTTGGCTATTTGTTTGAATTCTTCTTTGGTGATTTCTCCCTTTTTCCACTTCGTCCATTAGGAAGTAATATTTTTTCCTTTTATTCATCGAAATTGCTGAGAACTCCTTGAGGGTTATGACTTTTTGGCCGTGGTAGAAGGTCTGTTCTTTATGTTTAGTTTTTATCACATCGTCTCGGACGCTCTTCCTGCTAAGTTTGACCACAATGTCCCTAGGGGCGTTGTTCCTTTTTGCAAAGTTAGAATTGATTCTGTGAAGCGTGTCTATTTCTTTGTTCATTTCAATGGTGGAGATGTTCAATATTCCGGCCAAGATCTCACTGACAATCAATCTCAAGTTTTCTCCTTCTTCTTCCTCAATATTTCTTAGTCTAAGTTGGGCATCCGTTTCCTTACTGGCCAACACTTCATGTTGTTTCTCTAGCCTTTCATTTACTTCCTCCATTTTCTTCAATCTAGCCTCTGTTCTCCCTTGTGTCTTCTTTAAACTCATATTTTCCTTCTTTAGGACTTTTATCTCTTCTTTGGCTTCGTCCACGTCTTTTTTAATGGTCTCCATGTCGTCTTTCAGCTCTTGCCTTAACTTCCCCAGTTCTTTTTGAAAGAATTTTTCGATGTTTTTCTGAGTTTTCTCTTGGTTATCTTCTATCTTCTTTTCTATTTTTTCCTGTATTTTGAACATTTCTGTCATAATGTCCTTGAGGGAGATCTTGCCCTGCGTGGATAGCCTTCTAGCTGGAGTGGGTGTAACTGCCGTATTGTTGGTACTGTTGTTGTTGTTGTCATCACATTTGGGGTCTTGGTCTGCTTCACATTCTGCTTGTCCGTCTTGTTGTCTGCCATCCTGGTTGTCTGATCCTGTTGGCTGCCCACTGCCCACTCCTTTTCTCTTCCGGTGTCGGTAGGGGAGAGGATTCTTTCCTTAATAAAGTCTTGTTGGATCTTTTTCAATGCCCTCCTTCTCCTTCTCTTAAGTTACTTCTGTACTCGTTCTCCTTCTGCTTCGCCTTCTTCTTACCAGTTCTTTGTCTCGCTCGGCTCAGCCTGTCGGCTCTCTTCTTTCTGAGCCCCCCTGCTATCTCTGCGTTCCTCTTTGTGCTTTCCTTCTAGCCCTCATATTTTCCCCGCCTTATCTGAATTCCCGTCACCTTCTCCACTCATCCCCGTGTGCGTCTTCTTGTCTTCCTGTCTTTCTTGATCTTTCTTAGTCTTGGACTTCCCCTCCAGCCGCAGGCCTCCATTTCCTGGCGCTGGCTTCGGCGGGGCTTCTGGGCTTCTGGGCTTCTAGTGCGCCCTCCTGCGCATGTGCGGTCTCGCGGGGTTTGGCGAGGCCTCTGCTCACGCGGGGCATTTCCGGCCGAGCGCTCCTGCGTCCAGCGTCCCAATCAGCCACGCCGCACGTCTCCGCTCTTCGCTCCGGTCTTGGGAGCCGAGTTAAAGGTACCGCGACTTATTTTGCAGAGCTGAGCTATTTTTTTTCCTTTGGGTTGGGGCTGGGGTTAGGATGGGGAAGTTTGAGAGGGTTAGGGTGGGAGGTGGAGGCGGGCGAGGGAAGGCTAGAGGGGAAAGGGGGTTTGTTGGCTGAGCGTTCTGGGGGATGTAAGGCAGATTTGGCAGTTGGGCAGGTAGGTCTTTCTTGCTCCCTCTTCCTTACTAGTGGGGGCTTACTGTGCTTCACCGGCAGGATCGGCCTCAGTCGTTAGGCCTAAACGTATTCACATCTGGCGTTCCCTTCTTCTTGCTTTTGTGCTTTCCAGGAAGCTGCGCTGTTTTCCTGCTGCCACTTTTGTTCTCTTTAGTGCATTTATCGTTTTGCGTTTCTTCTTTTGATTGAAATGGAGGCTGGCGAACTCTACGGTTCTTCCGAACCATGCTTTCCCCCTGGGTGCTAGCCCTTGGTCCCGCCAGGTGGGGTTTGCAGTCACTCTTGAGGAGAGACTGCTCTTTACCTACCCCCGCGGGTCCTCAAACAGGCTTCGCTAGCAGGCTGACCTCAAATCCATCAGCCTGTGGGGTCTTGACTGCCCCTTTCCCCATCTGGAGGATGCACAGGTCTCTCAGGCTCGCGGATCCTCAGAAACCTGCAGCCGCCGCCATTGCGCCTCCACCGGAAGTCCTGCACAACTACCCTTCTGATGGAAATGCCCCATTTCTTTAGGCAGGATCGCATTGCCAACAGCTCGCCGAGCCATAAATTGTCTTCTGGTGTAATTAAAAGATAAGTGGAGCGGTCAAGTGACTGGTAGTCCCTCCGCAACCAGGTTATGGCTTTCAGTCTTATTTCCCATGGTCTTTTTGATAGGATTTGGGCCAGAGAATCACAAACCGCCCTTCTAGAGGTGCATCTGCCTCTATTGATCATATATGCCTTTGTGATCTAAACATCCAGGTTTTATACCCCCAGTACTTTCAGCAGGGCTAGGAGAAATGTGAATTTGAAATCTGGACAAACCACTGCTAGTCATTGGAAACAACTTTGGCTACTTCTGTTCATTCTCATCTAGCCATTTCTAGGTGTGTGGTACCCAAAGACAACAAAATGATTAAGTCACATAAAGCAGAAGAAAATTGCCCAAGCAGCTCTCCTCAACCCTGATAGTAACAATGCAACAATCATGGCTTGCCTCCCATCTAACTGCCACTATAATTTGTGGCCCGAAGGGCTGTTTTACTCTGGGTAATGGTGAGGTTGGTTCTGATTAGATGGTAATCCCTCCATTGTAAGGTGGTAGCACCATCAAAAGTATATGGCATTTATGGTGTGTACGGCTCCCTCCGCAATGTAAAGACTATGGATGTTCTTTTTGCATTGTCTTATTCATTCGTACAACCTGATGGAATGGAGTACGTAGGAAGAAGTAACAGCCAAGTGTGTTAGTGTTGGAAAAGGAAAAAGCCTTGCCAAAAAAAGAGGAAAAATAGTCAATGCTGCAGATGGGAACTGTGCAATTCACACCCCATCAAATATGGATTATATTTAATCTGCCGATGTCAGTGCTTGATGATGAATTCCCCTTCTCCGGAGACACCTGAGAGCCATCGTCCCGAGAAGGAGTTAATCAGGGAAGGCAATTAAGGTTGTGATGCTGCAACTCAAGCATTCATCACCATTGAATCCCTTTGCAGGGGGTGGTGAGAGTTGGACTCGAAAACATCTGGAGGGCCACACAGTTCCCATCCCTTGTCTTATGCAGTTGCACAATTAATTTCTTCTCAAAATATAATTATTATCCAAGTGCAGAGCAGCAGAGCTGGTGCGTGCCCAAGGTTGGCCCCACCTTCTGTGACAGGCAACTGCTTCAGCTACTAGATTTTGGGTACTATGGAAAACAGCACATTGTTATATAATATACCTTTGCGGTCTTAAACTGTCAGGGAGGGGAAGATGTCCTTATGTTGTGGGGTTTTCTGTTTCAAGAGTCAAATAATGTTAAACAATTATTTTAAATTCTGCCTTTATTTTATGTTTACCTTTGATCTTATTCGAGTTTCAATTGCTTTTATTTACCGTACACTATATTAATATCAGCCAACTTAAATGTCATTTGTGGAAGAAAATGAAACATAATTCCAGTACACTGATAAATTAAAAAATCGATTAGCCCTGAAGTCTATGCATTTTTATTTTAACCAAATAGCTATTTGGTTTTATTTCAATCAAATAGGGAGAGACTCTGTCAAAGCAGAAAAATATCTTGGGCTGTCGGTATTGTAATGGAGGTTTCATGACTAATGAATGGATTGGATGGACCTTGCTGTTACATGTTGTCCAATCCAAGTGAATCATGTTATAGGTGCAGGGAGAACAAAAGGTGTCATCCAATATCGAGTTGCTTAGTCCCCTTCGACATTGCCATATAATCCAGATTATCAAAGCAGATAACCCACATTATCTGCTTTAAACTAATAATAATATTAATAATAATAACAACAACACTTTATTTATAATACGCCCTTTTCTCCAAGTGGATTAAAGTATATAAACAAACAGGCAAACATTCAATGCCTTGTTACAATGACATACATTGAGAAACACAATGAGACATAAATACATAGACAAAGGCAAAGGCTTCTCCTTTCATTTCCAGCTCTGGAGGTGGTGCTAATCTCTGGCTCTAGAGGAGGCGCTTGGCTACAGGCAAGTGCCTGCACTGGGCCTTCACACCACACACACACTCTCTTTCTAAAACAAGGAGTTCCACGCACTCATGAAAGCAGAGAGGGAGCTGGCGATCAGCTCCCACTTTCCTTCTTGTCAAGCGAATTTCACACCACTTTCCTTCTTGTCAAGCGAATTTCCAGTTACACGCTCCCAGAGGTGCCAGAGGTGCCACAGGTACTGAAGGAAATGAGATCCATGCACAACCCTAGTGGGATAGAGCATCATGGCCATTGTGTGGCTGCAATATGACTCTGAACCGTCACTTTTTCATGTACGTGTAGGAATGCCCATTGAGATGCCAGTGAGACGCTAAAGGAAAGCTGTATGTCATATGATCTGCTCTTAAGTAGAGTGGAGATGCTGACCTGTCAACGGTGAAGTAGGATTCAAGCAGCTGGTCTATATGGGACTTGAGCAGCTTTTATATGGGAAGTGTATCTTCTCCTAAGCAGTTTAATAATGTACACACACTTTTAATTTATGACAGAAATTGTAATGAGTGGGGCTGTTCAGTGGAACATAAAACATTCTATGACAGTCTAGCCGCAAACCCTCGGTTTGCAAAACTATTCCTTATTTCTAGTGTTCAGGGATGGATGCCATTGCTTATGCCACCAAAATGGCACTATATTTAAACAAGAGGGTAGGCTCAAGGAAACTCTCATGATCTGCAGAAATATATATATATATATATATAGAGAGAGAGAGAGAGAGAGAGAGAGCTCTAACAGAATAAGGGCACAAACCAAGTTCTGAGCACATAAAAGAAATGGAAAACTAGTTGTTTTTTGCAGTGAGAAAATTTAGAAAGTTGAAAAGAGTATTCTAGAAGAGGGCATGGGTGTTTAACTGGAACAGTGAACAGGGGTAATCCACGTGCTTAGGCTGTATCTTGTTCTTCCGTTGTCATTTCTGACTCTTCGTGACCTCATGGACCAGCCCATGCCAGAGCTCCCTGTCGACTGTCACCACCCCCAGCTCCTTCAAGGTTAATCCAGTCACTTCAAGGATGCCATCCATCCATCTTGCCCTCGGTCGACCCCTCTTCCTTTTTACTTCCTTTTTCTCCAGCATCATTGTCTTCTCTAAGCTTTCCTTTCTTCTCATGATGTGGCCAAAGTACTTAATCTTTTTCTTAACTGCTTTGAACTGGATTATATGAGTCTACACTGCCCTATAATCTAAATCTTAATATTCAGACTTTTAAAAATAAAACCACACAAGGCCAACTATTTGATTTAAGGACTCCATAATAGCTATTTTGTGTCACACTTATTTATATCAACTATTTAGTTCCTGGCTACACATTTCAACATTTTACAGCAGGAATGGTTCATAAGTAGTTGATTTTTCACCATGATTCTATGTTTATTGTTTTGAAATGTCTGTTCTTTTTTTCTTGTACAGTTTTTGAGATTAAAAAAAACATTTGGGATACAGAAATATTATCTATAAAATATCAAGAGTAAAATTGTTGTTGTATAAGACATTTGGGAGAAGCATTTGAATTAGTGTAAAATAATCCAGAATATATCAGTGTGTGGCAAAGTCTTTTCTGGAAGTTTTAAGCAGAAGTTGGATGGCCATCTGTTGAGAGGGTTCGGATTGTCTGGCCCTTCCTATTGGAATTGGTTTGGTCTAGATCAGCGGTTCTCAACCTGGGGGTCACGACCCCCAGGGGGGGTCGCGGGGCCATTTTCTGGGGGTCGTCATGGCACCTCGGTTAGCCCTGCCCCCTTTTCAACATGGCTGCTGGCCCCTGTGCCAGCCAAACAGCCAGGCACTCCAGGTCGGCTCCTCCTCCTCCCACAAGGCTGCATGGAGTGAGGAGGAGGAGCTTAGAGGCAAAAGCACGCCCAAGGGAGAAGGTCCACCATTTTTGAGACCTTCTTGGGCCCTCGCTCCCTGGTGAGCTTAGAAGGGGTAGGGGTCGAGCAAAAGGCTCCCTGTATGGGCTGGCTCTTGCTGCCCAAGTTTGATCCAGGTCCATCATCGAGGGAGGTTGATTTCTCTGATGTGAGTGAACTACAACTCACAGAAACAAAGGTCAGTTCCCCCTATAGCCCTCCAGTAAGCAAATCTCAGCATATCAATATGTGTTCCAAGTTTGGTCCAGTTTACCCTATCAATTATAAGCCGAGTTTTTCAGTCCTTTTTGGGCTGAAAAATCCTCCCTCGGCTTATATTCGGGTCAAGCCAGCAGCGGAGCCTGGAGGTGAGGCTCCGAAGCCAGCTGGCCATGGAGGAGGAGGACAAGCGGCAGAGGTGGCACAGGGGCCCCCAGGCGAGGCTCCTATGCCGCTGCTGTTCTTGACAATCCTTCTCCTCCTCCTCCAGCTGGCCATGAAGGAAGAAGAGGAGGAAGAAGAGGAGAAATCAGGAGGCGGCACGGGCTGCTGCAGGGGCTGCTGCCGCCTTTCCCCTCTTCTTGCTCCTCCTCCAGCTGGCCATGGAGGAGGAAGAGAAGGAAGAAGAGAAGGGGAGCTGCTGCTGTTTCTCTTTCTCCAACTGGCTATCGAAGAGGAGAAACTGCAGTGTCCCTTCTCTTCTTCCTCTTCCTCCTCGATGGAGGAAAAGGAGAAAGAAGAGATGGGGCGCTGCTGTTGTTTCTCCTCTTCCTCTTCCAGTTGGTCATTGAGGAAGAAGAGGAGAAAGGGCATCAGTGCCCCATCGAGGCAGGCAGGCAGCTGGAGGATCACAGGAGGAGGCGTCTCCTCTGTGCTTTCATTCCCCTCCTGCGATCCACCGGCTGCCTTGGGTTGCCTCCTCTTCTCCCTCCCGCTCCCAGAAGGGAGATCTGGAAAGTGGGGAGGGGCCTCTCTTCCACGTGTGGAAGAAAGCCTCCTCCTGCAATCAAGCAGCTGCCTCCGTGCTTCCTTTCCCCTCCCTGCTTTCCAAGTCTCCCTTCTGGGGAGAAGGGAAAGAAGAAAGAGGTGACCCCCAGGATTTGTGTCTCCTTGACTGAGCCAGAGGACACCTTCCTCCCTTCTCACCTCAGGTTTCCCCCTATTTTTTTAGCACCCCCTTTTTACACCTGCCTTTCCTTTTTCTAAGTTTCCCCTTCCTATACCAGTCTTTACTAAGCCCATTCCCCAGCTCCTCTCTCTCCACTTTCCTTTCCAGCCTTTCCCAGGTCCCAGCCTCTCTTTCCCATTTCAAGTCTTGTTTCTTTTCCCACTGTAGTTTCCCACTTTCCAACCCCCCCTTTCCCATCTTAATTTTTTCCCCCATCCCCAGTTGCCCCCCTCCCACTCCAATCTGACATACTTTTCCAACTATCCTCTTTTCACCTAATTTTCCCACCTTTGCAAACGCCCCTTCCCATTCCAACTTCTTTCTGTTTCCAGCCCTTCTTTCCCACCCCCTTCCCAAATCAGTCTGTCCCACTTTTCTCATTCATATACACACAGCCTTTCTCCCAAAATGTATACTGTAATTAAAATAAAACTATGGTGGTTTTTATATTATTTATTGGTTTGGTTGTTGTTACATTTATTATTTTACTCACTTTGATGGCTGGGGAACTAAACATCCCAGGAAATCCCAAATGCCAAGGTCTATTTTTCCCAAACCTCTCTGGTGTTTTCTGTTGGTCATGGGAGTTCTCCAGGCCAAGTTTGGTCCAACTGAAGTGTCGTTGGAATTCAGAATGCTCTTTGATGGCAGGGGAACTATATATTAGGCCTGTTTGATCAAGAAAAAAATTGTTTCTAAAATCGATTTGTAATTGGGGTGTTTTTTTGTTTCGATATTTAAAATATTTACAAAACTTTCCAAAAAAATGTTTTGTTATTTACGAAATTTCGTAAATATTTACAAAACATTTTTTAAATTCCATTTGCCTAGTTTCTTTAGAAATTTTTTCTTGATCAAACAGGCCTAATAAACACCTATAAACATGTATACTTCCCACACACATTTCTATTACACAGAGAGAGACAAACAAGCCTCGGTGGAGCACAAAAGAGACAACAAACCAATGCACCTGGATGTGCACAAAACAGCAGAGGGAGAGGATTGGGAGGGGGGGGGGAGCATAAAGGCACCAAGGCTCTGTCATACACAAACACACACACACACATACAAAGCGACCCTGCATCTTGCAAAAGGGAGGCAGGAGAATGGGAGGAGAGAAAGAGAGGATGGAGGGGAGGGGGGGGTTGCAAAGAGCTGCTGCAATCCGAAGGCGGGTGAGAAGGAAGGAAGGAAGGAAGGAAGGAAGGAAGGAAGAGGAGGGGGCGCCTGGCTGACCTTTCTCTCCTCCCTCTCTCTCTCTGTCTCTCTCTCCAAGGAGGCTGCTTCCACTCGCCCAGGCTGCCTGGCTTCCCTCCTCGCCAGCTTGGTCCCCGTTGCTGCTGACAAGCCCAGCCTGGCTCTCCTGGCCGTGCGGCAGTGGAGGCTGCTTCTGCTTCTGCTTCTGCTGCTGGGCCTGGCTGGCTCCCTTTCACGTGACGCAGCCACATGATCTCACAGCTCGCCTTGCGCTCAAAGCCCCGCAGGAAGTGCTAGGAGGAGGAGGAGGAGGGCGCAGGAGCCCGAGCCGATTGGATGGCGCGCGCGCGCTCCACTCACCCTGCACTCACTGCTGGGGTGCTTGGGAGTGCCGGATTGGCTCCCAGGCACCAGCAGCACTCAGCAGCCTCCATGCCATTAACGACACGAGCTGAAGCTCGTAAAATATATGGGGCTGCTGCTTCGATATTTTTAAACTCTTCCGGGTTTGAAAATATGTTTTGAAATCGCGTCGGATATGGTAAAAATAACGATTTAATTACGAAATAACGAATTAACGAACTAAAACCGACAGGCCTACTATATATCCCAGGAACTCCCAAAAGCCAAGGTCTATTTTCCCCAAACCTCTCTTGTATTTTCTGTTAGTCATGGGATTTCTGTTTGCCAAGCTTGATTCAATTCCATTTCTGTTGGAGTTCAGAATGCTCTTTGATGGCAGGGGAACTATATATCCCAGGAACTCCCAGAAGCCAAGGTCTATTTTCCCCAAACCTCTCTGGTATATTTTGTTAGTCATGGGATTTCTGTATGCCAAGTTTGATTTAATTCCATATCTGTTGGAGTTCAGAATGTTCTTTGATGACAGGGAAACTATACATTCCAGCAACTCCCAAATGCCAAGGTCTAGTTTCCCCATGCCTCTCCAGTATTTTCTGTTGGTCCTGGGTGTTCTATATGCTGTGTTTGGTTCAATTTCATTTTTGTTGGAGTTCAGAATGCTCTTTGATGGCAGGGGATCTATACATCCCAATAACTTCAACTCCCAAATGTCTTGATCTATTTTTCCCAAACACCACCAGTGTTCAATTTTGGGCATACTGAATATTTCTGCCAAGTTTGGTCCAGATCCATAGTCATTTAGTTCACAGTGCTCTCCGAATGTACATCTTCCATAAATCACTGTCAATTCCTCCCAACCCCTTCCAGTATTTTCTGTTGGTCATTGGGGTTCTGTGTGCCAAGTTTGGTCCAGGTCTGTAATTCGTGGGAGTCGCAGTGGACTGTGGATGTCAGAGGTGAACCAGTTGAAGGTACTGCAGATCCCACCATCCCTTGTCCATACTCCCACAAGCATATTGTTTTTGTGATTAATCACTATGCTTTAATTATGTTCTATTTCTAACAACGAAAATACATGCAGAATATCAGATATCTACATTATAATTCATAACAATAGCAAAATTATAGTTATGAAGTAGCAACGAAAATATGGTGTGGGGGTCACCAAACATGAGGAACTTTTTTTAGGGGTCACGGCATTAGAAAGGTTGAGAACCACTGGTCTAGATTATCTTTGGAGGTACCTTCCAACTCTGTGCTTTTATGATTCCAGGATATTTTGACTAAACAAATCAAGGATAGAGTCTTCTGAAGGATTCCAAGATCTAGAATTTCTGTTCTAGAATATTCCAATTTTGTCTAAAGCAGAGGTTCTAGATCAGTGGTTCTCAACCTGGGGTCCCCAGATGTTTTTGGCCTTCAACTCCCAGAAATCCTAACAGCTGGTAAACTGGCAGGGATTTCTGGGAGTTGTAGGCCAAAAACATTTGGGGACCCTAGGTTGAGAACCACTGTTCTAGATCATGGACACCTTCAGAAGACATTTATTTTCTGTGGGAATAACAGTATTAATATATTTTACAGGTAAGGATATCTGCAATAATATAATATATATGTGGAGTATTCTACAGCATGAGGTGAAAAAAGATAATATAACACAATGCATATATATAGCCTACATCAAACTTTCTGGAAGAGGGACAGGAATTGGTCTATTTCTTACATTAGCCACATGAAATATCTGTGAGTTCAGCTACTGAAGGAACTGCGGGTTCAGAGCCCGGTGTGTCAAGCTTCCAAAGGGCCAGATAAAACACAGATGGGTTGACAGCAAAATCAGAGGCTTTATTCACCTTGCCCAAGGTGGATGCCAGCAGAGTCTGCACTCCAAAGACTCACATACCCACAATTGCAAACACATGTATTTATTGATAGCAATGCAAAACAATAAGGCTTTGCTGCACTGGTGATTCATTTTTTCAGGTGGATGCTGGCTACATTCTGCTGCCTCATTGGAGGAGACACGTGTCCATTCTCACTTCTGATTGATCACAAGGTGATGCAGGAAATTTAATGAAATGTCATTGGTGAATTTGAAGGCTTGTCTCTGCCTATGGCTCCATCCAGGAACAAACCGCGCTCGGAAAGTAAAGCAGCGGATCAAGAGTTAATGGGTCTTGATGTCCCAGTGCCGGGCTTGAACAATGGGTGCTCAGGGTGTTGCCATATCCAATGAAGACCTCATGGAAGGGGTCTGACACCACACTATACATGGGGAAACATTCCCAGGATAAAATCAGATAATATTATGAGAAATCTTGTGGCTGTTCTGAGAGACTCATTATTTGTCCTCTGTGACATTTCCAGAGTATTGTAAAGGGATTTTTCTAAATGCTATTCCCTGAGTTCTGGGATGTGGGCAAAAGTTAGGCAACATTCCAAGTAGAAGTTTATTCATGTGCTCACTGTCTGTCCCAATGGAGCCACAGGCTGGGTTTATATTTTGAGGGTCTAATTTTTGATGACACTACACGCTTAGAAATTCAGACTATTCCACAAATGAGGATGACAGTAATCCATGCAGTGAAGGAGTAGTTACTGGCTTTCCTTATTGTTGGTTATTTTTTTCCCTAGCCGTTAAGAGAGGGATTGCAATTCTCAGTCTCAATTAATGGCACTCGTTTATCAGACATTCCAAGCAACTAAGCACTTGGTAGAAAAGAGAGGTCCTCTTCAGACTTGCAGCCCAGTGAATAAAGAAGGTCTCTTCATTGTTTGTTGGTGAACTGTTGGGGAAAGAGCAGATTGTTTTTGTGGAAGTCTAAATAGTCATTTACAGGTTGTTTTCTTTTTAAAAAAAATCACAGAGAGCTTCAGGTTGCCTGCTGCTATTGTTGCCTCTGGTAGTCATGAGATTGGCTTTGACATAAATGAATGAACATTGTAAAAGGGCTAGCTAAAAACATGTGTGGTCTTTTAAAAAAAATTGCAAGTATATTTCTGATCACAGTTTTGGAGAGCAGAATCATAGGTGGTCATGTTTAGGTATGTTCAAAATCCAGAGAAAGTGCTTTGATTGTGCAATTAAATTGGATACAGCCCTCTTGGTCTCTTCTTACTCTGATAATACAATAAGGCAAAAACATACATTGATGTTGCTCCAGAATGTTTTATACTATCAAAGAGATGTTGGACTAAACAGATCATTACTCTCTCAACCTCAGGGTGCTATTTTCTTTCTTTATTCGTTGGTTTGTTTATTTTTGCATTTTTGGTCCGCGAGGGAAGGAAACATGTCACAACAAATACATAGTCAAAGAGATGTTCTAGAACAATGGGAAACTCTGGACACAGTTTGCTGGATTGTCATCATCATCATCATCTTCATCATAGGCTATCACTTGTGTTTGAGTATGATTGCCTTCCAGGTGTAGGGTGTTGGCAGTGGATTTTATAGGTGAATATAGAGACCTATTCTGGATCCACATGTTCACAGTGAGGATATCAATTCCAGGTGGAAGGAGGTCCTGGTCAGGGTTGGTTTAACCCACCTTTCCCCTCTTGACATATGTCTCCCTTTTCCTCTCCATTCATCCTCCTTGAATTCCACAGCACTGTTGGTCCTAGCTGACCTCCAGTTAGAATGCTCGAGGATCTGGACTTCCTAGTTCTCTCTCTGTGTCTATGCCACAGTTTTTAAAATTGGCTTTAAGCTCATCTTTAAATCTCTTTTCCTGTCCACCAACATTCCGTTTTCCATTCTTGATTTGGGAGTAGAGTAATTGCTTTGGGAGACACTGATCTTAGGACATTCGGACAATGTGGCATTCAGTCCAATTGAGTTGATGGTGGAGGATCATTGCAGGATTTTCCGGAGGCAATGCTGATGGAATCATTCCAGAAGTTGAGTGTGATGCCTGTAGACATTCCACATTTTGCAGGCATATAACAGGGTTGAAAGGACAATAGCTTTATAAACAAGCATCTTGGTATCCCTATGGATGTCCCAGTCCTTAAACACTATCTACTTCTTTGAGAAAATGGTGCACTTGCAGAGCTCAGAAGGTGTTGTATTTCAGTATCAATGTTGACTTTTATGGAGAGGTGGTTGCCAAAGTAGCAGAAATGATCAACATGTTCTAATATAATACCATTAAGCTGTATTTCTGGCATTGCAAAGCGATTGGCTGGTGAATGCTGGAAGTTCACTTTGGTTTTCTTGATGTTCAGTGAGGGGCCAAGTTTTTCGTATGCTTCTACAAGGCGTTTAGCGTGGCTTGTATGTCTTCTTCTGAGTGACCGCAGAGTACATTATAATTAGCATATTGGAGTTCTATAAAATACATTGTTGTGATCTTGGTTTTGGCTGGATTGCAATTCTGTTGTGGCACCATAAACTATTGGCTTTGGCATGCTATATCTAGTAGGCCTGGGTAACAATGGAAAATTTGTTTCTAAAATCGATTTGTATTTGGGGGGTTTTTTTGTCTCGATATTTAAAATAATTACAAAATTTTCCTTTTAAAAAGTTCGATATTTACGAAATTTCGTAAATGTGAAAAAAATTACAAAACATTAACAAATCAATTTCCGAATCAATAACGAATCGATTCGTTAATGGCGGACGCGACTGCGAAATACGCTAAAAAACCTCCAAAAACTTCGGAAGCTTCCCTCTCCCTCTGTTGTTGACTGTTGGTGTGATATTATAATTTTTTTTCACTAATTAAACAAAAAACTTGCCCCAGACATGCGGAAATAATAACGAAACAACCTCAGAACAATAACGAAATACGAAGCATTTACAAAACGTGTTTAAAAATTCGTTTTTTTAAAAAATTGCTCCAGAATGGTTCGTTATCGTTTTGTAATAGGAAAAATTAACGAATTATTAACGAATTACGATTTAATGAAACGAAACCGCCCAGCCCTAATATCTAGGAGGTAGTAAGGTGCTTTATTAGCAGGTGACACTCTTTGCCCATCTAGACAATTCTGTGCATTCTGCCTGGTTTCAGCTCTCTAGAGTTTTTGTTGCTGGCTCTTTCCTATCCCCTGTTGTCAGATACATTTTACCTGGGAATGCTGAGAACTGAATATAGGATCTTCTGAATGCATAACCAGTGTTTTACCACTTATCTGTCTCACTTCTGTATTAATTTTTCTACCATGAGAAACGAAGATTTGCTATTCATATTTCAACATCCATACTCCCTTCTTCTTCTGCTGACCATATTAATGTCGACAGCCATTTTCACATGTTATTGTCAATTTTTAATACCTAAACATTCTGTTTCAGTGGGCTGCATCTCTGTGTTGACTGTGTTTTTGTGGATGCTTCAGAATCAGTCCATAATTTAGGGCCGCATTAGTATTTCCCTTTAATGCACACAACTCTTTGATGTATACATGTTTTTCTCATCTATGCATTACTGTAGTGATGGATCTTGAAATGGTTAAGCACTTCTGTTTCACTTTTGTATCAAAACTCATGTTTGCTATGTCTTATTATGGAATTCTCTCTCTTTAAAAATAATAAATATTGAATTAAGCAGTGCTTTCCCCCGTTAATGAATCTACTGATTAGAAATCTATTTGACATTTTAATGACACAAGACTGCTCATGGCCAAGAATCACCGAATACTGTGTGCAATTAGCTAGACATGTAAGCATGTGGATTCAAGGAGACTTCCAGCAATTTGAGACTCAAATCTGGCTTGAATGTCAGCCATCCTCTCACATGTCTGTTGTAGCATCCCAGCAGTGTTTTGTTGGTCATTACACAGAAACTACGCTCCAGAAAGGGACAGAATGGCAACATTTCAGAGTTAATAACATGTGGCCCTCACACTACATTTCAACAATGGTTATATCTGGGGTCTTATATGGTTCCAGGGCTGTATGGCTAATGTATTCTGGAGCATTTTCTCCTGATGTTTCACCTACATCTGTGGCTGGCATCTTCAGAGGAGCCGATGGTGGTAAAACAAGTGGAGAATACACACACACACACACACACACACACAGGCCCATAGCCAGGATTTTGTTTCGGGCGGGGGGGGGGGCTGAGTTTGGTTTGGGGGGGGGCTGAGTCTGAGTGAAAGAGGGTCTACCCTAGCAAACCTTTTGTATCATTATCCCAATACCCCCATGTATATGGGATATATTGAGTATAGTGATCAGATCATGATATGAATAAACGTAGCAGTTTAAATAATGCACCAGTAAGGCCTTCTTGCGGACCACCATCAGAATTGGGGGGGGGGGTTGAAGCCCCCCCAACCCCCCCCCCCCCCCCCCCCGGCTACATGCCTGTACACACACATATACCTGTGGATAATGTCCAGGGTGGGAGAAAACCCTTGTCTTTTAGCAAGCCTGTGTTTGAGTGGGTTCAGTCCGTTAGCATGTGAGTAACCTGTTGCATTGTGAAAGTTCTTTTGGCTGTGAGAAATAATGGGATGGTTCCTTTGTCACTTCAGTGTTGAAAAAAGAACACAGTAGGTGAGCTTTCCTGATCTGTAGTTTTTCAAATCTCCAGTGCCTTGGAACAATTTCTCCCAGTAGAGATGTTCTATGTATTGTCGAAGGCTTTCATGGCCAGAATCACTGGGGTGTTGTGTGGTTTCCAGGCTGTATGGCCAATGTGTTTTAATAGCATTTCATCCTGATGTTTTGCATGTATCTATGGCTTTTGGCATCTTTAGAGGATCTGAAGCAAGTGGAGTATATATACCTGTGGAATTTCCAGGGTGGTGACATCAATAGGAACTTTAGGAGGGTCTTCCCCAGGAGGAGGGACTCTGAGACCCCACCAAAGAGGGATCACTACTTTGGCGAGCTAGGAGAAGCCTAATTTCAGCAATTTTTATTTCTTTAATAATTCAAAAGAAATCTCACCAAAGATGAAGAAGCGGCACCGAGGTGTTTTTATTAGCGATTCAGCTGAAAAGGATGCAATGTAGCAATGTAGCCCAGTCTATTGTCATTTGCCTACAAAGCATGTGGTTACAGAGATCAGAGGCATTTTTATAGGAAATACAGGCTCAGACGTTTCAAAATTCCCGCCCTCTGCCCTCCACCCAGCTCAAAGGTGATTGGCTGACACGATAACAGCTGGGAGCACGGCCACCCTCCCTGCGCCACAGTCAATCACAGAGCTTCTCCGCTGTGCAGGAGCTATCAGGATGCTCCTACCACCTCAGCGCTCTCGCAAATCAGGAGAGGGGAGGCGGGATGAAGAAGAAACAATGTGCTGATGAGTGGATTAATAGATTTCATGCCTTGGGGGTCTTGAGTCCGAGAAACCGGCCTGCAAAAGATGCCCAGTCTATTGTCTTTTGATGGGTCGTTGATTGCTTTATCCGGGTTTTCCTGTCACCATCAGATATGACACAATGAAGAGGCTGGGGTGAATGTCCGTTGTGACGAGTTTTGAAAGCAAAATACAGTTTTGGGGGAAAATACATTTTGAGGGTCTTTTGTCCCCAATGGGAATCAAAAGTTTGCCAAGGGAAATTCAAAAGTAATCAAAAGGTTGCCAAGTGAAAATGAGTTCATTAGAGCCAAAAATGTTGTGTAGAAAGACTCATGCCTGGATTGGACCTTGGATCATTGCCAAGTAATATTTAATCCCTATGAGAAACCGGGCATAAGCCTAGCCGAGGAGTTTGTCTTTGCTATGAACAGTCCAGACACCCAGGACACCCAGACTGTTGACAAAGGGAGACATGCCCTAACAGCTTTAGACATCAGTGAGGACTATACTAACTATACTAACATGGTAGATGGGTATCCAAAACCAAAGACAACCCCAACAACAGAAGTCCATAAAAAAATCACTCATCACAGCCGATTTAACTCATCAGATTACAAACATGAATATAGACATCCAAGCTATTAAGTCATACCTTACAGAAATTAATGCCCTCTTAACTACAATCACACAACACAAAGTGACACATGTGGCAAACAAGGATAAAACACTTCCAGTTGCAAGCCTTAACATAGAGGGTGACAACTCCAATGTAAAAGGGAACTTAGGAAACAAAGATGGACATGAGGACAACACAAAAGAAATCTCCAAATCAAGCAAACCTGATAGAAAGGTAAAGACCAAGGGCAAGAGTTTGAGAAAACTCAAAGAAGAGAAAAAGATTGCCATCCCTGCAACCAAAAGATCCAACATGAACTACCAAAAGCTATTTAAACTCATGGACAGAAAGAAAAAGCGAACTATTACTGTGAAGCCAACTAAAGTCAAGAAAGCCAGGAAAGTTAAACTCAATCTCAACCCAGAACCCAAGAAGGAAGAGTCACCAACTCTGGTCAACCTGGGAACAACTTCAAAAGTAAACCAACAAAACATACTTCTGTCAAATCAATTGGGAAGACTACAAGACATACCAGAGATACAGGTCCCCAGGGGAAGTGCCTGGTCAAAGGAAAAGGAAAATAAGGGAAGGATAGACCGATGGAATTGGTTCCCAAACGGAACAGAATATCAGTTTCACATCACAGAACTATGTGTTAGTATTGGATATTTATCCCTTTAACGGAGTATGGCCCACTTGGGACACAGTATATACAGTCAATATCTATCTAAGACAGACCTTGAACTGCAGAAATTCAACACTGATAGCTGTTAGGACCCTGATGGAGACTTGGGACTTCATAAGGGTGTCCCTCTGCTTTAAGAGCCCCTTTATACCTGGTCAATTGCTGAAAAAAATGTCACTCTTGGGTACTTTGGGAATTTTTCCAGCACGATTCTACAAAGGTGTCTGCTGTAGACCACTGCTTCCAAGAAATCAACCGAATGCTGACATGGCAGTAGAAATACTGACTAACCAGTTCCTCCCACTAGAGCTGTTGGATACAGCGCCCCAAAATCGTCCCAGTATAGAGATACCCTTTGGTGAGTTACACATGGGCAAGGAAGGGGACTTGCTGGAATCATTCCAATGTGTGCCACAAACAAGCCAAAGAGATATATTAAATAGACTGAGATTGCTACAGGAAGAACTGCAGGATAGGATGACAAAGGAGGGGGAAATCCTTTGGCTTTAATTCTCTCTGTAGGATGCTGCTAAGGGATGTCAGAATCTTATTTTTACTGCTCCATTTACCCCAGTTTAAGCGTGTATCTACTATATGAAACACCAGCTGTTTTTTGTTGAGTTGCAGTGAGCACTTCTGCTTACAGGAGGCATCTCTTCTAGCTTCACTTCTAGCATTAATTGTGTTGGTTTCCTTTGCAGGTTTCACTAGTTTGTCCTTAGCTGTATGTTTTGCTAAAGGAAGGTCCTGTCGAGACTTAGTCTGGCTCATTAGGGATTGTAACAAAGTATTTATTTCAAATATTTGCCCATTTATGTCTCTTATTATTTCACAATTAACTGACATAGACTCTTGAGATGAAAATACTTGCGGGGAAAGCAACTCAAAACAACTAGAGTTAGTTTTCTTATCATAGCTATTTGTCCCTGGGGGAGTTGCTTTGTGGCCGTTTTCTTTTGCCGTCTCAGGGTAATCTTCCGTCAGAATAGAGAATCTATTTTCTGTTGGTATTGGAGCTAAAACCAGGGTTGGGGGGGGGGGGGAGGGTTGGTTGGGAACTTACATTATCAGTTGAAGAGGAGGATAGGCGTTGATTTGCATTTATATTTGCGTTCCTTGGTGTTGATTTATATTTGTATTTGCATTCCTTGGTTCAAAGAGAGGGATAGTCTTCGGCTTCTCTCTCTCCCCATTGTGCTGCTCAGGCTTCCTCTTGGTCACTCTCAAGGCAGTTTTAAATTGATTACTATTAAGATTACCTTGTATTCATATATGGTTTTATTGTACGTATGGGCAAGTGTGTATGTTTTGTATGTTCTATATGTTTTGATCTCCAGCAAAGGATCACCGCCTTGTCGGGGCGCTGGAGCTTGAGCACCTCAATGATGTCATGAGCGAAACCGTGAAGGGCCACCCAAGACGGGACGGTTGTGGCAGAGAGGTCAGACCAAGCGTGATCCCTGGGGAAGGCAATGGCAAACCACTCCAGTATCCTTGCCAAGAAAACTAAATGGACCAGTACAACCAGAGATATGTCGGTATGCCATTGGAAGATGGGACTCCCAGGTCGGAAGATGGCCAAAATGCTACTGGGGAGGAACTGAGGATAAGTTCAACTAGCCCCAGATGTGATGACGCAGCTAGCTCAAAGCCGAAAGGAAGGCTAGCGGCCGACGGTACTGGAGGCGAACGACGAATCCGATGTTCTAAAGATCAACACACCATAGGAACCTGGAATGTAAGATCTATGAGCCAGGGCAAATTGGATGTTGTTATTGGTGAGATGTCAAGACTAAAGATAGACATTCTGGGGGTCAGCGAACTGAAATGGACTGGAATGGGCAACTTCACATCAGATGACCACCAGATCTACTACTGTGGACAAGAGGAACATCGAAGAAATGGAGTAGCCTTCATAATTAATAAGAAATTCGCTAAAGCGGTGCTTGGATACAACCCAAAAAATGACAGAATGATCTCAATTCGAGTGCAAGGAAAGCCTTTCAACATCACAGTGATCCAAATATACGCCCCAACCACAGCTGCTGAAGAAGCAGAAGTAGATCAGTTCTATGAGGATCTGCAGGACCTACTGGATAATACACCAAAAAGAGACATTATTTTCATTACAGGAGACTGGAATGCCAAGGTGGGAAGTCAAATGACAACTGGGATCACAGGCAAGCATGGTCTGGGAGAACAAAATGAAGCGGGACGCAGGCTGGTAGAATTCTGCCAGGAAAACTCGCTGTGTATAACGAATACTCTCTTCCAACAACCTAAAAGACGGCTTTACACATGGACCTCACCAGATGGTCAACACCGAAATCAGATTGACTACATCCTTTGCAGCCAAAGGTGGCGGACATCCATCCAGTCGGTGAAAACAAGACCTGGGGCTGACTGTAGCTCAGATCACGAACTTCTTATTGCCCAATTTAGAATAAAACTAAAGAGATCAGGGAAAATACACAGACCAGTTAGATATGATCTCACTAACATTCCAAGCGAATATACAGTGGAAGTGAAGAACAGATTTGAAGGACTAGATTTAGTAAACAGAGTCCCAGAAGAACTATGGACAGAAGTCCATGACATTGTTCAGGAGGCGGCAACAAAGTACGTTCCAAAGAAAAAGAAAACCAAGAAGGCAAAATGGTTGTCTGCTGAGACACTGGAAGTAGCCCAAGAAAGGAGGAAAGCAAAAGGAAACAGTGAAAAGGGGAGATATGCCCAGTTAAATGCGCAATTCCAGAGGTTAGCCAGAAGAGATAAGGAACTATTTTTAAATAAGCAATGCATGGAAGTGGAAGAAGACAACAGAATAGGAAGGACAAGAGACCTCTTCCAGAAAATTAGAAACATTGGAGGTAAATTTCAGGCAAAAATTGGTATGATAAGAAACAAAGATGGCAGGGACCTAACAGAAGCTGAAGAGATCAAGAGAAGGTGGCGAGACTATACAGAAGATCTGTATAGGAAGGATAACAATATTGAGGATAGCTTTGACAGTGTGGTGAATGAATTAGAACCAGACATCCTGAGGAGTGAGGTTGAATGGGCCTTAAGAAGCATTGCTAACAACAAGGCAGCAGGAGATGATGGGATCCCAGCTGAACTGTTTAAAATCTTAAAAGATGATGCTGTCAAGGTGATGCATGCCATTTGCCAGCAAATATGGAAAACACAAGAATGGCCATCAGACTGGAAAAAATCAACTTATATCCCCATACCAAAAAAGGGAAATGCGAAAGACTGCTCAAACTTCCGTACAGTGGCCCTTATTTCTCATGCCAGTAAGGTAATGCTCAAGATCCTGCAAGGAAGACTCCAGCAATACATGGAGCGAGAGTTGCCAGATGTTCAAGCTGGGTTTAGAAAAGGCAGAGGAACGAGAGACCAGATTGCCAATATCCGCTGGATAATGGAGAAAGGCAGGGAGTTTCAGAAAAACATCTACTTCTGCTTCATTGACTATTCTAAAGCCTTTGACTGTGTGGATCATAATAAATTGTGGCAAGTTCTTGGTGGGATGGGCATCCCAAGCCACCTTGTCTCTCTCCTGAGGAATCTGTACAAGGACCAAGTAGCAACAGTCAGAACTGACCACGGAACAACAGACTGGTTCAAGATTGGGAAAGGCGTACGGCAAGGCTGCATACTCTCACCCAACCTTTTTAACTTGTATGCAGAACACATCATGCGATGTGCCGGGCTGGATGAATGCACAGCTGGGGTGAAAATTGCTGGAAGAAACATTAACAACCTCAGATATGCAGATGACACCACTCTGATGGCCGAAAGCGAGGAGGAGCTGAGGAGCCTTCTAATCAAGGTGAAAGAAGAAAGCGCAAAAGCCGGGTTGCAGCTAAACGTCAAAAAAACCAAGATTATGGCAACAAGAATGATTGACAACTGGAAAATAGAGGGAGAAACCGTGGAGGCTGTGACAGACTTTGTATTTCTAGGCGCAAAGATTACTGCAGATGCAGACTGTAGCCAGGAAATCAGAAGACGCTTACTTCTTGGGAGGAGAGCAATGTCCAGTCTCGATAAAATAGTGAAGAGTAGAGACATCAGACTGGCAACAAAGATCCGCCTAGTCAAAGCCATGGTATTCCCTGTAGTCACCTACGGATGTGAGAGCTGGACCTTAGGGAAGGCTGAGCGAAGGAAGATCGATGCTTTTGAGCTGTGGTGTTGGAGGAAAGTGCTGAGAGTGCCTTGGACTGCGAGAAGATCCAACCAGTCCATCCTCCAGGAAATAAAGCCCGACTGCTCACTGGAGGGAAAGATACTAGAGACAAAGTTGAAGTACTTTGGCCACATCATGAGGAGACAGCAAAGCCTGGAGAAGACAATTATGCTGGGGAAAGTGGAAGGCAAAAGGAAGAGGGGCCGACCAAGGGCAAGATGGATGGATGGCATCCTTGAAGTGACAGGACTGACCTTGAGGGAGCTTGGGGTGGTAACGGCCGACAGGGAGCTCTGGCGTAGGCTGGTCCATGAGGTCACGAAGAGTCGGAGACGACTGAACGAATGAACAACAACATATGTTTTGATATGATCAAAATTGACTAATCAATAAAGAATTGTTCTATGTGAAAATGAGTTCATTAGAGCCAAAAATGTTGTGTAGAAAGTCCAACAGTCACAAAAGGAGCTTAGTGATTTCCACTGAGCCAAAGAATGGATTCCTGCAGTGCCAAGATCGAGCTGATCCTTGGTCCTTGGGAAACTATAACTCCTTCCAAGGACTGGGACCCCATGGCCAGGCTCTTCCCTGAAAGCCTCATGGGGTAACCACACCAGGTCTCCAGGGCAGGGGCTTGGCAGAGGCGATGAAATGGCGAGAAGCAGCAGCAGTGCAGCAACAGCGAGGCTAGTCTTTTGACAATCAGCTGTTACTTGAAATTATATTCTTAAAACTTAAAAGATTATTTCCCGAGCTTTGAAGCCCAAAATGCAAAAAGCGAGATAGCAGATAGTGTTAGAATTAAGCTAGGAAAAATATGCCTCCAAAATGGAGGTGATCCGCCATCTCGCAGATATGGGGGCCCCTGGGGGTTTCCATATCAGTGGTTTGGAGGAGCGATTTGGCCTTCCCGGAATGCCAGGAAGGCATTCCGGGCAGGCCTGAAGTCTCCCGTGGTCTGGAAAAGGTTAGTTTCATGCATTTGGATAGTTTCAGGCAAGAAGAGACACAAAGTATCAAGCTAGAGAGTTAAAAGTTGCAGTTTCATTTATCTTTATTGGGGGATTTGTTACATAGTTGGGGCTTAGCAGGGAAGTGAAAGGAGAGAGCATACGGCTGTGTAGAGTCCCTGGTTGAGCTTGCTGTTGGGGCACATTTCATCAGTTTGGCCCAATTTAGCACCCAGGAACTGTGGAACCCCCTACTGCTGGTCACACCAGCTTGAAGGCAGGGGCCTGGGATGCCCTTGATGACAGTGGGAGAAAGAACTAACGTATATTAACCAATTGTTATGCCTGCTATGTATGATGCTAGCTGCACTCCAGAACCATGCATTTCCCAGCTTTGTTTTATTTGAAGGTTTGAAGGTTTTCTAGGTTTAAAGAACTACAGGCTGTCCCCGGGTTTCAAACATCTGACTTACAAATGACTCCTAGTTAAAAATGGAGATGAGACAACAGAAAGTGAGCAAAATCTACCTCTTGGAAGGGAAATGCACCCTTGGAAGAGTTATCAGGAAGAGAAAGTGTCTCCACTGAAGCTTTATTTTCAATCCTCCTCCTCCTCCTCCTCCTCCTCCTCCTCCTCCTCCTCCTCCTCCTCCTTGTTGCTATGTTTTATATCCTGCTTTATCTCTCCTGAAGGAGACTCAAAATCCAATCTTCACAGGGTCATAAAGTGAGGCGGACTCTCTTGAACAGAAGCACAGACAACAAAACAAACACCATAGGAGGTGAACCCTTCCTTATGCGATCCAAAGCGTATTTGTCTGGAGTTATGCTTGGGGCCGCAGTGGCACAGCCGGTTAAACTGCAAAGCTGCAGAACTTACTGACAAGAAGGTCAGCGGTTCAAATCTGTGAGATGGGGTGAGCTCCCGTTGTTTGCGCCAGCATCTGCCAACCTAGCAGTTTGAAAACATGCAAATGTGAGTAGATGAATAGGTACCGTTTTGGCAGGAAGGTAACATCTCTCAATGCAGTCATGCCGGCCACATGACCTAGGAGGAATCTACGGATAACGCTAGCTCTTCAGCTTCAAAGTGGAGATGAGCACCACCCCCAAAGTTGGACCTGACTAGACTTAATGTCAAGAGGAAACCTTAAAGTGTACCTTTTCTGACTTACAAACAAATTCAGCTTAAGATCAAACCTACAGAACCTCTCTTATTTGTAATTTGGGTACTGTCTATGTTCTAAATCTGTATTGAAGATAAAGAATCCAAAGGATGCAGAGCAGAAGCTCTGAAGTTACACTTCAACATTTACACTATGTAGCAAAATTTGAAAAAAAATCTGTTCCTGGTTTGAAAGTGTTAATTCCTGTTTCATTGTGCAGTACTTACTTACTTTGAAAATAGTTGTTCCACTCCAGAAACTTCGTTTTTGTGGTTGCCACAAACTAGGTTAAATTGGTTAAGACTTGATGATGACAGATGATTATTGGAAACTAGAGTGAAGATGTGGTACATGATTATGTCCCTCCCGCAAAGACAAACTTTTTTCAATTTAATAGACTTTCCCCATGTTTTTGTGACAGAATTATTTAGGAAATGACTGATAACCCAGGAACAAAAATCATGTTGCAGAGTATTATCGAGCACACAGACAGCAGAAGGAGGCACACAGGTTACTGTGGTGGAATCCATACTGAAGTTTGATGTAAAAGTATAGTAATCATTTGTAAATGTATATTGTTGCCTACAAAGTAAGATTCCTAACTGTATGCTAATCTGTGTTGTCCTTACTGTGTTTAGGATGACCCATTTCCAATTGCTCACTAATTGAACAGAATTCGAGTGGCACTACTCTGAATGATCCAGCATTTTCCTCATGTGAAAAATTTATGTATCTTTTGGGATCTGATTGCATCGAGGTCACAGTATTCTTATTATTCCTGGGCTTTGAATTCCAGCCACAAAACAAGAAGAAATAACAATGGAAAAGACTTTAAAAACAAAATTGACATGGAAGAGTAGCTAAAGAAACTATCTTTGATTCTGGGAATCCTGAGTTCAAAATTCCCTTTGCCATCAATTTTGTATTGGGTAGAAACTCAGCCTTGCCTCTGCCCTGATTGCAATGGTCTTTTAATGGTTTGTTTTTGTTGGATATAGCAACCTTCTTCAAACGTCCACTAGTTATTTGTTATGTATATAATTCAGATTGCTTACTGTATTGTATATGTTGTATTGGTATGCAATATTATCTTAACTCTTTGTTGTGGGAGGGGCTGCAGACCATGTGATCAGGTCTGGGATTGTTCAGGACTCAGACTCCATTTTAGAAACTGTATGCTTTAGACCAGTGATTCCCAAAGTGAATGTTACCACCCCCTAGTGGGCGCTGCAGCGATCCAGGAGAGGCAGTAATGGTCACAGGTGCATTTGGGGGCGATGAATAACAGTAAGGTGGCGGTGAAAGAAGAAAAGATTTAGAAAAATTTCCAGGGGGTAGGTCAAATAAGTTTGGGAACCGTATGCTTAGAGACTCCATTGGACTTTCAGATTAGACAGACTCTCAGAACAGAGAGAAGCTTTGAACTTTGGACTACTTACTTACTTAGGCGATCCCTCGTTGGACTAGTAAGATGGTCTTCCATTATGGATTTCCTTGTGGGTCCGTATGTGGCTGTGGAGCCCTATTCTTGCTCTTCATCTTCTTCCGCAGTGAGGGCATTGGTTTCCAGGTGGAAGGCGGTCCCGGTCGGGGTTGGCTTGACACGCCTTCATCCTGGCACGTTTCTCTCTTTCACCCTCCACTCGTGCCTCCTCAAATTCTGCAGCACTGCTGGTCACAGCTGTCCTCCAGCTGGAGCGCTCAAGGGCCAGGGCTTCCCAGTTCTCAGTGTCTATGCCAGAGTTTTTAAGGTTGGCTTTGAGCCCATCTTTAAATCTCTTTTCCTGTCCACCAACGTTCCGTTTTCCGTTCTTAAGTTCGGAGTAGAGCAACTGCTTAGGGAGACGGTGGTCAGGCATCCGGACAATGTGGCCGGCCCAGCGGAGTTGATGCTGGAGGACCATCGCTTCAATGCTGGTGGTCTTTGCTTCTTCCAGCACACTGACGTTTGTCCGCTTGTCTTCCCAGGAGATTTACAGGATTTTCCGGAGGCAGCGCTGATGGAATCGTTCCAGGAGTTGCATGTGACGTCTGTAGACAGTCCATGTCTCACAGGCATAGAGTAGGGTTGGGAGGACAATAGCTTTATAGACAAGCACCTTGGTCTCCCTACGGATGTCCCGGTCCTCAAACACTCTCTGCTTCATTCTGGAAAATGCTGCACTTGCAGAGCTCAGGCGGTGTTGTATTTCGGCGTCGATGTTGACTTTGGTGGAGAGGTGGCTGCCAAGGTAGCGGAAATGATCAACATTTTCTAATGTTACACCATTAAGCTGTATCACTGGCATTGGAGAGGGGTTGGCTGGTGCCTGCTGGAAAAGCACCTTGGTTTTTTCAATGTTCAGTGACAGGCCGAGCTTCTCGTATGCTTCTGCGAAGGTGTTTAGAGTGGCTTGTAGATCTTCTTCTGAATGTGCACAGACGACATTGTAATCAGCATACTGGAGTTCTATAACAGATGTTGTTGTAACCTTGGTTTTGGCTTTCAGTCTGCTGAGGTTGAATAGCTTGCCATCTGTCCGATAGATTATTTCCACTCTAGTGGGAAGCTTCCCATCAACAAGGTGAAGTATCATAGCGATGAAGATGGAGAATAGAGTTGGGGCAATAACACATCCCTGTTTGACACCGGATTCCACTTTAAATGGGTCACTTTGGGAGCCACTACTGTCCAAGACAGTTGCCATCATGTCATCATGGAGGAGCCGCAGGATGTTCACAAATTTGTTAGGGCACCCGATTTTGTGGAGGATGTTCCAGAGAGCGCTGCGATTCACTGTGTCGAATGCCTTTGCAAGGTCGATGAATGCCATGTACAGAGGTTGATTTTGTTCTCTGCATTTTTCTTGGCGCTGTCGTGCAGTGAAAATCATGTCCACGGTTCCTCTGGAGGGGCGGAAGCCGTTCTGGGATTCTGGGAGGGTGTCTTCTGAGAGGGGCAGAAGGCGGTTTGCAAGGATTCTCGCGAGGATTTTCCCAGCGGAGGTTAGAAGGGAGATACCTCGATAGTTTCCGCAGTCTGTTCTTTCCCCTTTTTTGAAGACGGTGATGATGGTGGCGTCCTTGAAATCTGCTGGGATTTTCTCGGTCACCCACACTTTTTCTATGAGCTGGTGGAGTTGGTGTGTCAGCTCAGGTCCTCCCTCTTTAAAGATTTCAGCAGGGATCCCATCTGGTCCACTGGCTTTGTTATTCTTCTGTTGGCTGATGGCATTGCTGACTTCTTCCAAACTGGGCAGTGCTGCAAGCTCATCCCTGGTTTGTTGTTGTGGGATTTGTGAGAGGACCTCTTCGGCCACATTGGAGCTGCGGTTCAGGAGGCTTTGGTAGTGTTCTTTCCAATGTAGTGCAACTGAGTTTTGGTCTTTCAGGAGTTTGGTTCCATCTGATGAGCGTAGAGGCTGTATACCATGGTTTCTTGGTCCGTAGATGACCTTTGTGGCTTTGAAAAATCCCTGAGCATCATGAGTATCTGCCAGGTGTTGGATTTCTTCGGCCTTCTTTGTCCACCAGATGTTCTTGAGCTCTCTTGTCCTTCTTTGGACCTCAGCTTTTGCACTGGCATAGATCTTTTTCTTAGCAGCACAGTTGATGTCTCTCTGCCATGCTTGGAAGGCTTTCCTTTTCTTGTCAATTAGCTGTTGGATCTCGATGTCATTTTCATCAAACCAGTCTTGATGTTTCTTGGCTTGGTATCCAATAGTTTCTTCGCAGGCTTGGATGATGGAGGTCTTCAGTTTGTTCCAATGTTCCTCAACATTTTCGGGGTGTACTGTGGGTAGATGGTTCTTGAGTGCTGTTTGGAGATGGGCTCGTCTGGAGGGCTCCTGAAGGGCTTGGGTGTTCATTTTGCACCTTGTCTTCCTTCCTTGGAGTCTGCGCTTGGGAGCGATCTTGATAGCCATCAAGGATCGAATTAGCCTGTGGTCAGTCCAGCAGTCATCAGCACCTGTCATGGCTCTTGTGAGGAGCACGTCATGGCAGTCTCTGGCGCGTGTGATTACGTAGTCTAAGAGGTGCCAATGCTTTGACCGGGGGTGCTTCCATGATGTCTTGAACTTGTTTTTCTGGCGGAAGAGCGTGTTGGTGATGACAAGGTTGTGCTCCGCACATTTGGTGAGAAGCAGGATGCCGTTTGAGTTGCTGTTTCCAACCCCGTCTTTTCCTATGGTCCCTGGCCACAGGTCGAAGTCTCGCCCGACTCTTGCATTGAAGTCCCCCAGGAGGATGATTTTGTCCTCCTTAGGTATCCCCGATAGGACGGTGTCCAGCTGACAGTAGAATTTCTCCTTGATGTCTTCGTCAGCATCTCGTGTTGGTGCATAGGCACTTATGATGGTTGCCCGTTGGTTTTTGGCAAGATCGATTCGGAGGGTTGAGAGTCGTTCGTTGATGCCAGTGGGTGCTTCGGACAGATGTTTCACCAGATCATTTCTGATGGCGAAGCCAACTCCGTGCATTCTTTGGTCTTTTTCGGGCAGTCCCTTCCAGAAGAAGGTGTAGCCTCCTTTTTCTTCCTTCAGCTGTGTTTCTCCTGCTCTCCGGGTCTCCTGAAGGGCTGCTATGTCGATGTTGAAGCGTCCCAGCTCCCTTGCAATGATGGCAGTTCTGCGTTCGGGGCGTTCACTGCCATTGTTGTCCATCAGAGTCCGTACGTTCCACGTACCGAAGTTCATTTTTCTTGTTTGGCCGCAGGGTGGTGACCCCACTGGATGCGGCAGTCCAGTCAGGGATAAGTGAGGCAGACTATGTTTAGGGCACCTTTTCTAGCCCCCTCCCTGTGTGGGGTGAGCAGAGTGGGTCCTAAAAAGGGCTGCTCAGTCGCGGATACAGCTGCCGAACTACTCAACTGCCTCGGACCTTGAGGTAGACCGACTGAGTCCGTACCCACCACCCATGTGCCAGTCTGTGACTAGGGGCTTCCAGATTTCACAGTCCTGCCCCCATCGCCACTCGCTGATCGCCATGGGACTTTGATTGGTTTGTATTTATTTTCTTTGGAAGACGCCTGTGTGTGGGTTTTTTAAATGTGTGGAGGTCAGTGCACAACTGATCAACACACAGACTTCACAGAGTGAGGTTCCACTGGTGATGTAGTTTAACACAATGACCGTTGTTTCTCAGTCTGTTGCAGCCTTCTTCCGCCTTCGCAGCCGTTGTAACATGTGCCATGTTATCCTCCGCCTGCTCCGCCGTTGAGGTCTTTGGGTCTTCGATGGACTGTCACCTTGTCGTGGTGAGGGGGCTTGTGCGTTCCGATGAACCTGTAGGCACAACAACTGGAGTCGTGCACTCCCAGGAGTGGCCGCGGGGGAGGTCCCAGACCAAGCACAGTCCGAAGACCCAAAGAACTTTGGACTGTTGATTATAAGAAAGACGCCCTGTTACCTACACAATCAAATTACTTCAAATCCTATTTATAACTGGATTAATATGCAAAGTACCTGTATGCTGTACAGGTATGCTGTATGCTGAATACATGAAGTTTGTGAGTAAACCAACTATGTTACTTTTAAAGAAGTCTGCTTATTTTTGTCTCTTGAGAGCATGATTTAAAGCCAAATTTGTTTTAAGGGAGAGTAGATGTTTTGAGCAACTAAAAAGAACACTTCTGAAACTCTGCTGAATATATATGTGTTTTTGCATTGGCATATCTTTGTCCCTAACAGTTCAAAGACATACCTAGGTATGTCATTTAACAGCTGAGAAACCTAATCGCCTTGCATGAATATTATTTTTCAAAAATTTTGACTTCTAACAAGATCATGCCTTTCCAAAGATCACAAAATCCAAAATGAATAAACAAAGGCAACAATAATAATGGCTGGCTACCAGTAGCATCTCATCATGAATCCTTCCATGATACAGAAAGAACATGAATAAACATCACTAGGAAATAAAATATTATGTCTTGATTGTAGGCTAATATTCGCATCTGGCTGTTTATGTGTCTGATTTAGATAGAAATTTAGTTGGCTCTGGCAAGTCACTTCTTACATTATTGCTTGAATTTTCTCCTATATCTCAGAAAACAGCAACTGAGGCCAATTCATAAAATAGTAATAAAGTACATGTGTTGTAAGTGAAGCACTTAAAATATATAATGAAAGGGGAGGCTTACTATAAAGAAAAAAAAAGTAAGATTAGCTAAGAAAGCTTGATTGGCGTAATCCAAACAGCCTAAAGAGGAATATCAGCTTTGTGGTAAAGATTTTTTATGAAAGATATCCGTTTAATTCCGAGGCATCCTCTGTTAGTTGATAATAGAGAAATCATAATCTGGAATCTTGTGGAGCTGCCGCTGGTCAAAATAGGAAAAACTGGGATGAATTGAGTCTTTCTTTCGATACAGTGGCAAAGCTTCTGATGTTCCTGTCCGCTCCCTATTGAAACGCTGTGCAGAATGTTTTAAGTGGAGAAACCATGACACCAGTTTGGCTCACATTTAAGTCCCAGTATCGCCATTTAAAATGATCAGGTTGCAGTTTGGTGGGAAAGGCTTCTGCTTGTCCTTGGCATGGAGAGCTATTTCCAGGAACAGCAGCCAGTGCTGAGTCGATGACAAAAGAGTCCGACATGATACGCGGCAGTTTCTTCTATTCTGTGTACCAGAAGCTCCCACTTTATTTGCTATGTACTAAGTGTTTGCTTGCAGCCCAAGGCTTGGGATTTTGCAGAAGGGTGGCTTCTTGTTAAAGTTTGCAGTTATAGGGCAGGCCACCTGTCCATCATCATTGGATTCCTTGGTTCCACCCCCTTTTGGGTTTTCAGAAGAGAAGGGAGCCACTTTTAGTCATTCACACACAAGGAAGCCAGTCTACAGGACACAGATAGCTCGTCCCGTAGGAAAAGCTTCATTCCTCAGAATCATCCGGGGACTATCCGGTAATCATCCGGGGATCATACAGGGAAATAGGAACAGAAGGAAAAGATCCCAAAGGTTCTGGCCCAGATAATAGATAGCCTGGGAGAGATTATAAAGGGTTCTTCCTCATGCTGAGAAAGTACAGTTAATCCAAGTCAGTGCCAGTCTCTTAAAGACTAGAATAAGAAAGCCTTGAAGTGTCATTTGAAAATTTGTTATTTGTTCCTTAATAAAGACTTTGTTGTACCATCAAAGACTCCAAAGACCATTACTTCAGGAATTCCCTAAGAATCTCTCTTTGAGGCACCCCGGCTTCCCACTGGGTTTAAAGTATACGTCCTATAGAATAAAGACAATTTGTTCAGACCCAGTGTGCGACAGAACACTGAGGAATGCTGCTGGTGGCTTTTGCCACCCGGGAGTAAAGAAAAGGATTTTTAAAGTTACAGAACAGTATATAAGGGATCCAGCATAGGGCCATTCCAAGCCTCTATTACCTGCATCCATGTGTTTGTGTTTTGGGAGTTTCTGCCATCTTGGAGAGCAGCCTATCTGAACGTATTTCTTCATTTTCGGCCAGTATGGAAGACACCCAATGTGACCAGAAGGGAGGGGCTGGTTGCCTCCTTCTTCATTCCAAGCCACACTTTCTTTGCAAGAGGGAGCTTTCAAGCTTGCTACAATCCTCCTCCAGCCTTTGCACAGCAGGTCTACAAGTTTGCAACAATTCTTCCTGCCTTTTTGGAAGTCCTACAGCGATAAGTTTTTGAGTGTGCTTGTAATTGCTTGCTCTATCTGTTATATCTGCATTGATACACTGACTGCTTTATAACTGCATTGCTATATTGCTTGCGCTTTGTGCTTATGATTGCATTGACATATTGTGTTTTCTATTGACTGTTGGTTATTGATATTCTGATTGTTCTACTTGTTATTTTACCTGTTTTCCTAAACTGTTTGGGCAATTTGCTGTCATGGCTCACACCTCAAGTTCACCAAAATCTGAGAGCAAAACCTATGACCTAAGATCCCAGAATTCTAGGCACCCATCCCAGAAAGCCTTAGACGTGCTTTTACAGGAGGAATCTTGGCTTACAGATAAGGTTGAAAGATTATGGCTTTCTATTGTTGACCTTGATAGCCAGTTACAGCATTCAGAGGATTTAGAGAAATCTCAGGACATCAAGGCAGATATTAAGGTTTTGATTAATAAGTGAAGAGGCCTAGTTGATGACATCACCCAGGTGTTTAGCAAAATAAACAGCCAGGAGGCAGATCTTAGGGCAGTTCAGTTCTTGAACAGTGTTAAGCTTAGGGAAGTTAGCTATGCCTATTTGTTTCATGCAGCCGATTTTGGTCCCTCCCCTAGAAGAGACAAAGATGGTCAAGCTTCGCCCGCTGCTAGTGTGATCCCTGAGCTCCTTAAGCATTCCCCAAATACCTCAAGTGTAAGAAACAGTGAGGCAAGCGTGTCTGCCCATAGCAAACACAGCCATGCCAGCAGGAAGCATAGCAGCAGAAGTGACTCAGCACCTGGATCGTTCATCTCCAGAAGCAGCACCTCATCGATGACAGCCTTATACACCAAGGAAGCAAGGCGTCTGGAACTGCAAGAAAAAATACATGAGGCTGAAGCTGAGGCAGCAGCTGCAGATCTAGGCCTGGACTTCGAGCAGTCTCAAATAGAGTTAGAGACAAAGCAGAAGTTGTTGCACATCTAGCAGGAGGCAGCAGCAGCAGACTTCGAGTGGGCTCAATCGAACTTCAGGCTGAGTTAGAGGCAAAGTTGAAGTTGTTGCGCATCCAACAGGAGGCAGCTCAGAAAAGGGTCCGTGCCAAGATCCTGGCAAGGGCGCTGCAAGGAGAGCTGTCTCAAGAAAACGTCAATCTTTTGCCAACACCACCAACCACACCTCTTCTGCCAGCCCATGTTGGTTTCCAAGACAGCAAGCTGGTGCAGGCGGACAGCGACATCGTGCCACGCAGGCAGGTCGAGCAATTCAGAGCCAGGAGCCCATATCCACCAAATCAGGTACCAAGGCCCAGCCCGGAAACCAGGGTTTCATCCATTCCTGACACCACAGGTGTTCCTTTGAATGGACCTTCTAGGTTTCAGAAGAACTTCACCTTTACCACTGTCCAAACACACCTTCCGTTTCTGCAAATTCCTCAGTCTCAGCTGGAGTCTCTACTTAGGAACTCGAAGAAGGATTTGAGGGACAAAGGTGCGGAAAAATTCTCTGACCGGCCAGAAGACTTCCTACTTTGGAAAAAGACTTTGCAGCATGCCATACAGAATTTAAGTCTCACCTTTGAGGAACAACTGTCTCTCTTAATCGCCTGGCTTGGTACAGTATCAGCTCACCAGGTGAGAAGGATTTTCTCAGCTCTCATCGACCAACCAGATAGAGCATTGGACACTGCATGGACGAGGCTTGATCAGCACTACGTATCCAGCACCCAAATTGAAGCCTCGCTGATGGACAAACTTCATAAGTTCACAAGTGCACAAACCTAAGGACTTTAAACAGCTTTGGGACCTGTCAGACTTATTGATTGAGCTCCAGTCAGCCTAGGGAAACCCACAGCTTCCAGGGTTTGCCTGCCTGGACCAACACCATAATACCAAGAGCTCTCGTAGAAAGCTTCGTCTTCTATGGCTTGGCCAGGGAGATATACAGCCCACAGCTTGGCTGGAGTTATACAGCCCTACAGTTCCTTCACCGAGGGACTTCAGTCAGCCATCACTGAAACCTGAACTCTTTTTTCCCTGGAAGTCTACAAAGCTCTGCTTGGTAAGGGTCACTCGCGGAAGCCAGAAGCAGTTGATACCAGGTGCAGGGGCTCCACGCCAACGCCAACAGAGGCAAAGACAGACTGCCCAGATTAGAAGTTAAGAATTTCCCTATTAGCTAAATTACAGTTTATGAAGATAGTGCCTGTTCCCAGTGAGCAAGATTGAGAGAGCCAATAGACTGTTAAGAAAGCTTTAAAGTACCTGTTTGTTTTCATTAATAAAGAACATTATTGAATCTTTAAGCAATCTAAAGTCTCTGTTTTAAGGGAATCCAAGGGCCTTTAATCTGAGGCAGCCCCGGCAGCCCGTTGGGCACACAGAATTTACGTCCTGTCTACAGTTTATGCACAGGCCCAGCGTGTGACAGCACAGTAGAAGACGAAGCTGGTGGCTTCTGCCACAGTAGAAGAAGGAAGCTGGTGGCTTCTGCCACCCAGGTGTAGAGAATAGGACCTTTAGAGCTATAGAACTGTGTTTAAGGGAACATGTACAAGCCATTTCAAGTCTTCATTACCAGGATCCATCTGTTCATGTCTCGGGAGTTTCGGCCATCTTGGAGAGGAGCCCATCTGTTTGCGTCTCTTCATTTTTGGCCATTTTGGAAGACACCCCATGTGACCAGAAGGGAGGGGCTAGCAGCCTCCTTCTTTGCTTCAAGCTCCACCTTCCTTGCAGAGGAGTCTGAAAGTCTGCTTCAGCTCTCTTCCTGCTTTTTTGAAGATTTACTCAGCTAGCTTTGTAAGTTTGCTGCAACCCTCAACCAGTCTTCACACAGCAGACTTTAGCAAAATTGCAACATTTTGCTAGCAACAGAAGCAAACCCTGCTCAGTTTTGCACAGCTATTTGCAAAGTCTTCAGCCAGCAACCAGCAGCCTTAGCAAATTGTAACAGTTTGTTCCAGCTACAGAAGCCAGATTCTTCCCGCCCTTTTTCTGGGATCCTGCAGCATCGCTACATTTCTCCAGCAACAGATGCAGTTTTCTTGCCCTTTTGAAACAAGCCTTGTTTCTGATTCCTGAAAAGGAGAGTTTGCAGCTCTTTTTGGCTTTGCAGCCTTTCATTCATTCATTCATTTATTTACTTTATTTGTATACTGCTCTTCTCAGCCCTTAGGCGACTCAGAGCGGTTAGCAGCAACAGTTTCAGTATACAAAGTACAAGGTTATTGGGTATTTAAAAGCAATCACATAACAAGTTAATTAAACAGTAAACATCAATACAACAATATATCAATACATCAATATAACAAATCCATCAGATCTCATCACTAGAATCAGAATCCAGTCTCATTATCCATTATTCCATGTTCTGTTAATCAATCAATTGCACTGCTTAGTCAAATGCCTGTTCAAACAGCCGGGTCTTCACTTTTCTCCGGAATGTCAGTAAGGAGGAGGCCGATTTGATGTCTGCAGGAAGGGCGTTCCACAGCTGAGGGGCACCACTGACAAGGCCCCGTCTCTCGTCCCCACCAGGCGTGCTTGTGAAGCTGGCGGGACCGAGAGCAGGGCCTCCCCAGACAATCTTAATGTCCTAACTGGTTCATAGGAAGCGATGCGTTCGGACAGGTAGCTCGGGCCGGAACCGTTTAGGGCTTTAAAGGCTAAAGCCAGCAATTTGAATTGTGCCCGGTAGCAAATTGGCAGCCAGTGGAGCTGGCGCAACAGAGGAGTTGTATGCTCCCTGAGTGCCACTCCTGTTAGCATCCTGGCTGCCGATCGTTGGACGATATGAAGCTTCCGAGCAGTCTTCAGAGGCAGCCCCACGTAGAGAGCATTGCAGTAGTCTATACGGGATGTGACTAGAGCGTGGACTACCATGACCAAGTCAGACTTCCCAAGGTATGGGTGCAGCTGGCGCACAAGTTTTAATTGTGCAAATGCTCCCCTGGTCACCGCTGAAACCTGGGACTCAGCGATGAGTCCAAGATCACACCCAAGCTGCAAACCTGCGTCTTCAAGGGGAGTGTAACCCCATCCAACACAGGCTGTAACCCTATGCCCTGTTCGACCTTGTGACTGACCTGGAGTACCTCTGCCTTGTCTGATTCAATTTCAATTTGTTCGCCCAAATCCAGACCATCACAGCAGCCAAGCACCGGTTCAGGACCTGAACAGCCTCCTTAGGAGCAGGTGGAAAGGAGTGACAGAGTTGGACATCATCCGCATACAGATGACATCGTACCCCGAAACTCCGGATGATCTCTCCCAGCGGCTTCATGTAGATGTTAAACCACATGGGAGACAATATTGAGCCCTGAGGAACTCCACAAGACAATAGTTGTGGGGTTGAACAGGTGTCTCCCAATAACACCTTCTGGGATCGACCCTTGAGGAAGGACTGGAGCCACTGCAAAGCAGTACCCCCGAGACCCATTCCCGCGAGGTGTCCCAGAAGGATACAGTATCAAAGGCCGCTGAGAGGTCCGGCAGAACTAACAGGGACACACTCCCCCTGTCTAGTTCCTGGCGCAGATCATCAACTAAGGCGACCAAGACTGTTTCAGTTCCATGTCCCGACCTAAAGCCAGACTGTGCCTGATCCAGATAATCCATGTCTTCCAAGAATACCTGGCGTTGTGAGGCAACCACACGTTCCAAGACTTTGCCCAAAAAGGGGAGATTGGAAACTGGCTGATAGTTGTTGAATTCAGTGGGGTCCAGTGATGAGCAAGAGTTTAAGCAAGAGTTTAACCTGCATTTGATTTATTGTTTCTGCTGTGTTTTACTCTCTGCCTTAAAGTGATAAGCCATTTGTGTGTGCATATAATTGCATTGTTATATTGCTTGCCCTATCTGTAATATTTGCATTGATACACTGACTGCTTTATTACTGCATTGCTATATCGCCTGCTCTTTGTGCTTATGATTGCATTTTCATATTGTGTGTTCTATTGCCTGTTGGTTATTGATATACTGATTGCTCTACATTCCCCAAATACCTCAAGCGCAAAGGACAGTCAGGCAAGCGCATCTGCCCATAGCAAACAGCCATGCCAGCAGGAAGAACAGCAGCAGATGTGACTCAGCATCTGGATCGTCCATCCCCAGAAGCAGCTCCTCATCAATGAGCGCCTTGTATACCAAGGAAGCAAGGTGTCTGTAACTGCAAGAAAAAATACCTGAGGCCATTGATGCCAAGAAGGCATTTGATAATGTCATTTCGGATTTTTTCAAATTTTTGATGAGAGAGAATGATATGGGGTATTACTTTCAAAATGCAGTGGAGGCAATTTATGAAAAACAGGAGGCCAAAATTATAATTAACGGGTATGAAACAGAGACAATACAACTAGAAAAAGGTACTAGACAGTGCCCCTTATCTCACCTAATATTTGTTTTATCACTAGAAGTGTTTAAAAAAGAATAAGAGAAGAAAAGGACTAGATTATAAATACAATTTATATACATTTGATATAATTTGTATTATAGAAAATCCAAAGGAAAAACAGGAATGTGGCTGGAAGAAATAAAAAATTATGGGGAAATGGCAGGATTCAAAATAAATTTGGAAAAACAAAAGCAATAATAAAAAATACTGGAGAAGAGGAAAAGAAAGAAATACAGAAAAAATGGAATGTATAAATTGTCCCAAAAATAAAATATCTAGGGATCCAGATAACAGCAAAAAATCTACATCTTCTACAAAACAATTATATAAATAAATGGAAAGAAATTAAGAGAGATTTGGAAAGTTGGAAAAATTCAAATTTGTCATTATTAGGGAGGATCACATCTATTAAGATGAAAATTTTGCCAAAACTGATATTTTTATTTCAGAACTTGGATAAATTAACCTTTTTGCTGCTGAAAAACAAAGAAACCAGAAGAAAAGAAACGGACTGGAGTGAAGTCACGGAATATTTAAAAAAGAAGAAAAAAGAGATAATAATATGAGAAGAACAAATAAGGACTGAAGCATGATAAAAAGAGGGAAAGAAGAAAAATAAGGAACCAACATGAAATGAACCTACTGAAAAGATTTCCAGAAGATGCCAGGAAGCCAAATTTTTAATATTGTATTGTTTGTTTTTCTTTCTTTTCTTTTTTTCCTTTCTTTTCTCTCTCTCTTTCTTTTTGTGTTGGTGTCCTTTTTATGAAAACCTTTATAAAGAATTTTTTTTTAAAAAAAAGAAAAAATACTTGAGGCCGAAGCTGAGGCAGCAGCTGCAGATCTAGGCCTGGACTTCGAGCGGGCTCAAATGGAGTTAGAGACAAAGCAGAAGTTGTCACAAGCTGAGTTAGAGGCCTCCAGCAGGAGGCAGCGCAAAAAAAAAGTCCGTGCAAACATCCTGGCGAAGGCGCTGCAAGGAGAGCTGTCTCAAGAAAATTTCAACCTTTTGCCAAAACCTTCAACCACACCTCTTCTGTCAGCCCACATTGGTTTCCAAGACAGCAAGCTGGTGTATGAGGACAGCGATATCGTGCCACGTAGGCAGGCTGAGCAATTCCGGGCCAGGAGCCCACAGCCACCAACTCAGGTACCAAAGCCCAGCCCGGAAATCAGAGTTTCGCCCATTCCTGAGGCTGCAGGTGTTCCTTGGAATGGACCTTCAGAAAAACTTCACCTTTACCCCTGACCAAACACCCCTTCCGTTCCTTCAAACTCCGCAGTCTCAGCTGGAGTCTCTACTTAGGAACCCGAAAAAGGATTTGAGGGACAAAGGTGTGGAGAAATTCTCTGACCGGCCAGAAGATTTCCTACTTTGGAAAAAGACTTTTCAACATGCCATACAGAGTTTAAGGCTCACCTCTGAGGAACAATTGACTCTTATGATCGCCTGGCTTGGTCCAGTATCAGCGCAGCAGGTGAGAAGAATTTTCTCAGCTCTCATCGACCAGCCAGACAGAGCATTGGATACTGCATGAACGAGGCTTGACCAGCGCTACGGGTCCAGCACCCAAATCAAAGTCTGATGGACAGACTTAATAAGTTCCCAGTGCTCAAACCTATAGGCTTTAAACAGCTTTGGGACCTGTCAGATTTACTGATTGAGCTCCAGTCAGCCAAGGGAAACAGCTTCCAGGGTTTGCCTGTCTGGACCAACACTTGTCCCAAACTGCCATCACTCAGAAACTGCCATACTCCTGCAAGAGAAGTCTTCAGATTCAAGCAGGCCAACCATCAGGTCTATCCACCGTTCACTCATCTTGTGGTTTTTGTTACAAATGCCGCCATACAACTCAACGACCCACAGATGGGGTTTCCAACTCTTTATGGGACTCCAAGGATGGACAGGCCCATCAAAGACCCTAAGAAACTTGCAGACAGTGGCACCAAGAGAAACATTGCCGTCAAGTCCACGGAGACCAACTCACCTCCTCCTGACGCCAAGACGACGCCTAAGGATGTTTTGTGCCCGCTGCATGCAAAACCCCACAGTTTGGCCGACTGCAGGGAGTTTGCCAAGGAGCCTCACGCAGACAAGGTCGAGATCCTCAAGAAGTCCAGGATCTGCTTCAGGTGCTACGGTGCAACTCCCCATCAGTCAAAGTCATGCAAAGAAAAAGTAAAGTGTGAGGTGTGCCAATCCGAAAAGCATTGCTCAGCTAGGCATGACAAGGATTTCGTGCCCGTCAAGGTCAGAAGCGGAGCCATCAGTCAACGCTCCCCAGAAGTTTCGGCTGGACCTTCATCAGACACTGAGGCACCCTCTGTGGCCTGCACACAGCTGTATAACAGCCCAAAGAAAACCAGGATTTGCCATCCCATTTGTTTGGCAGAGGTCTTTCCTGCCAGCAAGCCTTGGATGAAGAAGAAAATGTACGTGGGCTTTGACAACCAAAGCGACGGTTCCCTGGCCACTCCTGACTTCTTCAAAATCTTTAAGGGGCAGGCAAAGACTATTGACTATTGTATTTCTACTTGTGCAGGAAAACAGTGAAGACAGGGCCGCGTTGCAACTGAACAATTTGCTGTTTGGTCTTGGGATCACGCTGCATCTTGCATCTCAAAGACTGCAGTTTCTTCTCTGCTACCTGTCTGTTGGGAGGCAGGGTAGGCCGGTCTGCAAAGGGGCGATCCAATTCCCTTCCTCACTGAAAGTGACCTCGGAGTTCATGATGTTCAGGAACACTTGCTCATCTCGGGAGAGCACTGTGTTCTCGTCGTCCCGGGATGTGTCGAAGATGGATGAGAACTCAGATGAAATTCCTTGGCAGCAAACAGAAATGTGGCTGAGGCAACTTTGCATGAGGGTGCCTCTGCCACAGCTGAAGGTGTTTGGCTGGTCTGGACACAGAGAAGAGAAAGCATTCTGTTGACACATACAGGTCCCTGTATGGTCCATCTTAATGGAGTCTTCTGTGTCAAAGGTGCACCAGGAGGACCTCTCTTTTCAGCTCGGATGCTCATCAAGCTGGGGCAGTTGGATCCGATGAGCATGACTATGTCAATGCCAGGCTCAAAGGGTGCAATGAGGTTCTGTAGTCCTTTTAGGTGAGGATGCGCTTACATCACCTCTCTGGTAGCAATCTGGTCCTTATTGCGTGGGATGGACGCACACTCAATAAGGTCAGGCAACTCAAAACGAATGTCTTTGCCACATGGCGAAATGATAAATCCAGACGCAACACGGCCCTGTCTTCTTTGTTTGCCCATACAAGTGGAAATACAATAATCAATAGTCTTTGCCTGCTCTTTAAAGATTCTGAAGAAGTCAGGGGTGGCCAGGGAACCATCGCTTTGTTTGTCGAGGGCCACGTACATTTTCTTCTTCATCCAAGGCTTGCTGGTAAAAAGGACTTCTGCCAAAGAAATGGGCTGGCAAATCCTAGTCTTCTTTGGGCTGCCGCACAGCTGTGTGCAGGCCACATAGGTGTAGGGTGCTTCAGTGCCCGATAAAGTTCCAGCTGAAACTTCAGAACAAGCTTCTGGGGAGCGTTGACTGGTGTCTCCACTCTTGATCTTGGAGGGCACAAAATCCTTGTCATGCATGGCTGAGCAATGCTTTTCGGATTGGCACACCTCGCACTTTACTTTTTATATGCATGGCTTTGACTGATGGGGAGTTGCGCCGCAGCACCTGAAGCAGATCCTGGACTTCTTGAGGATCTCGACCGTATTATTATTATTATTATTATTATTATTATTATTATTATTATTATCTTTATTTGTACCCCACTAGCATCTCCTGAAGGACTCGATGCGGCTTACAAAGGCCAAGGCCTCAAAACACAACATAACAATATAACACCTTAAGCAAATTAAAAACAGTTAAAGTAGCATTAAACAACAAGCAATAAACAATACATCAAGACACTATAAAACTGGGCCGGGCCAGAGTAATGGGTACAAGGATTAAAAGTGCTGATGTGACAGGTTATATGTAAGGATTATAAGGTAAGTGCAGTGTGCAGTGTGCAGCAATCTTAGTTCTAATAAAGTGCTTCCGGGACTTGTTATTGGAGATTCCTATTCTGGAAAGGCACATTGGAACAGCCAGGTCTTCAAGTTCTTTCTAAAGACTGCCAATGTAGGGGCCTAAGATCTTTGGGGAGGGTGTTCCAGAGTCGGGGGGGCCACCACAGAAAAGGCCCTGTCTCGCATCCTCACCAAACGCGCCTGCAACGCAGGTGGAATCATGAGCAGTGCTTCTCCAGATGAATGAAGAGAGCGCGTGGGTTCATAAACGGAGATGCGGTCACGCAGGTAGGATGGTCCCAAACCGTTTAGGGCTTTGTAGGTAAGCACCTGCACCTTAAATTGGGCTCGGAAAATAAACGGCAGCCAGTGGAGCTCCTTAAACAGGAGGGTTGACCTCTCTCTGTAACGAGCCCCAGTTAACATCCTGGCTGCTGCCCATTGGACCAGTTGGAATTTCCGAGCCGTTTTCAAGGGCAGCCCCACGTAGTCCAATCTAGAGGTGACCAAGGCATGGTCCACCCTGGCCAGATCAGCCTTCGTGAGGTACGGTCGCAGCTGGCGCACGACCTTGTCTGAGTGAGGCTTTCTGGCAAACTCTCTGCAATCGGTCAAAGTGTGGGGCTTTGCATGCAGTGGGCACAAAACATCATTGGGCGTCAGCTGGAGATGAATTGGTCTCCGTGGACTTGACGGCGATATTTCTCTTGGTGCCACTGTCTTCAGCAGGTTTCTTAGGGTCTTTGATGGGCCTGTCCATCCTTGAAGTCCCATAAAGGGTTGGAAATCCCGTCTGTGGGTCATTGAGTTGCATGGCGGCATTTGTAACAAAATCCACAAGATGGGTGAACAGTGGATAGACCTGATGGTTGAATTTTGAATCTGAAGATTTCTCTGCCCCACTCCTCCTGCAAGGAGAACAGCAGTTTCTGGGTGATGGTAGTTTGGGACAAGTGTTGGTCCAGGCAGGCAAACCCTGGAAGCTGCGGGTTTACCTTGGCTGACTGAAGCTCAACCAATAAGTCTGACAGGTCCCAACATTGTTTAAAGTCTTTTGGTTTGAGTACTGGGAACTTATGAAGTCTGTCCATCAACGAGGCTTCAATTTGGGTACTGGACCCATAGCACTGATCAAGCTTCGTCCATGCAGTATCCAATGCTCTATCTGGTTGTTCAATGAGAGCTGAGAAAATCCTTCTTACCTGCTGCGCTGATACTGAACCAAGCCAGGCGAGTCAATAAGAGTAAATTGTTCCTCAGAGGTGAATCTTAAATTCTGTATGGTGTGTTGAAATGTCTTCTTCCAAAGTAGGAAATCTTCTGGCTGGTCAGAGAATTTCTCTACACCTTCATCTCTCAAATCCTTCTTCAGGTTCCTGAACAAAGACTCAAGCTGCGACTGAGGAGTTTGCAGAAACGGAAGGGGTGTTTGGTCAGGGCTAAAGGTGAAGTTCTTTACCTGAAACCTAGAAGTTCCATTCAAAGGAACACCTGCGGCCTCAGGATTGGGTGAAACCCAGGTTTCTATTGGCCTCGCAGTCTGAATTGGTGGCTGTGGGCTCCTGGCCCTGAATTGCTCGACCTGACTGTGTAGCATGATGTCGCCATCCACCTGCACCAACGTGGGCTGGCAGAAGAGGCGTGGTTGGTGATGTTGGTAAACGGTTGACGTTTTCTTGAGACAGCTCTCCTTGCAGCGCCTTTGCAAGGATTTTAGCATGGACCCTTTTTTGAGCTGCCTCCTGTTGGAGGTGAGTCAACTTCAACTTTGCATCTACTTCCATCTGAGCCTGTTTGAGGTCTGCTGCTGCTGTCTCTTGTTGGATGCGCTTCAGCTTCTGTTTGGTCTCTAATTTAGCTTGTTTGTCCTGAGTTCAATCTGAGCCCACTCCAAGTTCAGGCCTAGATCTGCAGCTGCAGCCTCAGCTTCGGCCTCCAGAATTTTTTCTGCATTTCCAGATGCCTGGCTTCCTTGTTGTAAAAGGCTGACATCGATGAGGAGCTGCTTCTGGAGATGGAAGACTTTGGCGCAGAATCATGTCTGCTGTTCGACTTCCTGCTGAGGTGGCTGTGCTTGCTGTGTGCAGAAGCACCTCTCTGACTGCTCTGTGCACTTAAAGCCTTTGGGGAATGCTTAAGGAGCTCAGGGATCACACTACCAGTGGGTGAAACTTGACCATCTTTGTCCCTTCTGGGAGAAGGACCAAAGTCAGCTGCATGAAACAAATGAGCATAGCTAACTTCCCAATGCTTAACACTGTTCAAAAACTGAATTGCCCTAAGATCTGCATCCTGGCTGTTTATTTTACTGAGCAACTGAGTGATGTCATCAATTAAACCTCTCCATTTATTAATCAAAACCTTAAGCTCTGTTCTGAGATTTCTCTAAATCCTCAGAACGCTGTAACTGGCTATCGAGGTCGACAATAGAAAGCCATACGCTGATGCTGTAACTGGCTATCGAGGTCGACAATAGAAAGCCATACGCTGATGCAGCTTGTCTGTAAGCAGAGATTCCTCCTGCAGAAGTGCATCTAAGGCTTTCTGGGATGGGTGCCAGGAATTCTGAGAATGGAGGCTATAGGCTTTACCTTCAGACTTTAGGGAACTCAAGGTGTAAGCCATAACAGCAAATTGCCCAAACAGTATAGCAATGCAGGTAAACTGACAAGTAAAGCAATCAGTATATCAATAACCAACAGTTAATAGAACACACAATATGAAAATGCAATCATAAGCACAAAGAGCAGGCAATTTAACAATGCAGTAATAAAGCAGTCAGTGTATTAATGCAAATATTACAGATAGGGCAAGCAATATAACAATGCAATTATACACACACACAAATGGCTTATCACTTTAAGGCAGAGAGTAAAACACAGCAGACGCAATAATTCAAATGCACATAACTCTTGTTGTAAGGCTGCAAAAGGCCAAAAGGAACTGCAAACGCTCCTTTCCAGAAATCTGAAAGGCAAAGCAGAAACAATGCTGTGCAGGGCCCCAGAAAAAGGGCAGGAAGAATCACGCTTCTGGTTGGAGACTTGCAAAGTAGCAACTGCAGGACTTCCAAAAAGGGCAGGAAGAATTGTAGCAAACTTTGCAAAGCTAGCTGTGTAAATCTTCAAAAAGGCGGGAAGAGAGCTGATGCAGCCTTTCAGGCTCCTCTGCAAGGAAGGTGGAGCTTGAAGCAAAGAAGGAGGCTGCTAGCCCCTCCCTTCTGGTCACATGGGGTGTCTTCCAAAATGGCCAAAAATGAAGAAACACGAACAAATGGGCTCCTCTCCAAAATGGCCAAAATTCCCCAGACACAAACAGATGGATGTCGGTAATGAAGACGTGAAATGACTTGTACAGGCTCCCTTAAACACTGGTCTGTAGCTCTAAAGGTCTTTTTCTCTACTCCCGGGTGGCAGAAGCCACCAGCTTTCGTCTTCTACTGTGCTGTCGCATGCTGGGCCTGTGCATAAGACTGTAGACAGGACATAGTTTCTGTGTGCCCAATGGGACGCTGGGGCTGCCTCAGATTAAAGGCCCTTGGATTTCCTTAAAACAGAGTCTTTAGGGTTCAACAATGTTCTTTGTTAATGAAAACAAACAGGTACTTTAAGGCTTTCTTAACAGTCAATTGGCTCTCTCTCAATCTTGTCAACAGGGAACAGGCACTATCTTCATAAACTGTAACTAATGGGGAAATCTTTAACTTCTAATCTGGGCAGTCTGTCTTTGCATCTGTTGGTGTGGAGCCCCTGCACCCGGTACCAGCTGCTTCTGGCTTTCGCGAGTGACCCTTACCAAGCAGAGTTTGTAGACTTCCAGGGGAAAAGGAATTCAGGTTTCCATGATGGCTGACTGAAGTCCTTCAGCAAAGGAACTGTAGGGTTGTATAACCCCGGCCAAGCTGTGGGCTGTATATCTCCCCAGCCAAGCCGTAGAAGATGAAGCTTTCTACATTATGTCCTGCATGAAAGGCTTCTCTGTGTGGACTGAACCCAAATTGGCTCCTATTCCCTCCAAAACCCAAAAAAAGGGACGGGACCAGGGAACCTAACAATAATTGACAGGTGGCTTGCCCCATGATTGCAGCCAAAAGAAGCCACCTATCTGCAGAGTCCCTGAAACTTAGGACTACAACAACCATTAAATGCAAAGCAAACAAAATTGGAGGTCCTGGTATAGCTGTACCCGCACAACTGGTTTCATAATAACTATATTGATTACACAGACAAACGGGAAACATCACATTTACTCAGCATTCACTCCCAAACATTCACTCACATTCATACTCACCATTCCTTCACTGGATGCTCAGAATCTGCATTCCTGCATGTTTGGCACACAGAGGAAAGAAAAATGGTCTCCTTATGTAGCGATTCTTGGTTATTCATTATTTGGTTGTTTTGATAACCTGTCATAAAGCTCAGACTTGCTGGAGCTTCATCATTTCCAGAACAGATATTTTCCAACTTCCTTAACTTGAGGAGTTATTATTTAACTCAGTGATTCTCACCCTGTGGGTCCCCAGGTGTTTGGCCTACAGCTCCCAGAAATCCCAGCCAGTTTACCAGCTGTTAGGATTGAGTTGAGGCCAAAACATCTGGGGACCCACAGGTCGAGAATCACTGGCTTAACCTCCTTAACTTAAAGAGTCATTGTCTTTGTCTATGTAAACATGTGTTGTTTACACCAAAAGTTCTCAGGTCAGTAATTGTCAATTCAGCAGCTTTCTCATTAGCACTTTTCATGCCAAATTCCTTACCTCTTTTGTTCTCCATAATGCAGTTTTCCAGGTTCTAATTTTTTTTTTGGATGGTGTCTTTGGTCCCGACAGATCTTACAAGGCCCTAGCCAAACCCCAAACACACAATTTTATTCAATCCACAGTTGCTTCTGCTATTATCTCTAAGTGGATTTCAATTTTATCAACTATGGTACTCTATTGTGCTGTCTACTCAGGGCGGTATTTCACAATGGTTCTGGTCCTTCTTAGAGGGATGAATCCAGAAGGCTTTGCTGAAAGGTTCTTGTTAGACATCCTTGCCATTGTTCTGTTGGCTCCTTCATGCTGTCCATCATATCCATGAAACCATGGAAAAGGTTGGCCGCAGTTTGGGGTTCCGTGTCATCAGTATGGTGATTGTACCCAACTCCATCCTTCCGTTAAATTCAATTCAAGGGAAACTGTTATCACTAATTGTCACGACTCACCTTCTGCAATCGGAAGAAATGGAGGAGAGGCTCCAGATATTGGCGGTCACTCCAAACCTGATGAGCTGAGGGCTGAAACAACAGGAAGAGCAGATGCCAGAAAGGACACTGCTTCTTTCTTTGAAACTCACCAAAGAAATGAGGAGAAGCTTTGTAGGTCTCATAGCCTTCTGAATTGGGCATACTAGTGGATCAGAGATGGCTACAAATAAATCTCCCCGAAACCTTTCTTCCCTACAGCTATTCTGTCTCTGTGATTATCAAGTGCTCTTGACATTTGTGAAACTTGGCCTTTAGTCTAATGACTCTTTGCACTCCTTGGCTCCCTTGCAACTAGCTCATATTCTGTGTGCCTGCATGGCAGGGCATTGGACCAGATGGCCCTTGTCATGTCCTCCAGCTTTGTGATTCTGTGACCTTGCTTCTGTTCATCTTGCTGGATTAACTGTGAAGGAATACAGTGTATTACAGACTTAAAATCACATTTCTTGGGTTAGTTGCTCAGTAGCAGAGTGCAGTCATGGACGGTATGACGGCCAACAAACTGAGGCTCAGTGAGGACATGATAGAAGGGCTCCTTTTACAGTTGAAAGGCAGATCAAAGACGGAGCCACACTTCTGAAATCTAAATTTCTAGTTTGCATGTACTTAATATGTCTGAATGCCCTGTTCCAGGAGTGTATTTGCACATATAAAACTAATACACTAGTTTATTTATTTATTTATTTATTTATTTCTTGCATTTAGTTGTGCCTGTTATTGGAGAAGTCAGATCTGACTATAGTAGCCTATGACTTAATTAAATACCATTTTAACAATGTGTGTACGTGGATGTGCCCCCTTTGGAAACTATTCAGAAATGCTGGTGGGTCCAGAACACTATGGCCAGAAAGTTGACCAGGGTTGTCCTTCTGCTTGCTACCCTTTTGTTTCAGTATTTATTATTTATTTATTTATTTATTTATTTATTTATTTATTTAGGACGTTTATATCCCTTCCTATCTCAACCTCCACAGAGGGACTCGGGATGGCTAAAAACAACCAAAACAAAACAAAAACAAACAAACCATACGTATACATATGAAGTAAAAGTATAAAACATTATAAAAACATTTTAAAAATCGCCAATTTAAGTCATTGTTGTAAGAGCAGTCCACCAGAATCCATTAAAACTATAGCTTCACCATCAAGATATGTAACCCGCAAAAGCTTGATCCCAGAGCCAGGATTTCACTTTTTTCTGGAAAGTCAGGAGGAATGGAGCAGGTCTGATTTCACTTGGGAGTTTTACCCTGTTTCCCCTTCTGCTCCCTCGCCCATATTGTGTTTTTAGTAGTTGTATTTATATATTTTTAATGTACCAAACATGCCAGGCTTGTATGGAAACGTGACACTATTTCCTGTGCTGGTCAATGACCGAAATAAATGTTTTTGATTTTGATTCACTTGGGAGTGAATGCCATAGCTGAGGGGCCACCATGAAGAAGGCCCTGTCTCTTGTCCCCACCAACCGCAATTGCAATGGTGGGGGCACAGCGAGCAGGGCCTCCCCGGACAATGTTAAGGTCCTAAGTAGTTCATAGAGGGAGAAACATTCATACAGGTAAACTGGGCCAGAACTATTAAGGGCTTTATGGGCTAAAGCAGCACTTTGAATTGTGCTCGGAAGCTAATAGGCAGCCAGTGGAGCTGGCGAAGCAAGGGCATTGTACGCTCTCGGTATCTCGCTCCCATGAGCAACCTGGCTGCCGAGCACTGGACTAGCTGAAGCTTCTGAACAGTCTTCAGAGGCAACCCTACGTAGAGTGCATTGCAGTAATCTATTTAGCATGTCACCCGAGCATGGACTACCGTGGCCAAGTCCGATGCATTTGAAATAAAACAGCTATGCAAAAGAATGTGGAACAGGATGTTGTTCTGTACATTTATTATTATTGTCATATTTGTACAAGACTTAGTATTGTTTTAAAGTGTGCACATGTGCCTTCTCCACAGCGGCCCCACTAATGAGGCAAAGGCTACTCAGAAGTGATTTTACCAGATTCTTCCTTTGTAATATAACCTGAAGAATTTAGTATTCATTGGGAATCTAATCAATGCTGATCCTTCTTAAATTCCAGGATGCTTTTTTTAAAAAAAGTATTTTTATTGTTTTATCATAGTTATTACATTTGTTATACATTTGTTTATAGCAGTTACATATTATTCAACACACTCTATAACATATAGTCTTATTGTTCTGCTTAAGCATTCCCCCCCCTTTTCCCCACCACTGTGCTCCCCTCCCCCCATCTCAAGCCACAATTTTTACCTATCATCTGTCCAAAATCTCATTTCTTCTTGTGACGGTAACTTTCCTTCTTTATTTTTTAAACCATTCACTACAAATTTTCCCCATACAACATCAAAATCACTTTGTTTCCATATACCTTTTTTAACTTTTAATATACATGTAAGCTTATCGTTTAGTGCCAGTTTCCATGCTTCCTTGTACCACTCCTCTATTTGTATATTTCTTTCTTTTTTCCAGTTCCTTGCTATGAGCAGTCTTGCTATTGTTAATAGGTTTGTTATCGCTTCTTTATCCTCCTTTTTCAGTTGTTTATTGTTATATAATGATAATAAAGCTATACTAGGACTTTTCTCAATTTTCATATTCATTATAACCTCTATTTCTCTAAATTGTTGTTGTTGTTCATTCGTTCAGTCGTCTCCGACTCTTCGTGACCTCATGGACCAGCCCACGCCAGAGCTCCCTGTCGGCCGTTACCACCCCCAGCTCCCTCAAGGTCAGTCCAGTCACTTCAAGGATGCCATCCATCCATCTTGCCCTTGGTCGGCCCCTCTTCCTTTTGCCTTCCACTTTCCCCAGCATAATTGTCTTCTCTAGGCTTTCCTGTCTCCTCATGATGTGGCCAAAGTACTTCAGCTTTGTCTCTAGTATCTTTCCCTCCAGTGAGCAGAAGGGGTTTATTTCCTGGAGGATGGACTGGTTGGATCTTCTCGCAGTCCAAGGCACTCTCAGCACTTTCCTCCAACACCATAGCTCAAAAGCATCGATCTTCCTTCGCTCAGCCTTCCCTAAGGTCCAGCTCTCACATCCGTAGGTGACTACAGGGAATACCATGGCTTTGACTAGGCGGATCTTTGTTGCAAGTCTGATGTCTCTACTCTTCACTATTTTATCGAGACTGGACATTGCTCTCCTCCCAAGAAGTAAGCGTCTTCTGATTTCCTGGCTACAGTCTGCATCTGCAGTAATCTTTGCACCTAGAAATACAAAGTCTGTCACGGCCTCCACGGTTTCTCCCTCTATTTTCCAGTTGTCAATCATTCTTGTTGCCATAATCTTGGTTTTTTTGACGTTTAGCTGCAACCCGGCTTTTGCGCTTTCTTCTTTCACCTTGATTAGAAGGCTCCTCAGCTCCTCCTCGCTTTCGGCCATCAGAGTGGTGTCATCTGCATATCTGAGGTTGTTAATGTTTCTTCCAGCAATTTTCACCCCAGCTTTGCATTCATCCAGCCCCGCACATCGCATGATGTGTTCTGCATACAAGTTAAAAAGGTTGGGTGAGAGTATGCAGCCTTGCCGTACGCCTTTCCCAATCTTGAACCAGTCTGTTGTTCCGTGGTCAGTTCTGACTGTTGCTACTTGGTCCTTGTACAGATTCCTCAGGAGAGAGACAAGGTGGCTTGGGATGCCCATCCCACCAAGAACTTGCCACAATTTATTATGATCCACACAGTCAAAGGCTTTAGAATAGTCAATGAAGCAGAAGTAGATGTTTTTCTGAAACTCCCTGCCTTTCTCCATTATCCAGCGGATATTGGCAATCTGGTCTCTCGTTCCTCTGCCTTTTCTAAACCCAGCTTGAACATCTGGCAACTCTCGCTCCATGTATTGCTGGAGTCTTCCTTGCAGGATCTTGAGCATTACCTTACTGGCATGAGAAATAAGGGCAACTGTACGGAAGTTTGAGCAGTCTTTCGCATTTCCCTTTTTTGGTATGGGGATATAAGTTGATTTTTTCCAGTCTGATGGCCATTCTTGTGTTTTCCATATTTGCTGGCAAATGGCATGCATCACCTTGACAGCATCATCTTTTAAGATTTTAAACAGTTCAGCTGGGATCCCATCATCTCCTGCTGCCTTGTTGTTAGCAATGCTTCTTAAGGCCCATTCAACCTCACTCCTCAGGATGTCTGGTTCTAATTCATTCACCACACCGTCAAAGCTATCCTCGATATTGTTATCCTTCCTATATAGATCTTCTGTATAGTCTCGCCACCTTCTCTTGATCTCTTCAGCTTCTGTTAGGTCCCTGCCATCTTTGTTTCTTATCATACCAATTTTTGCCTGAAATTTACCTCCAATGTTTCTAATTTTCTGGAAGAGGTCTCTTGTCCTTCCTATTCTGTTGTCTTCTTCCACTTCCATGCATTGCTTATTTAAAAATAGTTCCTTATCTCTTCTGGCTAACCTCTGGAATTGTGCATTTAACTGGGCATATCTCCCCTTTTCACTGTTTCCTTTTGCTTTCCTCCTTTCTTGGGCTACTTCCAGTGTCTCAGCAGACAACCATTTTGCCTTCTTGGTTTTCTTTTTCTTTGGGACGTACTTTGTTGCCGCCTCCTGAACAATGTCGCGGACTTCTGTCCATAGTTCTTCTGGGACTCTGTTTACTAAATCTAGTCCTTCAAATCTGTTCTTCACTTCCACTGTATATTTGCTAGGAATGTTAGTGAGATCATATCTAACTGGTCTGTGTATTTTCCCTGATCTCTTTAGTTTTATTCTAAATTGGGCAATAAGAAGTTCGTGATCTGAGCTACAGTCAGCCCCAGGTCTTGTTTTCACCGACTGGATGGATGTCCGCCACCTTTGGCTGCAAAGGATGTAGTCAATCTGATTTCGGTGTTGACCGTCTGGTGAGGTCCATGTGTAAAGCCGCCTTTTAGGTTGTTGGAAGAGAGTATTCGTTATACACAGCGAGTTTTCCTGGCAGAATTCTATCAGCCTGCGTCCCGCTTCATTTTGTTCTCCCAGACCATGCTTGCCTGTGATCCCAGTTGTCATTTGACTTCCCACCTTGGCATTCCAGTCTCCTGTAATGAAAATAATGTCTCTTTTTGGTGTATTATCCAGTAGGTCCTGCAGATCCTCATAGAACTGATCTACTTCTGCTTCTTCAGCAACTGTGGTTGGGGCGTATATTTGGATCACTGTGATGTTGAAAGGCTTTCCTTGCACTCGAATTGAGATCATTCTGTCATTTTTTGGGTTGTATCCAAGCACCGCTTTAGCGAATTTCTTATTAATTATGAAGGCTACTCCATTTCTTCGATGTTCCTCTTGTCCACAGTAGTAGATCTGGTGGTCATCTGATGTGAAGTGGCCCATTCCAGTCCATTTCAGTTCGCTGACCCCCAGAATGTCTATCTTTAGTCTTGACATCTCACCAATAACAACATCCAATTTGCCCTGGCTCATAGATCTTACATTCCAGGTTCCTATGGTGTGTTGATCTTTAGAGCATCGGATTCGTCGTTCGCCTCCAGTACCGTCGGCCGCTAGCCTTCCTTTCGGCTTTGAGCTAGCTGCGTCATCACATCTGGGGCTAGTTGAACTTATCCTCTGCTCCTCCCCAGTAGCATTTTGGCCATCTTCCGACCTGGGAGTCCCATCTTCCAATGGCATACCGACATATCTCTGGTTGTACTGGTCCATTTAGTTTTCTTGGCAAGGATACTGGAGTGGTTTGCCATTGCCTTCCCCAGGGATCACGCTTGGTCTGACCTCTCTGCCACAACCGTCCTGTCTTGGGTGGCCCTTCACGGTTTCGCTCATGACATCATTGAGGTGCTCAAGCTCCAGCGCCCCGACAAGGCGGTGATCCTTTGCTGGAGATTTCTCTAAATACTTTCTCCCAAAAATTATTTACATATTTACATTGCCACCACATATGTATATATGTTCCTGGTTCTTGACAAACTCTCCAGCAATTTTTTGAATTATTTTTATTTATATATACTATTCTTACTGGTGTCAGATACCACTTCCATATTAGCTTATAATAATTTTCTTTAACCCGTATTGATAATTTTTTTTAATGTCTTTGTCTCCATAATTGTTGCCACTCTGTTTCGTTTATTTTTATCCCTATATCTTCTTCCCAAATCTCTTTAAGGGTATTGTTTTTTGTGTTTCCTTCCTTTGTTTCAATTATTTATTTTACTAATTGTTCCTCTCAAATTTTCATGCTCTTCTACAACCCTTCCCTTCTGTATTATTTGTTCAAATTGATTAAGTTTGCTTCCATTTTTATTATTTTTTCCCAATTTTAACCATTGTTCTAATTGTATACAATGGAACCATGTCAATTTTATTTCTTTAAACTCATAATCATTTCCTTCTTCATTTGCATCTTTATCCAATCCCCTATCTTGTCTAAATTTTTTCCCCTTAACTTTTTATCCATTACTTTTTTTTAAAAAATTGGAAACTTCTTTTCCATTACAATTGGGATTATAATTGACCCATCCGTTATTAACTTTCTCCTATATTTGTTCCATACTTCTAATGTATTGCTCAGCATTGGGTTTCTGATTTCCCTAATTTCTTTTCTCGTGAACTGTTTGAAAAATATATTCCGAATTTCTTCTTCCACTTCTTCTGAGTCTTAACTAAGCCAATCTGCTCCCTCTTTTTTAACCATTCCTTCTATAACCAATCTTAATCTACTCGCCTCGTAATATTTTTTAATATTAGGTAATGCTAATCCTCCCTCTTTTGTCGATCTATACCATAACTGTTTATTTAATCTATTTCCTTTACTACTATTGCAGTACTTATTTATCATTTGTTGCCATCTATTTAGTTCTTCTTCTGTAATTTGAAGTGGCAGCATCCTAAATATGAAATTTATCTTTGGAAGTATTTTCATTTTTACTAATGCTATCCTTCCAAACCAAGGTAATCGTATATCTTCATACTCTATTATCGTTTTCTGAACCACTTTCCTCAATGTTACTACATTTACCTCTTCCATTTCTTTTAAATCCTTTGTTATTATTACTCCCAGGTATTTTAATTTATTCTTAATTCTTATTCCCATTTTACTCTGTTCTATAAAGTCTTTTTCTTCTTTCTTTGTATAATTGAGTAGCATCATTTCTGACTTATTCCAATTAACTTGTTAGCCTGTTGTTTTCCCAAATATCTCCAGATGATCCTTTATTTTATCCATTTTCTTTACTATATTTTCTATAAATAGCAATGTGTCATCAGCAAATAGACTCACCTTCTGTTTCTCCTTTTTTCCTAACCCTTCTAGACTCTTGTCTTTCCTAATGGCATTTGCAAACAAGTCTATCACCATAGCAAATAAAATTGGCGACAAAGGGCAACCTCGTCTTGTTCCTCTTGTCACTTTTATTTCATTTGTCACTCCGTCGTTTATAGTTACCACTGCTGAGTTTCTTAAATAATATTGTTCTAAAATTCCTTTTGTTCTATTTCCCATTCCAAATTTATTCATAATTTCCCTTAATGTCTCCCATTCCACACAATCAAACGCTTTAAAAATATCTAATGATAATATCCCTACTTTTTTCTTCCCCTTATTTAATACTCTCCCTATCAAATTTGACATTTGTCTTCCTTTTACAAATCCACACTGATCTTTTTTTATATACTTATACATGCACTTACTCATTCTATTGGCTATTATAGCAGATAAAATCTTTGCGTCCTGATTAACTGATATGGGCCTATATGACCCCGGGTCTGTTAAATCTTTATCCGGTTTAGGTATTAATATTATTAATGACCTCCTCCATGATTCTGGCATTTTATCTCCCTTCATTATTCCATTATACAATTCTAATAATTTTGGAGTCAAAACTTCTCTAAAGCTTTTGTAATATTCAGTCCCTAAGCCATCCAAACCTGGGGCTTTCCCAACTTTTAAATTTTTAATAACTTCCTCTATTTCTGTCTTAATTGGTTGTTCCAGTAGCTCTTTATTGTTCTCCTCCAACTTACTCTCCCAATTTTCCTCCACATATTTCCTGATTGCTTCTATAGAGCTAGCTTTTGTTTGGTATAATTCATTATAAAATTCTTCAAATACCTTCAATTTTTCTTTCATAGTTCTACATAATTTACCTGTTTTATCTTTTATCATATTTATCATGCCTTCCATTTTCTTTTTTTTTTGTGTGGATTTGGCTAACATCTTGGAATTCCTATCACTAAACTCAAAATATTCCCTCCTTAAATATATTAAATTTTTTTGTACTTTGTCTATTTCCATTTTATCCAGTTCCTCTTTTTTTTGCTCTCAACCTTACATAAGTTCGTGTATCACTCTTTATTACATATTTTTTTTCAATCTCTTCAATTTCTTTTTCTAGATTCCTTTTCCTTTCTTCTTGCCTTTTTTTGAGATTAATTGTCTCTTTTATATATAACCCTCTAGCCACCACTTTCATAGTATCCCATCGCACTCCTTTTGTTACCTCCTTTTCATTAAAACCCCAAGTTTCTTGCCATTCTGCTTTCACTCTATCCACTATCTCTTTATGATTCAAAATTTTTGTATTTAATCTCTACCTCCTCATTTTATCATAGTCACATCTCAATTGACACCAGGGCATGATCCAAAATCTTAATTGTTCCGATATCAGCATTTAACACTTTATTTAACATATTTTTAGAAACAAAAATATAATCTATTCTTGTATACACCTTATGCACAGCTGAATAATATGTATATCTATTTTCATTCCCCTTTACCACTCTCCACACATCCTTTAATTGCCATTTATTCATTACTCTACTTAAGTCCGTTGTTTCAATATTTCTAATTTTTGATGTTAGCGTAGTTTTATCCCTTTTTGGGTACATATAACAATTACAGTCTCCTCCAAATATTACATTTTGTTGGTGATAGTTCTCTATTTGCTCTAACACTTTTTCATAAAATTCTTGCTGTTTTACATTTGGTGCATATACATTTACTAATACATATTTATCTTCCCCTATTTTGCCATATTATTATGTATCTGCCCTCATCTTTCAATACCTTGTTTATGACAAAATTACATTTCTTTGCAATTATTATAGCTACCCCTCTTGATTTTGATGACCCAAAGGATTTTTCATAATTCCTTATCCAACTCGATTTTAGCTCATTTGAACCCGGTTTATTCTGATGTGTTTCCTGTAGAAAGATAACGTCTGCCGCGTCCTTCTTCAATAAGGCTTCAATCTGTCTTCTTTTAATTACCATCCCTAGACCTTTAGTGTTAAGTGTTGAAATTCTTAATTTATGGAACATCATTTCCATTTCCCTTTAAAAACCTTTTTGTGGCTTGAACCAATGTGAACCCTTGTCCCTTATACTCCCCTCCCCTTCCCCCCATGCCCCCTCCCCCTTGCTCCCCCCTCTCCTCATTCCCCCCTTCCTCCCCTTCCATTCTTCGGGACTTCTAGTCCCAACCATGGCCCCTGGCCTTCCCAGTTGAGGAGGGAGGGTGAAGTCATCCCATGGCCCAGAGTCTCCCTCCCCCGAGTGCTCATTTTTAAGTAAATAAATTTGATTGCAGTGCTTTAATTTCTTCTTACATCTCAATTCCTCCAATGGTGCCGATTATTTCCTCCAATTCTCCTCCCTCCTGTCCTTTCTCCTCCTCTTCCTTTCGATCTCTCTCTTGTAATTGATGTCCTTGTTCCAATGAGTCTATTCTGTATCTCTTGCCTTTCCATTGGAATTTGAGAAAGATAGGATATCCCCAGGTGTACAAAATTCCAGCCTTCACTAACTGGATCATAATAGGCTTCACTGGGTATCACCAATTCTTGGTTTCAGGACAATAGTAATTGAATATTTCCAGTTTTGATTCACCCATCTTTAAATATTCTGGGTTCTTTAGTATTTTCATCAGATCTTCTTTTATGCAAAGTTATGAACTCAGATCATTATGTTCCTGGGTATTATTTTATTTCTTCCAGTCGGAAGGCGATGAACTCGTTCTAAATCCAATTCTGACCAATTTAATGTTGGCGTGGTCTTTTGCAACCACTTCAAAATTTCAGCTTTCAAATCTTTTTTATTCCCTTCTGGAAAAAAAATTAATTATTACATTGTTCCTTCTTTGGTTATCTTGCATGTACACGAACTTTCTTTCCACATCTGAAAGCCTGTTTTCATTTTGTTGCGTTTGTTGTTTGAGTACCAGTTGTTCTTGTTTATTCTTTTCCATTTCTGCTTTATTTGTTTGTATTTCTCCATGTATTGTTTGCAAAGCTCCTTTTATTGTCTGAAATTTTTCATCTGAGCTTTTTCTTTCTGCCTTCAGCTGTATTTTCATTTCCTTGGCACTGGTCAAAATATCTTGCTTCAATGCTTGAATATCACTCTTCCTCATTTCTCTTTCTTTGTCAAACATCAAGTTCAGCTCCTTTGTTTTCTTCTGGCTTTCCTCTTTAATCAAATCAAAATATTTATTTCGGTCATTGACCAGCACAGGAAATAGTGTCACATTTCCAGACAAACCTGGCATGTTTGGTCCTCTTTAATCAATTCTGCTATTTTACTTAACAATTGGCTATTGTCCATTTCTTTCTTCTCACTGCTTCCTTCTGCTTCTGTCGTTAAAGATGGCAGTGAAGTAGAGATACTTCCTCCCCCTGCTGCCCTCCCATTTGGGGGGTCCTTTTTAATTGTTTTCCCTTGATTGGGGGTGTGTGTCCTTTTGACTGTACTCATTTCCTGGGGAGGCTGAAGAGCTTGGGGAGCTCCCACCCTTTCCAATCTCAAAAAAAATCTATCAGAAGGCTTTATACGTGACCAAAGAGGATTTTTTGGGAGACTCTCTCTCTCCTGCTCTTTCCCTTGTCTTTGTTTCTCCCTTCTCATTCAACTTCCTGTCAAATTTGCTCCTTCCACTTGTTATCAATTTTTAATTACTTGATTTTTCTCCATTCAGCACAGTCCAAATAATTCCAGTTAAATATGCCTTGCAATGCTTTCCTTGAAACCAGGGGATTTATTTTTAAACTGACGAAAACAACTCACTCCATCTTCAAAGGAGGAACATGCCTTTAATCATTGCTGTGACTTTCCAAATTCCATTCCAATTAGGATTATTAGACAAAGTCTTTCTATTTATCTGGATGTTTATTTAAGTTGCTGAGCTGTTTTCCTTTTCCAGCTTACTGCTCACTCAAAATTAACAGTTACTTTTGCTTTCACAGCCGCTAACTTTCACAGCCATCTCTGCCAGGACTCATAAATCTAAGCTATTAAGTGGTAGTAAATTACATTTTAAAGTTTCTTTTTCTGCTCCTTAAATGCTCCACAACTTTCCTCTCCTTTTTAATCCAAAAAGATAGTCCATTGGCCCATTTTTCACTGCTTATTTGCTTTTTTCCTCAAGAGCTGCAGGGAAAGACATCTTTATCCGGCCATGGCTGACTCCACCCCCCAATTCCAGGATGCTTTTAATGGATTTAGATCTAATCTGTTTTAAAGTACGGCAAAGGTAAAGGTTCCCCTTGACATTAAGTCCAGTTGAGTCCAACTCTTTTAAGCTGAAGAGCTGGCGTTGTCCGTAGATGCCTCCAAGGTCATGTGACCGGCATGACTGCATGGAACGCTCTTATCTTCTCACCAAAGTGGTACCTATAGAGTTACTCACATTTGCATGTTTCTGAACTGCTAGGTTGGCAGAAGCTGGAGCTAACCGCAAGAGTTCACCTTGTCCTGGGGATTTGAATCACTGACCTTCTGGTCAGCAACTTCTGTAGCTTAGTGGTTTAATCTATTGCGCCACCGTGAAATATGTACAGTACTGATATGTTAATATGTTTGTTTACTTAATTGTTTTTTTTTGTTTTAATTGGTTTCAATTTATATATCTTGTTTTGGATTTATGTTGCAAGCCATCTTAGCTCCCATTCAGGAGAAATTCAGGATACATATTTATTAAAATACATTGTGCCTTAATTTTTGTTGGCTTCTGGACTCCATATCCTCTGTTACAGGGAATAATCTATTGCACAAAAACTTAACATTCAGAAAGCTATCTCCAAAGATGTAGCTTCACAGAAATATGTATCTCCTGTAATTTGTTACTCTTTTTTATAATTTTCTAGAGCTCTTGCTGATGTTATGCGCCCAGAAGCTCCCTGCACAACAGATCATATGGAAAGAGATCTCAATATCATAGTCCATGTGCAACATTATGAAAACATGGAGACAAGACCGCCAGCTAATAATTTGCGTAAGTTGTACCGAACAGCTACTATATATTTTTTGCTGTATTCTAAATTGAGATTTATGTGATGGTAACTAGCAAAGGAGAAGTTGTCTTCAATTGTGTTGAAGTCTTTTCATTGGAAGTGATCACATATTGGCGAAGCGTGGATTTCCTTTTTGTTGTTTGGCTGGATTTTCAATATTTCTGTGTTGCAAGAGAGGAGTGTGACTTTTGTGGCTAATGTCAACACATGGAAATATTTAAAAATATACATGTCTGTATGATCCTATGCATGTAAAACTATGATGGACTTCCACTTTGGGCAATGCAGTGTTCCCTCACTTATCACGGGTGTCACCAGGCCTGTAGCCCAGGGAGGGAGGGGGGGGTTAGGGCTTCAAACCCCGCCACCCCAAAAATTTTCAGGTTAAAAAAAATAATTTTTTGGCTATTTTTGGCCTTACTAACCTTGCATGCCTTATATCTTATACTTTTTATGGAGCAATAAGGGTCTTTGGACTGTATTAAAAATGTTGTTGTTGTGTTATTGAACTACTCTTCATGATTTGCTAAAAAATGTCCCCCCCCCCGAATTTTTTTTTCTGGCTATGGCTCTGGGTGTTACGTTCCAGGACCACCCGGGATAAGTGAAAAATTGTGAAGTAGGGACACTATACAGTATATGTACTGCCTCAGAGTGCGCAAGGTGTAGGACCACCCCCTCCTAGGAGTGGCTCTGCTCACTCTTCTCTCCCTCCCCCCTCTCTCTCTCACTCAATCCCTTCACTTTCTCTTTCCTCTCCTCTTTCCCCCTCCCTCCCTCCCTCCCTCCCCCCTCCCCTTGCACACCACACTTCCTGCTGGCTCCTCCTCATGCGTCTGGCTCCCCCTCCCCTCCTCCTTCCCCGCTCGCCTTCTTCGCTTTCTGGTGGTTGTGCTTGGAAACATGGTGTTGGAGGGGATGATTTTAACCAACCACAACCACATGTAATGGTATACAGTGTTCCCTCACTACTTGTATATTTTAAATTCATATTTTTTGAAAAACTGCAAAATAGCGAGTCCTCAAAAAGTGAACCGCGAAGTAGCAAGGGAACACTATATACTTGTTAATAGGCTAAGCTGAAATAGAGATAGCTTGAAAGCTTCAGGAAGGTTAATGATGTGTTGTGTCTCTGTAGTTTATAAATAATGCTTTATAAAGAGAATATCATATACTTAGATCTTTATGTGGTCAAATCTTGTGGTCTCTTTTTTGCCCAGCTGTTCTTGACTGCTACTTTAATAGATTTGTAGAATGCTTTTCAACACAAGAAGGACAAGGAAGTGGAATTAAGGGACATATTAGACTTTTTCAGAATCATGACCCTCCTTTGTATGTGGTTATGTTCTTTATTGTCACTAAACGTGGTAAAAATCATGCAAATAAAATGATTTACATGATTACATAAAGCTAATGCCACAAGTAACATGTTTTAAAAGCTTGAGCTGCGATAATATAATCTGTTTGTCCAAAGTAGGAAGAAATGAAAAAATCACAATTTAATTTTAAATGATAAGCACAAAAGCTTCTATGTTATTTCTTAAATGAAACTGATGATTTTGGGCTTCATAGAAAATGGGTGCAAATCATGCAACTACGCATCAGAGAAATTATTGCAAGTAATTACATAAGCACTGGAGAAGGGATGGAAAGGATTGCATTGCCATTTCTATAAGCAATGTAAATAAAATGGCCAAATATTTATTCTGGAGACATTTTATCTGGAAAATTTCTTGGAAAGGGGTTTTTTTTTAATTGCAAGATTTTGTTTGCTTTGTCGATTCTGCCTAAAGTTGACTTGTTTGGTTCTTGAAGAATTGCCCCGAGAATAGGACATTTTGAATGGTGCCAGTTTTGGAGAAGTGTAATGTATAAGATGTGTGATGATCCAATGCCTTCAAACCTATGGAGAGTTTGGGCAGTGGCTTCAAATATGAGATGAACAGAGATGTGGGTGATGTGATTGAGCTGTTAGGAATTGTGGGAGTTGAAATCCAAAACACCTGGAGGGCCATAGTTTTCCCATGTCTGGTTAGCACATATATGGCTTCCAAATATCTGGTGCTAACATTTGGAAGTAAGTATGGGTAACTGTGGCCCTCCAGATGTTGTGGAACTGTGCTTTCTGTAATACTCCATCATTGGCTATGTTGGCTAAATCTGATGAGAATTTTATACATACATACTGACATACACACATACTTAAACAAAAATTACATAACTAATCACACTATTTCTCTTACCAACATACATCTCTACTCTAATTAGATGTAATTAAAATCCAAGCACACATACATTCAGTAATTTTTAAACAAGGATTTTCTGCATCCCTTTTGTTGCTTTCCACTATAGTTTAGCATTTTTCTTCCATGTTATATCTAATGAATTATTAAATTCTGTTTATTTTTACATTAACAAATGAATATCCCAACAGTCCCAATCTCAAAACCTGTTCATAAAGCCTTTTTGAGCCTATTTACATTTTGGCTTTGCTATCCTATTTTGGAATGGAAGGAGCCAAACCCCCATGTTGGAGAGGGGCGTCTTCTGTCTTATTTTGTACCCACAAAATCTTTTCCCCTACCTTATCCCATTCCACTATATAAACCAATGAAGCTCTGACATGTATAGAAACGCAGGTACTTATTAAAGGAGGGGAAAGAGAAGGAATCAACATGTTCTTAAATTGAGTTTTCTAGAACTTACTTTTCCTGTCATCATGGAGAAATACTTTTATCTCCAAGCAATCCAATAGTTCTAGGAATTTTGTCTGCTGCAACTGTGTATTGTGTGAAGCTAAAGCCGCTTGATTACTTAACCAATACACAATTATCTCCCAAATACTTTATGTTAGAAAAGTGATAAATGCAATAATGTATTCATTTTTTGGTCAAAGCCATTTTCTCCCCAGTTAACATGAGGATTGCTGCTAATCTCAAAGGGAATCAGGGTGTGTGTCTCTCTGTGTGTTGGAGAGACAGATGGTTGTGTAGTCCTTAGTAATTAAAGTGTTTTTGCTCCAAGTCTTTTCACCACTAGAACACTATGCAACCAAGCACTCCTCATTCTTCACATATAGTACAATAAGGATAGCTCATGATAATATATCGATGGGAAAATAAATTTCTTTCCAGATACTGTAGGGGCTCTTTCAGCAAACCTCAGAGGGAGCTGGAAATCCTAAAAGTAATTATTCCCGCAAGTCAGAGTCCTCATGCTTTGATCTTGGAAGCTCTTATCCCATCATTGTTAATCAAAAGGATCTTGAGGCCAAGGAAGATAATGCAGTGAAAGCATGAACTTAACCCTCCTCCATTCACAAGTCATGCAAATCTAAATATATGTAATTTGCATTTCAGAAGGTATTGATAGAGGAGATTTGTATAGAAGAAAACAACATGAGCCTGTCTTGGAAACTGGCAAATGTTGTAGAACAGTGATTCCCAACTTGTGGTCCATGACCACCAGTGGTTCCCAAGCAGTAAAATATGGTCCACATACTACACCATTCCAACAAGACCAGCTGGTTTCGCGAAACTCTTATAGTGCTGAGGCAATGGGGATGTCAGGAGGGTAGAGTCTGACTACCCACAAAAGACACAACAAGCCTCCTAGAATCATAGAGTTGGAAGAGACCTTGTGGGCCATCCAGTCCAACTTACTGCCAAGAAGCAGGAAAATTGCATTCAAAGCACCCTTCAGGCTAAACATGCCCAGTTCTTTAAGGCATTTCTCATCAGGCTTGTCCTCAGACCCTTGATCATTTTAGTCGCCCTCCCCTGGACACATTCCAGCTTGTCAGTATCTCTCTTCAATTGTGGCACCCAGAATTGGACACAGTATTCCAGGTGTGGTCTAACTAAAGCAGAAGCATCCTGACTGATGCTTCTCCTCCTCCTCCCTCCCCCTGAGTGGAGCTGTTCCATGTGGCACCTGAAAGTGGAGGTGCCTTGATGTCTTCATTTTTAGGCCTGATGTGGATAGACCACATCAGCTCTAGATGATTAAATATGGGGTTTTTGTGGGTGAGCAGATGACAACTACTGAATGGCCTATGTTCTGTATCAGAAACTAGAGCTAATGTGGTCTTTCCAATGCAATTTTTTGAATCAGCACCCCAAATAACCAAACATAATCTAAACTTGACCAAAACCTGATTCGTAACAATTTTGGTACCTGGTCAGAGTGGTCCCTGCTCAAGTAGTCCCTGGTCAAAGTGGTCACTGGTCAAATGCTCCCTGGTCAAAAAAAGGTTGGGAACCACCATTGTAGAACTTAAAATTGCTAATTTTAAATGTAGAGTATATTCCTTTGATTGTACAGCTGTTCCAGAAGAAAAAAGCAATATTTCTGCATGTGGCTAGCTCAACAATACATTTTGTTAAAGAACTACAGTTAAATGAAAGGGTGTAACCTTTTGTTACACCCTATGGTATAGCAAAAATGATTATAATCTTATATAGGTAAACATGTGCAATTTGGGGAATAGTTCTTCAAAGAAGAACTCCTAGTTGATGGGGAATCCATAGGCGTTTATCCACAGTTAAATTCAGTGCAATTCATTTTGGGTGAGTGGGGGGAAGCCTTTTCTGAATGTTCAGTCAATCTTATCTAGATACTAAAATGGCTTTAATTAGACATGATTTATCAGTCTGGCTGCTTGGGAAATCGGTGTAAGAGATCTCAGAAGAGCTGCTGCTCCAGAGAGTTTGTCACTTTCATTTAGTACCTGCTTCACATTTCACTGAGGGCTAAAATGAAATCCATGACAACTGCACATTAGTTTTAGAAATATACAATTGAAATGAACCTAGCACAGAGCTAGCTTCTAGTTAAAATGGGCCCTAGGCAAAATGCTTTCTGGTGAATGCTCTCCTGCACCCGTGGTCTCTCCATGTGCTTACTTGGTAAAATGCTCCTATGGGAAATGGGAAGACATGAGTTGCCATTTCAGTCTCCCAAAGTGCCACTTGTGTGCAGGAATACTCTTGCCATTCATTAAAGCAATACTTGTGTCATTAAAATAATTTCCTTATCCTCCCTCCCCATAGCTTTCTCCCACCCCATATCCTCTTCACACACACACACACACACATCATTAAAAAAATAAGAAAACACAGATGACTTTTCCCCACTACCACCAAGCCAAAGCAGCTTTCAAACTATTATGCTATCCTTGTATACTACTAGCTGCATCAGTTTCTGATAAATAGAGAAAAATACATTTAAGATTAGTAGATATGCATATTTGAGAGAGAGATTCATATAAAAAAATTGAACATTTTGACTAAAATTCAATTCTTGTAATTTCATCTTTTATAATTGACCTCAACATTCCCTCCCATTTTTCCTTTTAATCTAAATTAATCTTACTGTATTTCAACATTTTTCTATATATCTTATTGTATTACCACTTTCATTCTCTGTACTTATTTCACAAATCCAACCCTGCTACATTTAAAAGTACTTATTTTATTTTAATTCTCCCAGGGTTCTCAGTGCTATCATCCATGTCCATTCTCAATGTTTTTCTTACTCAACAGGCCATCCATCCAATGGCATACTATATGTTTCATTTTAACATGTTTCTCCCATTGAAATGGGCTCTCATACAGGTCATGTAGGCTTTGCATATCTGACCAGAACTTGAGGGCTTAACCGCCTTTCCCCCTATAGTTCTGCATGAATTCTTTTGCTTTTCCTCAGGCTAAAGCTACATTTGGATCCACTTCCTTGCTTCAGTCATATCTGCTTACACAGTCTGTTTCTGAGGATCTCCTTGTATTTCCCCTTTCAGTTACTTTTTGTTTGTTTTGTTTATCCTGGGAGCTGATAATTCTTTATTAATCTTCCAATCAATCTATTGTATTAAACATTTTTTTCTTTCTTTTTTGTGATTTAGTTGGGTGGTATTTAATTTTTTCCTGGATTCTGTAATTATATTTTTAAGGTCCTGCTGCAGTCTGATTTCATTTTGAGTTCCAATAACATTTGCAGAATTTATAGTCATGATATCTTTCAGTCTTCTTCATAAATAAAATGGATAATGGAATCTGACTATACTGCATGCCAATTTGCATTCCTCATAATAACTGGTGTAGTATCATTCCTAGGCTTCATTGTGGTCAGTTGGTGGTTGCTATGCACACAAAAATGGTGGAGAATATTCAAAGAAATACATGCCAAGTAGTAGTGTTTGCTCAAAGATGCGTATAAGAAATATTTAAATAACAATTCTCTTTTTAAAAAATGTCTTCTGAAAAATGTTAGTACATGTCTTGTTTCCATTCAAGCTCCTTCTAATGTGTTAATCTTGTTGACTGTTCTGGTTCATTCCATAGAAGAACTCTGGAAACAGGAGGCATTTCTGCTGGAACTGACTCAATTGGCAAGAGTTATTGCTACCATAGAAATAGAGAAAAATCAGAATGTATTTAATGGTATCCTCTTCACACACACATTATATATATATATTGGGCCTGGGTGGTTTCGTTCGTTAATTTTGTAATTCGTTAAATATTTGTTATTTTTAACAATTACAAAACGATTTTCAAACCCGGAAGTGTTTTTAAATATCGAAACGGCATCCATCTTTTTTACGAGCTTCCGCCCGTTTCGGAAATGACGTTTTAGGGATGGAGGATGCTGGGTGCGCCGGGAGCCAATCCGGCGCTCCCAAGCACCGTGGCTCATTGTGATTGGGCGGGCTGCCCTTTAAAAGTGGCTCTGCGTGGCCGCATTGCTCATTGCGAAGGAGACGGGAGGTGCGGGAGGGAGGCTTGGTTGGCTCTTGGCTGCTTGCTTGCATTCATTCATTCATTCATTCATTGCTTGCTTGCATTCATTCATTCATTGCTTGTGCTTGCATTCATTCATTCATTCATTGCTGGGAGCAGCGGGGAGGCTTTGCCCTGTTTTCGCCCCACAACAGGGCAGGGCAAGCATTTTGTTAATTTTCCATTATTAAATATTTCTGATAAATATATTTCTTTTATTCTTTAAAAAATTCAAAAAATATTCTAAAAAAAGAAAAAAGTGATTTGCGAATGCGTGGGGGGTCCGCCATCTTAACGAATCGATTCGTTAATAATAACGAAATTTCGTAAATGCCGAACTTTTTTAAAGGAAAATTTTGTAATTCTTTTAAATAACGAAACGCAATCCCCCCCCCAAAAAACGAATCGATTTTAGAAACAAATTTTTGCGTTGTTACCCAGGCCTAATATATATATATATATATCATTAAAAACATAAGAAAATACAGATGAGTCAGTTCCCAGAAGAATTTGTGCCCAGAACTGCTTTTAGAATAGCTTCTAACAATTTAACAATCACCATTCATTTTAAATGATCACTCTCATTAGCAAACAGTCAACACAGATTCCCAAGACAGGGAAACCAGAAGCCAATCTAAATAATGAATAATATTTCTCACAAGGTGTTTTTTTTTCTTGGAAGCTTCATTTCTCTTGCTACATCCAAGGATGGATGTACGCTGCCATACAATGCAGTTTTGGAATGCAGATTAATTTCATTAAACTGGATTATATGCCGTGTAGCTGAGGGTGGACCTCAGCTAACACAACAACTCAACCCACTGCATTGTATGGTCAGTGAAGACCCATGTAAGACAGTTCAATGCAATCCAAATTGCATTACATAGGTCTACACTGACCATATAATGCAGTTCAAACTGCATTATTTGGCAGTGTAGAACCAGAAATATAAATGTCGGCAACTTATATTGCTTATTTGAAATATGGATTGTAATGCATAGCCCCCAAAATGATTTGAGGTAGCCAAGATGGTGAAGAATATAAGCCAACTCCCAACGCAGTGTATGTCCTTTTGTTAACCTTATAATAACTTGATCATAGGATCTGAAGGTTGTTCTTGTGAGCATATGTATAGATATGCTCACCAGTATACCCCCCAAAAGCAAAGAAAATAGTGAGTGGATGTCATGGGGGTGGGAAGAAGTCTCATTCAACATCAATCAGTAAATTATAAGGTTAACAAAAGGACATACACTGTGGTGGGAGAGGTACATCTTAAACATGAATGTCAAATGAATTGCCGCCAAATTTGGCCACAAGACACCTACTAACCCAAGGAGCAACCATCACTCAAAACTTTTTGATTTTGTCATTTGAGAGCTATAGTTGCTGGGATTTATAGTTAATCTACAATTAAAGAGCATTCTGAATGCCACCAACAATGAAACTGAACTGGACATGGCTCACAGGACTCCCATGACTAACAGAAAACACTAGAAGGGTTTGATGGGCATTGACCTTGAGTTTTGGAGTTGTAGTTCACCTACAGTCATAGAGCATTGTGATTTTAAACAATGAAGGATCTAGACCAAATTTGGCACAAATACACCATATTAACAAAAGGACTGCAATATTCCTGCTTCTTGGCAGGGGGTTGGACTGGATGGCCCATGAGGTCTCTTCCAACTCTTTGATTCTATGATTCTATGACTAAATATGAACACAGATGGGGTTTGGGGAAAATAGACCTTGACATTTGAGAGTTGTAGTTACTGAGATTTATAGTTCACCTACAATCAAAGAGCATTCTGAACCCCACCAAGGATAAAATTGGGCCAAATTTCCCACACAGAACCCTCATGACAAACAGAAAATTGCATTTCCAACAAGTTTTGGATGCTTCTTTATACATATGGTTTAATTTCACAGGGGTCATATACCATCTGTGGAACATTTTCATCCAATTTTCTTTAAGATCAGTAGCATAAGTATACTTAAGCTTTTTGTTCCACATTGTTTCCCAGTCCGCCAATGATACTGATTTTTTAAAAATTCTCCGCCCACTTTAACATACAATTTTTTATTAATACAGTTTCCGTGAACCATTCTAGTAATTTATCGTATAGTTTTGTTATACATTTTTTTCCGTTTTAAGGATTTTTATCCCAAAAGTCTTCCTTGACTTGGAATCCAGTTTTTTTTGTCTTGATTATATTGTTCTTTTATTTGTAGATAATTCAACCAGGAAATTCTTGGATAACTTTGTTTTATTTCTTCATGTGGTTTTAACTCCATAGTTCCTTGCGTTAAGAGTTCTTTGTATGTTGGCCAGTTGATCCAACCTAATAGCCTTCTCTGTTTGGCTTCCATTGGTGATGTCCAAAGAGGAGTTTTTGAGTAAAAATAATTTTTGTATCTGTCCCAAATTCTAAGCAAAGAAGAACGGACAAAGTGATTACCAAAATTTCTTTCCTTCTTCTCTTTTCTGTAACATACATACGCGTGCCATCCGACCCGGAGATCATGGCCCTCCAATGTCAGGAGGTTTTCGTTCTTCAATTTTATCCGATCTTTTATCCAGGTCAGGGCACTTGCTTCATGGTACAGTCTGAAGTTAGGTAAACCAAATCCTCCTCTGTTTTTCTTATCCGTCAGCACTTGATATTTTATTCTTGGTTTTTTCCCTTTCCAAATGAATTTTAACAAATCCTTTGTCCACTCATTAAATTTCTTGATATTCCTAATTATGGGTATGTTTTGAAATAAGTAAAGCAATTTCGGAAGAACTGACATCTTAATCAGTGCAATTCTGCCCATCAAAGAAAGGTTTACATTTTTCCACTTCTCAAAATCTCTTTTCATTTCATTCCAAAGTTTTTCATAGTTATTAGATAAAAGCTGACCATTTTTAGCAGTAATCCAGATGCCCAAATATTTGATCTTATTTGCTATTTGGAGGCCCGAAATTCTCCTTAATTCTTCTTGTTTGTCCTTTGCCATGTTCTTTGTTAAGATTATGGTTTTATTTTTATTTATTTTGAATCCAACCATTCTCCCAAATTCTTCGATAGTGGTTAACCAATTCTTAATATTCTCTCGTGGGTTTTCTATTATTCCAATTATATCGTCCGCATACGCTCTGGCCTTATATTCTTGTTTTCCGATTTTTACCCCTTTGATTTTTTCCTCCTCTTTTATCTTTTTCATCAAAATTTCTAACGACATTATAAAAATCAGGGGGGATAGGGGACAACCTTGTCTGGAACCTTTCTCTATTCTAAATTCTTCTGATATTTGTCCGTTTATTTGGATTCTAGCCCTTTGATTCTCGTAGATTTCTTCAATAGCTGTTATAAATTGAAAACCTAGATCCATTTCTTTCATAAGAATTTTGAAAAAGTCCCAGTTCAAATTATCAAACGCCTTCTCTGCGTCAACCGCTAGGAAGGCCACTTCCTTTTGGGGGTTGGCTTCATAATATTCAATCATGTCCACCACAATTCTCATATTATCTTTCATGTTTCTTTTTGATAAAGAGCCAACCTGCTCCTCCCCTATCCAGTTGTTTAGAAAGTTCTTTAATCTTTGGGCCAGAATATTTGTGAAAATTTTGTAATCCATGTTCAAGAGTGAAATTGGTCTATAATTCCGTACATCTGATTGGTCTGATTGATCTTTATGAATTACTATTATTTCTGCTAAATTCCACGTCTGTGGGGTTCCCTGGTTCTGGAGAACCCCATTCATTACTAGTTTTAACATAGGCATGAGCTCCTTCTTAAATACTTTGCAATACCCAGCGGTAAACCCATCTGGGCCCGGCGCTTTATTTGCATCCATTTTTCTTATAGCTGCCTCAATTTCTTCCTTAGTAATTTCTTTATTCAGATCTTCTCTTTGGGCATCAGTGATTTTAGAGATGTTAAATTTACTTAGGTATTAAACTATATCCTGTTTTGGAATTCCGTCATTCGCATAAAGCCTTTCATAGTATTCTTTAAATTCCTCCAAAATTTCTTTATCCGTTGTTACCTCCCCATTTGCTTTCTTAATTTTTACAATACATTGGGCTTGTCTCTTTTTCCGAACTAATTTGGCTAACCACTTACCAGATTTATTTCAAAATGGTATTGTTTTAGAAATTTTAGCTGTTTAGCTTGGTCCTCTATTTCTCTATTAAATTTTTCCTGGCGTAACAATTCAATTTCTTTAAGTGTAGCTTCGTTTTCTGGTTTGTTCTTCAGTTCATTTTCTTTTAGTCTTATTTTATTTAAAATGTCTTTTAGGTCTTTCTGTTCTACGCCTATAAATCCTAGCCTTATGTTGGATAAAATGACCTCTTATCACAACTTTAGAGGCATCCCATACCACATTATGATGCGTTCCTGGGATATTGTTTATCTCTATGTATTTGTCTATCAGATTTTTATATCTTGTTATGTCCACTTCCTTTTTTATTAAATTCTCATTTAGTCTCCATTTCAGTTTTGGTTTCGGTTGATTGACAATGATTTCTATAGGAGCATGATCTGAAATATCTCTTGTCAGTATATTTATATCCCAGATTTTCGTAATAATATTTTTAGTTGCCCAACACATATCGATTCTGGACCATGCTTGATGTCTGTGAGAGTAAAAAGTGTAATCTTTCTTTGTGGGATTTTTACATCTCCAAACATCTTCCAAGTCCTGTTCCTTCTTAAACTCTAAGAAAATTTTGGGTAGGGTGGCAGTTGACATCTTTGGGCCTTTTTTCCGAACTTTTGTTTTATCCAATTGGCTATCCAATATCCCATTAAAGTCTCCCAAGACTATGAGATCGTCAAATTCTATTTCGTCCAGATTCCTTTTAAGATTTTCCACAAATTTAACTTTGGGACCATTTGGAGTATATATATTACAAATCAATATTCTTTGATTTCCACATATAATTTTGACTGCCACAAATCTTCCCTCCTGGTCTTTAAAGGCTAATTCCGATTGTAAATCTTCTTTGATGTAAAGTGCTACTCCTCTTTTCTTTTTTTCAAAAGATGAGTAATATAATTTACCCAACTTCTTATTTGTTAGATGTGCCACATGTTTGTGCATAATGTGGGTTTCCTGTAACGCCATAATGTCATATTTTTCCCTCTTTAATTTATTAAACAATACTTTCCTTTTATTTGGAGAGTTAAGACCATTCACATTCAGAGATAGAAATTTTATTTGTTGTTCAGTTATCATTGTTAGTCTTTTCTTGATCCAAGCCGGTGTCGTCTCTTTCTTCTTCTGGGTTCGAGGTATCCTCATAGTCGTTATCCATTCCTGATTTGTCATAATCCGGAGAGTTGAACCTTGCTCTTTTATTCTTTTTACCTTTTCTCGGGGTTGTAGGTACTGTTTTTTTTTTGGCATTGCTCCAGCACCTAATTTACGTTCTTGTTCTTTTCTTGGGGATTTGTTCTCAGCTTTTTCTGGGTTTTGGTCATTAAGTAATCTCTCATAAAAATCTTTTGCTTTGTCTATGGATGTCAGCCAATATTTCTGTTCTTTAAAGGTCGTCATTATTCCTTCCATTTTCTCCCACCTGAATCTGATATTTCTTTTCTTTAATTCCTCTGTCGGGAAGAAATACTGCCTTCTCTTCATTAGCATTGTCTGTGGGAATTCTTTTAACAACACCACTTTTTCTCCCTTAAATTGTAGGGGGATCTTACTATTAGCTTGCAACACTTCATCCCGTGTTCTTTTTCCAACAAATTTCACCATGACATCTCTAGATGTTTTATTCTTTCTTGAAAAATTAGTTGAAACTCGATATATTTGATCCACTTCTTTTTCTAGAGATTCTAGGGAACTCTTCAGTGACGTTGCCAGTATTTCAAGTATAATTTGTCTTATATTTTCATTTGGATTTTCCTGTAGATTTCTTAATCTAAGGTAATTCTCGAGCTCCTTCAACTCTAAAAATTCTTGTTTTTTTTTCCAATTTTTGTCTTTGCCTATCCCAGGTGTTGACTTTTTCATGCAATGTCTCCTGAAATATTTCTTTCTCCTTGGTCTTCATCTTTAAGTCTTTGATTTCTTCTTTCATCATGGATAAGTCTTTATCTACCCTACCAATTTCTTCTTTGAATTCTTTTTTCAATTCATTTTTTAATTCAATTTTTAATTCATCAAATTTATTTTGCAACTCCTTATGATAAGTCTCTTGTTTTGTATTCAAATCTTTTATTCCTTTTTCAAATGCTGTCTGTAAATTAGTCTGAGATGCCGCCAAATTTTGAATTTCTTTTACCACATCCTTAAGGCTCAACTCTTGTGAGCCTTGGGAATTTCTTCTTTGTAGCAAAGACTGGTCTATTTCTAGTTCTTGTTTTACTTTAGAGATTGGATCTTGTTTTATTTTTGGTGTTGCCATTTCTTCTTTTATTTAAACAAGGCTGTTTTCTATGACACTGTTTGGATGAAAGTTATCAATTCAGTGGTGAGACGATTAATTGGCTTAAGTTTAACTATAAATCCTTCTTGGTGCTATAAAAAAAATCAAAGCTTCTTAATTCGTTATAATGCAGCTTACTAATTCATTAGGTGATGCTTCAAGAGTTCATCAATATTCTTCAGATTTGTTCCCTGTTTATTTTAATTTTGAATTTAATTTCCCCTTATTATCTTCTGGTCTTCTCCGTTGTTGCTCTTCAATTTGTTTCCCACTGTTGTCTTCTCCCCGTTATCTTCTCATGTTCCTCGATGTCCCGTCTATAATCTCCTGTCACACTCGTCTCCTCCCGTTTCTCTGTCCGGCTGGTCCCCCGTCGTCCGTCCTTCGCTTCTCTGGTTCTCTGCTTCTCCGTCCGTTGGTATCCAACTGTCTTTTCCCTGGTGTCTTAACTCTCCGTTGATCTCCCCCTCCTTCCCTTTCTAATATGTCTTTAAATTTATTTTATTTTATTCTCCAGTAGCCCTTCTCCGCAACTTCCGCCCTTCTCAAGATGGCGGATTTCCCTCTTCCGCCCTTCTAGTTTGTCGCTTGCCTCACTTCCGCCCTTCTTTTATTTACTTCCGTTTATTCTTCCGCCCTAGCTGCACTTGCGTCCCTTCCGTTCTCCCTCTCGGTAGCCCCTCCTTCCTGTCGTCACTTCTTCTCTTTGCGTCTTCGGCAATTTTTTGTTTACAAGAAGCACCGGGATAGTCAAAACAACATGGTGCCAAGGTCAGTATTGTAGTTTTCTAAACTTCTTTCACGGGGCAGCTGTGAGGCAGCTTCAAATCTGTCTTCCTCAGGGGGAGGGTTTACAGTATAAAGTATTAGACTCTTTGTATTGTGGGAAGGAGGGAGAGAATTTCCCAATGCATAAGCAATGTCCACTTTCTCTTTTTATATATATATATAAACCGGCAGTATCCAATTCCGTTTTAATTTTAATTCTCCATGTTCAATTCACTACGGTTTGTTTTATTGAAATTAAGTTCCGGTTCTTTGGGGTTGAGAACCCCTTATATTTCTTACATTTCTTATTTTGTTGTTTTCTTATTCCCGTCTGTTTCATCCATGGCAGAGTCAGATTCTTTCAAAATTCTTGTCACTTACCCCTCCTGCTGGAGGAATTATTCTTGTTCTTTAAATTCTTCGTTAAATGGGGGGGGGGGACAGCAGTCCCTGCAGGGTAGCCCCTGCTTCCCACGGAGCGATCAGTGCCGGGCGGTTCAGTCCCGGACCCTTTCTGCCCCCACCCTTGAGGGGATAGGGATTCTAGGGTCGTCGGGTGGTCCCACCGGTTTCGCGTCCCCTCAGCACTCGATCCGGCTGAGGAGGGGAGCAACAGGCTCAACCCAATCGCTCAAACGTGGTTTCTCTCCGAGGAGCTTCAGAGGGGTGCTCCTGCCGCCATGCCGCCCCACCGGAAGTCCAACTTTTATTTTTTTATCGAAGATTGGATTTTTATTGCTCTTGTACAGGACGTCATCCCTAGTTATTCTTCTTGAGAATTGCACAATTACATCCCTCGCTGTCTTATTTTTCCTTGCATAGAGGGAGGAAATCCTGTAGATCTGGTTAACTTCCTGTTCAATCTCATCCTCTTCACATTCCAAATTACTGGCCAACAATTACATATTATTTTCCTAATATCTTCATTCTTTTCTTCAATGATATTTCTGAAACGTAGTTGGTAGTCCATTTGTCTCTGTAGAGCTTTTTCTTGTTCCAATTCTAATTTTTCGTTTTGTGCCCTTCCCTGGACCCTTTTACCTTTTTCAATATCTGGGATTGAATTTCTTCATTCTTTTCCTTACTGCTTTTCAGTTCGTTCACCTCTCCATATAGATGGGTAATATCTTTTTTCATTTGGCCGAATTCTTCTTTCATCTCTTTCTTCAATTTCTTAAATTCTTCTGTCATATTCTTATAGTTTTCTTCTTGTTTAGTAAAATGTTCTTGTTTGTCTGTCATCTCCTTTTTTAGTGCTTTTAATTCCTTCAATATGTTCTCCATCTTTGGGTTAATATCAAGTGATCCTCTTCTGCCGTATGTATGAATGTCTCCTTTCTCCGTGCTTCCCTTCGCTGTCATCTGGCTTCAACAATTCTTAATGGTTGATGGTTGGTGTTTCACTTCTTGTTAGACTAATCTGGGAGAATTTATAACAAATTAATATATGTAGTCTCACTTACACTATATATTAATGGTAATGTTTATAAATTAATTCCTTAATATTTCATTATTTCCACAACTGGTCCCTTTCTTATTAAATTTCACACCCAGTAACTTAATTAATAATGTGTAGTTAGTAATTAATAAATTCTTTTACATTAGCTTTATATATAACAGTTAATTAGGGGGATATTTATTATAGCCTATCAATTAATTTCGAGGGGGTAATTTAATATTATTTATTTCAAAGAGATAATTTAATCTTATTTATTCTTGAGGGGGCCTCTCTCCTTCTCTTCCAATTAATTCTCTTCTTCCTCCACCGCTAGTCTCCACCAGGTGTCGCTCTCCTCTCCGTCTGCTTCTCTTCCTGGACCCGCGTCTGCTTCTCTTCCTTGCCTCCTAATCTCTCATCTACTTCTCGTCCTCGCATGTCTCCCTCGGTTCGTCTGCTTCTCTTCCTCACCTTGTTTTCAGATCCGTCTGCTTCTCCTCCTTGCACACTCCCGATTCGTCTGCTTCTCGTCCTCGGTTCTTACTTTCCCAATAATTTTACCATTAATTAGTCCTTGCCTCTCTGTGTCGACTTTTCTCTATGGCCTTTGGAGCCTTTCTTCCCCCCTCCTCTTACAGTTTCCTGTTTCCTGTTTCTGCCCTTCATCGGGGTCTCTTCCGCCCTTAGGCTTTAGTGTTATCCTTGCACATCTCGTCGCCTCCTTCCGTTCTTCTTCCCTGACCTCACTTCCTTTCTCCGATCTCCACGTTTGTTTATAAAGGAGGATGGCTCGTAGACCAAACAATATGGCTCCAAGGTCAACCGATTTATATTCTTATTTGTCCTTTTTGTAATTCTTGAATAATTAAATAATTGTTGTTATGCCGGATATTTTAAATTGCCTTCTTCTTTATCTTATCCTTCGGTCTCCCAGTCTCTCGATCTCAGATTAAATATTTTCTCTCAGATTTCGCTTCTAACTCTATCAGCCCGCTTTACTTTAAATAGTTGGAATTGTCTCTTAATCCCTTTCAGGATTATATTATAGTTTCCAATCGTTTACTGTTTGAAAAGGGGAGGGGGGGATAAATCTCCCTTCTCTTCCTCGATGTCTCCTCAATCAACTTTCTTTATCCAAATATCCCAAAATTTAGCTTAAAGGATTTCTCCTATTACCTGAATGTGAAATCTTGAGGGACTAATGTTCCTTTCCTTTTAGGTTTCTTTATTCTTCTTCTTGTGTTGAAATGGGTTGGTGGCGGTTAAAACGAGCTTGATGCTGGCAGCTCGCTCCCAGCGGGGCGGGTGTCCTCCCGTTGCAGCATGGGCCCTCTCGATCTCCCCTCCTTGAGGGAAAGGGGATCTTTAGGGTCTACGTGCCCAGAGTTGGGATCACAACACATTTGCTCTCAATCAGGCACTAGGTGTGGGGCCACTGGCACCCCCTAACCGCCTCTACGCTGGTCCGTCGCCGAGAGCTCCCTCTCAGCGAGGCTCGCCCGTCGCCATTACCCACCGGAAGTCACAGAAATCTGATTGTTGGCATTGTTCTTAGGAAAAGAGGATGCATTTTGGCAACTTGGAAGTTTTGGAATCATGTGTTGGCAGACTGCAAGGAAGCAGCGTCTGGCCTAAGCATGTGCTTCTCCAAGGAGGGAGAAAGGATATGGTAATATTTGGACGAGTAAGAATAAATGATGGTGTATGTGTAATGTAAATGCTGAGTAAAAATGTAATTCCCATTTGTTTGTTCACCAATGTAACTGTAGGTTGTTTGTGTATCCAATGTAGTTACAAACTGTATGTCTGTATACCAAATGTCATTCTTTTGTAAAAGTGTAAAAGTTCTGATACCCTCTCTCATACTGGGAAATTGCAATAAAAAGAACTTTTCTTTTTTTTTTAAATTTTTTATTGATTTATCACAATTATTACATACTATTGCATTTTATACATCAACCTCTTTAACATGTTGTTTTGTTGTTTTGCTTTGACATTTCCTCCCCTTTTCTCTTTTTTTCCCCCTTTTTTCACCTCAGTGCTCCCCTCCACCCGTCTCAAGCCACATTTCTTACATTTCATCTGTCCAAAATTTCATTTCTTCTTGTGACGGTAATTTTCCTTCCTTATTTTTTAATCCATTTACCACAAATTTTCCCCAGATAGCATCAAAATCACTTTGTTTCCATATTCCTTTTTTAACCTTTAATATACATGTCAGTTTATCATTTAATGCTATTTTCCATGCTTCCTTATACCACTCCTCTATTTGTATATTCATTTCTTTTTTCCAATTCCTTGCTATGAGCAGTCTTGCTATAGTTAGTAAGTTTGTTATCGCTTCTTTATCCTCCTTTTTCAGTTGCTTATTGGTATATAATGATAATAAGGCTATACTAGGACTTTTGTCTATTTTCATATTCATTATAATTTCTATTTCTCTAAATACTTTCTCCCAAAAATTATTTACATATTTACATTGCCACCACATATGTATATATGTTCCTGGTTCTTTACACCCTCTCCAACAATTTGTTGAATTGTTTTTATTCATATATGCTATTCTTACCGGTGTTAAGTACCACTTCCATATTAACTTGTAATAATTTTCTTTAACTCGTATCGATAAATTTTTTAAATGTCTTTGTCCCCATAACTGTTGTCACTCTATTTCATTTATTTTTATCCCTAAATCCTCTTCCCAAATCTCCTTAAGGGTACTCTTTTTTATTTTCCCATCCTTCATTTCAATTAGTATCTTATAGATTTTGCTAATTGTACCTCTCAAGTTTTCATGTTCTTCTACTGCCCTTCCCTTCTGTATTATTTGTTCGAATTGATTGAGTTGGCTTCCATTTCTATTATTTTTTTTCCAGTTTATTAACCATTGTTCTAGTTGTATACAATGAAACCATGATAATTTTATTTCTTTAAACTCTTCCAACATCCTTTCCCTCTTCATTTCCACCTTCATCCAATCCCCTATTCTATCTAAATTTATTTCCCTTACCTTTTTATCCATTGCTTTTTTAAAAAATTTTGGGAATTTCTTTTCCATCACTATTGGGGTTATAATTGATCCTTCCTTTATTAACCTCCCCTTGTATTTATTCCATACTTTCAGTATGTTGCTCAGCATTGGGTTTCTAATTTCCCTCAGTTCTTTTCTAGTAAGCTGTTTAAAAAATATATTCCAAGTTTCATCTTCCACTTTTCCTGATTCATTACCAAGCCAATCTATTCCCTCTTTTTTAACCATTCCTTCTATAACCAAATTTAATCTACTTGCTTCATAATATTTTTTTATATTAGGTAGTGCTAGTCCACCCTCCTTTTGCGATCTATACCATAACTGTTTGTTTAGCCTGTTTCTTTTACTTCCATTGCAATACTTATTAATCATTTGTTGCCATCTAATTAGCTCTTCTTCTGTGATTTGAAGTGGTAACATTCTAAATATAAAATTTATTTTTGGAAGTATTTTCATTTTTACTAATGCTATTCTTTCTTCCAAACCAGGATAAATGTATACCTTCGTACTCTATTAACTTTTTCTGAACTTCTTTTCTTAAAGTTACTACATTTACTTCCTCATTTAAATCCTTAGTTATTATTACTCCCAAGTATTTTAATTTATTCTTAATTCTTATTCCCATTTTTCTCTGTTCTATAAATTTTTTTTCTTCTTCTCTTGTATAATTGAGTAGCATCATTTCTGACTTGTTCCAATTAACTTGTAAACCCGTTGCTTTCCCAAATATCTCCAAATGTTCTTTTATTCTATCTATTTTCTCCACTATATTTTCTATAAATAACAATGTATCGTCAGCGAATAAGCTCACCTTCTGTTTCTCCTTTTTTCCTAATCCTTCTAAATTTTTATCGTTCCTTATATTATTAGCAAAAAGTTCTATCACCATAGCAAATAATATCGGGGACAAAGGGCACCCTTGTCTAGTTCCTCTAGTCACTTTTATTTCGTTTGTCACTCCATCATTTATAGTTATCACTGCTGAGTTCTTTGAATAAAATTGTTTTAGTACTCCTTTTATTTTATTTCCCATTCCAAATTTGTTCAATATTTCCCCTAGTGTCTCCCATTCCACACAATCGAACGCTTTAAAAATATCTAATGATAGTATCCCTGCTTTTCCCTTCCCCTCTTTAACCCAATGAATTTTATTTAGTGCTCTCCCTATCAAATTTGACATTTGTCTTCCTTTTATAAACCCACACTGATCTTCTTTTATGTACTTATACATACATTTATTCATTCTATTAGCTAATATCGCAGACAATATCTTTGCATCCTGGTTTATTAATGATATGGGCCTGTATGACCCTGGGTCTGTTAAGTCTTTGTCAGGTTTGGGTATTAATATTATTAATGATCTCCTCCATGAATCGGGTATTTTATCTCCCTTCATTATTCCATTATACAATTCCAATAATTTTGGGGTTAAAACTTCTCTAAAGCTTTTATAATATTCTGTCCCTAGACCATCCAGGCCTGGGGCTTTTCCTACTTTTAATTTATTAATGACTTCCTCTATTTCTTTTTTCTTAATAGGTTGATCCAATAGCTCTTTATCTTTCTCCTCCAGCTTACTCTCCCAATTTTCTTCCACGTATTTCCTAATTGCCTCTATGGGACATGCTTTAGTTTGGTATAGGTTTTTATAAAATTCCTCAAATACTTTCAATTTTTCTTTCATAGCTCTACATAATTTACCTGTTTTATCTTTTATCGTGTTTATCATTCCTTCCATTTTCTTTTTCTGTGTTGATTTAGCTAGGATCTTTGAATTCCTATCACTAAACTCAAAATATTCCCTCCTTAAATAAATTAAATTTTCTTGTACTTCGTCTATTTCCATTTTATCCAATTCCTCTTTTTTTGCTCTTAACCTAGCATAAATTCGTGTATCTCTCTTTATTACATATGCTTTTTCAATCTCTTCTATTTCTCTTTCTAGATTCCTTTTCCTTTCTTCTTGCCTTCTTTTTAAGTTAATTGTCTCTTTTATACATAACCCTCTGGTCACTGCTTTCATAGTATCCCATAGGACTCCTTTTGTCACCCCCTTTTCGTTGAAGCCCCATATTTCTTGCCATTCTGCTTGCACTTTATCTACTATCTCTTTATGATTTAGTATTCTTGTGTTTAACCTCCACCTTTTCATTTTATCATAATCACATTTCAACGCAATCTCAATTGAAACCAAAGCGTGATCCGAAATCTTAATCATACCTATATCAGCATTTAGCACTTTACTTGTCATATTCTTGGAGACAAAAATATAATCAATTCTTCTATACACCTTATGTACCGATGAATAATATGTATATCTACTTTCATTCCCTTTTACCAATCTCCACACATCCTTTAATTGCCATTTATTCATTACTCTGCTTAAATCCGTTGTTTCAATATTTCTAGCTTTAGATGCTATCGTAGTTTTATCCTTCTTTAAATCCATACAGCAATTACAATCTCCTCCAAATATTACATTTTGTTGATGATAATTCTCTATTTGCTCTAGCACTTTTTCATAAAATTCTTGCTGTTTCACATTTGGTGCGTATACATTTACTAATACATATTTTTCCTCCCCTATTTCCCCATATATTATTATATATCTTCCCTCTTCATCTTTCAATACCTTGTTTATGACAAAATTACATTTCTTTGCTATTATTATTGCTACTCCTCTTGACTTTGATGACCCAAAAGATGTTTCATAGTTCCTTATCCAGCTCGACTTTAGCTCACTTGAGCCCCGTTTATTTTGATGTGTTTCCTGTAGGAAGATGGCGTCCGCCGCGTCCTTCTTCAGTAGAGATTCGATCCGCCTTCTCTTAATTACCGTCCCCAATCCCCTCGTGTTAAGCGTTGAAATTCTTAATTTATGGGACATCATTTCCCTTTCCCTTTAAAAGCTTTTTTGTGGCTTGAAACAACGTGAACCCTTGCCCCTTTCCCTCCCCTACCCTTAGTCCCCATTCCCCCCTCCCCCCCAATCCCCCCACTTCCCTCTTTCCCCCCTTCCTCCCCTTCCAATCTTTGGGACTTCTTGTCCCAATCATGGCCCCCGGCCTTCCCAATTGGGGAGGGGGGGTGAAGTCATCCTGTGGCCCAGAGTCTCCCTCCCCCCGAGTGCTCATTTTAGATAAAAAATAAAAAAGAACGTTGTTGCAGTGTTTAATTTCTTCTTACATCTCGATTCCTCCAACGGCACCAATTAATTCCTCCAGTTCTCCTCCATCCGGATCCTTTTCCTCCTCCTCCTTCCGATCTCTTTCTTGTCTTCTTACTATTCCAAGCTCCTCCAGTAATTGATAACCTTGTTCCAGTGAATCTATTCTGTATCTCTTGCCTTTCCATTGGAACTTAAGAAAGATAGGGTATCCCCATGTATACAAAATTCCAGCCTTCATTAACTGAATCGTGATAGGCTTCATTGAGTATCTCCAATTCTTGGTTTCTGGGCAGTAGTCGTTAAATATCTCCAATTTTGAATCACCCATCTTTAGGTAATCAGGATTCTTCTTAAGTATTTTCATCAGGTCTTCCTTCTTTGCAAAATTATGGAATCGAATTATTATATTTCTGGGTGTTATTTTATTTCTTCCAGCCGGGAGGCGATGAACTCTCTCTATATCCAATTCTGACCAGTTCAATACCGGCGTAATCTTTTGCAGCCACTTCAGGATTTCAGCTTTCAGGTCTTCTTTTTTATTCCCTTCTGGATAATTTTTAATTATTGCATTATTCCTTCTTTGATTGTCTTGCATATAAACAAACTTTCTTTCCATATTTGAAAGTCTATTTTCATTTTGTTGTGTTTGCCGTTTAAGTACAAGTTTTTCCTGTTTATTTTTTTCAATTTCTGCTTTATTCGTTTGTATTTCTCCATGTATTGTTTTCAAGGTTTCTTGTATTGCCTGGAATTTTTTATCTGAGCTTTTTCGTTCCATATCCAACTCTGATTTCATTTCTTTAGCACTGGTCAGGATATCTTGTTTTAATAGCTGAGTCTCACTTTTGATCAGATCTGCTATTTTATTTAACATTTGACTATTGCTCATTTCTTTCTCTGATTTCCCCGGTTCTTCCCTCTCACTTCTTCCTTCTGATCCAACTGGTTTTGCAGTTAGACACGGCAATGATGTTGAGGTTCCGCTCCCTGATTGGGGAGGGGCCCTTCTTAGCTGATTACCCTTTTGAAGGGGAGGGCTGCGTCTAACTGCACTCATGTCTTTAGGAAGCTGAGCAGCCTGGGGAGCCTCAAGATTTTCCAACCTGTCCAATCCAGTAAGCCTTGTAAGCCTTGCAAGAGATCTGTCTGAGGGCTTGGTACGTTCCCACAGAGGATTTTTTGGAGTCTCTCTTGGTGTGTCTTTCCCTTGGTGTGTCTTTCTACTCCTACTCATTCAGTCCATTCAGTCATTCAGCACAGTCCAAAAATTTCCAACCAAATATGTCTTGTATCACTTGCAACTCTTCCCTTATACCGAGGGATTTGCTTTAACTGATAATAATAACTCACTCCTTCTTCATAGGAAAGGCATGCCTTTAATCATTGCTTTGATCATTGCTTTTGCCTTCCAAATCATTTAATCCAGTCTCTCCAAAAGTTTTTCTTTAAGTAGGAAAGCTTATGACGCACTTGTAATTAAAAGGTTAGTTTCACTTTCGGCCGAAGCCAGCCAGCTTTCCAGAGTTCATAAATCAAAAGCAATTAAACGATAGTAATTTACCTTTAGACTCCTCTTTTTTCAGCTCCTTAGACACACCACACTTTCACCTCTTTTCCAGTCCATAAAGAGAAATCCTTGATCCATTTATCACTGCATTCTGATCTTTTTGCTCGGGAGCTACCAAGAAGACGTCTTCTACTCGGCCATGGTGGCTCCTCCCCCCTAAAAAGAACTTTTCAATTATTTATTGAAAAGTTATTCATAACAGAGTTGGCAACTGGAAGATGGCATTTGTTCTGTATTTCAAAAACTAGAGCTGATAAGGGAAAGCTGGTGCCATTTTTTTAAATCAACAGATCAAATATTCCCAGTCTAACATCTGAGGCAGCAAGGTATGTGTTGGTCAGTTTAATATTCAGTTTCATGAATTCAGGCCAGTGTAAGAGAAACACAGAGTTGGAAGGGATTACAAGGGTCTTGTCCTTCCCTGGACATGTTCCAGCTTGTCAATTGAAATATCAATTGCAGACATAGTATTCCAAATAACATCTGACCAATGCAGAGTTATTACTCTCGATCTAGATTCTATATTCCTATTGATGCAGTTTAGAATTGCACTGGGATTTTTTAACAGCAAGACTACTCATGGAAACACCCACACTTCTTTGGATTCCTGCCATTGAAGGGAAAAACCAAAAGTATAAGGTTTTTGGGTTTTCTTTTGGAATTTGATGCAAATACATGCACATTACTAACAATGCATATCTGTGGGAAAAATATGCACACTTAAAAGAGCACACTTCTGAAAAATGCATGAAAGAAACTTTAGTCAATGGGAACAATGTGTAATTATGCACGCATTAAAGAAAGTATATGTTTTTTAAAAAGTGCACCAAAATACATACAGCTTGAGAAAAAAAATGAAAGGGTATTGAGTCCTAGGTTAAGAGTCCTAGGTTCCACTCCACATGTTACTTCTATTGTCTGTTATGATACCATAGATCTGGGATATCAAGCTCATTAAGGGCCACTTCACCCTCATGGGCACCTTCAAAGGACCATTGAAGCCATAGATGGAGAATCCATGGAGACAGAGAAAGGGCCAACTATCTTTCTTCTACATAGTGCTGAGTGCTCTTTCATTTTTACCCAAATATTATTGTACAACAATTCTCATCACTGTTGATGATCTGCCATTCAGACTTGGGATGATGGGAATGGCAACCCAACAAGACTTGTGGCTGTGAGATTGGGGAAAGGCTAAAGAGCATTTACAAGTCAGGCATCCTATCTGCATGCCTTGTATCAAAATTTAAACTGTCCTGACTCAACAGAACAAATGGCAACCTTCACAATGTTCCTGTATCCCAATTCCCATCAGCTCTAGTTGTGATGCCTACTGATGATAATGAATATAAAAGTCATACTCCAGCATCTGAAGGAAGGACACATAGAATCACATGGGGGTGAGATTCGGCCTGCGGGCCTTGAGTTTGACACATGTGCCATGAAAGAATATCAATTAAGGCAAGAGCCTCTCCATATTCTCTTGGCCATGTGTGGGTAAAGGGCAGCAAAATGGAGGCAATACAATTTTCAAATCCATTAGTACAAGTTTGGGTTCATCTCACCCTGTGCAGGGCTAGCTTTCCCTTTCTTTCTCAGTAATAACTTCCTTCTTTCTTCATGGAAGAAAGGAAGTTATTAAGGAAGGAAGGAAGTTATTGTGCATCACACATTTTCTCTCTCCCTCCCTGAACTGCAATCTCCTTTTGCATGGATATTCTTCATCCCATCAATGGAAGTAACATCTGGTACAAGACTTCTGACTCTAACATTATCGCTTTTCTATTTAATGCCATTGCCTGGTGGAGAGGCTGGTGAAGACTCGAAAGCTTCCACAATATATTTTGTGCATTTCGGTTGACCCAGTAAAGCTATCACTGTTAAGTGGGTTGTACTGATGTATTTTACTGATAGTGAGTTGGCCTGGTAATGAGTCAGCATATCCCGGGGCGAGATTGGGAATGCAAAGCGATCCTTCATTCTCCTGATTGCAGAGCATGCTGCTGGAGCCTGGCAGCTTGAGAGCAGAGGAAAACTACCTGGTTCCCCTGGAGGCCAGCGTTTGATCTTGACAGCATAAAGCACATTTGATTACAGCGAGAGCAACGATTGGGTAGCGATCCAAAGATACTAGGCCAGGGTAACAACGGAAAAATTTGTTTCTAAAATCGATTTGTAATTGGGGTGTTTTTTTGTTTCAATATTTAAAATATTTACAAAATTTTCCAAAAAAAAAGTTCGGTATTTACGAAATTTCGTTAATATTTACGAAATTTTGTAATTTGGCGGGAATAACGAATCGATTCGTTAAGATGGCGCCCGCGTTTTAGCGCATGCGCAAACCGTTAACGAAAATTTCGTTAATCAGGGAACCCTTGGAATAACGAATCGATTCGTTAAGATGGCACCCACATTTTAGCGCATGCGCAAACCGTTAACGAAATTTTCGTTAATCAGGGAGCCCTGGAATAACGAATCGATTCTTTAAGATGGCGCTCACGTTTTTGCGCATGCGCAAACCGTTAACGAAAATTTCGTTAGTCAGGGAACCCTTGGAATAACGAATCGATTCGTTAAGATGGCGCTCGCGTTTTAGCGCATGCGCAAACATAAACGAAATTAACGAAATTTCGTTATTCGGAAACCGTGAATAACGAATCGATTCGCTAAGATGGCGCCCGTGTTAGCGCAATGCAAAACAAAAAACCATGCAAACGAAAACATTTACAACATATTATACAGCTTCATTTAGATACATTTAGATGGGACATGGAACTCATTTTCTGTTTTTTTTCATATACATTAGAAAATGAAAAGATATTGCATGAGCAGAATAGAAGGGAGTCAATTTTTTTTTGCATTTATGATTTTTTTTTCCTCCCTTACCCTCCCCCCTTCCCCCATATATTTTCTCTTGTCATCCACGGGTGTTGGTAATTAAAAGAAATGTAATAATTAAAAAAACATCTTAATAAAATAATATAACTAAACATAAACAATAATAACAATAATAAAATAATCAAATAGAATATAAATCAAATAGAATAAAAAGTTAAACAAAAAATTAAAATACAGTTGCTAAACAAGAAGCAAGGTAAGAAATTGAAATTAAATTACTTAAGACTGTAATAAAATATAATACATAAAAATATAATTATCATATTTTAACATAATACGAAATATAAATTATTTATTTATAATATATATTAAGTTATAATGTCAAAAATTACAAATTAATTTTTAAAAATATAGAAAGTAAATTAAATCAAAAGAAGAAAGTATCATAAATTGCACTTTGAAACAATTATGAATATTAAATTATGGGAAATTATCTGGCTGGGCAGTTTTGTTCGACAATTTTGTAAATTGTTTTTTTTCTATAACAGAACAATATTGACATTTCTTTCAAACCCGGAAGTGTTTTTTCTAAATCGAAGCAGCATCCTCCTTCTTTTTTACGGACTTCCGCCCGTTCATAATTTCTGTAGCAGTTCTGCAAGTACGGAGAAATCCCCACAGAAATCAACCACCCAATTCAAGGGAACAATGGCTTCAAACTACAACAGAGGAGATTCCATCTGAACATGAGGAAGAACTTCCTGACTGTGAGAGCCGTTCAGCAGTGGAACTCTCTGCCCCGGAGGGAATGTGGTGGAGGCTCCTTCTTTGGAAGCTTTTAAACAGAGGCTGGATGGCCATCTGTCAGGGGTGCTTTAAATGCAATATTCCTGCTTCTTGGCAGAATGGGGTTGGACTGGATGGCCCAGGAGGTCTCTTCCAACTCTAGGATTTTATGATTCTATGGTACCTCAGCAAACTATAACTCTCATGATTCCATAGCATAGTCCATAGCTTCTTATTTTGTTCTTTCCACTCAAAAGAATTTATAGTTCTAGTTCTTGCTAATAGGCAAAGAAGAATTGGAAAGAGAGTTTTAGGGCCGTAGTTGTTATTTCTTAAAGGAAAGGAAGTAAAATAATTTGGAAAAAGGCAATGCAAAGCTGTTGCCATAAACTGGATAATTAGGAGTTTTGCCTTTGCAATCACCCATTTTTATCTAGTTGCAAAGGAAATGCGTATGGGGCAATTTTTCTTAAAATACTTTTTTTTGTTCAGCATTTTTGGTCAAAAATTCCAAATAACTCCTTCAAAACAAGTCTGCCTAGCTGTTGCCTAGTTAATGCATTTACTTACTCCAGTTTTTTCTCTCTCCTGGAACCACAAAGATATTTTTTTTCCATGGAGAGGGAACAGAAAGAATTCTTAATCTTTTACCAGCAGGAAATTCATTGCCTTTGAACCCAGTTCTTTAATTTCTATGCATTTTATTTGCAAAATAAGGATTCCTTGACCATGCATCTCTTTAGATGCAGTTCTTGGGCAATTTTTCTTAAAATAACAGTTTTTTTTGTTAAGCATTTTTGGCCAAAAACTCCCAATAACTCCTTCAAAACAAGTATATATCTTTCGCAGTATATTGGCCGTCCCCCAGTGAGACAGACTGTAAGTCCTCCCGGGGTGGGCTCTTGACCCTGCCCCCCGGGATTGACTGCCTTTTTGTCTGCTGAGAGAAGGCCGATACCCTTCCCGGCCTTCTCCCTCCCATGCCAGTGAGACAGACTGTAAGTCCTCCCGGGGTGGGCTCTTGACCCTGTCCCCCCGGGATTGACTGCCTTTTTGTCTGCTGAGAGAAGGCCGATACCCTTCCCGGCCTTCTCCCTCCCATGCCCTCCCAGGGGGACATTGCTCAGCCCCCCCCCCCCGGGAGTGTCATGGTGTGCACATTTCTTTCACAGCATATTGGCCGTCCCCCAGTGAGACAGACTGTAAGTCCTCCCGGGGTGGGCTCTTGACCCTGCCCCCCCCGGGATTGACTGCCTTTTTGTCTGCTGAGAGAAGGCCGATACCCTTCCCGGCCTTCTCCCTCCCATGCCAGAGAGACAGACTGTAAGTCCTCCCAGGGTGGGCTCTTGACCCTGCCCCCCCCCCCCCGGATTGACTGCCTTTTTGTCTGCTGAGAGAAGGCCGATACCCTTCCCGGCCTTCTCCCTCCCATGCCAGTGAGACAGACTGTAAGTCCTCCCGGGGTGGGCTCTTGACCCTGCCCCCCCCCCGGGATTGACTGCCTTTTTGTCTGCTGAGAAAAGGCCGATACCCTTCCCGGCCTTCTCCCTCCCATGCCAGAGAGACAGACTGTAAGTCCTCCCGGGGTGGGCTCTTGACCCTGCCCCCCCCCCGGGATTGACTGCCTTTTTGTCTACTGAGAGAAGGCCGATACCCTTCCCGGCCTTCTCCCTCCCATGCCAGTGAGACAGACTGTAAGTCCTCCTGGGGTGGGCTCTTGACCCTGCCCCCCCCCCCCCCGGGGATTGACTGCCTTTTTGTCTGCTGAGAGAAGGCCGATACCCTTCCTGGCCTTCTCCCTCCCATGCCAGTGAGACAGACTGTAAGTCCTCCCGGGGTGGGCTCTTGAACCTGGCCCCCCCGGGATTGACTGCCTTTTTGCCTTCCAGGCTGTTGCAATCATGCAGTATGGTGGAACGGGAAGGTTCCACCATCCTGGCACCATGGTACAATACAGTATCCCGAATTGCAAAACTTTCTCTCGAACAGTCATTGCAGCTTTGTTCGAGTGATGAGTACTTGCAAGAGATGATGAGAGGCTGGATACGGCATACTCATTCCGGTGGTACTAACTCGGGATTCATGGTCACAGACGCAGGAAGGAACATGATCCGGGCGGTCGAAAGTGCCGGCTTCTCAAATGTAACATGCATGGCGCATTTGCTGCATAACTTTGTAAAAGATGGCTTCAAGGGGCCCGATGAGAACAGCGCCACCGCCGTCACTCAACTCATTGACCGCTGCCGAAGAATCGCGGCCTTCTTCCACCGTAGCTCTAAGTCCGCAAAAGTGGAGTGCCTCCCACAACACCGGTTACTGCAGGATGTCCCCACCCGCTGGAACTCCACCTGCATCATGTTGGAGCGCATGGAACATCTTTGTCAGCCCAAGCAGGTCCCCAACAACCAGGAGTGGATGATCATCACTCAGCTGGTCGAGATACTAGAACCATTCAAATTAGCCACCGAACATCTTTCAGCACAGAAAGCACTACTCAGCCATGTGGTCCCTGTCGTCCTGCGTTTGAAGAGGCATTTGGAGTCACTGCGTGGACAAAGTACATTGCAATCGTCACACCCTCCAACGTAACTTGCTCGACCCCCTTGCTGTGGAAAAGCTGGTCTTCTTGAAGGCCAACTTGCCAGTTTTGGGCTATCCTCAGATTGATTTGGATAGCATGGACCCGTAGATCACTACAGCCTTTTTTGTGGTAAGTCGCTGGGTGGACAAAGTACATTGCAATCTATGGCTGGGCCCCTGTTCACTCCACAGGCTTAGGAGGTGGTCAGAAAGTTGACTTTCGCCATCCGTAGACGTCTTCACATTTGTCTTTGGTGAAACAAAAGCTGTTTCAACCAGTTGTTGTGGCTGTCCTGCAGCTGTTTTTGCCACACTACAGGGCAAGCATTTTAAATTTTTTCTTTTTTAAAAGTTTCACTGCTAAATATTTCTTTTATTCTTAAAAAAAATTTATAAAATATTTGAAAAAAAATGAAAACACTGCTGCACATTTGTCTTTGGTGAAACAAAAGCCGTTTCACCCAGTTTTTGTGTGCCCTGTGGCAGTTTCGCTGCACATCAGGGCAAGCATTTCATTTGTGTAGTTCCAACTAGTGCGGCCCATAAGCCAACACAAAATGCTTACAGTGCTCATTATTTGTGTAGTTCCAATCAGTGCGGCCCTTCTGCTGCGACCCCCTGTTGAAGACTGAAGGCCAAGTTGACACACATATTAACCACAATGAACCGGTTTATTGTCTTGCAAGATTTGGGGGAGGACAGACAACAGGCTGAAAGGCGTCCGGCAGGGGACGTCTGGGGAAAAGGTGTATGAAAGGGAGTTGGGGGGGGGGGGAGAGTGTATACAGGAGTAGAAGAGTGCCTCTATTTAAAAATGGAAAATTAACCAAATGCTCACCCTCTACAGCTAATACATGCCGACGAGCACTGACCTCAGGGATGCGTGTATGAAAGGGAGTTGGGGGGGGGAGCGTATACAGGAGTAGAAGAGTGCCTCTATTCAAAAATGGAAAATTAACCAAATGCTCACCCTCTAGAGCTAATACATGCCGACGAGCACTGACTTCAGGGATGCGTGTATGAAAGGGAGTTGGGGGGGGGGGAGCGTATACAGGAGTAGAAGAGTGCCTCTATTCAAAAATGGAAAATTAACCAAATGCTCGCCCTGTTGTGAAGCGTACACACTACACAGGAGTAGAGGAGTGCCTTTTCCGGGCACTCCAGAGGCGATGCCCAACAGGCTGAAAGGCGACCGGCAGGAAACGACTGAGGAAAGGGTGTATGAAAGGGAGTTGAGGGGGGGGGGAAAGCCAGTAACTCTTAACTGAGTGTCCCGGGGGTCCGAAGGGTTTCCTTTGAAAAAACTTGATTTGAAAAAAACTTGATTAAAATCATCAATAAAAATTAAAATCATCAATAAAAAGAAGTGCTTCTACGAAAATGGGGACTGGCAGGGAATGAAGTTATGGGAGCATTTCTCTTTGGTGAAACAAAAGCTATTTCACCCAGTTGATTTGAATCTGTTATGGTTCCTAAGCTGGCCTAAAAAAAAACTTGCCTAAAAGTCGCCATAGAAATCATCAATAAAAACAGTGGGGAAATGGTGTATGAAAGGGAGTGGGGGGGAGGGGGCAAGCCAGTAACGACTGGGGAAAGGGTGTATGAAATAATATGTATGTAAAATAAGTTTCCTGACTATGAATTTATACCGCAAAATAATTTTCCAGGCTACGCATTCATTTTTTTATGGAGTTGGGGATGCGGTCATTTATCAGTCCGAAAACAACCCGGGCTCGCTCGGCCGCTTTGGTTACTCTAGATAACCTGGGTCTGATCGCATCAGGGCAATGTTCCCGCGTTTAGTACGCATCAGGGCACCCTCCCAAAATGTAATTCCATCCTTCTTTGAGGTTGTTTGGAATCTGTTATGGTTCCTTTGGTCGCTCCCCCCATTCCTTAGATATAACTGTGGTAATTCCAGAGTTTAATTTTAATTTTAAAAACTTGACGAAAAGTCGCGATTAAAATCATCAATAAAAAGAAGTGCTTCCATGAAAATGTAGAGGACCGAAACGTTTACTTTGAAAAAATTACTGTGGTCAAAGTACTGGCCTACTCTCAGCAGCCAGGAAGACAGTTTGCACCCTCCCAAAATGTAATTCCAGCCTTATATGAGGGATGCGAGCAATGTAATTCACCCAGTTGTTTGCCTCTATTTAAAAATGGAAAATTTACCAAATGCTCACCCTCTAGAGCTAATACATGCCGACGAGCACTGACCTCAGGGATGCGTGTATGAAAGGGAGTGGGGGGGGGAGCGTATACAGGAGTAGAAGAGTGCCTCTATTCAAAAATGGAAAATTAACCAAATGCTCGCCCTGTTGTGAAGCGTACACACTACACAGGAGTAGAGGAGTGCCTCTTTTCCGGGCACCCCAGAGGCGATGCCCAACAGGCTGAAAGGCGACCGGCAGGAAACGACTGAGGAAAGGGTGTATGAAAGGGAGTTGAGGGGGGGGGAAGCTAGTAACGACTGGGGAAAGGGTGTATGAAAAAATATGTATGTAAAATAAGTTTCCTGACTATGAATTTATACGGCAAAACAATTTTCCTGGCTATGCATTCATTTTTTTATGGAGTTGGGGATGCGGTCATTTATCAGTCCGAAAACAACCCGGGCTCGCCCGGCTGCTTTGGTTACTCTAGATAACCTGGGTCCGATCGCATCAGGGCAATGTTCCCGCGTTTAGTACACATCAGGGCACCCTCCCAAAATGTAATTCCATCCTTGTTTGAGGTTGTTTGGAATCTGTTATGGTTCCTTTGGTCGCTCCCCCATTCCTTAGATATAACTGTGGTAATTCCAGAGTTTAATTTTAATTTTAAAAACTTGACGAAAAGTCGCGATTAAAATCATCAATAAAAAGAAGTGCTTCCATGAAAATGTAGAGGACCGAAGCGTTTACTTTGAAAAAATTACTGTGGTCAAAGTACTGGCCTACTCTCAGCAGCCAGGAAGACAGTTAGCACCCTCCCAAAATGTAATTCCAGCCTTATATGAGGGATGCGAGCAATGTAATTCACCCAGTTGTTTGCCTCTATTTAAAAATGGAATATTTACCAAATGCTCACCCTCTGACCTCAGGGATGCGTGTATGAAAGGGAGTTGGGGGGGGGGGAGCGTATACAGGAGTAGAAGAGTGCCTCTATTCAAAAATGGAAAATTAACCAAATGCTCGCCCTGTTGTGAAGCGTACACACTACACAGGAGTAGAGGAGTGCCTTTTCCGGGCACTCCAGAGGCAATGCCCAACAGGCTGAAAGGCGACCGGCAGGAAACGACTGAGGAAAGGGTGTATGAAAGGGAGTTGAGGGGGGGGGGAAGCTAGTAACGACTGGGGAAAGGGTGTATGAAAAAATATGTATGTAAAATAAGTTTCCTGACTATGAATTTATACGGCAAAACAATTTTCCTGGCTAGGCATTCTTTTTTTTATGTAGTTGGGGATGCGGTCATTTATCAGTCCGAAAACAACCCGGGCTCGCTCGGCCGCTTTGGTTACTCTAGATAACCTGGGCCCGATCGCATCAGGGCAATGTTCCCGCGTTTAGTACGCATCAGGGCACCCTCCCAAAATGTGATTCCATCTTTGTTTGAGGTTGTTTGGAATCTGTTATGGTTCCTTTGGTCGCTCCCCTCATTCCTTAGATATAACTGTGGTAATTCCAGAGTTTAATTTTAATTTTAAAAACTTGACGAAAAGTCGCGATTAAAATCATCAATAAAAAGAAGTGCTTCCATGAAAATGTAGAGGACCAAAGCGTTTACTTTGAAAAAATTACTGTGGTCAAAGTACTGGCCTACTCTCAGCAGCCAGGAAGACAGTTAGCACCCTCCCAAAATGTAATTCCAGCCTTATATGAGGGATGCGAGTTGTTTGCCTCTATTTAAAAATGGAAAATTTACCAAATGCTCACCCTCTAGAGCTAATACATGCCGACGAGCACTGACCTCAGGGATGCGTGTATGAAAGGGAGTTGGGGGGGGGGGGAGCGTATACAGGAGTAGAAGAGTGCCTCTATTCAAAAATGGAAAATTAACCAAATGCTCGCCCTGTTGTGAAGGGTACACACTACACAGGAGTAGAGGAGTGCCTCTTTTCCGGGCACCCCAGAGGCGATGCCCAACAGGCTGAAAGGCGACCGGCAGGAAACGACTGAGGAAAGGGTGTATGAAAGGGAGTTGAGGGGGTGGGGGAAGCCAGTAACTCTTAACTGAGTGTCCTGGGGGTCCGAAGGGTTTCCTTTGAAAAAACTTGATTTGAAAAAAACTTGATTAAAATCATCAATAAAAATTAAAATCATCAATAAAAAGAAGTGCTTCTACGAAAATGGGGACTGGCAGGGAATGAAGTTATGGGAGCATTTCTCTTTGGCGAAACAAAAGCTATTTCACCCAGTTGATTTGAATCTGTTATGGTTCCTAAGCTGGCCTAAAAAAAAACTTGCCTAAAAGTCGCCATAGAAATCATCAATAAAAACAAGTGGGGAAATGGTGTATGAAAGGGAGTGGGGGGGAGGGAGCAAGCCAGTAACGACTGGGGAAAGGGTGTATGAAATAATATGTATGTAAAATAAGTTTCCTGACTATGAATTTATACCCCAAAATAATTTTCCAGGCTATGCATTCATTTTTTTATGGAGTTGGGGATGCGGTCATTTATCAGTCCGAAAACAACCCGGGCTCGCTCGGCCGCTTTGGTTACTCTAGATAACCTGGGTCCGATCGCATCAGGGCAACGTTCCCGCGTTCAGTACGCATCAGGGCACCCTCCCAAAATGTAATTCCATCCTTATTTGAGGTTGTTTGGAATCTGTTATGGTTCCTTTGGTCGCTCCCCCCATTCCTTAGATATAACTGTGGTAATTCCAGAGTTTAATTTTAATTTTAAAAACTTGACGAAAAGTCGCGATTAAAATCATCAATAAAAAGAAGTGCTTCCATGAAAATGTAGAGGACCGAAACGTTTACTTTGAAAAAATTACTGTGGTCAAAGTACTGGCCTACTCTCAGCAGCCAGGAAGACAGTTAGCACCCTCCCAAAATGTAATTCCAGCCTTATATGAGGGATGCGAGTTGTTTGCCTCTATTTAAAAATGGAAAATTTACCAAATGCTCACCCTCTAGAGCTAATACATGCCGACGAGCACTGACCTCAGGGATGCGTGTATGAAAGGGAGTTGGGGGGGGGGAGCGTATACAGGAGTAGAAGAGTGCCTCTATTCAAAAATGGAAAATTAACCAAATGCTCGCCCTGTTGTGAAGCGTACACACTACACAGGAGTAGAGGAGTGCCTCTTTTCTGGGCACCCCAGAGGCGATGCCCAACAGGCTGAAAGGCGACCGGCAGGAAACGACTGAGGAAAGGGTGTATGAAAGGGAGTTGAGGGGGGAGAAAGCCAATAACTCTTAACTGAGTGTCCAGGGGGTCCGAAGGGTTTCCTTTGAAAAAACTTGATTTGAAAAAAACTTGATTAAAATCATCAATAAAAATTAAAATCATCAATAAAAAGAAGTGCTTCTACGAAAATGGGGACTGGCAGGGAATGAAGTTATGGGAGCATTTCTCTTTGGTGAAACAAAAGCTATTTCACCCAGTTGATTTGAATCTGTTATGGTTCCTAAGCTGGCCTAAAAAAAAAACTTGCCTAAAAGTCGCCATAGAAATCATCAATAAAAACAAGTGGGGAAATGGTGTATGAAAGGGAGTGGGGGGGGGGGGGAGGGGGCAAGCCAGTAACGACTGGGGAAAGGGTGTATGAAATAATATGTATGTAAAATAAGTTTCCTGACTATGAATTTATACCGCAAAATAATTTTCCAGGCTATGCATTCATTTTTTTATGGAGTTGGGGATGCGGTCATTTATCAGTCCGAAAACAACCCGGGCTCGCCCGGCCGCTTTGGTTACTCTAGATAACCTGGGTCCAATCGCATCAGGGCAATGTTCCCGCGTTTAGTACGCATCAGGGCACCCTCCCAAAATGTAAATCCATCCTTGTTTGAGGTTGTTTGGAATCTGTTATGGTTCCTTTGGTCGCTCCCCCCATTCCTTAGATATAACTGTGGTAATTCCAGAGTTCAATTTTAATTTTAAAAACTTGACGAAAAGTCGCGATTAAAATCATCAATAAAAAGAAGTGCTTCCATGAAAATGTAGAGGACCGAAGCGTTTACTTTGAAAAAATTACTGTGGTCAAAGTACTGGCCTACTCTCAGCAGCCAGGAAGACAGTTAGCACCCTCCCAAAATGTAAATCCAGCCTTATATGAGGGATGCGAGCAATGTAATTCACCCAGTTGTTTGCCTCTATTTAAAAATGGAATATTTACCAAATGCTCACCATCTAGAGCTAATACATGCCGACGAGCACTGACCTCAGGGATGCGTGTATGAAAGGGAGTTGGGGGGGGGAGCGTATAGAGGAGTAGAAGAGTGCCTCTATTCAAAAATGGAAAATTAACCAAATGCTCACCCTGTTGTGAAGCGTACACACTACACAGGAGTAGAGGAGTGCCTCTTTTCCGGGCACTCCAGAGGCGATGCCCAACAGGCTGAAAGGTGACCGGCAGGAAATGACTGAGGAAAGGGTGTATGAAAGGGAGTTGAGGGGGGGGGAAGCTAGTAACGACTGGGGAAAGGGTGTATGAAAAAATATGTATGTAAAATAAGTTTCCTGACTATGAATTTATACGGCAAAACAATTTTCCTGGCTATGCATTCATTTTTTTATGGAGTTGGGGATGCGGTCATTTATCAGTCTGAAAACAACCCGGGCTCGCCCGGCCGCTTTGGTTACTCGAGATAACCTGGGTCCGATCGCATCAGGGCAATGTTCCCGCGTTTAGTACACATCAGGGCACCCTCCCAAAATGTAATTCCATCCTTGTTTGAGGTTGTTTGGAATCTGTTATCGTTCCTTTGGTCGCTCCCCCATTCCTTAGATATAACTGTGGTAATTCCAGAGTTTAATTTTAATTTTAAAAACTTGACGAAAAGTTGCGATTAAAATCATCAATAAAAAGAAGTGCTTCCATGAAAATGTAGAGGACCGAAGCGTTTACTTTGAAAAAATTACTGTGGTCAAAGTACTGGCCTACTCTCAGCAGCCAGGAAGATAGTTAGCACCCTCCCAAAATGTAATTCCAGCCTTATATGAGGGATGCGAGTTGTTTGCCTCTATTTAAAAATGGAAAATTTACCAAATGCTCACCCTCTAGAGCTAATACATGCCGACGAGCACTGACCTCAGGGATGCGTGTATGAAAGGGAGTTGGGGGGGGGGGAGCGTATACAGGAGTAGAAGTGTGCCTCTATTCAAAAATGGAAAATTAACCAAATGCTCGCCCTGTTGTGAAGCGTACACACTACACAGGAGTAGAGGAGTGCCTTTTCCGGGCACTCCAGAGGCGATGCCCAACAGGCTGAAAGGCGTCCGGCAGGAAACGACTGAGTAAAGGGTGTATGAAAGGGAGTTGAGGGGGGGGGGGAAGCCAGTAACTCTTAACTGAGTGTCCCGGGGGTCCGAAGGGTTTCCTTTGAAAAAACTTGATTTGAAAAAAACTTGATTAAAATCATCAATAAAAGTTAAAATCATCAATAAAAAGAAGTGCTTCTACGAAAATGGGGACTGGCAGGGAATGAAGTTATGGGAGCATTTCTCTTTGGTGAAACAAAAGCTATTTCACCCAGTTGATTTGAATCTGTTATGGTTCCTAAGCTGGCCTAAAAAAAAACTTGCCTAAAAGTCGCCATAGAAATCATCAATAAAAACAAGTGGGGAAATGGTGTATGAAAGGGAGTGGGGGGGGGGAGGGGCAAGCCAGTAACGACTGGGGAAAGGGTGTATGAAAAAAATATGTATGTAAAATAAGTTTCCTGACTATGAATTTATACGGCAAAACAATTTTCCTGGCTATGCATTCATTTTTTTATGGAGTTGGGGATGCGGTCATTTATCAGTCCTAAAACAACCCGGGCTCACCCGGCCGCTTTGGTTACTCTAGATAACCTGGGTCCGATCGCATCAGGGCAATGTTCCCGCGTTTAGTACACATCAGGGCACCCTCCCAAAATGTAATTCCATCCTTGTTTGAGGTTGTTTGGAATCTGTTATGGTTCCTTTGGTCGCTCCCCCCATTCCTTAGATATAACTGTGGTAATTCCAGAGTTTAATTTTAATTTTAAAAACTTGACGAAAAGTCGCGATTAAAATCATCAATAAAAAGAAGTGCTTCCATGAAAATGTAGAGGACCGAAGCGTTTACTTTGAAAAAATTACTGTGGTCAAAGTACTGGCCTACTCTCAGCAGCCAGGAAGACAGTTAGCACCCTCCCAAAATGTAATTCCAGCCTTATATGAGGGATGCGAGCAATGTAATTCACTCAGTTGTTTGCCTCTATTTAAAAATGGAAAATTTACCAAATGCTCACCCTCTAGAGCTAATATATGCCGACGAGCACTGACCTCAGGGATGCGTGTATGAAAGGGAGTTGGGGGGGGGAGCGTATACAGGAGTAGAAGAGTGCCTCTATTCAAAAATGGAAAATTAAACAAATGCTCACCCTGTTGTGAAGCATACACACTACACAGGAGTAGAGGAGTGCCTCTTTTCTGGGCACTCCAGAGGCAATGCCCAACAGGCTGAAAGGCGACCGGCAGGAAACGACTGAGGAAAGGGTGTATGAAAGGGAGTTGAGGGGGGGGGGAAGCTAGTAACGACTGGGAAAAGGGTGTATGAAAAAATATGTATGTAAAATAAGTTTCCTGACTATGAATTTATACGGCAAAACAATTTTCCTGGCTATGCATTCATTTTTTTATGGAGTTGGGGATGCAGTCATTTATCAGTCCGAAAACAACCCGAGCTCGCCCGGCTGCTTTGGTTACTCTAGATAACCTGGGTCCGATCGCATCAGGGCAATGTTCCCGCGTTTAGTACACATCAGGGCACCCTCCCAAAATGTAATTCCATCCTTGTTTGAGGTTGTTTGGAATCTGTTATGGTTCCTTTGGTCGCTCCCCCATTCCTTAGATATAACTGTGGTAATTCCAGAGTTTAATTTTAATTTTAAAAACTTGACGAAAAGTCGCGATTAAAATCATCAATAAAAAGAAGTGCTTCCATGAAAATGTAGAGGACCGAAGCGTTTACTTTGAAAAAATTACTGTGGTCAAAGTACTGGCCTACTCTCAGCAGCCAGGAAGACAGTTAGCACCCTCCCAAAATGTAATTCCAGCCTTACATGAGGGATGCGAGCAATGTAATTCACTCAGTTGTTTGCCTCTATTTAAAAATGGAAAATTTACCAAATGCTCACCCTCTAGAGCTAATACATGCCGACGAGCACTGACCTCAGGGATGCATGTATGAAAGGGAGTTGGGGGGGGGGGGGAGCGTATACAGGAGTAGAAGAGTGCCTCTATTCAAAAATGGAAAATTAACCAAATGCTCGCCCTGTTGTGAAGTGTACACACTACACAGGAGTAGAGGAGTGCCTCTTTTCCGGGCACTTCAGAGGCAATGCCCAACAGGCTGAAAGGCGACCGGCAGGAAACGACTGAGGAAAGGGTGTATGAAAGGGAGTTGAGGGGGGGGGGAAGCTAGTAACGACTGGGGAAAGTGTGTATGAAAAAATATGTATGTAAAATAAGTTTCCTGACTATGAATTTATACGGCAAAACAATTTTCCTGGCTATGCATTCATTTTTTTATGGAGTTGGGGATGCGGTCATTTATCAGTCCGAAAACAACCCGGGCTCGCCCGGCCGCTTTGGTTACTCTAGATAACCTGGGTCCGATCGCATCAGGGCAATGTTCCCGCGTTTAGTACACATCAGGGCACCCTCCCAAAATGTAATTCCATCCTTGTTTGAGGTTGTTTGGAATCTGTTATCGTTCCTTTGGTCGCTCCCCCATTCCTTAGATATAACTGTGGTAATTCCAGAGTTTAATTTTAATTTTAAAAACTTGACACACTACACAGGAGTAGAGGAGTGCCTTTTCCGGGCACTCCAGAGGCGATGCCCAACAGGCTGAAAGGCGTCCGGCAGGAAACGACTGAGGAAAGGGTGTATGAAAGGGAGTTGAGGGGCGGGGGGAAAGCCAGTAACTCTTAACTGAGTTTCCCGGGGGTCCGAAGGGTTTCCTTTGAAAAAACTTGATTTGAAAAAAACTTGATTAAAATCATCAATAAAAGTTAAAATCATCAATAAAAAGAAGTGCTTCTACGAAAATGGGGACTGGCAGGGAATGAAGTTATGGGAGCATTTCTCTTTGGTGAAACAAAAGCTATTTCACCCAGTTGATTTGAATCTGTTATGGTTCCTAAGCTGGCCTAAAAAAAAACTTGCCTAAAAGTCGCCATAGAAATCATCAATAAAAATAATAATAATAATAATAATAATATACTTTATTTATATTCCACTCTTATCTCCTTGAGGAGACTCAGGGTAGATTACAGAACACATATATGGCAAACATTCAACGCCATTATACAATTAACAAGAGCAGACAATATATAAACAGAGGTAAAGGCTTTTCCCACCTTTTCCATTTCCAGCATCTGGAGGCTGCGCTCGAAACCGGCCATGAGAGGTGCTGTTGCTCCATCTTCCACACCAAGCTTTGTCATCTGTAGACATCTTCCTGATCGAATTGCCAGCATGTCCTTATGGGTGCCTTTTATTACCTCCCCGCTTAAAGCGGTAACTATTTATCTACTCACATTTTGTGTTTTCAATCTCCTAGGTGGGCAGGGAGCTGGGGCTGATGCTGGGTGCTCACCCCAACCCAGACTTGAACAGTCAATCAACAGGATTTTCTGCGGCTTAGCGGTTTAACCCACTGTGCTAAACTTTTGAACAATAAATACAAAACCAAAAGTATCATCATTGTCATTTTCTTGCCCAAGTGGCTAACAACCATATACTTTGATGAATTTATAAACAAAGCGAAAACAAAAATTAAAAGGCAATTTAAAAAGAATGTATGTCTAGTTAAAAATACAGTTGAAACATAATAAAGACAATTATTGTTGAAAGCTTTCATGGCCAGAATCACTGAGTTGCTGTGAGTTTTTTGAGCTATATGACCATGTTCCAGCAGCATTCTCTCCTGACATTTTTCCCGCATCTATGGCAAACATCCTCAGAAGTTTGTTTAGAGGTCTGTTGTAAGTGAGGCAAGGGGAGTGTATATATACCTGTGGAATAATGTCCAGGGTGAGAGAAAGAACTCTTATCTCTTTGAACATGGTCATACAGCCCCATAAAGTCACAGCAACCAGATATATACAGTAGAGGCTTGCTTATCTAACCTTCACTCATCCAACGTTCTGTATTATCCAACGCAGTCTGCCTCCCACCCGGATCCACTGCTATTTCTCTAGGCAGTCAATGTTTTCAATACATTGCAGTGTTTTGATTCTAAATTTGTAAATACAGTAATTACTACATAATGTTACTGTGTATTGAACTGCTTTTTCTGTTGATTTGTTGTAAAATATGATGTTTTGATGCTTATTTTGTAAAATCATTATGTAATTTGACATTTAATAGGCTTTTCCTTAATCCCTCTTCATTATCCAACATTTTCATTTATCCAATGTTCTGCCAGCCCATTTATGTTGGATAAGTGAGACTTTACTCTCTCTGTGTGTGTGTGGGTGGGTGGGTGTGTATCACTAAAGTTTCAAAACTATGGTAATGCCAGAGTTCAGGGGTGTACATAAGAAATGTGATGTGCTGTGTGTCCAAGAAACACATAGGGATGAACAACAGAAATGACCCAAAGTTCCAGGAATGGTTTTAGTAGGGGAAAGTCCACATGCACAGTATGGAAGCGCTGTCTTTGTCAAACCAGGCCTCCAAGTCAGCAGTGCCCACAACACTGAAGAAAACAATATCGAGGTTATAACAGTAGAGCTTAATAACATCACCATCACCTCTGTGTACAAGCTCCCAAATGAAAAGTTCTGCTTCTCCTCCCCCGAGAACTTTGATAGGCATCAAAGGGCGGTAGTAATTGGTGACTTCAACAGCCATAGCCATGTATGGGGCTATGCCCAAGAGGATAAAAATGGAGAGGCTGTCCTCTCCTGGTCTAAACTGCACAAACTATCACTCATCCATGATAGCAAGCTCCTACCATCCCACACTCCAGCAAAGGATCACCGCCTTGTTGTGGCGCTGGAGCTTGAGCACCTCAATGATGTCATGAGCGAAACCGTGAAGGGACACCCAAGATGGGACGGTTGTGGCAGAGAGGTCAGACCAAGCGTGATCCCTGGGGAAGGCAATGGCAAACCACTCCAGTATCCTTGCCAAGAAAACTAAATGGACCAGTACAACCAGAGATATGTCGGTATGCCATTGGAAGATGGGACTCCCAGGTCGGAAGATGGCCAAAATGCTACTGGGGAGGAGCAGAGGATAAGTTCAACTAGCCCCAGATGTGATGACGCAGCTAGCTCAAAGCCGAAAGGAAGGCTAGCGGCCGACGGTACTGGAGGCGAACGACGAATCCGATGCTCTAAAGATCAACACACCATAGGAACCTGGAATGTAAGATCTATGAGCCAGGGCAAATTGGATGTTGTTATTGGTGAGATGTCAAGACTAAAGATAGACATTCTGGGGGTCAGCGAACTGAAATGGACTGGAATGGGCCACTTCACATCAGATGACCACCAGATCTACTACTGTGGACAAGAGGAACATCGAAGAAATGGAGTAGCCTTCATAATTAATAAGAAATTCGCTAAAGCGGTGCTTGGATACAACCCAAAAAATGACAGAATGATCTCAATTCGAGTGCAAGGAAAGCCTTTCAACATCACAGTGATCCAAATATACGCCCCAACCACAGTTGCTGAAGAAGCAGAAGTAGATCAGTTCTATGAGGATCTGCAGGACCTACTGGATAATACACCAAAAAGAGACATTATTTTCATTACAGGAGACTGGAATGCCAAGGTGGGAAGTCAAATGACAACTGGGATCACAGGCAAGCATGGTCTGGGAGAACAAAATGAAGCGGGACGCAGGCTGATAGAATTCTGCCAGGAAAACTCGCTGTGTATAACAAACACTCTCTTCCAACAACCTAAAAGAAGGCTTTATACATGGACTTCACCAGATGGTCAGCACCGAAATCAGATTGACTACATCCTTTGCAGCCAAAGGTGGCGGACATCCATCCAGTCGGTGAAAACAAGACCTGGGGCTGACTGTAGCTCAGATCACGAACTTCTTATTGCCCAATTTAGAATAAAACTAAAGAGATCAGGGAAAATACACAGACCAGTTAGATATGATCTCACTAACATTCCTAGCGAATATACAGTGGAAGTGAAGAACAGATTTGAAGGACTAGATTTAGTAAACAGAGTCCCAGAAGAACTATGGACAGAAGTCCGAGACATTGTTCAGGAGGCGGCAACAAAGTACGTTCCAAAGAAAAAGAAAACCAAGAAGGCAAAATGGTTGTCTGCTGAGACACTGGAAGTAGCCCAAGAAAGGAGGAAAGCAAAAGGAAACAGGGATAAGGGGAGATATGCCCAGTTAAATGCGCAATTCCAGAGGTTAGCCAGAAGAGATAAGGAACTATTTTTAAATAAGCAATGCATGGAAGTGGAAGAAGACAACAGAATAGGAAGGACAAGAGACCTCTTCCAGAAAATTAGAAACATTGGAGGTAAATTTCAGGCAAAAATTGGTATGATAAGAAACAAAGATGGCAGGGACCTAACAGAAGCTGAAGAGATCAAGAGAAGGTGGCGAGACTATACAGAAGATCTGTATAGGAAGGATAATAATATTGAGGATAGTTTTGACGGTGTGCTGAATGAATTAGAACCAGACATCCTGAGGAGTGAGGTGGAATGGGCCTTAAGAAGCATTGCTAACAACAAGGCAGCAGGAGACGACGGGATTCCAGCTGAACTGTTTAAAATCTTAAAAGATGATGCTGTCAAGGTGATGCATGCCATTTGCCAGCAAATATGGAAAACACAAGAATGGCCATCAGACTGGAAAAAATCAACTTATATCCCCATACCAAAAAAGGGAAATGCAAAAGACTGCTCCAACTTCCGTACAGTGGCCCTTATTTCTCATGCCAGTAAGGTAATGCTCAAGATCCTGCAAGGAAGACTCCAGCAATACATGGAGCGAGAGTTGCCAGATGTTCAGGCTGGGTTTAGAAAAGGTAGAGGAACGAGAGACCAAATTGCCAATATCCGCTGGATAATGGAGAAAAGCAGGGAGTTTCAGAAAAACATCTACTTCTGCTTCATTGACTATTCTAAAGCCTTTGACTGTGTGGATCATAATAAATTGTGGCAAGTTCTTGGTGGGATGGGCATCCCAAGCCACCTTGTCTCTCTCCTGAGGAATCTGTACAAGGACCAAGTAGCAACAGTCAGAACTGACCACGGAACAACAGACTGGTTCAAGATTGGGAAAGGCGTACGGCAAGGCTGCATCCTCTCACCCAACCTTTTTAACTTGTATGCAGAACACATCATGCGATGTGCGGGGCTGGATGAATGCAAAGCTGGGGTGAAAATTGCTGGAAGAAACATTAACAACCTCAGATATGCAGATGACACCACTCTGATGGCCGAAAGCGAGGAGGAGCTGAGGAACCTTCTAACCAAGGTGAAAGAAGAAAGCGCAAAAGCCGGGTTGCAGCTAAACGTCAAAAAAACCAAGATTATGGCAACAAGAATGATTGACAACTGGGAAATAGAGGGAGAAACCGTGGAGGCCGTGACAGACTTTGTATTTCTAGGTGCAAAGATTACTGCAGATGCAGACTGTGGCCAGGAAATCAGAAGACGCTTACTTCTTGGAAGGAGAGCAATGTCCAATCTCGATAAAATAGTAAAGAGTAGAGACATCAGACTGGCAACAAAGATCCGCCTAGTCAAAGCCATGGTATTCCCTGTAGTCACCTACGGATGTGAGAGCTGGACCTTAGGGAAGGCTGAGCGAAGGAAGATCGATGCTTTTGAACTGTGGTGCTGGAGGAAAGTTCTGAGAGTGCCTTGGACTGCGAGAAGATCCAACCAGTCCATCCTCCAGGAAATAAAGCCCGACTGCTCACTGGAGGGAAAGATACTAGAGACAAAGTTGAAGTACTTTGGCCACATCATGAGGAGACAGGAAAGCCTAGAGAAGACAATTATGCTGGGGAAAGTGGAAGGCAAAAGGAAGAGGGGCCGACCAAGGGCAAGATGGATGGATGGCATCCTTGAAGTGACTGGACTGACCTTGAGAGAGCTGGGGGTGGTAACGCCCGACAGGGAGCTCTGGCGTGGGCTGGTCCATGAGGTCACGAAGAGTCGGAGACGACTGAACGAATGAACAACAACAACCATCCCACAACAGTGGGAGATAGCACCGAGGTTATAACCCAGACCTCCTATTTGTGAGCGACAACATCGTACAGCAATGCACCAAATCAGTGGGACCACCAATCTCAAACACACAGCACTGACCAATAGTATGCCAACTATTCCCAACTATAAGGCCTCAGGAAATTTGATTTAAATGAAGATTCAACTTCAGAAAGGCAGATTGGACTAAATTCTCAGACATGTTAGATGACATGATCAAATCGGCCACAGCAATCCCTGAGGAATACGAGCATTTTTATTGAAATCGTGAAAACCTGCTCACGGGCCTCAATACCGAGAGGCTGCAGAACCAACTACCTTCAGGGCATTACCCCTGAAACAGCTGCCTTGTTGGAAAACTATTACAGGCTCCACAACGAAGACCCATTTAGTGAACAAACCCTTCAGGCAGCGCAGAGCATTGTGTCCTCCATCTCTGAAGCCAAGAAAGAACAGTGGATCAAGCTGATCACAGAAGTCGACATGGGCAGGAGCAGACAGAAGGCGTGGAGGCTGCTGAGACGGTTGAGCAACGACCCCTTACAAACCAATACCCATGCCAACATAAAGGCAGATCAGATAGCACACCAACTCTTGAAGAATGGGAAACCCAACTTTGCCACCAAAGTAGAAAAGAAACCAATAGCCAGACAACCAGAGATTGAGAACAACAACCTTCATGAACCCTTTACATCTACTGAATTGGACATGGCTCTCAATTAATGTAAAAATGGCAAAGCAGCTGGCCTGGATGATCTACGGATGGAACAAATCAAGAACTTTGGTCCAAAAGCAAGGCGCTGGCTCCTGGAGCTGATGAACAACTGCACTGCATCCTGTCAGATCCCCAAAATCTGGAGGAAAGCAAGAGTCATCGCCATCTTGAAGCCAGGCAAAGACCGCAATGACCCAAAAAGCTACAGACCAATCTCCATGTTGTGCCACCTCCACAAAGTTCTGGAGAGACTTATTTTGCATACAATTACGGAAAAAATAGACCCCTGTCTGATGCCACAGCAAGCTGGCTTCAGGAAAGGCAAAAGCTGCACATCGCAAGTGTTGAATCTGACTCAGCACATAGCAGATGGCTTTGAAAGGCAGCAGATCACAGGAGCTGTCTTCATAGACCTGCCAGCAGCATATGATACTGTGAACCACCGCCTTCTCCTGAGAAAAATGTATAATATCACAAAGGACTACCACCTCACCCGCCTCATAGGAAATCTGCTACAAAACAGGAGCTTTTTTGTTGAGTTCCAGGATCAGAGAAGCAGATGGCAGAAACAGAAGAACGGCCTGCCTTAGGGGAGTGTGTTTGCTCCATCCATGTTTGACATCTACACAAATGACCAGCCACTGCCAGAAGGGACAGAGAGTTTCATCTATGCTGATAATCGTGCCATTACTGCTCAGCAGGGAGCTTTGAGATGGTAGAACAGAAGCTTTCAGAAGCTCTAGGTGCTCTTACTGCCTATTACAGGGAAAACCAGCTGATCCCCAACCCATCTAAAACACAGACATGTGCCTTTCATCTCAAGAACAGAGAAGCATCCCGAGCTCTGAAGATCACCTCTGAAGGAATCCCATTGGAGCATTGCAGCGCACTCAAATACTCTGGACTGTGCTCTTACCTACAAGAAGCACTGCCTGAACATCAAGCAAAAAGTGGGTGCTAGAAACAATATCATACGAAAGCTGACTGGCACAACCAGGGGATCACAACCAGATACAGTGAAGACATCTGCCCTTGCGCTGTGCTACTCCTGCTGAGTATGCATGCCCAGTGTGGAACACATCTCACCTTACTAAAACAGCTGATGTGGCTCTTAATGAGACATGCCGCATTATCACGGGGTGTCTGTGCCCTACACCACTGGAGAAATTACACTGCTTAGCCGGTATTGCACCACCTGACATCCACCGGGAAGTAGCAGCCAATAGTGAAAGGATCAAGGTAGAGACATCTCCAGCTCATCCCCTGTTTGGGTATCAGCCACCATGTCAACGACTTAAATCTAGAAATAGTTTTCTAAGATCTACACTCGCTGGAACACCTCAGCAAGCGAGAGTCCAAAAGTGGCAGGCTCAAACCCAGAACCTCAACCAATGGCTGATACCAAATGAGAGACTCCCTCCTGGGCACACAGAGGACTGGGTGATTTGGAAGGCACTGAACAGACTACTCTCTGGCACCACGAGATGCAGAGCCAACCTTCAGAAATGGGGCTACAAAGTGGAATCTTCAACATGCGAGTGTGGAGAGGAGCAAACTACTGACCACCTGCTGCAATGCAACCTGAGCACAGCCAGCCACATGCACAATGGAGGACCTTCTTGCAGCAACACCAGAGGCACTCCAAGTGGCCAGATACTGGTCAAAGGACATTTAATCAACTACCAAACTCACACATTTTGTATTCTGTCTGTTTGTTTGCTTTGTTCTGTTAGAAATGTAATATAATATGACTGGTTGTCCTGATATGACAAATAAATAAAGGGGTGTACAGCCTTGAAGCTGTGGATGATCAAAGTTACAAAGTTCTTATCTAAACACAAAAAAGTGGAGCATGTATGAAGACGGGAACATGCATGATGATGAGTCATGTATGTGCATGTGCCCTAAAGTTAACATGTTCAAAGTGCATGCAGAAAGGAAGGATGGGCTAGGCAGGCATGGTTTTCCATAGGATAACCCATTTTAGGAGATGCATGTCATATCCTGCATTTTTTTTATTAGAAACTCCATGCAACACATCCCTAATGGATTGGTAGCAACTCACATAGTGAACTAGTTTAGACAATTCAGCAAAATATCTTCCACAAATTAACATTTGAGATTAACTTTTAACATTTCCCAACAATATCATTGTCAGCAAATAAACCTATCACAGACGCCCACTCAACAAAGTGGATTTGAGCCTTTAGGGATTCTTCATTCCTGAACTGATGACAATCCCAAAATAGGGCTTCTTGTCCTTTGTGAGAATGCACAGAAAACGTTGCTCTGGTAAACATTTCATAACAAGTTGACTATTGTTTTCGAACTTTAGAAATGTACAACCAATATCATCGGAGCAGGTAAAAGTATAAGGGAGCTTAAAGAATTGCCCTAAAGAAGCCATAGCATGAGACAAATGGGCTTTATGACATTTCCACTCTAACAAAGTTTCATTTCCCATTGGTATTTCTGTCAGACTTGTCTAATTCTCCTGTAACTTCTTCCTGACATTCAAGGAAAACTCTGACAGTAACTGAACCTGACTGATGGAATGAATAATAATCTGCTAGGTTTGCATTGCCAGAGGCAGAGTCTAGGAAGCGGTCCTCTCTCCAGCTGATTCCACCCCTCCGCCATCCAAGTAATCCTTCATTCCAAACAAATGTTTATTCATCAATTTGAGTGTGTGCAAGGCTTTTCTGGACCACCAATTTATAATACATGTTCAAGATCTTGTTTTTTTGAAGTAAGCCCACCAGAGGTAGCTGGAATTCAGCCATTCGGTAGGTATAGCTCCCACCTCATCATGGAGGAACATGAGGTAAGGTTTGGTTTGAGGACTGCGAATCTTATGAAGGCCGCTGGACTGGATGGCATTTCTGACCGGGTGCCTAAATAATAAAACAGTAGAGTCTTGCTTATCCAAACTTCACTCATCCAAAGTTCTGTATTATCCAACGCAGTCTGCCTCCCGCCTGCGATGTTTTGGTGCTAAATTCGTAAAATACAGTACCATAATTATTACATATCCTTACCATGTATTGAACTGCTTTTTCTGTGATTTGTTGTAAAATATGATGTCTTGGTGTGCTGTCGTGCCTGGGGGCTATAACTCTTAATGAAAGAGGCATGGACGTGGCATCTTTCCCCAGGGGATTGCTTTTTGCCCACCTATAGGAAACTGGAACTCCCAAAGACCAAAACACAACAGATAATTCAAAATGGTATTTATTGTTCACAATGAGTTATCTTTCTCAGGCATAAGCTTGATGTTTCAACAGGGTTAAAGGAAATATACTTTACAATCTCTGAAGTCCAAGGAGTTTGCAGCTGAGAAGCTTTTCCTGTTTCCTCTTTCCTCAATGGCTGTGAATATCGGAATAAACACAACCCCAGTCCAATGGCCTATGTTGAAGGGACAAGACCTTCCTCTGGTGCCAAAAGAATCGGTTTGAAGGCGCTTGGGTCTTCTCAATGTTGTCCAGGATGATCTGGACATAAAGCATGAGTCCCAAGGGTAAAAAACCTTAGAATTGGTGCTGAGAGGTAATTTAAGCAGGGCTTTTAGAGCCAAGTCTCTTATTCCCATCCATCTGATAGAAACTCTGATGGCAGAATGAAAAAGCAAAGCAATCCCCTCCTTCAGGAAGAAGTGGAGCCAAACAATTGAGCTTGAGAAAGCAATTCAACTGATGCAAACAACACTGATTGACAGCTATAAATAACCAATCAATCCAACTATACATAAGCAGGGTAAAAAGGCAGGATTAAGCATGATACAACAGTTTAAATCTTGCAACTAACAGTTTTACACATAGGTGTACTTTGATGTTTAATGGGCTTTTCCTTAATCCCTCCTTATTATCCAACATTTTTGCTTATCCAACATTCTGCTGGCCTGTTTATGCTGTATAAGTGAGACACTACTGTGATGATGATGATGATAATAATAATAATAATAATAATAATAATAATAATAATCTGTCTGTGACAAAGAACTGGTGGGACCACAAGCCTGAAAATGTTACAGAAAATGAATTCCTCAAGTTACTCTGGGACTTCCGAATTCAGAGTTTTGGAGCACAATACTCCTGACCTCACAATCATGTTAAAAAACAAAGTATGGATCGTTGATGTTGTGATTCCAGGTGACAGCAGAATTGAAGAGAAACAACGGGAGAACCTGACACAATACAAAGATTTAAAGACTGAACTGCAAAGACAGAGAGATCTGGGCAGAGAGAAGTCCAGACTGAACTGGGCAGAGAGAAGGCTGGATGACTTGGAAGGCCCTAAACAGACTGCACTCCGGCATCATGAGATGCAGAACTAACCTTAAGAAATGGCGATACAAAGTGGAATGTATGACATGTGAGTGTGGAGAAGAGCAAACCACAGACCACCTACTACAATGCAGCCTGGGCCCTGATACATGCACAATGGACAGTAGAGGCACTCCAAGTGGCCATCTAGTATTTCCTTTGACTTCGCGTTTTTAAAAAGATACATTATAATTGTTCCCTCAATTTGCTTAGGACATGATAAATAAATAAATAAATATTCTGGAAATGTTTCCTCATCTAAAGTTTTGTGTCATAACCCCCTTCCATGAGGTCTCCATTGAATATACCAATGTCCTAAGCACCTTTTGATTACTGGACTGACACAAATTATAACAACTGAAGCTGAGATATCAAAACCCATTTCAAGTCATTATTTATTTATTTTGTTTTATATTCTGCCCTCTCTCCCTCGTAAAGGGACTAAGAGAGGCTTTATCACTTGTCCTACAGTATTTCTTTCTGATCTTGCTCCTCTCCTAGGCAGTTCAATAAACAGACATAGATCTTCAAAATAACCCAATAACGGTGTATTAAATTAAATTAAAGCACAGGCATGTGCTTTTCATCTTAAGTACAGACAAGCATCTTGAGCTCTGAGGATTACCTGGGAAGGAATCCCACTGGAGCATGCAGCACACCAAAACATCTGGGAGTTACTCTGGACTGTATTCTGACTTACAAGAAGCACTGCTTGACTATCAAGTAAAAGTGGGTGCTAGAAATAATATCATACAAATGCTGACTAGCACAACCTGGGGATCACAATCAGAGACAATAAATCAGAGACATCTGCCCTTGCGCTTTGCTACTCGGCTGCTGAATATGCATGCCCAGTGTGGAATACATATCACCATGTTAAAACCATGGATGTGTCTCTTAACGAGAAATGCCATATTATCACAGGATGTCTGCACACTTCATTGGAGAAATTACACTGTTTAGCTGGTGTTGCACCACCTGACATCCATCGGGAAGTATTTATTTATTATTATTTATTTACTGTGCTTATAGACCGCTGTTCTCAGCCCAGGGGCGACTCACAGCGGTGTACAACATGTAGAGAATAAGGTGCAAATTACAAGACATAATCTAACAACAAACTAGCAATATCAAAAACATCGTCATCACAACATCAACAATCTCAATATCAATAATACAAAAATACAAAAAAGTCATTCGCGTCGTCTCATCGTTAAGCCACAATCCAATATCGTTTCCGTTGTTCCATTCCTATCGTTATTGCCAATTATTGCACTTCTTGTTCGAACGCCTTCTCGAACAGCCACGTCTTTAGTTTCTTGTGGAATGTCATAAGGGAGGGCGCCAGTCTGATGTCCACGGGAAGGGTGTTCCACAGCCGAGGAGCCACCACCGAGAAGGCCCTGTCTCTCGTCCCTGCCTGGCGTGCATGTGAGGCAGGCGGGATCGAGAGCAGGGCCTCCCCTGACGATCTCAAAGTCCCCGTGGGCTCATAGGCTGAGATGCGGTCAGATAGGTATCTTGGGCTGGAGCCGTTTAGGGCTTTATAGGCCAACGGCAGCACCTTGAATTGAGCCCGGTAGCAAATCGGCAGCCAGTGGAGCTGGTACAACAAGGGCGTTGTATGCTCCCTGCGTCCCGCTCCTGTTAGTAACATGGCTGCTGCCCGCTGGACTAGTTGAAGCTTCCGGGCCGTCTTCAAGGGCAACCCCACGTAGAGAGCGTTGCAGTAGTCTAAGCAGGATGTAACCAGAGCGTGGACTACCGTGGCCAAGTCAGACTTCCCGAGGTATGGGCGCAGCTGGCGCACGAGCCTGAGCTGTGCAAATGCCCCCCTGGTCACCGCCAAGACCTGGGGCTCCAGGCTCAACGATGAATCCAGGATCACACCCAAGCTGTGAACCTGCACCTTCAAGGGGAGTGCAACCCCATCCAGCACAGGCTGTAACCCTATACCCTGTTCGGCCTTACGACTGACCAGGAGTACCTCTGTCTTGTCTGGATTCAATTTCAATTTGTTCGCCCTCATCCAGACCATTACAGCGGCCAGGCACCGGTTCAGGACCTGGACAGCCTCCTTAGTAGCAGGTGGAAAGGAGTGACAGAGTTGGACATCACCTGCGTACAGATGACACCGCACCCCGAAACTCCGGATGATCTCTCCCAGCGGCTTCATGTAGATATTAAACAGCATGGGGGACAGTATTGAGCCCTGTGGAACCCCACAAGTCAAAGGTTGTGGCGTTGAACAGGTGTCCCCCAATAACACCTTCTGGGTGCAGACTTCCAGAAATGACCGGAGCCACTGTAAAACAGTGCCCCTGAGACCCATCTCCACAAGGCACCCCAGAAGGATACCGTGGTCGACGGTATCGAAGGCCGCTGAGAGGTCCAGCAGCACCAACAGGGACACACTCCCCCTGTCGAGCTCCCGGCGCAGATCATCCACTAAGGCGACCAAGACTGTCTCAGTTCCATGTCCCGGTCTGAAACCAGACTGTGCCGAATCCAGATAATCTGTGTCTCCCAAGAATACCTGGAGTTGTGAGGCCACTGCGTGTTCCAGGACTTTGCCCAAAAAGGGGAGATTGGAAACTAGCCGAAAGTTGTCAAATTTAGTGGGGTCCAGTGATGGTTTTTCAACAGCGGTTTTATTATAGCTTGTTTTAAGCTCGCTGGAATCTCGCCTTCCCGAAGGGAGGCATTAACCACCACCTTAACCCACTCAGCCAACCCCCCTCTGGCCTCCTTTAGAAGCCAGGATAGGCAGGGGTCTGGGATGGACATAGTAGGCCTCATTCCTCCAAGTATCTTGTCCACATCCTCGGGCTTCACCAATTGAAATGAATCCAACATAACTGGACAAGCAGGTGCTCGTGTTACATCCTCAGAGGCTGCATTTAATATGGTGTCCAGACCAGAACGGATCAAAGCAACTTTGTCTGCAAAGAACTGAGCAAAAGCTTCACAGCGAGAGGCCGAATTGTCAGGGTTCCCACCTAGAGTGGCGGGATTTAAAAGGCCTCTGACAATTCGGAACAACTCAGCCGGACGGTTCTTTGCAGACGCAATAGTGGCCACAAAGAAAGTTTTCTTTGCGGCTTTTATTGCCGCGGCATATGCCCTTAAAAAGGACACAAACCGTGTTCGATTTGGCTCGCTCAGATCCGAACGCCACACACTCTCTAGTTCCCTCTTCCTTCGCTTCATCGCTGCCAGCTCCTCAGTGAACCAAGGAGCTGGTTTAGCTCGGCTACTTGAGAGGGGACGTTCTGGAGCGATCGTGTCAATTGCCCTGGTCATCTCCCCATTCCAGAGAGCTACCAGGGCATTGACAGGGTCACCTACCGAGGTGGTGAGGAATTCCCCAAGAGCTGTCAGGAATCCATCCGGACCCATAAGCCTCCTGGGGCGGACCAACTTAATGGGTCCTCCACCTCTGCAGAGGGTAGGGGGCGCAGTGAACCTAAATCTGACCAGGAAGTGGTCAGCCCATGGCAACGGAGAGATGGTCAACTCCTCAACACTGCCACCTTGCTCCCATCCCTGGCAGAAAACCAAGTCCAATGTATGTCCAGCACCGTGGGTGGGGCCAGATATTTGTTGGGACAGCCCCATGGTTGCCATGGCAGACATGAAGTCCTGAGTCGCTCCTGTGAGGGCCGCCTCGGCATGGACATTGAAGTCTCCCAGCACAAGGAGTCGTTGAGACTCCAATGCCAGGCTTGAGACCACCCCCGCTAGCTCAGGTAGGGAGACTGTAGTGCAGCAAGGTGGACGGTACACTAGCAGAATCCCTATTCTGTCCCGGTCACCCACTCTCAGGTGGACGCATTCAAAATTTGTTGACTGCGGGATGGGACTCCTGGTCAAAGGGATGGAATCTCTATAGACCACTGCGACCCCGCCTCCCTGCCCTCCGGATCTCGGCTGATGCTACACAGAAAAACCTGGTGGACAAAGCTGGGTCAAATTCTCGCCTCCGGCTTCGTCCAACCAGGTCTCTGTGATGCACACCAGATCTGCCCGCTCATCCAGGATTAAATCCTGGATAAAAGTTGTTTTTCCGTTGACAGATCTGGCATTCAGCAGCACCACCAGAATCTAGCACTAAGTGCTATCTAAAGTGCAGCATGGAGGGATTAGAAGTGCTGAGTTGGGATTAGCAGCAATTAGAGCAAGGGAAGCAGTAAAGTGCTACACTAGGTGATTGTAAACAATTCAATAAGGATATTAGTGAACAGATATCAGTTGGTAAGGTTATTGTGGTTCACAGATGTAAACGATGGATGGTTGATGTAAATCAGCGAATGGATCTCTTAGTCCTTCCGGAGAATTGTCAGCACGGTGGCCGGTCAGCAGTGTTGGTCCACGCACAGCCTGAATCGCACAGTCGGTCGGCACAAGGATCAGTCTGCACAGGTGGATGGTCAACGTAGTTGGTCAGCACAGGGGTCGGTCTGCACAGGTGGATTGGATTGCGCAGTTGGTCAGCACAGTTAGTCCACACACCGCCTGGTCCGTGGAGTTGGTCAACACAGGGGTCGGGCTACACAGTAGTGACCATTAATGAAAGGACCAAGTTATTGACATCTCTGCCCATCCTCTGTTCAGATGTCAGCCAATACGCCAACATCTTAAATCAAGAAATAGATTCTTAAAATCTACAGAGATACTCACAGGAACACCTCAGCAAGTGAGAATCCAAAAGTGGCAGGCTAAGATCCAGAACCTCAATCAGTGGCTGAGACTGGATGAGAAACTCCCCCTGGACACACAGAAGACTGGGCGACTTGGAAGGCACTGAACACGCTGCACTCTGGCACCACAAGATGCAGAGCTAACCTTAAGAAATGGGGCTACAAAGCAGGGTCCACAAGATGTGAGTGTGAAGAAGAGCAAACCACAGACCACTTACTACAATGCAGCCTGAGCCCTGCCACTTGCACAATAGAGGACCTTCTTACAGCAACACCAGAGGCACTAGAAGTGGCCGGCTTTTGGTCAAACGAAATCTAGTACAATGCCAAGTTTTTAACTTTGTTTGTGGTTTCTCAATACATAACAACTGTATTCTCAATTTGCTTCTAACACGATACATAAATAAATTTATTGGAGCCAACCAGTCCCAGACCAACCAGGGAGCATATCCCAGCCGGCTACATTTTGGGCCAATCAGTTGGGACAGGAACATGCTTGTTTTGAAGATCTGTAAAAATGCTATACATATTTCTGTAAGTTTGCATTGAGGTATGTCTGTTTTGGGGAGTGCAAACTCAGCTGATATCCTCTTTCACCAAAGAGAATAAATGCCTCTGATTTTGCCTTTGTCTCATTTGATGCTTTGGGAGCCAGGTACTCTGGGCCCTGAACCTCCAAAATTTGCAGAGCTGAAATCACATAACAAATAATAATAATAATAATAATAATAATAATAATAATAATAATAGTATTTCTTACCCGCCTGTCCTCATGACTCGAGGCAAGTTACAGTATAATTAAAAGACATAACATTGAAAAAATACTATAAATACATATATTAAAATGTACTTCTATAAAAGATACATATTAAAATATATTTGTATAAAATACGTATTAAAATGCACAAAACAGAGATTAAACAAAAGACACACTTAAAAAAATAATATGTGAACTGAAATACAGATATATTTCAATGTCTACATTCCTTTTTGGATTATGCAAGGCAGTCTGCAAGTTAAAACATTAATATTTGAGGAAACTTGTACAAAAATATTATATGGTGGAAATTAGAAATATATGAATAGAAGGGAATATAGATGGGTATAAAGAAAATAAAGGTGCAAATCTGTCTAATGTAAGGAATTGAAAAGTAGAAAGAAATCCTCTGGTAAGCCAATCCAAACAGCACCACAGATATTAAATTTTAAATGTTGGAAATAATTGTGAATGAAAATGCTAGCCAACTTTTCAGCTGCAATGTTGATTTGCCTTTCACATGTGATAAAGTCCTTAAAATAAAATAAACCCTAAACCACCAAAAGCACATGAGACTAACCTCTTCCATTGTTTATAAAAACTGCATGCAGAACATGTAGATTTGGGGGAATGCTCATGCGAAGAGACATGAAGTTTTATGTGTACTGAAATGAGGAAATGGGACAGAACATATTTAAGATAGAAAAACATGAACTGAATAAAATGAAATTGATGGGTAAATGGAACAGCATGTTTCAGAAGGGAAGTGGGGAAACTCAGTATGACACTGCTTCTAGTGATGCTAGCCATCTGTTTAGGAGAATATGTATTCTACCCTAACAAGGCATAAATATGATGCCCCTAATTAGAATTTAAGGAATCCAGGTTCTAGTTCCTTTTGAGCTATGAAACACACTGAGTGACTCTGAGATAGTTGTTTCCTCCAAGGCCAATCTGCCCACACACTATTTGAAATAATAAAGAGCAGGCCCGTAGCCAGGATTTTGATTCGGGGGGAGGGGGGTGAGTTTCTTTCAGGGGGGCTGAGTCTGAGTGAAAGAGGGTCTACCCTTAGCAAACCTTTTGTATCGTTACCCCAATATCCCCATGCATATGGGATATATTGAGCATGGTGATCAGATCATGATATGAATAAACATAACAGTTTAAATAATACACCAGTAAGTCCTTTTCGCGAACCACCATGAGAATTTCGGGGGGGGGGGTTAAGCCCCTCAACCCCCCCCCCCCCCCCCCGCTACATGCTTGATAAGGAGGAAAGAAGGTGGGGAATAAATGTAATTACTGCAAAATAAATAAAAGTTTTTTTCATGAGTTCTGAGAAAAAGTTATTCCTGGGGGAGGGACCACCCAAAAACTGACATGCTTCATGGGATATTAGAGAAATGGTATTCCACAGGGTCAATATTCCAAAATCAAGTTTGGATCTAATTTAGCAGAAGGAAGTACTTTGCACCAGTAAATACTTTTCTTCCAATGCAAATTGCAAGTGGAGATGGTTTGATGCAGATTATTATTATTATTATTATTATTATTATTATTATTGCAATAACAACAACAACAACAACGCTATCAGCCTGCCTGCAAGAACAGGAGAGGGTTGGCGTCCTGGCTGCATCTCCCCCACACTGGTGAGAAAGCAAGCCAGGAAAGGAGGCTTTAAGAACTTCTGCCTCCCAGCTACACCCTGCTATCAGCCTGCCTGCAAGAACAGGAGAGGGTCAGCGTCCTGGCTGCATCTCCCCCACACTGTATGTCATTCTGCATTGTCCTGGTGTATCATCTGTGGAAAGCCATCCCTTTACTCTAACACTGAGAGATTTCGGGATCTACTGTTTCTACATTCCAGCTTGGATGCTGAGATTCTGCCAGTCTTCCATCAGAGGCATTACTCAAAGTTGTACGTAGACGGTCCCTTTGGGTTGGTTCTCTCTTCCCCCCGGGGGGTTCCTCCTTCCCCCTCCTGGATTCGGCCGATTGTGCGCCCCGTGGGCTCGGCCGCCGGCCGCCAACTCTGGCGTGGAGGCTGAGCTGGGACGCCGCTGGGGCCGGTGGCTGCTGCGGCTGCTGCGGCGGCGCGGGACGCGGCAGATTTTGGCGTCTCCGCTGCTCAGCGTCAGTGCCGCTGCTGTTCCAGGGTTGCTGGGGTTGCTCAGCGTTACCGCTGCCGCCCGTGGTGGCTTCAAGACTTCCTTCAGGACTTCCTTCAGGACTTCCTTCGGGACTTCCTGGTTTGGCTGCCCCGCTGCCTCACTCCGGCGCTGGGTTACCTGCCCCCCGGGGCTGTGGTTACCGCTGCCGAGCGGCTCTACCGGCGTTGCTGTCGTGCGGGTGTGCTGTTGGTTGCTCCGGGCTGCTTGGCCTCCTAGGCGGTGGACCCCTTTGCGTTGGCTGACTGCTGCTCTGGCTGGCGCCGGGGCCGACTGTTCCCCGGGCCCCGCTCCGGCTTGTTTCGGCTGGGTTTCAGCTGGACCGCCGTGGGGCGGCGTCGTGTCGCCATTTTGGGCTCCATCTCACCGGCCTCGATACGCTGCCGCCATCTTGAGGGCCAGGCTGCTTCATCAAAGCCTTAGTTGATCTTCCTAACGCTCTGGCCCTTGAAGAAATTCCATCTCCGACGGGCAACAGATAATAGAGCCAGTTTTTGAATTAACAGCTACCTGGCCATTACCCTTCGCTGTTTGCCCGGTATCCACCACCTCCCGGAAGACTGGGTCGGCCACCTGTGACCAAATTACTGCTACCTTTGCATCTCGCTGATCCAATTTTGGACAAACTGTGCTGATCGTTGTTAATCCGTCTGTCAGTGCTGATCCTTTTGACTTTGCAATCCATTTTTTGAGGGTGCTGACTATCTTTGATTGTATTGACCATTGTCTTAAACTGTGCTGATCATCTTAATTGTGCTGACCTCCTCTGATGGTGCTAACTACCCTTGATTGTGTGACCACCTTCTCAACTGTGCTGACTAATTTCAGTGTGGTTGTGCGGAGTACTTTATTAATTGTGTGACCTTAGCACTTTACTCTATTAGCACTTTAGATTACTATTCTGTGGCACTTTAACCAACTTTAGCACTTTAGTTGATTCGATACATCTAGCGTTGAATTAGGCCTCCATGACGCACTTCATTAAGCACTTTGGGGTTAATTGTTAAGCCACCGCACTTTAATTGTTATTCCATCGTGTGTGTTGACATAAGTCTCCATCTGTACTCTAAGAGCCTTAACCAAACCCCCTGATTGTGTTTAAAAGCTGCTATTTATGTCATCATCCACTCCCTGGCATTTGTTAATCTGGTTGCTAATTGCATATGTGGGTCAGAGGGAATGGAATAGCTCAGGGGGACCCGAATATAACATAATAGGAACGGGAAATGATTGGAAGGCAAAGCCATGGCAAATTGGAGCTGTAATATGTCAAACAGTCTACAATGATCCTTGGGTTGTTATTATGGATGTTGAATGCGTCATGGAGGAGGGAGAGGCTTCCGTTAACCGAGGAGCCCCCATAGAAGTCGTGGTGGGGAAGGGGAGATACGGGAAAGGGAGACCTTTAATTCGGCCTAGGGAACGTAGAACAACATTAGTAATCCCAAATTGGTCTCCTGATACGGTAAGTTGGTGTAACCGGGTTGGCGGTCCCTCGGGATTGAAAGTGGTGCTGTTGAACGCCAGATCTGTCAATGGTAAAACAACTTTCATCCAAGATTTAATCCTGGATGAACGGGCAGATCTGGCGTGCATAACGGAGACCTGGCTGGACGAAGCGGGAGGTGTAAATTTGACCCAGCTTTGTCCACCCGGGTTCTCTGTGCAGCACCAACCGAGATCCGGAGGGCGGGGAGGCGGGGTTGCAGTAGTCTACAGAGATTCCATTCTTCTGACCAGGACCCCCATCCCGCAGTCAACAAATTTTGAATGCGTCCACCTGAGGGTGGGTGACCGGGACAGATTAGGGATTCTGCTAGTGTACCGTCCACCTCGCTGCACTACAGTTTCCCTACCTGAGCTAGCGGGGGTGGTCTCGGACCTGGCACTGGAGTCCCAACGGCTGCTTGTGCTGGGGGACTTCAATGTCCATGCCGAGGCTGCCCTAACGGGAGCGGCTCAGGACTTCATGTCTACCATGGCAACCATGGGGCTGTCCCAACAAGTATCTGGCCCCACCCACAGTGCTGGACATACATTGGACTTGGTTTTCTGTCAGGGTTGGGAGGAAGGTGGCGGTGTTGAGGAGTTATCCATCTCTCCGTTGCCATGGACCGACCACCACCTGGTCAGCTTTAGACTTACTGCACCCCCTAACCTCCGCAGAGGTGGAGGACCTATTAAATTGGTCCGCCCCAGGAGGCTTATGGATCCGGAGGGATTCCTGATGGCTCTTGGGGAATTCCCCGCCACCTCGGTTGGTGATCCTGTTGATGCCCTGGTCGCTCTCTGGAATGGGGAGATGACTAGGGCAATAGACACGATCGCTCCAGAACATCCCCTCTCAAGTAGCCGAACTAAACCAGCCCCTTGGTTTACTGAGGAGCTGGCAGCATCGAAGCGAAAGAAGAGGGAACTAGAGGGCGTGTGGCGTTCGGATCTGAGCAAGCCAAATCGAACACGGTTTGTGTCCTTTTTAAGGTCATATGCCGCGGCAATAAGAGCCGCAAAGAAAACTTTCTTTGCGGCCACTATTGCGTCTGCAAAGAACCGTCCGGCTGAACTGTTCCGAGTTGTCAGAGGCCTGTTAAAACCCACCATTCAGGATGGGTGCCCTGATGACTCGGCAGCTCGCTGTGAAGCCTTTGCTCAGTTCTTTGCAGACAAAGTCGCTTTGATCCGCTCTGGACTGGATACCATATTAACGGCAGTCTCTGAGGATGTAACACGAGCATCTGCTTGTCCAATTTTGATGGATTCATTTCAATTAGTTCAAACCGAGGATGTGGACAAGGTGCTTGGAGGAATGAGAGCTACCACATGCATCCTAGACCCCTGCCCATCCTGGCTTCTAAAGGAGGCCAGAGGGGGATTGGCCGAGTGGGTTAAGGTGGTGGTTAATGCCTCCCTTCGGGAAGGCATATTTCCAGCCAGCTTAAAGCAAGCTGTGATAAAACCGCTGTCGAAGAAACCATCACTGGACCCCACTCAATTGGTAAACTATCGGCCTGTTTCCAATCTCCCCTTTTTGGGCAAAGTCATGGAACGTGTGGCGGCCTCACAACTCCAGGCATTCTTGGTAGACACGGATTATCTGGATCCGGCACAGTCTGGCTTTAGGCCGGGGCATGGTACCGAGACAGCCTTGGTCGCCTTAGTGGATGATCTCCGTCGGGAGCTCGACAGGGGGAGTGTGTCCCTGTTGGTGCTACTCGACCTCTCAGCGGCCTTCGATACCGTCGACCACGGTATCCTTCTGGGACGCCTCGCGGGAATGGGTCTTGGAGGTACTGCTTTGCAGTGGCTCCGGTCATTCCTCGAGGGTCGGTCTCAGAAGGTGTTACTGGGGGACTCCTGTTCTACCCCACAACCTTTGTTTTGTGGGGTTCCTCAGGGTTCAATACTGTCCCCCATGTTGTTTAACATCTACATGAAGCCGCTGGGCGAGATCATCCGGAGTTTCGGGGTGCGGTGTCATCTGTACGCAGATGATGTCCAACTCTGTCACTCCTTCCCACCTGCTACTAAGGAGGCTGTCGAGGTCCTGAACCGGTGCTTGGCCGCTGTGACGGTCTGGATGGGGGAGAACAAATTGAAATTGAATCCAGACAAGACAGAGGTACTCCTGGTCAGTTGCAGGGCCGAACAGGGTATAGGGTTACAGCCTGTGTTAGACGGGGTCGCACTCCCCCTGAAGACACAGGTTCGCAGTTTGGGTGTGATCCTGGACTCATCGCTGAGCCTGGATCCCCAGGTTTCGGCGGTGACCAGGGGAGCATTCGCACAGTTAAGACTCGTGCGCCAACTGCGACCGTACCTTGGGAAGTCTGACTTGGCCACGGTAGTCCACGCTCTGGTTACATCCCGCCTTGATTACTGCAACGCTCTCTACGTGGGGTTGCCTTTGAAGACGGCTCGGAAGCTCCAACTAGTCCAACAGGTGGCAGCCATGGTACTAACAGGAGCAGGACGCAGGGAGCATACAACTCCTCTGCTGTACCAGCTCCACTGGCTGCCGATTAGCTACCGGGCCCAATTCAAAGTGCTGGCATTGGCCTTTAAAGCCCTAAATGGTTCTGGCCCAACATATCTATCCGAACGTATCTCGGCCTATCAGCCCACCAGGACCCTAAGATCTTCGGGAGAGGTCCTTCTCTCCATCCCGCCTGCTTCACAGGTGCGGCTGGCGGGAACGAGAGACAGGGCCTTTTCTGTGGTGGCCCCGTGGCTTTGGAATGCCCTCCCTATAGAGATAAGATCAGCCTCCTCGCTGATAGTATTTCAGAAAAAACTCAAGACATGGATGTTTGAGCAAGCATTCGGCTAATCCGATGCGATGAAATCTCTGATCAAGGACTGGCAATCACAGACAACGAAATTGGATTATGATTTTAATTTAAGAGATGCATTGGTCTGTATTGGTGGCCCAATACTGTGTATTGTATATGTATGTGTTTTATATTTTTAATTGGAATATTGTTGTTTTTAAATGTTGTAAACCGCAATGAGTCGCCGTTTTAGGCTGAGATATTAGCGGTATACAAGTGTACTAAATAAATAAAATAAATAAATAAAATAAATAAATATTTATATTCCAATCTTTCTCACTGAAGGGACTCAGAGTGGATTACAACATACACAGATAGGCAAACATTCAATGTCTTTAATACAGTGAATAACAATGACATACAATACACAGGCAAAGGCTTCCCCTGTCATCTCTGGCTTCTGGAGGCGGAGCTGAACTTTGGCCATGGGGAGGTGGTCTTGTTCCAGTTCCAAGCCGAGGTCTATCGTCCATAGACAACTCCTGGTCATGTTGCCGGCATGGCTTCATGGGCACCTTTATTACCTTCCCGCCAAAGTAGTACCTACTGATCTACTCACATTTGCATGTTTTCGAACTGCTATGCTGGCAGGAGCTAAAGCTAATAGTGGGAGCTCACCCTGACCCACAGCTTCAAACTGCCAACCTTTAGGCCAGCAGATTCAACAGTTCAACAGTTGCATCACCACGGCAAAAAACTAATCTGCCATTTCTCCAGTATGGATCGGGGAGGGCCGTGTCTCCTATGCATTAAAAGAAATCATTAATTGTGTAAACAGAATCATTTCAAGCTTAGTCCTCTAGCTCTAATACAAAAAAAATATTAAAAAGTGTAAACCACAAAGCACTTTACAAACTTCGTTCTGGTACAGTTGTACCAGGAGCTCCAATTTTGTTTGCTTTGCATTGAATGTTTGTTTGCAGTCCTAAGTTTCAGAGACTCTGCAGATAGGTGGCTTCTTTTGGTTGCAGTTATAGGGCAAGCCCCCTGTCCATCATCATTGAGTTGGGTCCCACCCCTTGCTAAGGGCAATTGGGAAGGGAAGCAGGCCATTTTTCAGTTAGTCTCAGCTAGGAAGTCAATGTATCTGACGTGTATAGACTTTCTCCTGTATAAAGGAATGCTGTGGATGTAGCGTACCTGGATTTCAGTAAGGCCTTCGACAAGGTCCCCCAAGACCTTCTGGCAAACAAACTAGTCCAATGTGGGCTAGGCAAAACTACCGTGAGGTGGATCTGTAATTGGTTAAATGGACGAACCCAGAGGCTGCTCACTAATGCTTCCTCCTCATCTTGGAAAGAAGTGACTAGTGGAGTGCCGCAGCATTCCGTCCTGGGCCTGGTCCTATTCAACATCTTTATTAATGACTTAGATGAAGGGCTAGAAGGCATGATCAAGTTTGCAGATGACACCAAATTGGGAGGGATAGCCAATATTCCAGAGGACAGGAGCAGGATTCAAAACAATCTTGACAGATTAGAGAGATGGGCCAAAACTAACAAAATGAAGTTCAACAGTGACAAAAGCAAGATACTCCACTTTGGCAGGAAGAACAAAATGCAAAGATACAAAATGGGGGACAATGCCTGGCTCGAGAGCAGTATGTGTGAAAAAGATCTTGGAGTCCTCGTGGACAACAAGTTAAACATGAGCCAACAATGTCATGTGGCAGCAAAAAAAGCCAATGGGATTTTGGCCTGCATCAATAGGAGCATAGTGTCTAGATCTAAGGAAGTAATTCTACCCCTCTATTCCACTTTGGTTAGACCAGAGTTGGAATATTGTGTCCAATTCTGGGCACCACAATTCAAGAGAGAGATATTGACAAGCTGGAATGTGTCCAGAGGACAGCGACTAAAATGATCAAGGGTCTGGAGAACAAGCCCTATGAGGAGCGGCTTAAGGAGCTGGGCATGTTTAGTCTGAAGAAAAGTAGGCTGAGAGGAGATATGATAGCCATGTATAAATATTTGAGAGGAAGCCACAGAGAGGAGGGAGCAAGCTTGTTTTCTGCTTCCTTGGAGACTAGGACGCGGAACAATGGCTTCAAACTATAAGAGAGGAGATTCCATCTGAACACGAAGAAGAACTTCCATCTGAACACGAAGTGGAACTCTCTGCCCTGGAGTGTGGTGGAGGCTCCTTCTTTGGAAGCTTTTAAACAGAGGCTGGATGGCCATCTGTCAGAGGTGATTTGAATACAATATTCCTGCTTCTTGGAAAGGGGTTGGACTGGATGGCCCATGAGGTCTCTTCCAACTCTTTGATTCTATGATTCTATGAAAGGCTTCAACCCTTAAGACTTCCTGGGGGAGAACAGTCTTAAGAGCATCTAAAGATTCCCAAAGGTTCCAGGGAAACAACCTTACAGTCCTGAGGAATTTCGGAGTGAATAACAGCTTTAAACATCAAGATCTCCAGCTAAGTGACTACAGGCCTATTGGTACGTCCACTCGGTTTTGAGATGCAGTTCAGCCCAGTAGTGGATCCACATGAGTCAGGTCTAGGTTCACAGCCTGGGAGGAGTAGAACGGGATTTTCCTTGAAAGTAAAGTAAAGAAACTGTTAGAAGCCACCAGTTGTTTGAAACCTGGAAGCATTTGTTTAATCTTTGAAGACAAAAGAAGTTTCTGTTTAATTGTTCATCAATAAAAGACTGTTGTATTTAAGCTCAAGCCTTCTAAAGACTGTTTAATGGGGGGAAATTCTTTAGGGGCTTCTCTTCGGGGGCCCTGGCTTCCCATTGGGCTAAAGTTGCACATCCTGTTTTAAAAGCACTTCATTTCAAGCCCAGCGCGACAGAACAAACTTTCAATGAAAACTATGAAGATGCCTGCATATATGAAGCTAATAATGAATGAAGACTAATTAATGGAGACATCTTCCGCATAAAATGGAACATTCTTGCATACCACCCAAATGAAATGCTCAGCTGATTAACCTCGGCGCAAGGACGTTACCAGCCCTTGGGAAAGCACTTTTCAATAGGGGGGAAAGTGCAATGGCTCGCTGTCTCTATGCTGCATCAGATATGCTTTTTTTAGTTAGGGCCAAGCCTGTAGCCAAGGGGGTGGTTTAGGGGTTCAACCCATGAAATATTTCAGATTATTAAAAAACCTGGTTTACCCATGAATTTTAACTGGTTAACCAAATCCACATGCAAAGCACTCAAGTCCCTCTAAAACTGCAAGCACTGTTTTAACCAACTTTTGATAATTCACACTATTATTACCTTCCTCTCTACCAATTTACATTGCAATGGCATCAATAGCTGACATGGACCGGGCTATGGCACAGTTGGCTAGGAGTCAGCTGCATTAAATCACCACTGACTGAAAGATCATGAGTTCGAAGCCAGCCCGGGTCAGAGTAAGCCCCTGACCACTTGTCTAGCTTGCTGTTGATCTTTTCAGCCCAAAAGACAGTGGATCTATCAAGTAGGAAATTTAGGTACCGCTTATGCGGGGAGGCTAATTTAACTAATTTAGGATGCCATAAAAATCTCCAGCAGAGTGCGAAAGAAAGAGGAAGTATTCCATCAAGGACTCAGTGTCACAAGTGGACAGTGAAGCGGCCAGAATTCAAGCATACCCTCATGAAGCTTAAATTGCCTCAGTGTTTATATATGTTGCGTGTCTGTGGCAGGGGTCCTCAAACTAAGGTCCGAGGGCCAAATATCTAAGGTCTCTAAGGTCATTTATCCGGCCCTCGCTCAGGGTCAACCTAAGTCTGAAATGACTTGAAAGCACGTAACAGCAACAAGAAGAACAATCCTATCTCATTCGCCAAAAGCAGACCCACACTTCCCATTGAAATACTAATAAGTTTATATTTGTTACAATTGTCTCCTGACCTTTCACCTGCATCTATGGCATGCCTGCTGTATGGCAGGCATGCCATAGATGCAGGTGAAAGGTCAGGAGAGAATGCTTCTAGAATATGGTAATATAGCCCCAAAAGCCTACACCCCATTTCTTCATTTTAATTATTGTATTGTTTTAAAGTGTGGTTTTTTTGCACTACAAATAAGATATGTGCAGTGTGCATATGAATTCATTCATGCTTTTTCCCAATTATAATCCAGCCCTCCAACAGTTTAAGAAACTGTGACCTGGCCCTCTGTTTAAAAAGTTTGAGGACCCCTGGTCTATGGCATTGGATGTTTGCCATGTATATGTGTACTGTAATCTGCCCTGAGTCAAGAAGGGCAGAGTATAAATACTGTAAATAAATAAATAATAGTGGAAGTGACCAAGTTGGTCTGCCCGCAGCTGGCAAGCAAAGCCTGGCAGTGGGAGGTATTTAACCTGGATTGCTGGTGGAAACAGAAAACTATGGAAACTGTGGTGTCTCCCACTGGTTCATGTAATTCAAGCCCTGCCAAAGAAACCATGGGACAGGAGCAAAGACAAGAAGCTGTGTCATCATTAGACCTTGGACTTTATATGAACAAGACTGTTTCTGATGACCAAGTGAAAAGCTAATTACTGCAATATCTGCAGACTCCATTGGCAGGACATGCATTTCCAGTGGATAAGAAGATGCATCTATGTTTGCAACCCAAATGGTTCAGCAGATTTCCCTAGTTGGCCTACTCATTTCATGTACAAGGTGCACCCTGTAAGAACAGTGTGGCATTTGGAGAAGTTGAGAACAAATGTGGTCATCAGAAGTTTGGTGCATTGGTTGTTAACCCATTTGTGTGATGGAAAGATGCAATAGAAGTCTTCAATAGACACCAACAAACAGAGTCCCAACTTGTGCTTGTCTGAAAACTTCTTGCTAATTCAGTGGAAAACATTTTGATGTAACCAGTAGGGCTGGACAATCACGGAAAAATTTGTTTCTAAACTCGATTCGTTTTTAGGGGGGGGGGGGTTTGCGTTTCGATTTTTAAAAGAATTCCGAAATTTTCCTTTAAAAAGGTTCGAAATTTACGAAATTTCGGAAATTACGAAACAATTACGAAACAATTACGAATCGATTCGTTAATGGCGGACGCAATCGCGCAATACGCTAAAAAAACCTCCAAATGGGACAGGGGAAACTTCTGAAGCTTCCCTCTCCCTCTGTTGTTGACTGTTGGTGTGATAATTATATATATTTTTCACTGATAAAACAAACAACAACTACAAAACTTGCACCAGACATGCGGAAATAATAACGAAACGATTTCAAAATGATTACGAAACAATTACAAAACAATTACGAAATGAATTGAAAATTTTGTTTCGTTTTTTAGTTGCTCCTGAATGGTTCAATATCACTTTGTTATCAAAAAAATAACGAATCAATAACGAATTACGAAATTAACGAACGAAACCGCCCAGCCCTAGTAACCAGTCATCATGATAAAGGAAATAAGAAGAAAGCAGAATAGAAAGAAACTTCTGGCAATTGTGGGAACTTCTTGCCAACAAGAACTGACTTTAAGAGGGAGCAATGATTCAGGACCTATTCCCTGTGAAGAAGCTTTGCATAATTATGGTCATTTCAGGACCTTGTTTAGATCTCGTGCCAGAAAAGTCATATCAGGGGGGAAAAGTTTCAACCCCTCCCGAATTTTTGTTTCTGGCTACGGGCCTGGTTAGGGCCATCTCATGTCAATATTGGGAGCTAAGCTGAGTCAGCTTCTTGGGACAGGAGACTGGCAATTCAGTAAAAAGGGGATGGGGTTGATTTGAGCTGTTCTTTGTTGCCGAAGCAGTTGTCTACAGGGATCTGGGTTCTGGGACCGGCTGCCACAGCAACAAGAAACAACCCAGGAAACTGAGACCATCCAATGCAACCAAATCAGGTTCAGCCCAACCACACGGTCTAGTTCAGGCATGGGCAAACTCTGGCCCTCCAGGTGTTTTGGACTTCAAACTCCTACAATTCCTAACAGCCACGAATCTAATGTGCACCCTAATTTTAGAGAGGTAATTTAGCCAAAAAAAGGCTGAGCATTAGATTTGAGCAAATAGGGCAAGTTCAGGAACAGAGTGTATAAACAGCTGCACTGAATATTAAATCAGTTTGAAGCAGAAAATTTGCAAGAGAGATAAAGCAGGGTATGATTATTATTATTATTATTATTATTAATAATAATAATAGCACCATGCATAAAACCATGAATATTCAATTGTCATCATTCTCATAGTCCAGCATTTATGTGTTCTCAAATAATATGTTGTGTTCATCAGGTTGGTTCATCACCAGGAGACAGCATATTATTTGAGAACACAGAAATGCTGGGCCACTCTGATAACCACCATGTCAGACTACACAGAGAAGCCACTGAAATCCATAATCATGTGGACAATTTCAACAGAAAGGAAGAAACCATGAAAATGAACAAAATCTGGCTACCAGTATAAAAAAGCTCTAGAATTAGGACAGAAAATAAAGAGTAACAATCAGAAAATAGGGGAAATCCAGACAGTAAACAATCAGGGCCAGCTAACACCCCCAATAAAGGATTCTCCCAGCCAGGAAGCAGCCAGGCTTTGAAGCTGCAAGGCCATTTAATGTTAATCAAGGTGGCCAATTGCAACATTCAGCCTTGCCTCAAACAGACAAGAGTTCTTTCTCCTACTCTAAACATTCTAGAGTTACATAAACCACACTTGCCTAGTTTCCAACAGACCTTACAGCCTTTGAGGATGCCTGCCATAGATGTGGGCAAAACATCAGGAGAGAATGCTTCGGGAACATGGCCAGACAGGCCAGAAAACTCACAGCAACCCAGTGACTCCGGCCATCAAAGCTTTCGACATCATAACTTCATTTATATCCCAACCCCTCTCCAAACAGGACTCGGAGTGGTTTACAGGAAATACAAAAACCGAAGCAAAAAATAAAGCATAATACATAAATGGCAATCTCAAAACCTAACAGACTAACATAACAATAAAACAGTAGAGAATAACACAAATTATTTTTTTTCTGGATTAAAAACATATTTTCCACCAGAGGAAAAACCAGTTCAAGGCAGTTGGTATTGGTAGAGCTAAAAAAATAATAATCTATAGATACATTTGGGAGGAAGAGCAGGAGGAGAAAGGGGGGGGGGGAGCTGGTTGAATAAAGAAATGACAATCTGTACATATATTATATATACACACACACATACACAGAACATTTATATTCTGCCCTTCTAACCCTGAAGGGGACTCAGGGTGGATCACAGAATGCATACATGGCAAACACTCAAAGCCGGTAGACATACAGGACAAATTGACAGAGGTTTGTCTCTCAGGAACTTCTCTCTATGCTTATCTTTGTAGCTAGGGTCATATAAGCCTTTCTCAGGCAAAAAGGGGTCACGACTGGAAAAGTTTTAAGAAACCCTTGTCTAACATTTCGGAACGGCACTCCTAGCTTGTTCTCTATCAATTCTCTTAAATGCACTTCAGTTCAAAGCGAGGACTGCTGACCATCCTGCATAAAGTGATTGCCACTCCAAAGCACAAAAGAACCACCATGTGGTGAATATCTAGGACATAAAGAAAGCCGCAGCATGAACATGGAACTCTTTTCCCCAGGGTGTGGTGGAGGCTCCTTCTTTGGAAGCTTTTAGACAGAGGCTGGATGGCCATCTGTCAGGGGTGATTTGAATGCAATATTCCTGCTTCCTGGCAGGGGGTTGGACTGGATGGCCCATGAGGTCTCTTCCAACTCTTTGATTCTATGATTCTATGAACAGCATGGTCATTTGTTTTAAAAAAATCATCATCTCAAGCAATCATTGTATTGTGTCACACAGTCATTTCTCACCCTTCCACTGGGACAATGACGTTGCTTCAACCAGAAATGACAAAAGCACCGAGGAAAAATCTTTACATTCAGTTGGCATCCAAATTGTAGTGCTAATAGCCCTATGGTAGTCATTTTTAAAACTCAAACAGCGAGGAACAAAGGCATGCGCGCAGAGTGTAATAGTCTGATAAATAGCAATTTACTCCCCTGAGATCATTCTATTTGCCTGGATTTTTTGCATCACATAAACAACACACCCATCTTTCTGCATTCGAATCACTATTGCACAGCCCCCAATTCCACATCAATGCGAAGCCATTGTTGCAGCTCTGGGATAAAAGCTAGACCTTGACATTTGGGAGTTGTAGTTGCTGGGATTTATAGTTCACCTACAATCAAAGAGCATTCTGAACTCCAGCATTGATGTAATTGAACAAAACATGGCATACAGGACTTCCATGACCAACAGAAAAAACTGGAAGGGTTTGGTGGGCATTGACCTTGAGTTGTAGTTCACCTACATCCAGAGAGCACTGTGGACTCAAACAATGATGGATCTGGACCAAACTTGACACAAATATCCCATATGCCCAAATATGAACACAGATGGAGTTTGGAGGAAATAGACCTTGACATTTGGGATTTGTACTTACTGGGATTTATAGTTCACCTACAATCAAAGAGCATTCTGAACTCCACCAATGATGGAATTGAACCAAACATGGTATACAGGCCTTCCATGACCAACAGAACACACTGGAAGGGTTTAGTGGGCATTGACCTTGAGTTTGGGAGTTGTAGTTCACCTACATCCAGAGAGCACTGTGGACTCAAACAAAGATGGATCTGGACCAAACTTGACACAAAAATTCCGTATGCCTAAATATGAACACAGATGGAGTTTGCAGGAAATAGACCTTGACATTTGGGATTTGTACTTACTGGGATTTATAGTTCACTACAATTAAAGAGCATTCTGAAACCCACAAACGACAGAAATGGGGCAAACTTCCCACACAGAACCCTCATGACCAACAGAAAATACTTAAGGCCATCCAATCCAACTCTCTTCCCCAGGGCAAGAAAATGTAATCAGAGCCCTCCTGACAAAGAGCCATCCAGCCATAAATATAGATATATAGGTATGATTCTCTCTCACACACACAGATATAGTATCATAGATTTGAAAGAGACCCTTAAAGAAGGACTATGATATGTTGCATATCCCAATGTAGGCAAACCAGATACTCTCCACATCAACACTGACAAAGAAACAACAAGAAATACTGTTTACCCACAAGCATCAAGGAATTACATATAATTTAGAAACCAACTCTTTCTCATTACTTTATTTTCCAGATCACCAGACTGGGCCACAGCAACGCGTGGCAGGGGACAGCTAGTATATATTTTTTTTCTTACTTGCGTTTCCTTACCCACCTCCCGGCCCATCCCAAGGGCGCCTGCCTGCCTCCCTGGCCTCTGCAGACCCCAGCAGAGCCTCCAGAGCCACACAGGCAGCAGCAGGCCAGGCAGGTAGGGCTTCCCTGCTGCACCTCAGGCCACCACACTTCCAGGGTCCCTGGTCTCCACTGGACATAAATATTTTATATTTTATATTAATATTTTCAAAAACCCACAAAACAGAGAGTCTGCTAAAAGTGAACCGCGAAGTAGCGAGGGAACACTGTAATTAAAAAAAAAAGAATATGCCAGGTGAGATGGATTTCCAAGAATGCTTTGAGCTTTCTTGAGGCTGCAGGAATTATAAAGTTCTTCCAAAGAGGGGAGAAAGAAAGCAACTCATGATTCTCTGTGCAGAGTGGTGACCTTTTGGCGCACATTCCTATTTGCCACTGTGCAGTTGCCAAACAATGTGCAAATGCACTAGGTCAGGACACTCTTTATAGCACAACAGTAGAAAGTCATCAGCAATTTTTCCTTCAGTTAGTGGTTCCTTAGGAGTCTCAGTCAATGCAGTTTTGCTGGCCCCTCTTCACCAGTGCTGCCCAAGTCAGAATCTTCTTCACAGTGACACCCAAGAACTTAAAACTGGCCACCCACTCCACTTGGTCTCCATTTATGACGTTCTTTCTATAGTTCACTAAGTTTTAAAAAAGAAAATTAACAAAATGCTTGCCCTCTAGTGGGGCAAAAACAGCCACAGGGCACACAACAACTGGGTGAAACAGCTTTTGTTTCACCAAAGATAAATGTGCAGTGCATTCCTTTTTTTTCAGTATTTTTTTTAAAAAAAATTAATAATTAAAGAAATATTTAGCAGAAAAAGTTTAAAAAAAGAAAATTATCAAAATGCTTGCCCTGTAGTGGGGCAAAAACAGCCACAGGGAACACAACAACTGGGTGAAACAGCTTTTGTTTCACCAAAGACAAATGTGCAGTGTATTCCTTTTTTTTCAATATCTTTTAATTTTTTTTAATAATAAAAGAAATATTTAGAAGAAAAAATTTTTAAAAAGAAAATTAACAAAATGCTTGCCCTGTAGTGGGGCAAAAACAGCCACAGGGCACACAACAACTGGGTGAAACAGCTTTTGTTTCACCAAAGACAAATGTGCAGTGTATTCTTTTTTTTCAATATTTTTTTAAAAAAATTTTAAGAATAAAAGAAATATTTAGCAGTAAAAGTTTTAAAAAAGAAAATTATCAGAATGCTTGCCCTGTAGTGGGGCAAAAACAGCCACAGGGCACACAACAACTGGGTGAAACAGTTTTTGTTTCACCAAAGATAAATGTGCAGTGTATTCCTTTTTTTTCAATTTTTTTTAAAAAAAGCAAAAATACACATGGTGATCAATAAGGGCAATGTTCCCGCATTCAGCAGGCAGTAGTAATTTAAGGCAACACAAAGCAAAGTAAACTTTTTTTCAATGTTCTGATGTTCCCGCATTCAGCAGGCAGTAGTAATATTAGGCAACACAAAGCAAAAGTACACATGGTGATCAATAAGGGCAATGTTCCCGCATTCAGCAGGCAGTAGTAATTTAAGGCAACACAAAGCAAAGTAAACCTTTTTTTCAATGTTCCGATGTTCCCGCATTCAGCAGGCAGTAGTAATTTTAGGCAACACAAAGCAAAGTAAAGTTGTTTTTCAAAGTTCCAATGTTCCCGCATTCAGCAGGCAGTAGTAATTTTAGGCAACACAAAGCAAAGTACACATGGTGATCAATAAGGGCAATGTTCCCGCATTCAGCAGGCAGTAGTAATTTAAGGCAACACAAAGCAAAGTAAACTTTTTTTCAATGTTCCGATGTTCCCGCATTCAGCAGGCAGTAGTAATTTTAGGCAACACAAAGCAAAGTAAAGTTGTTTTTCAAAGTTCCAATGTTCCCGCATTCAGCAGGCAGTAGTAATTTAAGGCAACACAAAGCAAAGTAAACTTTTTTTCAATGTTCCGATGTTCCCGCATTCAGCAGGCAGTGGTAATTTTAGGCAACACAAAGTAAAGTAAAGTTATTTTTCAAAGTTCCAATGTTCCCGCATTCAGCAGGCAGTAGTAATATTAGGCAACACAAAGCAAACTAAAGTTGTTTTTCAAAGTTCCAATGTTCCCGCATTCAGCAGGCAGTAGTAATTTTAGGCAACACAATGAAAAGTACACATGGTGATCAATAAGGGCAATGTTCCCTCATTCAGCAGGCAATATACCGATCTACGGGACAGAGCAAGGGTTAGGGTAAGGGTAAGGGTATTCAAAGTAATTCAATTCGGGTTTTTGAAAACAGGAGGCTACTACGGTGATCTACGGCACGGAGCAAGGGTTGCTGTCGAAATCAATCTCTGGGTAGCCCAAAAGTGGCAAGTTGGCCTTCAAGAAGACCAGCTTTTCCACCGCAAGGGGGTCGAGCGAGGTACGTTGGAGGGTGACGACATCTCCTGCCAGGCTGAAGACCCTCTCACTCTGCACGCTAGTTGGTGGACAGCTGAGATACTTGTGTGCAACAGTTGAGAGGTCAGGCCATGTATTGCTTCGGGAGGACCAGTACGCCAATGGATCGCTGGATACAATCTCCTGAGGCTCCTCAAAGTAACGATTGACAGAGAACTCTGCCGAGTCAATCTTTGCTGCCTGGGCCAACAAAGATGTTCCTTGCCCTGCCATCAAAGCGATACTGTCGGTTATGAAATACTCCGCTTTCCTCTTTTTCAGCTGCACTTCCCTTCCGTCATGCCTTGTAGGTGGCAAGGTGGGACTAATGTTATCGGTGCTGCTGTAACCGCTGGTGTTTTGGGGAGTAACGGCAGCAGGAATTTGCTCTGAGCGTTCCCCCACCCTCCGAGAGTATTCTTCTCTCACGAGCGAGAGAAGTTCGGTCTTCCACTTCGGCAGTTCTTTGGGGCAGACAGAGTCTTTGATGCAAGGGTCGCAGAGTGCTGCCAAAACATGAGTCTTACTCTCCGTCAACGGTAGAAGACGTTTACAGAGGGCAAAATCCAACTTTCTGACCACCTCCTGGGCCTGTGGAGTCAGGGGCCCAGCCATAGACTACAATGTACTGTGTCCACCCAGCGACTCCAAAAGGCTCTTCAAATGCAAGACGACTGGGACCACATGGCTGAGTAGTGCTTTCTGTGCTGAAAGTTGTTCGGTGGCCAGTTTGAATGGTACTAGGATCTCAACCAGCTGAGTAATGGTCATCCACTCCTGGTTGTTGGGGACCAGCTTGTTTATTGGAGCCGCAATTGATAGTGAGATAGCATGGACTGCCCTCTGTTGCTCCACCATGCGCTCCAACATCATGTAGGTGGAGTTCCAGCGGGTGGGGACATCCTGCAGTAACCGGTGTTGTGGGAGGCACTCCAGGATCTGCCTGTCACGCAGCAGTTTTGCAGACTTAGAGCTACGGTGGAAGAAGCCTGCGATTCTGCGGCAGCGGTCAATGAGTTGAGTGACGGCGGTGGTGCTGTTCTCATCTGGCCCCTTGAAGCCATCTTTTACACAATTATGCAGCAAGTGCGCCATGCATGTTACGTTTGAGAGCAGGCATTTTCAACCGCCCGGATCATGTTCCTTCCTGCGTCTGTGACCATGAATCCCAAGTTACCACTGGAATGAGTATGCCGCATCTACTCTCTCATCATCTCTCGCAAGTACTCAGAAATGGTGTTGGCCCTGTGATCCGTATCTATCACCTCAAGGGACAGGAGTGCCCAATGATGACCCGAGTCTAGGCAACCCTCCGTCTCCCACCAGTGAGTGGTCAGGGACAAATAGGAATGCCCTCCTCCCATGCTCGTCCAAATGTCTGAGGTGAAATGTACATGGACGGTTTGTGATTTGTTCAACAGGGTTCTGAGACGTTGCTTGCATCCCTCGAACAAAGCGGGAATGACTGTTTGAGAGAAAGTTCTGCGACTTGGGATATTGTACCATGGTGCCAGGAGGTGAACAAATCGGCGGAAACCTTCCCGTTCCACCATACGGAAGGGCTGGTGGTCCAGAGCCATCATCTCTCCCAAGCGACGTGTTATTTCCTTCACTGATGGCGGCTTAGATCCAGATCTCACCCTTGTAACTTGCACGCCCCAAGCATCGATGGTTTTCTGCATGGGGCCTGTTGGTGTGGTTGGAGTGCTCTATGTACTGCTGCATGTGCTGCCAACTTCAACTGCGTCCAACTTCACATTTGGGTGGTGGCTCTTAATGTGCATCCTTAGCCCTGTTGTGGCAAGATGCCTCATATCTTTTCCTCTGCTGACGCTCACACCGCAATGCCTGCAAACTGCCAAAGTGGCCCTCTGATTATGGATGTCATAATAATCCCATAGGAGTGATCTCGACCTACCCCTACTACGCACTTCAGATGTACTCATGCTCGTGTTTGGACTGTCGGTGTTTGTGGAAGGGAGTGTAATTGTTGGTCGTTTCTGTAGCTCGCCCTCCAGCAGCATGCAGTCCTCTTGATCACTAATTCCTGTGGTGGAAGCAGATTCCATATTGTCTTCCTCCCATTCCTCTGACACGTCTGCCTCCTCGCCCTCCTCTTCATAACAAGTAGTATCAGAGGTACTTGGAAGGACATCAGGATCTGAACGTTGAGTCTTTCGAAATGATGAAGAAGGTTCTGCCATCTCACAGCTGGTTGAAGCATCTGTGGGTGTTTCAATAACCATCTCGTTGGTTGAATGCTGCCTTCTTGTCAATGTGTTCATCTTCAGTCCCCTGCCTTTCTTAGATATTCGCGATAGCACTTGGCCCTTGCAACTCGAAAAGTCGGGAAGGAAGCGTTTCATCACACTGGTTGGAACTACACAAATAATGAGCACTGTATTATAGCACTTTGTGTTGGCAAAAGGGCCGCACTGGTTGGAACTACACAAATAATGAGCACTGTAAGCACTTTGTGTTGGCAAAAGGGCCGCACTGGTTGGAACTACACAAATAATGAGCACTGTATTATAGCACTTTGTGGTGGCTAATGGGCCGCACTGGTTGGAACTACACAAATAATGAGCACTGTATTATAGCACTTTGTGTTGGCCAAAGGGCCGCACTGGTTGGAACTACAGAAATAATGAGCACTGTATTATAGCACTTTGTGTTGGCTTATGGGCCGCACTGGTTGGAACTACACAAATAAGGAGCACTGTAAGCACTTTGTGTTGGCAAAAGGGCCGCACTGCTTGGAACTACACAAATGAGCACTGTAAGCACTTTGTGTTGGCTTATGGGCCGCACTGGTTGGAACTACACAAATAAGGAGCACTGTAAGCACTTTGTGTTGGCAAAAGGGCCACACTGGTTGGAACTACACAAATAATGAGCACTGTAAGCACTTTGTGTTGGCAAAAGGGCCGCACTGGTTGGAACTACACAAATAAGGAGCACTGTAAGCACTTTGTGTTGGCAAAAGGGCCGCACTGGTTGGAACTACACAAATAATGGCGACTGATCTTGGGGCCACTGTTGGTGAGCTTCTATCTTCCTCTCCAACTCCCAAGAAGTTCCAGCGCAGGCGCGCGGGTTATCTTGATCAGAGATGGAAACGCCACTATGATATGCACCGGATCTCTGATGAAAGGCCAGAGCAAACTATTTTGCTGGCGGAGGGATCTTCTGGCGCTTTGCAGAGTGCTGGATTGACTGCAGGCCAGGACAGACTGACGGTGGCCTCTGGAGGGCCGGAAGCCCCAGACATGGACAGATGTACAGCGATAGGAACTGGCAGACCTCTGAAACATAGGTTCCAGAGACGTGGCTGTCATCAAAAGAAATTTAAAACTACAATCTTCTGGGGAGTGGGATTTGGCAACCGGACAAGATCTACAGCTACTGCACCCTCCCACAAATTGGCCCACGCTCCCCCAGGTGGCTCCAGATCTGTAAATATGGAGGAGAGAGTACACCCCCAAGAAACCAGAGCCTGGGACTCAAATATAAGAACTGTGGGCATAAAAGAGAGTCTTCCCAGTCTACGGGAGTTAAGAACCCATTCCAGCACTCTCAAGGGAATCTGGATCCGACATCTTCTAGATTATACCCCCACCCACAATGCTGGCCAGGTGCTTTGGCCTTTACACCTGCTCCTCACCACTCTGAGGGCCCCACCTATGACCACTTGTTAATTGACCATGCCCCATCCCCTTTTCAGGTGGCCAGTCAAACACTGGGCACCTAATCTGTGCTGCAGAGCCTCCAAGAGAAGTAGGTCTATGCATGGGGATTCCTACGATCTCTGGGAGGGGGAGGTACGACGGTAGGCGCAGGCCGAATACTAGAGGGAGGTTGAGTCGGCGGGAGACTCGGCCCCCCTCTAACCTGCGGCCTATCCCCAGGTACATCTGTGACAGGCAACCAGTTTCCTCCCCTCGTACTCTGGTGTTAGTGAATGCTAGGTCCATAAGGAACAAAACTGCTACCATCAGGGACTTTCTTAATGATCAGGGAGCTGACCTAGTGTGTATTACAGAAACTTGGATCCAAGAGGGGGATGAGATCCTACTCCAGGAAATAACATCTCCAGGTTATGCAATCACTCACCAGATGCAGACTGGGAGGCGGGGGGGGGGGTGGGGGTGGCTATGCTCACCCGAGAAAGTTTTTCTCTTAGGGCAGTTCCTGTGCTGAGCATCTCTGGCATTGAAAGTGTTGGCCTGGTGTGGGATTCCTGTGAGAGCATAGCCTTTCTGCTGGTGTACCGTGCGCCGAGCGCACCAGCGGACAGCCTATCCCAGCTGCTTGAGACTGTGTTGGAGTGGTCCCTAAGGTTCCCCAGACTTATCGTCTTGGGGGATTTCAATATCCACGCTGATGCTGACTCTTGTTCATTAGCGGCTGTGGACCTAGTGTCTACCATGGAGACACTAGGACTCTCTCTCTGTACTACTGGGCCCACGCATCAGGCGGGGCACACGTTAGATTTGATTTTCAGTGCAGGAATTCAAGTGACCCAAGCCTTCACAATAGAGGTTCCATGGTCGGATCACTGCACCCTGAGAGTCCGGTTGGAGCATGCCTACCCACGCTGCCAGGGCGCCGAGCCAATTTGGGCTCGCCCAAGGAGACTTATGGAACCCAGTAGGTTCCGGAATGTTCTGAGGGATCTGGAGCCTGCCAGCCACTCGATCGATGTGCAGGTGAACACATGGAACATCAGGCTATCCAATGCACTCGACGAGATCGCCCCTAGACGCCCTCTCAGACCCTGTCATAATCGGTCTCCTTGGTTCACTGAGGAACTTCGACTGATGAAGCGGGAAAAGAGACAGCTGGAGGGCGTGTGGCAAGAACTCCGTGACAGAGCATCGAGATCAGCTTATGAGGCATTCAGGGAATTCTATGAGCATACTATCACTGAAGCAAAGCGAGTATATTATGCTTCTTTGATAACGTCTGCTAGCTCACGCCCGGCAAAATTGTTCAAAATAATTCAATCTCTAACGACGGTTCCTACCGTCCCAAAAAGTGGTAATCAGGCCCCTCCAGCCAAGGTTTTTCAGAGTTATCTTGCAGACAAGATCTCGCTACTTCGCCGGGACCTCCCTGCCACAATTGATACAGTGACAGAACTTGAGACCCCGTAGCCACTTGCTGGGCCCATCCTCGACCGGTTCATCCCGCTGGATGCAGGGGCTGTCGATAGGCTCATAGCTGCAGCTAGACCGACCACTTGTTCCCTCGATCCGTGTCCCTCTTGGTTGGTGAAATCCTGCTTGGAGGGATTACGTGACCCTCTGTTGAAGATCATAAACAGCTCCCTTGAGCAAGGAGTCTTTCCAGAGGGTTTAAAAGAGGCGGTGGTCTCTCCTTTGCTGAAGAAACCATATTTAGATCCCTCGGTTCCCTCCAGTTACCGCCCAGTTTCAAATCTCTCGTTCCTGGGCAAGGTGATTGAGAGGGCAGCAGCGGAGCAGTTGCAGCAATTCCTAGACAACACAGCCGGACTAGATCCCTTCCAATCTGGCTTCCGTGCGGGGCACGGGACAGAGACTGTGCTGGTCTCCATCACGGATCACCTTCGATGCCAGCTTGACCAGGGCGGGTCAGCGCTGCTCGTGCTATTGGATCTCACAGCAGCATTTGACACAGTCGACCACAATCTCTTGACCCACCGCCTTGCTGTTGCTGGAATCAGGGGACAGCTTTAAACTGGCTGCCTTCCTTTCTTCACAACCGTGGACAGCGAGTGGAGAGGGGAGGCCTGGTCTCTGAGAGGTCCCCTCTATCTTGTGGGGTTCCTCAGGGGGCCATTCTCTCCCCTCTGTTGTTTAACATCTATATGCAACCACTTGCTCAGCTGGTTCGAGGTTTTGGGCTTGAGTGTTATCAGTATGCCGATGACACTCAGCTGGTGCTGAAGATGGAAGGCCAACCAGACTCTGTACCCAATTGTTTCCATCAGTGCCTCGAGGCCGTTACTGGATGGCTGCGTGCCAGCAGGTTGAGGGTGAATCCAGCAAAGACGGAGATCCTATGGCTGGGTGGACCGGGCAGTGGGGACATCCATCTGCCTACCCTGGATGGCGAGGCATTACGCCCGTCATCATTAGTAAAGAGTCTGGGAGTCCTTTTGGACCCTCTGCTGACAATGGAGGCCCAGGTCTCCGCCGTGAGCAAAACCGCCTTCTTTCACCTGCGGCAGGCTAGACGGCTGGCCCCCTACCTGTCCAGGGATAACCTAGCTACGGTGATCCAGGCCACGGTCATCTCAACACTGGACTACTGTAATGCCCTGTACATTGGCCTTCCTCTGTCAGTGATTCGGAAGCTCAAGTTGGTACAAAACGCAGCTGCTCGGTTTCTTGTAGGAATTCCGATGAGATGCCACATAACACCAATCTTACTACAGCTGCATTGGTTACCAATTGAGCACCGGATCACTTTCAAAGTGATGGTACTCACCTTTAAGGCCTTGCATGGTCTGGGGCCAATGTATCTGAGGGATCGTCTCACCCCCTACCAACCCCAGAGATCCCTCCGTTCTGAGGACCAAGATCTATTGGAAGTCCCCAGTGTCAAGACCTTGCGTCTAACGGCAACCAGACGCAGAGCCTTCACAGCAGTGGTGCCATCAGTCTGGAATGCTCTGCCACCTGAAGTTCGTGCCCTGCGGGACTTACCAGCTTTCCGCAGGGCATGTAAGACATACCTGTTCCGACAGGCTTTTAATGTTTGATACTGTTGTTTTTAAATTGTTTTAAATTGCTTTTAAACTTTGTTATATTTTAGCTATTCTTGTAAGCCAGTCCGAGCCCCAGGGGAGTGGCAGCATATAAGTTTAAATAATAATAATAACAATAAAAAATAAGGAGCACTGTAAGCACTTTGTGTTGGCAAAAGGGCCGCACTGGTTGGAACTACACAAATAATGAGCAATGTAAGCACTTTGTGTTGGCAAAAGGGCCACACTGGTTAGAACTACGCAAATAATGAGAACTGTAAGCACTTTGTGTTGGCAAAAGGGCCGCACTGGTTGGAAGTACACAAATAAGGAGCACTGTAAGCACTTTGTGTTGGCAAAAGGGCCGCACTGCTTGGAACTACACAAATAAGGAGCACTGTAAGCACTTTGTGTTGGCAAAAGGGCCGCACTGGTTAGAACTACACAAATAATGAGCACTGTAAGCACTTTGTGTTGGCAAAAGGGCTCCACTGGTTAGAACTACACAAATAAGGAGCACTGTAAGCACTTTGTGTTGGCAAAAGGGGCGCACTGGTTGGAACTACACAAATAATGAACACTGTAAGCACTTTGTGTTGGCAAAAGGGCCGCACTGGTTGGAACTACACAAATGAAATGCTTGCCCTGTTGTGGAGCGAAAAGAGCCACAGGACACACAACAACTGGGTGAAACTGCTTTTGTTTCACCAAAGACAAATTTGCAGTGTATTCCTTTAAAAAAATTTTTTTTAAAACTTTTTTAGTAATAAAAGAAATATTTAGCAGAAAAAGTTTTAAAAAAGAAAATTAACAAAATGCTTGCCCTCTAGTGGGGCAAAAACAGCCACAGGGCACACAACAACTGGGTGAAACAGCTTTTGTTTCACCAAAGACAAATGTGCAGTGTATTCCTTTTTTTAAAAAAAATTAAAAAAAAATTAATAATAAAAGAAATATTTAGCAGAAAAAGTTTTTAAAAAGAAAATTAACAAAATGCTTGCCCTGTAGTGGGGCAAAAACAGCCACAGGGCACACAACAACTGGGTGAAACAGCTTTTGTTTCTCCAAAGACAAACACACACACAGACAGAGCAGCAAGCAATGTCTCCCCGGCGCTGCTCCCAGCTCCGGCGTCCACCCTCCTCGCTCTCCTGAGTTCCAACAGCAACGCAAGCAAGCCTCCCGCACCTCCCGGCTCCTCGCCTTCCCAGCCCAGACTGAGCAATGCGGCCACGCGGAGCCGCTTTTAAAGGGCAACCTGCCCAATCAGAAGGAGACACGGTGCTTGGGAGCGCCAGATTGGCTCCCAGTGCACCCAGCATCCTTCCATCATATAACGTCATTTCCGAAACGGGCGGAAGCTCGTTAAAAAGATGGAGGATGCTGTTTCGGTTTTAAAAAACACTTCTGGGTTTGAAAATAAATTTCAAACTCATTTTGTAAATAAAAAATAACGAATAATTAACGATTTACAAAATTAATGAACGAAACCGCCCAGCCCTAATACCTACCATCCCTAAACTACTGTCCAAACTACACATAACCAAAGGAATAAAATTTACACATCGTCACACCCGCCAACCCATAGGGATTATTTTTTAGGCCTGGGTAACAACGGAAAAATTTGTTTCTAAAATCGATTCATTTTTTGGGGGGTTTTGCGTTTTGTTATTTAAAATAATTACAAAATTTTCCTTTAAAAAAGTTCGATATTTACGAAATTTCGTAAATGTGAAAAGAATTACAAAACAATAACGAATCAATTTCCGAAACAATAACGAATTGATTCGTTAATGGCGGACGCAACCGCGCAATACGCTAAAAAACCTCCAAATGGGACGGGGGAACTTCTGAAGCTTAATTAAACCAAAAACAACTATAAAAACCCTTAGAAAACCAAAAACAACTATAAAACTTGCCCCAGACATGCGGAAATAATAACGAAACGACCTCAAAACGATAACGAAACTAATACAATAACGAAATACAAAACATTTACGAAACGATTTAAAAATTCGTTTTTTTAAAAAAATTGCTCCAGACTGGTTCGTTATCGTTTTGTAATTGAAAAATTAACGATTTTTTAAACGAATTACGAATTAATGAAACGAAACCGCCCAGCCCTATTATTTTTGACTTTTCTATCAACTAGAATGGTCAAAAATAATTTGGATAATATCAACATCATATAACTATATACAAACCACATTTTATTCAGTTATCCAATATCATTCATGTATGTAATATTAAAGTCTCACATCACTAACATTCCTCCCATCTCCTTTGCAACATACTTGGCTAATTTCCCTGTGACTCTACTGACATACATTCTCAATATTTTTACATATATCAGTCTTATAATATCATTAAGTCCTTTAAATTTATGAGCAAGTTTGAACAATTTGAAGAGATTCAAGTCTCTATAGTCAATCACATGTTGTTCACAATCAAGAGTCTCTTGGTCCTCCACGAAGTTACCACGCTGCTGTAGGAAATTTTCTCCTTTCTCTTCTTTTGCTGCTGGAGCTTCTTCCTTCAGCCTGACCTTCCAATTATCAGGAACAGTTCTGCTTTCATTGAGTTTTAAGGCTCGAATAAAGGCTTGCTTTAACGTATCATCAGGTCTTATTGAAGAATTTATAGTTCCTTGAACATCGTTTCTTGGTATTGAAGAGAATTCGCCATCGTTGGAAGAATAAACAAGAACATTGTCTTTCTCTATTGTAGTCTCATCACTGCTGTCTGGATGAACCTTTAAACCTTGGGACTGGAGATTTGTCTTTTTATCAAGACTAACATAGTCAGTGTATATCACTTTTCTTAACAGTCCATCAGCTTGGTTTTTATCCTCTTTTTCCTCCGATATATGATGAGATCTTCTCTCTCTGCTTACTTTCTTTTTATCTGTAGGCATTTCGAAGTGTTCAGGTTTAGTAAGAAGAAGCTGATCCAATGTTTCATTCTCAGCAAAATGTCTCTCTTCTTTTTGATAAGTTTCACTTAGATTCTTAACTTCAATCACAGTTCCGATCTTTAAAACTGTTTTTGTGCGATCATCTGAAACCTCCATAGTGAATGAATCATGTTTAGAAGTTATCTTCACTTCAACTAGTCTTTCAGATGTGTGGATTTTTTCTTCACAGAAGACTTTTTGATATTTTGTACTCTCAGCCATGTCTACTGCCAAATAAATAGGTTCCTTAAGGTTTAGCTTTTCTACAGCTTTCTCTTCTGATTGTATTTTATTGTCTTTGTCAATGAGCTCGGCAGAGTTAATTTCGTTACATGCAGCTGAAGTTAATATATCTTTGAAAGTCAATGATTCTTTCAGCTCTTTTTTCTCCTCAGAATTTATCACTTGTTCTGCAGGAACCACTATCTCTACATTCTCATCACTGGCTCCATCTGGGTGCTCATCATGTTTCTGAGGTACCACACTTTGGGTGTAAGAAACAGCTGGAGACTTGTGGTCCAAAACTTCCCTGCATAGAACTTCATTTCTGATTACAAATTGGTTTGGTTTTTCTGGGGTTAACTGTCTTTTCAGTTTGAGTTGTATCAAACAAGGTCTGGAGTGTGTTCTCAGCCTTTTGTTCTTTAGAAATTTCATTTTCTCCTTTCGTCCCTTGAACTAACTCAGTTATAACAGAGCTTGCTTCGGGTTTCTGTCCCAGAGGTTGACAGATGGGTAAACATGAAGTGTTTTGTTCTCCAGTCTGTTCCACAGACAGGTCTTTTCCCTCTTTAGGTATCTCTGATATTTTTTTAATCCTTCTGGCCAGGTCATTTCCAATCAGGCATGAGTAAGGGATCTCTGAACTTAAGGCAAAATCCCACATGCCTGTCCAATTGCCATATTTTATAGGTAAAGAGACCACGTTTGAAGTAATCGCTGGTCCTAAACCTTTTAAATTAATCTGAGAAGTAGGATTTTGATACCTCTCAGGTACCATCTTTGAATGAATTACACAAACTTCGGAACCCGTGTCTCTCCACCCTTGTAACAGGTTTCCATCTATTTTGATGGGTTTCAAATAGTCATTTGGGACTGTGTTTAGTACCACAAACAAACAAACACTGTTTTTCAATCTGTTCCCCCTTTTGAACCACCTCAGTGCAATCCTTCTTAGCACTGGGTTCCATTTCTTTTCCAGGGGCATTTCTTTCTCTAATGAAGAAGGTGGACTTCTCTTTTTTTCAGGAGATTACATCGGGACCTAAAATGTCCTAATTTTCCGCAATGGAAACAGCTCTTATTTCCCTCAGCACTGTTAGGCTGCATGGCGCCTGCCATCCTACAGGTGGTGTCTTCTATTGAAAAGCCTCTCCCTGTCAGACTGTGAGGGGATTTTTTAAATGGCGGTTGGGATTGTCTTGTTTCCTTTTTGACTCCTTCTTCTTCTTTAAATCCTTCCTTTAAAGTAATCAACTGATCCACCATGATAGCTGCTTGTGCTGAAGTTTCAGGTTTTCTATCCTGTATAATCCTGTATAATCAAGGGGGACCTGTTGATAAAACTGCTCCTTTTGAATTAAGTTTTTGAGCTGCTGGAAGTAATTTACCTCAGTGCCTTTGACCCAGCTCTCAAAGTATTGTGCCTGCTTGGAAGCTAATTGAGAATAACTCTCATATTTTTCTTTTTTAATCGTCCTGAACTTCATCCTATAAAATTCAGATGTCAGCCGCAATTTCTGTTGGACTTCTCGTTTAAACTTAGAGTAATCTCTATGTTCTGTCTCTGCCATGTCGCTGTAAATCTCCAGGAGTTTACCACAAATCTGTGGCCTTAAATATGCCATCCATTTTTCCTCAGCTACATTGAAGTCTTTACAACATCGTTCGAAGGAAATTAAGAACTTTTCGATATTGTCTTCTTTATTGTATCTTGGGAACTTTCTCAAAATATGATCCATAGGGATCTCCTCTGGTCTCTCCTGTATATTTACTTGTGTCTGAGGGAGAGTTAACTGTTGTTTTTCAATTTCTAATTCCATTTTCCGTAATTCAGCCTGCCTAACTCTCTCCTCCGCTTGTCTGATTTTTTCCCTCTCCTCCATTTGTGTCTTTTGGGCTTCCATTTCTGCCAGTCTTGCCCTGTCCTGTGCCTCAATTTCTAATTTCCTTAACTCTAGTTGATATTTGTACTGTAACTCAGATGTAGGAGTTTGGTCTGAGTCTGAGCTTCCCTCTTCTTGATATGCCTCAACCTCCTTTGTTACTTTGCCTTGCTTTTTAGCCGCCATCTTTGGCTCCAACTTTTACCTCAAGATTTTTCCTTTAGGCGATCTTAGGCACTAAATCAGATGTTAAACGTATCCCACCACTGCCACCAAATTGTAAAGAGGTCGTTAACCTGCTGCCACCAATTGTAACGATGACCGTTTTAATGCCACAGAATGTGAAGGTGCGAGTGATAAAACACCCACTGCCACCTAATCTATGAGGGAAGCCGGGCAACGATCAATATCAGCCTAGGAACTATTTTATATAGGGACTGTTTCTGGCTGACTTTAGTATTGCAGACTGTTCAACTTAGGAGAAACTGTATCAGGCAAGGCTTGAGGAAAAAGTAACAAGTTTATTTTAACAGGAGTATAACAATGTATAACTGTTCTTCAAAAGAGGCACAAATCTTGATGGATACATTGGAAAGGTTTCATGAGTAAACTCAGGCGAACACTTCATAAGGTTTCACAGCTGGCACAACAGGCTTAAACCCAGCCAAACCTTGATTCTTAATTCAGAATCAACAACCCCCTGTACCGGGTCCTTCTCTGCAACCACTTGGTCACCAATTGATTCCCTGAATCTCCACCAAAAGATTCAGTGTTCTCCCAGTAGCTCTTCGGCCACTGACTAATTCCCTGTTTCTCCCACTAGAGAAATCAGTCTCTTCCTGTAGCTCACCGGCCACAGACTGCCACTTTCAAAAAGCTGCGCCGTGAAGTGATAGTTGGCTCTGCCCCCGTTGCTATGGCAACTCAGTTACCATCAAGCCACTCTCTCTCCAACAAAACATAATCTTACATACTTACCATCCCTAAACCACTGTCCCTAAACTACACATAACCAAAGGAATAAAATTTACACATCGTCACAGTCAGTTCTTACTGTTGCTACTTGGTCCTTATACAGATTTCTCAGGAGAGAGACAAGGTGATTTGGTGTGCCCATACCAGCAAGAACTTACCACATTTTATTATGATCTACACAGTCAAAGGCTTTAAAATACTCAAGAAAGCAGAAGTAGATGTTTTTTTCTGAAACTCCCTGCCTTTCTCCATTATCCAGTGGATATTGGCAATTTGGTCTCTCATTCCTCTGCCTTTTTTAAACCCAACTTGTACATCTGGCAATTCTCGCTCCATGTACTGCTGGAGTCTTCCTTGCAGGATCCTGAACATTACCTTACTGGCATGAGAAATAAGGGCCACTGTACGGAAGTTTGAGCAGTCTTTAGCATTTCTCCTCTTTGTATGGGGATATAAGTTGATTTCTTCTAGTCTGATGGCCATTCTTGTGTTTTCCATATTTGCTGGAAATATGGAAAGATTTAGTAAATAGAGTCCCAGAAGAACTATGGACAGAAGTCTGCGACATTGTTCAGGAGCCAGCAACAAAGTACGTTCCAAAGAAAAAGAAAACCAAGAAGGCAAAATGGTTGTCTGCTGAGACACTGGAAGTAGCCCAAGAAAGGAGGAAAGCAAAAGTAAACAGTGATAGGATATACCCAGTTAAATGCACAATTCCAGAGGTTAGCCAGAAGAGATAGGGAACTATTTTTAAACAAGCAATGCATGGAAGTGGAAGAAGACAACAGAATAGGAAGGACAAGAGACCTCTTCCAGAAAATTAGAAGCAGTGGAGGTAAATTTCAGACAAAAATTGGCATGATAAGAAACAAAGATGGCAGGGACCTAAAAGAAGCTGAAGAGATCAAGAGAAGGTGGCGAGACTATGCAGAAGATCTGTATAGGAAGGAGAATAATATCGAGGATTATTTTGATGGTGAGGTGAGTGAATTAGAACCAGACATCCTAAGGTTGAATGGGCCTTGAGAAGCATTGCTAACAACAAGGCAGCAGGAGATGACGGGATCCCAGCTGAACTGTTCAAAATCTTGAAAGATGATGCTGTCAAGGCTCCTCAGTACTGTGGGTTAATGCTGTCTGTGGAAGTGGGAGCCTATCTGTGGAAGTGGGCACTCCAGCCACATAAACACATAAATATTTTCACTTTTACTATGTGTATAGATAATGTGAATAAATAATATGGAGTAAGACTTCTTCTCCTTCACCTGAGGTCACTGCATTTTTTTGCTGTTTCAGGGGCTCCAAAACCTGCGAATCTAAGCCACTATTGATACTAAGGTGCACCCCGGTTTTGAAGACACTAAAATGGGGAAAATGTGTCTTACAAACAGTACAGTAAAGTAATAAATAAGATTTACCTCTGTGCTGACGTACAACAGTTAAGTCAACGAGTCTTCTCTCTTTGGGAATAATCAGATTCCAGCCGCTATGTTTAACTTTGCTTGTAACTATTTTTGAGGAAATTTCAAATGACAAACATGGAAGGGACCAACTTGTCGCAGTGACCTTTTTTGCCTTTTTTGTTTTCTTACAAGAGGCTTCTGTACAACAGATTTAAGGTGGTTGCCTTGCTGGAAGATAAGATGCAACAGGTTGAGATCTGCATTTGGATTACTGCAATGCACTCTATGTGGGGCTGCCCTTGAAAACGGCTCGGAAAATCCAATTGGTCCAACGGGCAGCAGCCAGGATGTTAACCGGGGCTCATTACAGAGAGAGGTCAACCCTCCTGTTTATTTTCCAAGCCCAATTTAAGGTGCAGGTTCTTACCTACAAAGCCCTGAACGGTTTGGGACCACCCTACCTGCGTGACCGTATCACTGTCTACGAACCCACACGCTCACTCCAGTCATCTGGAGAGGCCCTGCTTGTGATCCCGCCCGTATCGCAAGCGCGCTTGGTGGGGACACGAGACAGGGCCTTTTCTGTGGTGGCCCCCCAACTTTGGAACACCCTCCCGAAAGATCTCAGACAAGCCCCTACATTGGCAGTCTTCAGAAAGAATTTGAAAACCTGGCTGTTCCGATGTGCCTTTTCAGATTAGGAACCTCCAGCATCAAATCCTAGAAGCACTTTAGTAGAACCAAGGTCACTGCACACTGCACACTGCACTTATATAATACTTCATTCCTCCCACCACATCAGCACTTTTAATCCTGTACCCCTACTCTGGCCGGCCCAGTTTTAATAGTGTTATGTTTATTGTTACTGTTATTGTTTTTCCTGCTTAACTGTTTTTAATTTGCTTTAGGTATTGTATTGTTGTACTGTGTTTTGGGGCTTCGGCCTGTGTAAGCCGCATCGAATCCCTCGGGAGATGCTAGCGGGGTCCAAATAATAATAATAATAATAATAATAATAATAATAATAATATAGGGAACACTTTGGCTTAGCTTTTTGGAAAGAGTGGAGCTAACTCTTACAGAAGGGCAAGACGCAAGGGATACCTGGAGGGAGGGCAGCGATGCTGAAACTCAAAATACTGGGAGGAATGTGAGACACAAGAGCAGAAGTATCAGGAGACATTTTCAGTCTTGAAGCTACGTAACAGATTCTGAGTTGGCAATTAGGAAGCATGGGACCAGGAGCAAGAGCTTCACACCTTTGAAATCAGTAAGACAATTTTGAACAGTCCTATAGATGGATGAGCTGTTGTCCATTTCCAGAGATGGAAGAGGAACATGGTTGTAATAGTATGAGGAACAGAAATGGTGCCTGTGGTTTCATTTATCTACATTTGACAAAATGTGTACTCTCTAGGAATTTTCTAGAACCTTTGGCATGACTCTAGACCAGTGGCTCCCCATATTTTATTTTATTTTATTTTTTGACCAGAAACAACTTGAACAGCAACCACTTTGACCAGGGACCAATCTCCAATGAGAGTACCAAAAGGGTTATAAATCAGTTTTTGTTCATCTTTAGATTGGGTTTAGTTATTTGGGGTGGTGATTCAGAAAATTGCATTGGGTAGACCACATCAGCTCATCAGAACATATACCATCCAATAGTTGCTGTCTGCTCACCTACAGGAAACGATATAATCTAGAGCTGATGTGGTAGTAGTAATCTTTAGTGGATAGTCAGCCTCTTCCCTCCCAACATTCCCATTGCCTTGGCACTATAAGATGGTTTTGTAAGACCAGTTGCTCTTGTTGTGTGGTTTTGAGGCAACAATGTAGTTATGGTGAGGCTGTGGGACATATTTTCATTCTTGTGAACCAATGGTGATTCATGGATCACAGGTTGGGAACCACTGGTCTAGAATATCCTTAATAACTAATAATAATAAATACTTTATTTATAGACCAACCTCTCTCACTGAGGGGACCCAGGGCAGTTTACATACAAAAAGGCAAACATTCAATGCCATTGTAAACCAAATACACACAGATCTACGTAATACAAATGATATCAATAAACTTATAACTAAAAGAAAATTGAATTAATAATAATACATCACACTGTCCGAAGTGCTTGGGAAGTGTTCAATTTGTGATTTTGTGATACATAATCCAGCACACACACACACACACACACACACACACAGTTTGCTGTGTCATACTGTGTTTTTGTATCAGTAAGATAATAATAAATAAAATAATTAAAAAATAAAAATTATTTAAAAATTAAAAATAGAAAAATAAAAAAACAGGTCTTCTTGCATAGTTAAAAACCATGTAAAAAATCAATATTATTAAAACTTATGAAAGAAACACTTTGGATATAGACAAGCACACTATCATTAGGTAAAAGCGTCCCCAGAACAGTCGTCAGCAATACCAGTAATTAATCTTGCCTGGATTTCCTGTGCAAAAAGAGACACCTTGTAGGTAACCGCAGAGTTAGTGTTGGCCAAAAGATAGAAAAGATTTTCTGAAACCATTTTGCATTTTAATTATATTTTCATATGTGCTTTTATGTTGTGGCCCACTTTGAGCCAAAGGAGAGGGGAATAATGTATTATTAGTATTCTTAGCACTAGCTTTTGCATTAGCTTTAGCAATATCATTATATGATGATGATACTGATGATGACAACGACAATGTTTTGCATGTTCATGTGAAGTCCAGGGATGCATCCCCTGTGATATTTGCATGGTTGGCAGAAGATGGGGCTTACAACGGGAGCTCACCCAGCCCCGCAAATTCAAACCACCAACCTTTTGGTTAGCAAGTTCTGAAGCTCAGCAGTTTAACCTGCTGCACCACTGCGGTCCCATATAAATAGTATTACTACCCATTTAAAGACCATAAGACAATAATGAAATGTCAACGTTATGTTGGAAATTATGCAGTAAAAAGCTCATCAAAGAAAGATCAGATAGCAGTAATGTTAACTGCTGTAAAGTGAGAAATAATTAAAGCATAGAAAACAAAAGGTGTTAAATGGATGTTGGCCATAGGTTTTTTTCCCCTTGAAAAATAACACACAGAGGAAGAATACCAGTAGAGGACACAAAATAATATATTTTTGAGACCATTTGGAAATCATTTGTTACTGATATTAAGGAAAGCAATATGCAGAGACGGCCCTAGGTAATTTTCAATGGTAAGCAAACAGTATTTTAGCGTCCCCCCCCCCCCAAACCAATAATTGATATATATATTTTCTGTTTGTCGTGGGAGTTCTGTGTGCCATATTTGGTTCAATTCCATCATTGGTGGAGTTCAGAATGCTCTTTGATTGTAGGTGAACTATACATCCCAGTAACTACACTTGCCGCATTTGCTCCCTTGCCTGGCCCACTTTGGGTCCGGAGGCGTTCCTGAAGACCCTGGCGTGTGCACCAAAAGTCACCTCTTCTCCTGACTTTCTCCTCAGCCATTGGGACCAAGAGAGAGAGAGGTGGAGATGCCCACCTTTCGTGAAGGTAGGCGCAAAAACAAAGGAGGGAGCGGAGGTGGGAGATACCTCCAGCCGGAGGGGCTCTCTCACTCTCTCTCTCTCTCTTGGTCCAATGGCTGAAGAGAAAGTCAGGAGAAGAGGTGACTTTTGGTGCGCACGCTGGAGTCTTCAGACACGCCTCCGGACCCGAAGCGGGCCAGGAGCAGTGGCTCCGCCCCTTGGCCCACCCGCGGATTGGGGGGGAGGCGGGTGGAGCACCGGAGGATTGGGAAAGGGAGCCGGTCATGGGGAAGGGATCAAACGCGGAGAACGATTGAGCGTCGGCTCTGCTCGTGCACCCAGTGACCGGGTGGAGTAGGAACGAGAGGGGCGAGGCGAGGCTCAAGGGCCCGGCCCCTTTGGGAAGAGGATTGCCCGGCTGTGAGGAAAGAAAGCTGAGTCTCCCCCCGAACTGCTAGGGCTGTTGTGAGCTGAGGGGGCGCTCCTCAAGTGGCAGTTGAGGGGCATTTACAGAGGTGCCTCTGCGCCCCTGGCAAAAAAAAAGTGTTCTGCGACTGCTTACTTCGCGTAATGGATGAGCCACCCCTGACAATATGAAACATAAAGCTCTATTGGCTCAAGAGATATTTTGGAAAAAATAGTATTGAAGATTATGATTAACATACATACAGGATGTTATTATTAGAAAGACAATTTATATATATGGTGATTGACAGGGATAAGGTATATGTCTTTATGAACTGGAGAAGTGCTTAGGGCGAGATGGTTGGCCGGGGGGAGAAAATATTGAATCATGATATCTGTATATGAAGAAGGAATCATTGTACTGTATTATGTGTCAATATCAAAGGTCAAATATTTCATTGAATCTAAGCCACCCTCGAATGTGAGGCACAAACAAATTCCAAGCTTTGAATTTAGAAAAAAAGAATATTCTTAAACTTATCTTTTAGAATTTCCTCTGCATACACAATACCTTTTAAAAAAATGTTTTAATGCAGCTTTGTAGAGCAGTCCTTCCTGTGGGGTGAGGAGGGAATGTGAGGAATTAATAATTTAAGCAACCACATCCCTAACTTCCACTTCACTGAGCCATTTTTCCTCTTCATTGCGTCCTCTTCCTTCTGACAGTGAAATGGTCAGCAAGGCAAGCAAGGACTTAGTTGGAGCCTATGTTGTTGCAGAGTTTGAGTTCCATCACAAACACCAGTATCACCTTTCGTCCATGTCCCAGCATTATTTCCAATTTTAACTTAACATTTGCCCTTTCCACTGTTTTTAATTATGTGTTGTCTTATTGATAATGTGTATTTTATTGTTTATGTTTTTTAATTGCTTGTATTGTTGTTATTATTGCTTGTATTGTTGTGTTTGGGCTCGGCCTCATGTAAGCTGCACCGAGTCCCTGGGGAAATGGTAGCAGGGTACAAATAAATTATTATTATTATTATTATTATTATTATTATTATTATTATTAAAAACATCAAGGAGATTCCACTTCAACGGTGGAATATGTTGCTTCAGAATATCATGGTCTCTCCTTCTCTCTCTGTAGGGAGTGCTTTGATTGTGCATGCCTACATGGTAGGAGATCAAACTGCCTGGCTTTTGGTTCTTCCAGTTCTACCATTCAGTAATTCTGTTGTATGCAGTCCTCGGGGAAACTAGTTAAATTTGGCATCAAGGCAGACAAATTTGTGTTTCAAATAATAATAATAATATACTTCATAATAATAACGCACTTAATAATAATAATATTATAATGCACTTAAACACAATTGGCACTGACAAAATTACCATCTGCCAGCTGCAGAAGGCCACCTTACTGCACACATTATTCGCTGATACATCACACAGTCCTAGACACTTGGGAAGTGTCCAATGTGTGATCCACTACAACAGCCAATGGAGTGATCTTGTCTACTGCGGACTCATGTTGTTGCGTTACAAATAACACACTTTATTTATATATAGCTTGATTTTCTTGTAGGGACTCAGAGCGAATTACAGTATAAACATATAAGGCAAACATTCAATGTCTTTATTACACAGTGAACAAACAACTTACAACAACAAACTTATTCATACCCCCCACCATCTCCACCAATGGGGACTCAGGGCGGCTTATATGAGGCTAAGCCCAAACAGCAAATTACAATACAGTAAAATACAACAAAATAAAAACTGAAATGCAAGCAGCAACACGGTCAAATAAAACATAATAAATACAATATGCAGGGAACACAGAACATAAGGATGCAATGAACAATCACAGAGAGGTAAAGGCCTTCGCCTTCCATCTCCAGCATCTGGAGGCAATGCTCAACTCTGTCCATGGGGAGGTGCTCTTTTCCATGCCAAGGAGCCTGTTGTCCATACATATCTGTGATCAAGACGTTGGCATGTCTGCATGGGACGCTCTTTTACTTTCCTGTTGAGATGGTACCTATTGATCTACTTGCATTACATGCTTTTGAACTTCTAGGTTGTCAGAAGCTAGAGCTGACAGTCAGGAGCTCACCCCAACTCACGTCTTTGAACTGCTAACTCTCCGGTCAGAAGATTTCCTGTAGTTAGCAGTTTGTGCTAACTCACTGTGCTACCGCATTGAGTCCTCTTAACTCAATGTTAGGGTTGGCTTTGAAAGGCAGCAGATCACAGGAGCTGTCTTCATAGACCTGTCAGCAGCCTATGATACTGTGAACCACTGCCTCCTCCTGAGAAAAATGTATAATATCACAAAGGACTACCACCTCACCTGCCTCATAGGAAACCTGCTACAAAACAGGAGCTTTTTTGTTGAGTTTCAGGGCCAGAGAAGCAGATGGCGGAAACAGAAGAATGGCCTGTCTCAGGGGAGCATGCTTGCTCCATCCATGTTCAACATCTAAACAAATGACCAGCCACTGTCAGAACGGACAGAGAGTTTCATCTATGCTGATGACTGTGCCATTACTGCTCAAGCAGGGAGCTTTGGGATGGTAGAACAGAAGCTTTCTGAAGCTCTAGGTGCTCTTACTGCCTATTACAGGGAAAACCAGCTGATCCCTAACCCATCTAAAACACAGACATGTGCCTTTCATCTCAAGAACAGAGAGGCATCCTGAGCTCTGAAGATCACCTGGGAAGGAACCCCACTGGAGCATTGCAGCGCACCCAAATACCTGGGAGTCACTCTGGACCGTGCTCTTACCTACAAGAAGCACTGACTGAACATCAAGCAAAAAGTGGGTGCTAGAAACAATATCATACAAAAGCTGACTGGCACAACCTGGGGATCACAACCAGATACAGTGAAGACATCTGCCCTTGCGCTGTGCTGCTCTGCTGCTGAGTATGCATGCCCAGTGTGGAACACATCTCACCACACTAAAACAGTGGATGCGGCTCTTAATGAGACATGCCGCATTATCGTGGGGTGTCTGTGCCCTACACCACTGGAGAAATTACACTGCTTAGCCGGTATTGCACCACCTGACATCCGCCGGGAAGTAGTAGCCAATAGTGAAAGGACCAAGGCAGAGACATCTCCAGCTCATCCCCTGTTTGGGTATCAGCCAGCACGTCAACGACTTAAATCTAGAAATAGTTTTCTAAGATCTACAGAGACACTCGCTGGAACACCTCAGCAAGCGAGAGTCCAAAAGTGGCAGGCTCAAACCCAGAACCTCAACCAATGGCTGATACCAAATGAGAGACTCCCCCCTGGGCACACAGAGGACTGGGCGACTTGGAAGGCGCTGAACAGATTGCGCTCTGGCACCACGAGATGCAGAGCCAACCTTCAGAACTGGTGCTACAAAGTGGAATCCTTGACATGTGAATGTGGAGAGGAGCAAACCACTGACCACCTGCTGCAATGCAACCTGAGTCCTGCCACATGCACAATGGAGGACCTTCTTGCAGCAACACCAGAAGCACTCCAAGTGGCCAGATACTGGTCAAAGGATATTTAATCAACTACCAAACTCTCAAATTTTGTATCCTGTATTTTGTATTTTTGTATTTTGTCTGTTTGTTTGCTTTGTTCTGTTAGAAATGTAATATAATTGACTTGTTGCTGATGACTCAATAAATAAATAAATAATGTTAGGGTTGGAAAGATTTGGCAATGGTAAAAGTTTTCTGAACACCACTTAGTAGGGCTGTGCACAATTCTGTTTTGCAATATGGAGTTTTGGAGATCTGGTATCCGGATCACTGAAAACAGACTGGGCAGGACCCATAATAATAATAATAAACAGATCAGACAACAAACAAACAAAAACAAACAAGTAGAACCAAACAAATATTAATAATAAGATTATATACAAAAGATATTATTAAATACAGTTAAAATTCCCTTAAGTTTATCATGTAATTTTTTGGTGACAAGTAAGCATTGCGGCACAAAAGCTGGCCACTTTAACTGTTACCATTGGATTCTGCTTTGCCAGCAAAGTGTGTATGTAAAACTCATCAGTTCTTCCAGGAATCTATATCTATAAATTTCCTCCTGGCGTCCAACGAGGAAGCAAAACTCTAAAACCCCTCCACAAAACTCTACCAAAATTGCCATGCCCCAAGGACAACCCACTAGGTACAAACTAATCCACTCAGAAAACAAAACCGCACAACAACAACCACAAAAAACGGCAGAACAACTGAGCATGCGCACTGGCGCAAACTCCCCGGCGCGCGCGCACACACATGGCCCCTCACACACACACCCCGCGCGGCACACACACGCGCGCACGCGCCCTGTCCTCCACTCAAAAAAACCCCCAAAGAAACAGCAGACACCCCAAAAATCCACACAAGGGAAGAGCTACCGTTACAGCATTGAGAGCCAAGTGCGTGCGAGCTTCCTCCCTCACGGCAGCATACTCGGGAGCCTATCCCGCACACATGGCCACACACATACACACAACTTCGCCTTCCCCTTGCTCTTTGCTTTTTTCTTTTAAAGGTGAGGCAAGCAGGCGCAAAAGAGGCATTTCTTCCTGACGGTTGTGTGTCAGTGAGAGAGGGGGGAAGGAAACTCCCTGCAAGGCTTGCAAGCCCTCCTCCTTTCTCCCTTCAGGCAGCTTCCTCTCCTCATTCCTCCTCCTCCTGCCTCTTTCCTTCTCTCCCTCGCTCCTTCCCCTTGAACTTCCCAGGCGATCTCCATGGCGTCATGACCCCTTCCCCTTCACCTTCCTCCTTGCATGCTGTGGCAACGGAGGAAAGAGAGAAAGGAAGAAGGGGAGAAAGAAAGAAGGAAGCATGGGAAAGAGGGGAGAGCTCGCCTTGCACAGCCCGGGGGGGGGGGGGGTAGAGAGAGAGAGGGAGAGGTAGAGAGAGAGGTAGAGAGAGGGGGAGAGGTAGAGAGGTGGGGGGAGGGAGAGAGACGGCGTTTTCCATAGACACCTCCAAAGTCATGTGGCCACTGGCATGACTGCATGGAGCGCCCTTACCTTCCTGCCAGAGTGGTATCTATTGCTCTACTCACATTTCCATGTTTTTGAACTGCTGTATGAATTGAAAATCATTCTATCTATCTTTTACAACTTGGCAACATACACATGTTGGCAGAGCAACAGTAGCCGCATATGGGTGTGTGGAGTTGTGAAAATATAGTGGAATTAATGCACATGCAAGATCATCCCCACAATAACCCCTCAAGACATGCACTCCACCAGAGCCACTTATTTCCCGCATGACTGTGTATTTGAGGGGAGAGTTGAGGAAATATAGTAAAATTAACATCCATGTAGGTATTCTCCACAACTTCCTTTCAACATAGACATTGCCATATTATCCACACCCATATGTGTATGCGCGTGTGTGTGCATGCACTATATCTCCTCCCAAAGAAAGGAGACAAAGAGGGAGGTAAGGTTGGCTACAGCAACGCGTGGCGGGTACAGCTAGTGCTTTATAGAATTGGGTGGATAAAAGTATATTGGAAGCCCCTGTAGAAGGAACAGTATAACAATACATGTCTTATCATCTCCACTGAGTCATCAACACAAAGACATATGCTTGCATCATAGGGGACTTTGTTATATCTGTTCTGGGTCAGCCTCACCAGGAGCTCCAGCTTATCTTGCTATTTGTTGATTACTGCATGTATTTTAATGTTATATGCCTTTACAGTTAGATGGCTTTCCTTAGTTTGCATTTATTGGATCTATGATCTGTCAATTATCATTAGGTTCCCTGGTCCCGCCCCCTTTTTGGGTTTTGGAGGGAATAGGAGCCATTTTGGGTCAGTCCACACAGAGAAGACTCTCATACAGCACATAAAACCAAGAGCTCCTGTAGAAAGCTTCGTCTTCTACAGCTTGGCCGGGGATATACAGCCCCATAGCTTGGCCGGGGATACACAGCGCCATAGCTTGGCCAGAGAGATGCAATCTCAGCACAGCTCTTTTGCTGAGGATTTTACAGCCTTACAGCTCCTTTGCTGAGGGAATCCGGTCCCTGGTCCCGCCCCCTTTTTGGGTTTTGGAGGGAATAGGAGCCATTTTGGGTCAGTCCACACAGAGAAGACTCTCATACAGGACATAAAACCAAGAGCTCCTGTAGAAAGCTTCGTCTTCTACAGCTTGGCCGGGGATATACAGCGCCATAGCTTGGCCGGGGATACACAGCCCCATAGCTTGGCCAGAGAGATGCAATCTCAGCACAGCTCTTTTGCTGAGGATTTTACAGCCTTACAGCTCCTTTGCTGAGGGAATCCGGTCCCACAGCACTTCAGCCAGCCATCACGGAAACCTGAACACCTTCATTTCCCCTGGAAGTCTACAAAGCTCTGCTTAGTAAGGGTCACTTGCGGCAGCCAGAAGCAGTTGGTACCGGGTGTAGGGGCTCCACGCCAACAGAGGCAAAGACAGACTGCCCAGATAAGAGGTTAAGGATTTCCCTATTAGTTAAAATACAGTTATGAAGATAGTGCCTGTCCCTTGTGGACAAGATTGAGAGAGCCAATAGACTATTAAGACAGCCTTGAAGTACCTGTTTGATTTCAATAATAAAGAACTTTGTTGAACCTTTAAGCAATCCAAAGACTCTGTTTAAGGAAATCCAAGGCCTTTAATCTGAGGCAGCCCTGGCGTCCTGATGGGCACACAGAATTTATGTCCTGTCTACAGTCTTATGTACAGGCCCAGGGTGCGACAGTATAATACCTCCAGTCTAAAAACGCTGAAGGTAATACAATAAATTTTGCAAGGGTGAATGCTTTTTGGTATTTTGCAAGGGTTAAAATTTTAAAATGACTTGCTAATATAAAAGATTGACCACGTCTCTGAATGCTCAGCTGGGACCAACCACATTCCAATTATTTCAATTTCAATCCTTCCCCAGCTCTACCTTCTGGTTTGTGTACTCTTGCACCAGCAGCAATCTCCCCCCTGCCAATACTTAAAGTTACCCCCCCCCCCCAAAGTCCTGCAAAACTTATTTGTAAAACTTTCCAAAAAATTTCCTTAAAATCAATGGATGACTCAAATGTTCTAAAACATGGCAGGCTTGCAGTTGTAAATGGGTCCTACAAGTGTGGTCAGTTTCATCCTGATAGCCATAAAAATGATGGAAAGAGGAGCCTCGTAAGTTCACTCATTGCTACCAATGGGCCGGATTTTTCTGGAGTGAAAATGGAACTTCTAACTGTGATCAAAAAACTCTCAAAGATGATCACCAGTGGTTCCAAAATGATTTCCACTAGTTCCTTCAGTACTCTTGGGTGTAGTTGATCTGGCCCTGGGGACTTGAACTCATTTAGAGCGGCCAGGTATTCCTGGATGACTTGTTTCCCAATTTGGGGTTGGATATCCTCTAATCCCTCATCCACTCCATCTTGCTGAGGTTGAAGATGACTTTCTTTTTGTGAGAAGACCGAAGCAAAGAAGGCATTAAGTAGTTCTGTCTTTTCCCTACCTCCTGTCAGCATTGCCCCATCTTCTCCTTGACGATACCCTATCGCCTCCTTGTTTTTCCTTTTTCTACTTACATAAGAAAATAAGCCCTTTTTATTGTTTTTTATTGTTTTTAATGTAATCAGTGTTCACCTTTGGGCATATTAAGTATTTGTGCCAAGTTTGGTCCCAATTCATCCTTGTTTGAGTCCATAGTGCTCTTTGGATGTAGGTGAACTACAACTCCCAAACTCAAGACCAATGCCCACAAAACCCTTCCAGTATTTTCTCTTGGTCATGGGAGTTCTTTGTGCCAAGCTTGGTCCAATTCCATTGTAGATGGAGTTCAGAATGCTCTTTGATTATAGCTGAACTACAAATCCCAGCAACAACTCCCAAATGTCAAGGTCTATTTTTCTCAAACCCCACCAGTTTTCACATTTGGGCATATTGGGTATTTGTGCCAAATTTGGTCCAGTGAATGCAAATACATCCTGCATAACGATTCTTAAGAGTAGCAACATTACAGTTATGAAGTAGCAATGAAAATAATGTTATGGTTGGGGGGGGGGGGGGGTCACCACAACACGAGGACCAGATTTAAAGGGTCACAGCATTAGGAAGGTTGAGAAACACTGTATTAAGTCAACCAGAAGGCAATGAAAAAATATTATACTAGCCATCATAACTCACTGGCTTCTTCACTGGCAAAGAGGGTAAGAAAAAGACATTAAGGAGAACAAAGTGTGGCCTTGTTGGAATCATAAGACTGTGGGTCCTTATCTTGTTTGTGATGATGATGGAGAGTGTTCATGCAGGCAGAAAGTGTGTCAGCCTACTTGAGAAATAAGGGCAGATATTTCAGAAATTCAACTAAGAGCCTTCTGCCAAATAAAGTTCTTCAATGACCAGACACCTTTCTTTGAATGCTGGCAGCCAGAAATTACCCCACTAAAACAATTTTTGTTCTGGAAGCCAAAGGGAATTTCCATGTCATTGAACTCTTTGCCATATTTCTTTTAAAATACCTCCACAGACAAGAGTGATGATCCAGATTATTCTTAAAAATTCAAACAATCCATTTACTCTTGCCCTATATAATCATAGGGCTCTATACTTTCATACTGGTAAAGATTTAGGTAGGGCAGAATTAGCAAACAATATCCCCACTTCCAGGGGTTATGATAAGATTGCTTTCTGTATGTAAACTACATCTATCCTGTTCAATTTTGGCTGTCATTCGGTATTCCTGAGAAAGACCAGTCTCTCTTTTGTTCTATGCAGATGATATCATTGCCATGTTTTCTTCACAAGGGGTTTAAGAAGAAGAGTTCCAATGAATGAGTGTTTTCATTTTATTTATTTATTTATTTATTTATTTATTAAACTTATATGCTGCTACTCCCCTGGGGCTCGGAGCGGCTTAGAAGAACAGCTAAAATCAAACAAAATTTAAAAGCAATTTAAAACAATTTAAAAACAACAATATCAAACATTAAAAGCCTGTCGAAACAGGTATGTCTTACATGCCCTGTGGAAAGCTGGTAAGTCCCGCAAGGCACGGACTTCAGGTGGCAGAGTATTCCAGAGTGATGGTGCCACTGCTGTGAAGGCTCTGCGTCTGGTTGCTGTTAGACACAAGGTCTTGACACTGGGGATTTCCAAAAGATCTTGGTCCTCAGAACAGAGGAATCTCTGGGGTTGGTGGGGGGTGAGGCAGTCCCTCAGATACATCGGCACCAGACCATGCAAGGCCTTAAAGGTGAGTACCATCACTTTGAAAGTGATCCGATGCTCAATTGGTAACCAATGCAGCTGTAGTAAGATTGGGGTTATGTGGCATCTCATCGGAATTCCCGCAAAAAGGCGAGCAGCTCCATTTTGTACCAACTTGAGCTTCCGGATCACTGACAGAGGAAGGCCAATGTAGAGGGCATTACAGTAGTTCAGTCTTGAGATGACCATGGCCTGGATCACCATAGCTAGGTCATCCCTGGACAGGTAGGGGGCCAGCCGTCTAGCCTGCCGCAGATGAAAAAAGGCGGTTCTGCTAACGGCGGAGACCTGGGCCTCCATCGTCAGCAGAGGGTCCAAAAGGACTCCCAGACTCTTTACCAATGATGACGGGCGTAGCGCCTCACCATCCAGCATAGGCAGCTGGATGTCCCCACTGCCCGGTCGACTCAGCCATAGGATCTCTGTCTTTTCTGGATTCACCCTCAACCTGCTGGCACACAGCCATCCAGTAACGGCCTCGAGGCACTGATGGAAACAATCGGGTACAGAGTCCGGTCGGCCTTCCATCTTCAGCACTAGCTGAGTGTCATCAGCGTACTGGTAATACTCAAGTCCAAAACCTCTAACCAGCTGAGCAAGTGGTCGCATATAGATGTTAAACAACAGAGGGGAGAGAATGGCCCCCTGAGGAATCCCACAAGATAGAGGGGACCTCACAGAGACCAGGCTTCCCCTCCCACTTGCTGTCCACGGTTGTGAAGAAAGGAGGACTGCCAGTTTAAAGCTGTCCCCCTGACTCCAGCAACAGCAAGGCGGTGGGTCAAAAGATTGTGGTCGACTGTATCAAATGCTGCTGTGAGATCCGATAACACAAGCAGTGCTGACCTGCCCTGGTCAAGCTGGCATCGAAGGTGATCCGTGATGGAGACCAGCACAGTCTCTGTCCCGTGCCCCACATGGAAGCCGGACTGGAAGGGATCTAGTCTGGCTGTGTCATCTAGGAATTGCTGCAACTGCTACGCTGCTGCCCTCTCAATCACCTTGCCCAGGAACGAGAGATTCGAAACTGGGTGGTAACTGGAGGGTACCGAACAATCTAAGTCTGGTTTCTTCAGCAGGGGAGAGACCACCGCCTCTTTTAAACCCTCTGGAAAAACTCCTTGCTCAAGGGAGCTGTTTATAATCTTCAACAGAGGGTCGCATAATCCCTCCTAGCAGGATTTCATCAATCAAGAGGGACATGGATGAGGGAGCAAGTGGTCGGTTTAGCTGCAGCTATGAACCTATCGACAGCGGGATGAACCGGTTGAGGATGAGCCCAGCAAGTGGCCACGGAGTTTCAAGTTCTCTCACTGTATCAATTGTGTTGGGGAGGTGGGGAGGTCCTGGCGAAGTAGCGAGATCTTGTCTGCAAAGTAGCTCTGAAAAACTTGGCTGAATCACCACTTTTTGGGACAGTAGGAACCGTCGTTAGAGATCGAATTATTTTGAACAATTTTGCCGGGCATGAGCTAGCAGACACTATCAAAGAAACATAATATACTCGCTTTGCCTCGGTGACAGCATGCTCATAGGACTCCCTAAATGCCTCATAAGCTGATCTCGATGCTCCATCATGGAGTTCTCGCCACACGCCCTCCAGCCGTTTCTTTTCCTGCTTCATCAGTCAAAGTTCCTCGGTGAACCAAGGAGACCGATTTCGGCGGGGTCTGAGAGGGCGTCTAGGGGCGATCTCGTCGAGTGCATTGGATAGCCTGATGTTCCATGTGTTCACCTGCACATCTATTGAGTCACTGGCAGGCTCCAGATCCCTCAGAGCATTCCGGAACCTACTGGGTTCCATAAGTCTTCTTGGGTGAGCCCAAATTGGCTCGGCGTCCTTGCAGCGTGGGTAGGCATGCTCCAACCGGACTCTCAGGGTGCAGTGACCCGACCATGGAACCTCTATTGTGGAGGCTTGGGTCACTTGAATTCCTGCACTGAAAATCAAATCTAGCATGTGTCCCGCCTGATGCGTGGGCCCAGTAGTACAGAGGGAGAGTCCTAGTGTCTCCATGGTAGACACTAGGTCCACAGCCACTAATGAACAAGAGTCTGCATCAGAGTGGACATTGAAATCCCCCAAGACGATAAGTCTGGGGAACCTCAAGGACCACTCCGACACAGTCTCAAGCATTTGGGATAGGCTGTCTGCTGGTGCGCTAGGCACACAGTACAACAGCAGAAAGACTATGCACTCACAGGAATCCCACACCAGGCCAACACTTTCAGTGCCAGAGATGCTCAGCACAGGAACTGCCCTAAGAGAAAAACTTTCTCGGGCGAGCATAACCACCACCACCCCCCCCCCCCGCCTCCCAGTCCGCATCTGGTGAGTGATTGCATAACCTGGAGATTTTATTTCCTGGAGTAGGATCTCATCCCCCTCTTGGATCCAAGTTTCTGTAATACACACTAGGTCAGCTCCCTGATCATTAAGAAAATCCCTGATGGTAGCAGTTTTGTTCCTTATGGACCTAGCATTCACTAACACCAGAGTAGGAGGGGAGGAAACTGGTTGCCTGTCACAGATATACCCGAGGATAGGCCACAGGTCGGGAGGGGGGGGTGAATCTCCCGCCGACTCAACCTCCCTCTAGTATTATGTTCATATGTTTATTGTTGCCATTTCTTCACATCTTGTGAAACAAATTTGAGTAATGTTGAACCTAAACTCTTACATAAAGAATCTCTTACTTTTGAGATGATGTACTTTTAAAAATGAATAACAGGGGTCCTACCTTTGCAAGGGAATAAATAGATCTACTTGGTACTAATGTAGAAATATTGGAAATATAGATATTTATGCATACATTGTTTCTATGTTAGAAGCACTAAAATGTAAGAAAAATCAGATTCTCTCTGTATTAGGAAGCCAAGCTGACAGGACATAAAGGATGCTGAAAGATCTGTGTCCAAGGCACAGGCAAGAGTGGGATGAACATTCCAGGTGAGAGATAAGAATGGCCGGGCACCGAGGAATAGAGTTAAAAAGTAAGAAGTGGTTCTCCCTCCTTCCCTCCTGACAGAGAAAAATAGGTCCCTTGATTAATCTGTGTAAGCTGAATCCTAGTATCTCTAACTTGCTGTAAGCTGAATGCTGAGACATGCCCCATTAATGTAGAAAGATATAATTTGATATTTCTATGATGTTAAAGTGACGTAGTGATGATGTTAATTTATGTAGGAGCATGTTTCTTTGTTTGCCTGATGTATAAAAGGGAAAGTCAACACCTTTATCTTCACTCCGGTTTGCTTTTGGAGGAGATTCTACACCAGGGTCTCAGCTGAAAATAAAACTGTACTTTTCTGCCTCAACACAGGATCGCTCTTGCTATTATCTCTCCTATTAACTACAACAATATATGCAAAAAATCCCATATATGTACTTAAATAGGATTTTGAAGGCCAAAGAAAGAATCAACCCCTTGAAGGGGGAAATAGCTATGGCAACTTGTTTCTTTTGCAGCACCAGGTTTCTAATACCCCCCCCCCCCCCATATATAAACACACACATACACACATAGGTGTGTCAAAAAGTTTGCCTCCTGTGTCATAAAAATGTTTTGAATGAACATATAACAGCAGAAGTTGCTACAGATCATAGCCAAAACTGTCCTCTACCCTTAACTACTATTCCCCATAGTCACCATCAATTTGTAGATGTTTGCACCATCGTTTAACCTAGGCAGCAAAACCATTTTGGAAAAATTCAGGGTTTTGCTTCATGACCCATGATTTTATAGCCCCCTTCGCAAGCGCGACTGGTGGGGATGAGCGACGGGGCCTTCTCAGTGGTGGCCTATCAGCTGCAAAACTCTCTCTCCAGTGACATCAGATTGGCCCCATCCTTCCTGGTATTCAGAAAAAAAACCCCTAAAGGCCTGGCTTTGAAACCAGATGTTCGGGCAGTAGTCTAATATGGAATTTGACACACCAGCATCACAAATAATGACTTTGAGACTGGGCATTATGTTTGAATTGGTTTTAATTGTACCTATATGCTTTATTGTTTATTGGTTTTATTGCTCAATGTGTTTTGTTTTTGTATTTATAATGTGGCATTGAATTTTGCCATAATGATAAGCTGCTCTGAGTCCCTTTCAGGGTAAAAATATAGTAAATAAATACATACATATTTTTATTTTTATATTTTAAAAGAAACATGTAAACTTTGTTTACTTTGTAAAGAACTGCTGCTCTGAACTTTTCATTAAACTATTTCTGCTCACCATTGCTTATGACTAAATTAAGGTGTAGTTTTGTGGTGAGCTTTTTTAATTGCAGTATACTAAATGCAAACATAACTTAGTAAAGCTCCCTGGCAGTCTAACAGATTTACCTTACTGATTTGTTCTGTACTGAGCATAAATGTAATGAATGCTGGATTTGAGGGATAAAGAACCACTACACTCACGGCAGGAAGTAGACCAATCATTCTTTCCCAACCTGTACTTCTTTTAAATGTTGTGTTGTGTGAATGAACGAAAAATCGTGTACTGTGCTCTATAATGCTACTGGAATAAAAGTGCACCCTCAACACCCCAGAGACCAAAACTTTCCAAACAGTTCAAGTTGGTGACACATTTTTAAAGCATACCTCATTTTATAATACAGCTTCAGTTTTACTTTGCAAATCAGAAGTCAAACCAACTCCTTATAAGAGACTAGCTGTACCCGCCACGCGTTGCTGTGGCCAACCTTCCCTCCCTCTTTCTCTCCTTCTTTCCCTCTTTCCTTCCTTTCTTCTTTTTCTTTCCCTATCTCTCATCTTTCTTCCATCTCTACCTGTTTCTTTCCTCCCTTTCTTTGCTCTTTGGTTACATCCTTCCTTCCTTCCTTATCTTTTGTTCCTTCTCTCCCTTCCCTCTCTTTTTCCTTTCCCTTTTTATTTCCTTCTCTCCTTTCTTGCTTCTCTTTCTTTCTTTCCTTCTTTCCCTCCCTGCTTCTCTCCTTCCTTCCTTCCTCTTTCCCCTCCTCTCATTACTTCTTGACTGTCTCTTCCATTTAATATTGTATTCATCTCTTAGAAAGAAGGAAAGGAAGAAGGAAGGAAGGAGGGACAGGAAGGAAGGAAAAGAAAGGAGAGGCAGGAAGGGAGGGAGGAAGGAAGGAGGAGATGAAGAAAGGAGGGAGGGAAGGAAATGAAGGGGAAGGAAATGAAGAATGGGAAAGAAGGAGGAAAGGGAGGGAGGGAGGAAAAGAAGGAAAGGAAGGAGGGACAGGAAGGAAGGAAAAAGGAGGGGGAAGGAAGGGGAAAAAAGGAGGGACAGGAAGGGAGGGAGGAGAAGGAAGGTGGAAGGAAGGAGGGAAAGAAAGGAGGGGATGAAGAAAGGAGGGAGGGAAGGAAATGAGGGGGAAGGTAATGAAAGGGAAAGAAGGAGGAAAGGGAGGGAGGAAAAGAAGGAAATGAAGAAGGAAGGAGGGACAGGAAGGAAGGAAAAAGGAAGGGAGGGAGGGAAAGAAGGGAAGGAAGGGGAAAAAAGGAGGGACAGGAAGGGAGGGAGGAAGTAGGGAAAGAAAGGAGGGGGATGAAGAAAGGAGGGAAGGGAGGAAATGAAGAAAGGGAAAGGAGGAAAAGGAGGGAGGAAAAGAAGGATGCGCCTTCCTCCTCCCCCTCCCCCCTCCTTGCGTGGATACTCCTTCCTCCCCCCCTCCCCCCTCCTTGCTGGATGCTCCTTCCTCCTCCCCCTCCCCCCTCCTTGCGTGGATGCTCCTTCCTCCTCCCCCTCCCCCCTCCTTGCGTGGATGCTCCTTCCTCTTCCCCCTCCCCCCCTCCTTGCGTGGATGCTCCTTCCTCTTCCCCCTCCCCCCCTCCTTGCGTGGATGCTCCTTCCTCCTCCCCCTCCCCCCTCCTTGCTGGATGCTCCTTCCTCCTCCCCCTCCCCCCTCCTTGCTGGATGCTCCTTCCTCCTCCCCCTCCCCCCTCCTTGCGTGGATGCTCCTTCCTCCTCCCCCTCCGCCCTCCTTGCGTGGATGCTCCTTCCTCCTCCCCTCCCCCTCCTTGTGTGGATGCTCCTTCCTCCTCCCCCTGCCCCCTCCTTGCGTGGCTGCTCCTTCCTCCTCCCCCTCCCCCCTCCTTGCGTGGCTGCTCCTTCCTCCTCCCCCTCCCCCCTCCTTGCGTGGCTGCTCCTTCCTCCTCCCCCTCCCCCCTCCTTGCGTGGCTGCTCCTTCCTCCTCCCCCTCCCCCCTCCTTGCGTGGCTGCTCCTTCCTCCTCCCCCTCCCCCCTCCTTGCGTGGATGCCCCTTCCTCCTCCCCTCCCCCCTCCTTGTGTGGATGCTCCTTCCTCCTCCCCTCCCCCCTCTTTGTGTGGATGCTCCTTCCTCCTTCCCCTCCCCCCTCCTTGCGTGGATGCTCCTTCCTCTTCCCCCTCCCCCCCTCCTTGCATGGATGCTCCTTCCTCTTCCCCCTCCACACTCCTTGCGTGGATGCTCCTTCCTCCTCCCCCTCCACACTCCTTGCGTGGATGCTCCTTCCTCCTCCTCCTCCCCCTCCTTGCGTGGATGCTCCTTCCTCCTCCCCCTCCCCCCTCCTTGCGTGGATGCTCCTTCCTCCTCCCCTTCCCCCCTCCTTGCGTGGATGCTCCTTCCTCCTCCCCCTCCCCCCCTCCTTGCGTGGATGCTCCTTCCTCCTCCCCCTCCCCACTTCTTGCGTGGATGCTCCTTTGCTGCTGCCATTGTTGCTGCTTTCCCAACGGGCTTGGAAGCGGTGTGCAACGCGGCGGGGCTTGGAGTGGGCAGGGCTTTGGTGGGGGAAGATGAAGGAGGGGGAGGAGGGATGGTTTTGGCAGGGCGGGCTTGGAGACCGCGGGGAGGGGTAAGATGAAGGAGGTTCTTGGAGGTGTGTGTGTGTGTGCGGCAGGGGGAGGAGGTGTGAAGGAGCATGGAGGATGGAGGCGTGGCCTCTCCCCCTTCTCTACCCCCCCTCCCCCCCCCCGCCTTTCCTTTCCCTTCCCTTCCCAGCACTCGCCTCTTTTGCTGCTCTCTCCTCTTGTTGGCTGGGGCTTTTTTTCCTGCCGAGGGAAGGCTGCAGCACTCGGCGGCGGCGCTGCTGCTTCCCAACGGGGAAGCTAACTTAGGCTCTCCAGCTTTGCGCGGCGAGGGAGGATGGGGGCAGGGCTTCGTGGAGGAAGCGTTGGCCGGCAGGCCATGTGCGCACGTGGGGGAACTGGTGGCTGGGCGCCATTGCGCATGCTCAGTTGTTTTGTCTAATTGTGAGTGTGTTTTAATGATTTTTTGTATTTTGATTCGGTTTGTTTGTACCTAGTGGGTTGTGTTATGGGCATGGCAATTTTGGTTCAGTTTCGTTGGGGTTTTCTAGAGTTTTGTTGTTCCGTTGGACTCCCCTAACAGATTTATAGATATAGATAAGGACAAATACATCAACTGTAATAACGAAATGTATGGGAACACAACATATCTCAAAACCATTTCATTTATATGTTTTATACATATATGATAGGTAAGATAATAACATACATTTCCAAGTTTTTTCTAATTTCTTCTTGTTTGCATAACCCACCTACACACTGCTGCCGACACAAAAAAAATGTCACAACATACCATTTGGAAAGCTTTCCCCTAGGCATTAGGCATTGTGGAAGTCTTCTTGGCTATTCAGCAAAGAATCCATAGATATGGAAGGATAGTTATATCTTAGTCTCGCTGGAATCTACTGGATTTCAGTGTCAAATTTATGCAGATGACCTCCCACTATATTACTTCTTTCCACCAAAAGCCAAGTCAGCAGTGTCCACACCACTGAAGAAAACAATATCGAGGTTATAACAGTAGAGATTAATAACATCACCATCACCTCTGTGTACAAGCCCCCAAATGAAGAGGTCTGCTTCTCCTCCCCCAAGAATTTTGATAGGCAGCAAAGGGTGGTAGTAATTGGTGCAAGCTCCCACCATCCTACAACAGCGGGAGATGGCACCGAGGTTATAACCCAGACCTCCTATTTGTGAGCAACAGCATCATACAGCAATGCACCAAATCAGTGGGACCACCAATCCCAAACACACAGCACCGACCAGTAGTATGCCAACTGTTCCCAACTATAAGGCCTCAGGAAGTTCAATTTAAATGAAGATTCAACTTCAGAAAGGCAGACTGGACTAAATTTTCAGACATGTTAGATGACATGATCAAATTGGCCATGCCAATCCCTGAAGAATACGAGCATTTTATTGAAATCGTGAAAACCTGCTCACGGGCCTCTATACCGAGAGGCTGCAGAACCAACTACCTTCAGGGCATTACCCCTGAAACAGCTGCCTTGTTGGAAAACTATTACAAGCTCCACAATGAAGACCCATTTAGTGAGCAAACCCTTCAGGCAGTGCAGAGCATTGTATCCTCCATCTCTGAAGCCAAGAAAGAACAGTGGATCAAGCTGATCACAGAGGTCGACATGGGCAGGAGCAGCCAGAAGGCGTGGAGGCTGCTGAGACGGTTGAGCAACGATCCCTCACAAACTAATACCCATGCCAACATAAAGGCAGATCAGATAGCACACCAATTCTTGAAGAATGGGAAACCCAACTTTGCCACCAAAGTAGAAAAGAAACCAATAGCCAGACAACCAGAGATTGAGAACAACAACCTTCATGAACCCTTTACATCTACTGAATTGGACATGGCTCTCAATAAATGTAAGAATGGCAAAGCAGCTGGCCAGGTTGATCTACGGATGGAACAAATCAAGAACTTTGGTCCAAAAGCAAGGTGCTGGCTGCTGGAGCTGATGAACAACTGCACTGCATCCTGTCAGATCCCCAAAATCTGGAGGAAAGCAAGAGTCATCGCCATCTTGAAGCCAGGCAAAGACCGCAATGACCCAAAAAGCTACAGACCAATCTCCCTGTTGTGCCATCTCTACAAAGTTCTGGAGAGACTTATTTTGCATAGAATTACGGAAAAAATAGATCCATGTCTGATTCCACAGCAAGCTGGCTTCAGGAAAGGCAAAAGCTGCACATCGCAAGTGTTGAACTTGACAAAGCACATAAAAGATGGCTTTGAAAGGCAGCAGATCAAAGGAGCTGTCTTCATAGACCTGTCCGCAGCTTATGATACTGTGAACCACCGCCTCCTCCTGAGAAAAATATATAATATCATAAAGGACTACCATCTCACCTGCCTCATAGGAAACCTACTACAAAACAGGAGCTTTTTTGTTGAGTTCCAGGGCCAGAGAAGCAGATGGCGGAAACAGAAGAACAGCCTGCCTCAGGGGAGCGTGCTTGCTCCATCCATGTTCAACATCTAAACAAATGACCAGCCACTGCCAGAACGGACAGAGAGTTTCATCTATGCTGATGATCGTGCCATTACTGCTCAAGCAGGGAGCTTTGAGATGGTAGAACATAAGCTTTCCGAAGCTCTAGGTGCTCTTACTGCCTATTACAGGGAAAACCAGCTGATCCCCAACCCATCTAAAACAGAAACATGTGCCTTTCATCTCAAGAACAGAGAAGCATCCCGAGCTCTGAAGATCACCTGGGAAGGAACCCCACTGGAGCCTAGCAGCACACCCAAATACCTGAGAGTCACTCTGGATCGTGCTCTTACCTACAAGAAACACTGCCTGAACATCAAGCAAAAAGTGAGTGCTAGAAACAATATCATACAAAAGCTGACTGGCACAACCTGGGGATCACAACCAGATACAGTGAAGATATCTGCCCTTGCGCTGTGCTACTCTGCTGCTGAGTATGCATGTCCAGTGTGGAACACATATCACCACACTAAAACAGTGGATGCGGCTCTTAATGAGATATGCCGCATTATCACGGAGTGTCTGCGCCTTACACCACTGGAGAAATTACACTGCTTAGCCGGTGTTGCACCACCTGACATCCGCCGGGAAGTAGCAGCCAATAGTGAAAGGACCAAGGCAGAGACATCTCCAGCTCATCCCCTGTTTGGGTATCCGCCAGCACGTCAATGACTTAAATCTAGAAATAGTTTTCTAAGATCTACAGAGACACTCGCTGAAACACCTCAGCAAGTGAGAGTCCAAAAGTGGCAGGCTCAAACCCAGAACCTCAACCAATGGCTGATACCAAATGAGAGACTCCCCCCTGGGCACACAGAGGACTAGGCGACCTGGAAGGCACTGAACAGATAACGCTCTGGCACTACGAGATGCAGAACCAACCTTCAGAAATGGGGCTACAAAGTGGAATCCACGACATGCGAATGTGGAGAGGAGCTAACCACTGACCACCTGCTGCAATGCAACCTGAGCCCCGCCACATACACAATGGAGGACCTTCTTGCAACAACACCAGAAGCACTCCAAGTGGCCAGACACTGGTCAAAGGACATTTAATCAACTACCACACCCACAAATTTTGTATTCTGTATTTTGTATTTTTGTATTTTGTCTGTTTGTTTGCTTTGTTCTGTTAGAAATGTAATATAATTGACTGGTTGCTGATGACTCAATAAATAAATGAAATACCAAAATCCAAAAATGCCATCCTGCCCCTAAACCAGTGCCTGTCATCAGTGATGGACTGGGTGAAGACTAATATGTTGATGGTAAATCCAAACAAAACAGAGGTACTACTAGTCAGTTGGATCAGGATGTGGGATTACATCCTGTGTTGGATTGGGTCACACTCCCCCTGGAGACAGGTTCACAATCTGGATTCATTGCTGACCCTGGAGCCTCAGTGTTGGCAGTGGCCAGGAGCACCTTGGCACAGTTAAAGCTTGTACACCAACTGTGCCCATACCTTGAGATTCCAGATCTGGCCATGGTAGTCCACATCTTGGTTATCTCCCATTTGGACTACTGCAATGCTCTCTGCATGGAGCTGCCTTTGAAGCAAGTTTGGAAGCTTCAACTGGTGCAGAAATTGTTGGCCAGGTTACTAACTGGAGCGCCATATCATGAGAGGCGACTCCCATGTTTCGGCAGCTCCACTGGCGACCAATCTGCTTCCGGGCTAAATACAAGGTGCTAGTCTTTATTTATATAGCCCTTAATGATTCCGGCCCAGTCTGTTTGCAGAACCACATCTCTGTTTACAAACCAGCTTGAGCCTTGCGATCTGTGGAGGGGGCCCTATTCTCAGTTCCACCTCCGTCTCAAGCACAACTAGTGGAAACAAGAGAGGGAGCCTTCTCCATGGTTGCTTCCGCTTCTGGAATTCCCTCCCAAAATAACTAAAAATTGCCCCCTCTCTCCCCACCATTAAAAAGCTGCTAAAAACACATCTATGCACTTTGGCATATGGAGAGTTAGGAAGCCTAATATGTCTTGATATATAACATTGTCCAGATAATGTATTAAATCTTATCTAGATACTAGAACTGGTCTCAGCCTGTTAGTTGTTGGGAACCATTTTACCTCCTAATAAGGTTCTAGTTGTTTTAAATTTTATCCTGTTTAAATTCATATTATCTTTTTTAGAGCTGTCAAGTTTTATTCTTTGGTTAATTTTATTTGGTATGAAGTTTATAGTAATGACTGTTCTATTTTCTTTGATTGTTTTGATGCAATTTGTTAACATTTTTACTGGCCTTGAACATTTGCCATATGTGCTGGAAACCATCCCAAGTCCCTTTGGGGAGATAGGGCAGTCTACAAATAAAGTTTTGGTATTATTAGTATTACTTACTTTTTGAGAATACATCATAGAATTACATTGCAAATTGATGTGTTTTTTAAAGGAAAGATAAGTTATCTTAAGCCCCATCTACACTAGCATTATAATGCAGATTGAACTGCATTTTATGGTCAGTGTAGACTGATATATTGTGATGCTGTTTAACTGCATTGAACTGGATTGCATTATCATGTAATATTCAATTTGCATTATAATGCCAGTGTAGATGGGGCCGTAACTTCTTTGAACAGAAACCAGAACCACATCTCTGTTTACAGAGGCCATAACTTCTTTGAACAGAAACCGAAACTGAGTCTGTCCAAGCAATTTACAACAACAATAAAAATGGAAGGGGTTGTTAGGTCTATTTGCTTATTTCCTGCCTCTTACTATAAATAAGATCAGCTGAACAATGTTGCCATGGTGAGATCTGATTATAATAACTTAAAAGCAGTGGTTATTGTTAAGCACAAACACACAATATTCATTTAAATACGCATCTCTTAGATACTCTTGGTCTTGGTAGAGAGAGGGTGGACTATCCTCTCTCTATGTCTCAAATGTGTTTAATCCCACCTGTTGTGCCGCAGTACTGTAGCTTTTAGAGCTTTCTCCAGTCAACAATGATAGTCATTAACAAGCAATAATTATATAAATATGTTACAAATATCACCTTTGGTTTTCAGGTGCAAGCTCAAGGCTCAAGCCAAGGATTTAGCAGTGCTGAAAATTACAAATCTGTTAACAATCACTTTTAAAGGATATGGCTTTTCCCAAAGCTGACCATCCTATCACCCAGATCAGCAATAGGAAGTAGAGATGTGCCATAGATCAAAAAATGGCTCAAAAGCACTTACAAAACTGGGCGGCTCTGGAGCTTCCTTTCTAAAGTATACTTAGTAAAAGAAAACTTGTTACTATAATGAGACTAGCAAAATTTTGTTACTATTTCATTACAGTAATTGCACATGCACATTAATGCAATAAATACTACGATTGGGAAAACATCAGACTCCTGTCTCTCTAATTTTTAAAGCTATTGAGGTGAAATTTTGCCCATCAAGTTTCACAACATATCACTTATCCACGAAGTTTTTATAAACAACATTTAAAAAAAACTATAAGAGCTATCTACTTGAATGTTATATACAATGCACAAGATAACCAGGGCAACAATCGCCAGAAGTTTCAGAAAGATTCATTTTATTATTATTATTATTATTATTATTATTAAATATATTTCCTCCAAACTTTTAAAAAAGCAAAGCTTGGTCTTGTTGCAGTTAATAATTAGAGTATCGTCAAAACTATTTGTCCCTAATTAGACAGTAAATTATTGAGGGCTTGCAGCAGCATAGAAAAATAGTGGAACCTGACAAAGATTGGTTATCAGATCATTAAGAAATAGATTAAATTTTAAAAGGAATTAAAATTAAGTATTTTGTAACACACCTGAGCTGCAAGGGTTGGTTGTCTCTGTCACCTCAGTAGGAACTTATTCATATACACATCCAATGACAAAAAGGTTGTCATTAATTAGGTGTTTTTTGTTTTGGTAACTTACCCATCAAGAGATCCCTTGGCACTAAATTAAAAGCAGATTTGAGATCAGCCAGAAAGCATAGATGTCTTTGGAAATTTTTAAAGAACATCTGTTGCAAAGGCATCTCTTATGTGATCCAGTTTGCATATTCAGTGTATGCAGAGCTTTCAGATCATCGTGAGCTTTCCACAGTCAAGCTTTTGTGCAGAAGCAGCAAGATGAAAGGCCCTGCATTGCTGGCATATGGCCCATGATAGTCTCTTTGCATGTCTCACCATCGAAGGCGTTCGGGTGGAGCACTGCATGGTGGAATATAGTGGGCTATGTGCCTCATGTCTCTGGCATCACAATTGCCTTGCTGCTCTTTGTGAAGCAGTGGCTGTGCTCCAGCTCAAGTTTTCATAAATAGCAAGGTGTCAACATTTATTTATTTATTTGTGATATTTGTATACCACCCTTCTCAACCCCGAAGGGGACTCAGGGTGATTCACAGTGTTGGCAACAATTCAATGCCATCGATAAAAATAGTATAGAACATTAAAATTGACCCTCCCCTAATAAAACATTAAACATTATTAAATACATCACATAAAATATGGAGAGACAATTCCTTTTTGTATCTTGTCTCATAAATTTTTATTACATGTTTAAAACAAAAGCAAAAAAAATCACACAAAGGAAAAAAAAGGGAAAAAGGAGAGGGTAAGGGTTGCGGAGCTCAGATTAGAAGATTCAGGACCTCATTACATTAGACAATTTCCCCGTTTTTATATGCTGTTAAATGAAAGTCCCAAGGTTGCCATCACATAATGGAAGCCTACTTTTGGTGGCCATCCGATGGTCATTGGCAATTCCAAAAACACACGTTATTTGGAATTTGCAATCTACCAGCTCCAGCCATCTGTATGCGCCTAGATGTGGGAAAAATTATAGGTTTTCCCATGTGATGGTAACTGGTCATTTTCACCGTGCCAAACCCTTTTATGAGGTAGGCAAAAAGCAGGTGGTTCCAACTGTTATCTGTAAATCTCCTCTCGTCACCATTACCCCCTCAGGTCCATCAGTACTGTCAGTCCCAGCAGTCAAAGGTAAGCCCCCCTTCTTAAAAGAATTGTTTTCCATTACAGTATCTGGAACCCCCCTCTCGTCTTGATTAATCAATGCATGTTTTGAAGTAATTAAGTAATAACTGTAGATCCCCATTTCAGGACTCAGATGGCCTGAACATCAGCCACCAGTGCAATATTATCCTTCTTTAGTTCTCTGCCCCTCGGTGGTTTCGTACTCTTGTTTTCGCGCAGTGGATGGGTCTTTTAAGGAAAAACAAGTGGAGGAAGCAGGCTGGGCAGGACTCCACCGATGCATGTGATGGCAAATAAAGCAGGCGAATCCAGATAAGGAAAACAAATATGGTGGCAGAAAATTAATTCTCTGTTTTATGTAAACATGAGCTTACACTAAAGGTCCAGCTCAACCTGAATCAACCTGCATTATTAGTCCTATATAATGAGGTCCTAAAATTATATATAAATGTCTATTACAGTGCTTCTCAACCTGGCGGTTGGGACCCCCAGGGGGGTCACAAGGGGGTGTCAGAGGGGTCGCCAAAGACCTTCAGAAAACAGTATTTTCTGTTGGTCATGGGAGTTCTGTGTGAGAAGTTTGGACTAATTCTATCGTTGGTGGGGTCCAGAATGCACTTTGATTGTAAGTGAACTATAAATCCCAACAACTACAACTCCCAAATGTCAAGGTCTATTTTCCCCAAACTCCACTAGTGTTTACATTTGGGCATATTGAATATTCATGCCAAGTTAGGTCCAGATCCATCATTGTTTGAGTTTCTGGAGGTAGGTGAACTACAACTCCCAAACTCAAGGTCAGTGCCCACCAAATCCTTCCAGTATTTTCCGTTGGTCATGGGAGTTCTGTGTGCCAAGTTTGGTTTGATTTTATCATTGGCGGAGTTCCGAATGCTATTTGATTGTTGGTTAACTATAAATCCCTGTAACTACAACTCTCAAATGACAAAATCAGCCCCTCCAACCCCGCCAGTAGTCAAATTTGGTTGTATTGAGTATTTGTGCCAAGTTTAGTCCAGTGAATGAATATACACCCTGCAGATCAGATATTTACATTATGATTCATAACAGTAGTAAAATTACAATTATGAAGTAGCAATGAAAATAATTTGATGGTTGGGGGTCACCACAACTTGAGGAACTGTATTAAGGGGTCGCGGCATGAGGAAGGTTGAGAGCCACTGGTCTACTATATTACTGAGAGAGAGGAAGAGGATTGAGTGGTAAGAATACTTATGTTTGTTATAATTATTACATCTATATCTTTAGCTCAAGTACTATTACACACTTCATTTAAAGTTTTGAAAGTTTTGAAAGTTCCAAATGTCTTCTATAACAGAACAGAACACCCTCTTGCCGTCATGTGAAGACTAGAAGTCTTCCCATACTATCAGTTATTCATCTAATATTCGTTTCCATTTTTTCCAGTTCTGTGTGGTAGCGCAGTGGATTAAACTGCTAGATATAGGAAATCGGCTAAATGGAGGGTTAGCAATTTGAGGCCACGAGTCAGGGTGAGATCCTGGCTGTCAGTTCTAGCTTCTGCCAACCTAGCAGTTTGAAAGCATGCAATGTGAGTAGATAAATAGGTACCACCACAGCAGGGAGGTAAAAGGGTGCCCCATGCAGACATGCCAGCAAAAGGCTCCTCAGCATGGAAAAATGGAACTAAAGCACCTCCATGTGCCCAGAGTGTGCATCATCTCAAGACAATGGAAGGGTAAGGCCTTTACCTCTGTCTATGTATTGTATGTTATTGTTCATTTGTAAAAAGGCATTGAATGTTTGCCTCTGAGTTCCTCTGGGGAGATAAAGCAGAATATAAATAAAGATTATTATTATTATTATTATTATTATTATTATTATTATTATTAAACACAACAAGATGAGTTCACAGCAAACAAGATCACTCTGCTGGTTGTTGTATTGGATCACATGTCAGACACTTCCCAAGTGTGATGTATCAGCGAATAATGCGTGCAGATCCCACTAAGGTGGCCTTTTGCAAATGGTAATTTTGTCAGCGTCGATTGTGTTTAAGTGTAGGCCAAGGTTGTTAGGCACTGCATCCAGTGTGTTGATCACCACTAGGACCACCGTTGCTGGCTTGTGCTACAGTCTTTGCAGTTTGATCTTTAAATCCTCATATCGTGTCAGCTTTTCCAGTTATTTCTCTTCCATTCTGCTGTCACCTGGGATCGCAACATCTGTGCTGGCACGGTTGTGCCAGGAGATTTGATTATTTTTCTTGCACTGTTCGTTTGTTTGAATTCATCTGGGCCATGCATTTTGCAATTGGGTAGCTTTCCCCAGGTTGCAGTCATAGGTCCAACAACCTATCAATCATCGTTAGAGCCTCTAGATCCACCCCTTTCCCTAGGTTTGGAGGGAAAGGGGGACTTTTAGTTTAGTATCACAGTTTGGAGCCTAACAGGCAGGACGTGTGGGCTTCTCTCCCCAACCTGCATTTCTCACAGCTTTGCTGGGAGGAAAAATACAGCAAGCTTTGGGCATTCAGAAAGTGCGTCCTGTAAACAGACATTATCACAGGTCCAGGACGTGACAGCACGTCAATAATCCATACTTTGTTTTTTAACACAATCATGAGGTCAGGAGTATTGTGCTCCAAAACTCTATCTGTCTGAATTCAGAAGTCCCAGAGAGTTTGACGTGTTCATTTTCTGTAACCTTTTGAGGCTTGCGATCCCACCAGTTCTTTGTTACAGGCAGATAGTATTTGTGGTACAGGTTCCAGTGAATCATCTGAGAAACGGTGTTATGCCTCTGCTTGTAGTCTGTCTGTGCAATCTTTTTGCAGCAGCTGAGGATGTGATCTATTGTTTCACCTGCTTCCTTGCAGAGTCTACATTTGGGATCTGTTGTTGACTTTCTGGCTTTGATGGCATTGGTTCCAATGGCTTGTTCTTGGGCTGCCAGAATCAGGCCCTCTGTCTTCTTTTTCAAAGTTCCATTTGTGAGCCACATCCATGTTTTTTTCTTTGTCAGTTTGGCTCTTGATTATGATTATGATTATGATTATATCTGATTTTAACTATTACCATTTAAAATTCAATTCGCTTCGTTAGTAAATTAATAGGATACAAATGAGAGTTCACTATGTTACATTGTGATATTGCTTCTTCTTCATCATCTTCTTCTATTCATTCTCTCCTATTATCATTCAGTGGCATAGATTCAAATTTTGATTTTTAAAGGAGGAGGAGGAAAGAGAAGAAAAAGGAAAGGGAAGAGAAAGGGAGGAGGGGAGAAGAAGAGGAGGAAGGAAGAAGAGGAGAAAGAAAGAAAGAAAGAAAGAAAGAAAGAAAGAAAGAAAGAAAGGGAAGATGGGGAAGAGTGGGGAGAGAAGGAGAGGAGAAGGAAGGTGAGAGGAGAAGAAGGGGTAAAGGAGGGGGAAAGAAAGGAGGAAGAAGATGGCAGTGGAAAGAAGAGGAGAAGACGAAGTTTTACCATTTTCTCATGAACCTCTCATACTTAACTAACAATATGCTTACACGAAATGAAACAACCAGTTCAGTTTAAACCATTCTTTCCCACTTCACATGTTATTGCAATGTTTCTTGTGGTCACTGCTGTAACGCAACAATAAATGCCCATGTTTCTCCAGCCCTGCTTCACAGTCCTCCCAATGCTGATGCTACTAAAGATCTACCATCCAGGTAGATTAGGTATGGGCAAACTTGGGCCCTCCAGATGTTTTGAACTTCAACTCCCACAATTCCTAACAGCCTCAGGCCCCTTCCTTTTCTCCAGCCAGCTTAAGCGGCTGAGGGGGGAAAGGAAAGGGCCTGAGACTGTTAGGAATCGTGGGAGTTGAAGTCCAAAACACCTGGAGAGCCCAAGTTTACCCATGTCTGAGCTAGATAGTGAACAAGGAGGAAAAGTGGAAAGGGGCTGCTGTGCAGCCTTTGTAAAAAGAAAAATGACTGACACATAATAACTGGATTTGTTTAATACTGTGACCATTTGCTGGAGTGATGCCAGTCCGCTCAAAATGCACAAAATTGGTCACGATCAAATTGTCCTGAAATCTACAGCCAAAAGTTGGCCACCGAAGCCTAAATAAACAAACAAGCCAACAAACAAGCAAGCAAACAATGGTGGAGTTCCCTCCTCCAATGCATTAACATTCCAGACACTGTTTTACAATGCGTTTTTTCCAAAGCGTCTGTGTGTTGGACCCATAGTATCCCCCCTCCCCAGCCTTTCCTAAACACCAAAGTATTGCAGTAAGTTCTCATAGATACAGTATGTGCTGGTTGCCTAGGAAACAGTTGTGGAATGGGATTTGATTGGCTCAGTTGTCAGAGAGAGTGGCTTGAGCATGGAAAGACTTCCAGAGAGAGTTGTGTGTCGGTGGTGCTGCTGCGTACAATGTGCTTTTTGCATTCCGAGTTAAGTCAGAGCTCCGGCGTGTGGGTCTCGGAGGTGTGATTCCCTTGTTCTTAGTATTTCCATGCAAACATCCCCCCATAGAAAGAAAAACACCCCCAATTCAGAAAGTTGGGCCAATCAGATTCCCCCCTTGCACACTTCTAGATTGAAATTTGGACCATTTTATCAAGCAATACCTCTACCCAGGGCCATAGCCAGAAAGTTTTTTGGGGGAGGGTTGAAAATTTCAGGGGGGGGGGGTGTTGAAAATTTGGGGGGGGGGGGGGTTGAAACCTGTCTCCTAGCTCACACTGAAGCAAAAAGCACAGCAATAGCCTGCAGCTCCGCCCCTGTCAACCACCTCCACCAAGTCTGACCTCCTTAATGAGAGCATTCAACACCCCCCCCCCCCCAACTTGGTTGCTTCACTACATTGGCTATTGCTGCAAGTAATGACAATGTGAATAAATTGTCAATATTTGCTTGAGATAGTGCTTGCAGTTCTGCAGGGACTTTTAATTTTTTGCGTCTCATAGACTTAGCATAGGGATTTGGTTAACTAGTTAAAATTAATGAGTAAACCAGATTTTTTTTAATCTGAAAAATTTCAGGGGGGGAGGTTTGAACCCCTAACCCCCCCCCCCCCTTCCCCTGGCTACAGGCTAGACACTATTGCAGTAGGAACAATTGGGTACCTATCTCAGAAGACATCAGGGATCTTCCATGTTATCGCATTGAGAAATGTCCCAGTCATAAGATACCTCAGACTCTTTTCAAGCATGGAGAGACACCTAGCTCATCACATGAATTAAACTACTTCCATCCATCATGCATAGCCCTCCATGGTCAGAAAGAGGCAGAAGTATCCTGAAAAGGAGGGAACTCCGGCCAACGACTTCATCACATTGAGACATTTTCCTCTTGAAGGACTCTTCAGTCATATTGTTGAAGGCTTGCAGGGCTGGAATCACTATGTTGTTGTAGGTTTTTCGTGCTATATCGCCGTGTTCCAGAAGCATTCTCTCCTGACATTTCCCTTGCATCTATGGCAGGCATATTGTGAGGTCTCAAACCTCTGAGGATGCCTGCCATAGATGCAGGTAAAACGTCAGGAGAGAATGCTTCTAGAACACGGCCATATAGCCCAAAAAACCTACAACAACCCAGTCTTTTCAGCCTCTTTTCAAGCAGGGAGAGGCACGGAGCTCATCACATATTCCATGGTTGAAAAGATGCAGAAATGTCCTGAAAGGGAGGAATTATCAACACGGGCCAATCCTGTTCAGAGCTCCTGTCTCTTATTGCACTTTACTCCCATCTTTACAACTGAAAAACAAGTGGGATGGGAACCATCAAGTTTCCCATCCTGTTTCAATTGCCCAACCATCAGCAATTGTTTTAATCTGGATCATTGTTTCTTGAATCCTATGGACTGTGATGCCTAACCATAGCATTCCACAGAAAGCTGTGTTTCTAATCTGGATCACTGGCTCTTGTATCCTGTGGGGTTTGAGGCAGAACCATAGGATCCCATGGAAAGAACTGGTTTTAAATTGATGCCAGTCTCCTTTAATATAAGGGGTTTTGAGCAGGGCAAGTAATCTCATGGTTTTCAGAAACTGTCCTCTCTCCTGATTAAGAACAAAAAAGTAATACTGACCTTGTGATGAATGTAAGATAAATGTATTGCCAGCTCTGAAGTTTCCATGTGTGAATGTGATGGGAAGGCTGAACTCCAAACGGGGCACTTCTCTCCCTTAAAGGGACTGTCGCCTATGCTTTCCTCTCTCAATGTGATGAGGTCGACAGGCAGGCTATGAGCCCCTCTTCTTATCTCCTTAAGGGGCTCCTAGATCACAATCAGTTTTGTTTCCTTTGGGTGGGGACGGTAAGTTTTGTATTTTTGGATCAAAAAACCCAACCCAAATAAAAATATAATCACTTCTATAAAAATGTAATGTTCATTTGTGGGATTAACATAACTCAAAAACCACTGGACGAATTGACACAAAATTTGGACACAATACACCTAACAGTCCAATGGGTGTCCATCACTCCTAAACACACACATAAAACCCCAGTGGAACAGACTCAAAAAAACCCAAAATACACCATATATACATATAAACATACACTCATATACATATACATATGCACACATTCATACACACATACGTATATAATATATATATATATATGCACAAACACACACAAATATACTCATACACATACATATACATATACATACACACATATATACATATACATATACACATGCACACATACATGCAAATACACATATATAGACATGCACACACATATACATATATGCATACATACACACATATATACACACAAATATGCACATAGACAAGCACACACATATACACAATATGCACGTGCACATATATACACACACACATATATACACCCCCCCACACACATATATATATAATACTCAAACACACATATATACACAAATACACACACACACATAAATACATATATACACACACAAAACACATATACACAGACTGGGCAACAGCAACACGTGGCAGGGGACAGCTAGTAATATTGTGCTGTCGTGCGCTGGTCTCCTATAAAAGACTATAAACAGGACTTAATTTCTGTGAGCCCAACAGTTTGGCCGACTGCAGGGAGTTTGTCAAGAAGCCTCACGCAGACAAGGTCGAAATCCTCAAAAAGTCCAGGATCTGCTTCAGGCGCTGCGGTGCAACTCATCACCAGTCAAAGTCATGCAAAGATAAGGTAAAGTGTGAGCTGTGCCAATCCGAAAGGCATTGCTCAGCTATGCACGACAAGGATTTAGTGCCCTCCAAGGTCAAGAGCAGAGCCACCAGTCAACGCTCCCCAGAAGTGTATCCAGAGGATTCAGCTGGACCTTCATCGGGCACTGAGGCACCCTCTATGGCCTGCACACAGCTGTGTGGCAGCCCAAAGAAGACTAGGATTTGCCACCCCATCTGTTTGGCAGAGGTCTATCCTGCCAGCAAGTCTTGGATGATAATGAAAATGTACATTGCCCTTGCAACCAAAGCGACGGTTCCCTGGCCACCCCTGACTTCTTCAGAATCTTTAAGGGGCAGGCAAAGACTATTGACTATTGTATTTCTACTTGTACGGGCAAACAAAGAAGGCAGGGCTGCGTTGCATCTGGATTTATCATTTCACCATGTGGCAAAGACATTCATTTTGAGTTACTTGACCTTATTGAGTGTGCGTCCATCCCAGGGAATAAGGACCAGATTGCTACCAGACAGATGATGCAAGCACATCCTCACCTGAAAGGACTACAAGACCTCATTCCACCCTTTGTGCCGGGCATTGACATAGTCGGGCTTATCGGATCCAACTGCCCCAACTTGATGAGCATCCGAACTGAGAAAAGAGATCCTCCTGGTGCACCTTTGGCACAGAAGACTCCTTTAGGATGGACTATACAGGGACGCCGACAGAATGCATCCTCCGTCTTCTCTGTGTCCAGATCAGCCAAACACCCTCAGCTGTGGCAGAGTCACCCTCATACAGAGTTGCCTCAGCCACATTCCTGTTTGCTGCCAAGGAGTTTCATCTGAGTTCTCATCCGTCTTCAATGTATCCCGGATGATGAGAACACAGCGCTCTCCCGAGATGAGCAAGCGTTTCTGAACATCATGAACTCCGAGGTCACTCTCAGCGAGGAAAGGAATTGGATTGCCCCTTTGCCCTTCAAAGCAGACCGGCCTACCCTGCCCCCCCAACAGACAGGTAGTAGAGAAGAGACTGCAGTCTTTGAGACGCAAGATGCAGAGTGATCCCAAGACTAAACAGCAAATCATTCAGTTTAAGGATGACATGTTTACAGCAAGGTATGCTAAGCCATCCAGCCCTGGCTCAGACAAAGAAGAGTCTTGGTTTCTTCCTTTCCATAAGGTCACTCACCCACAGAAGCCGGAAAAGGTGCGCATTGTGTTTGACGCCAGCGCTAAATGCAAGGACATCTCTTTGAATGACATGCTCCTGAAGGGACCAGACCTTCTGAACAGCCTTATTGGAGTCATACTAAGGTTCAGGGAATCCAAATATGCTGTCATCGCTGATATTTTCAAAATGTTTTATGCGTTCCTAGTCACACCGGAATATAGAAAGTTTTTAAATTTTTATGATTTGAACACACCCAGACTCTGGTGGGTTTGAAAGCCTTCCAGATGCAGGTCCATGTGTTTGGAAACACATCATCTCCTGGGGTGGCCAACTACTGCCTGCCAAAGACTGCTGAAAGATTTGGACATTCCTTTGACCCTCGGGTCGCCCAATTTATCAACCACAACTTTTATATGGATGACTTGCTCGTGTCGTTTGACTCTATTCAGTCTGCAGTTAATATAGTAAAGGATGTCCAATTTTTGTTGAAAAAGGCCAACGTCAGGCTACACAAGATCAACTCTAACAGCACCGACATTTTCAGAGCCTTCCAGACTGAAGATCTGATACAAGGCAATGTACTGGAGTTGTTCCAGGGCGTGAGTTCCCAATCCAGCTTAGGCCTGCTTTGGGACACCCGTCTGGACCTCTTGTCAGTCAGGGCCACAACGTTCACCTGCGTGAACATCAAGAGATAGATTTTATCAGCAGTCAATGGTGTTTTTGACCCATTGGGAATGGCCGCCCCTGTCATGATAACAGCCAAGCTCTTCTTTCGATAGATCATTGAAAGCAAACTGGACTGGGATCAGGAAGTTCCTCAGTCCATTAAGAACTCTTGGACCACTTGGGTCACCCAGACTTAAGATTTACACCAGTTGAGCATCCTGCGCCAATTCACGGGCAGGAGTCCTTTACAAGGCTCGCACACCGAACTCCACATCTTTTGCGACACCTCGGAGAAAGCTATTGCAACTGTGGCCTATGTAAGACAAAGAGACTCTAGTTCTTGCACTTTAGGTGTTGTCATGGCCAAGGCCAAGGTTGCTCCACCTATTGTTACTATGACTAGGTTAGAACTGTGTGCAGCTGTGCTAGCCAGCCAATTAAAAAGGTAAAGGTAGTCCCCTGACATTAAGTCCATTAGCTCAGATAATTAGGAGAGAGACAAGGCATTTCTTTTCAGTCATCTTTACTTGTTTAGTTATCCGAACCATTCACATCGAGGTGATTTAGTGTATGGATACTTCAGCCTTTTTAAATGCAGAAAAGGTTGCATGGCTATTTAATGTACCGCATGCGTCTCACAGGGGGGTGGGGTGGGAACGTATGATTGATTTGTGTAGAAAGATTTTGAATGCTATGTTTTTAGAGTGTAAGAATTTAACTAATGATGTTTTGGTCACTTTAATGGCGGAAGTGACGGCCATTATAAATAGCCGCCCATTGATGCCCATCACCACAGATTCAGATACTCCACAGCTTTTCACTCCTGCATCCATTTTGACCCAAAAGACTTCTGAATGGCAGGAAATTCTGCATCCTGTCCCCAAAGGATCTTACAAAGCACTCTGGAAACAAACTCAAACTCTTGCCAATAAGTTCTGGAGACGCTGGAAGGCAGAGTACCTGACTCAAGTCCTGAGTCGCGGCAAGTGTAAAGACTCTAAACCCAACATCCAAATTGGAAACATTGTGTTGCTCAAAGACAATTCCTTACCTTGATTCAAGTGGCCTTTGGCCAAAGTTATAGAGACCTTGCCAAGTCCGGATGGATTGGTAAGGAAGATAAAGCTAAGAGTGTGCCAAAATGGCAATGTTTCTGTGGGGTTTTGCATGCAGTGGCACAAAACATCCTTAGGCGTCACCTTGGCGTCAGCTGGAGATGGGTTGGTCTTCGTGGACTTGAGGGTGATGTTTCTCTTGGCACCACTGTCTTTTGCAAGTTTCTTAGAGTCTTTGATGGGCCTGTCAGTCCTTGGAAATCCCGTCTGTGGGTCATTGATTTGCATAACGGCATTTGTAATGGAATACGCAAGATGGGTGAACGGTGGGTAGACCTGATAGTTGGCCTGCTTGAATTTGAAGACTTCTCTGCCCCACTCTTCCTGCAAGGAAAATGGCAGCTTCTGGGTGATGGCAGTTTGGGAGAAGTGTTGGTCCAGGCAGGCAAACCCTGGAAGCTGTGGGTTTCTCTTGGCTGACTGGAGCTCAGCCAATAAGTCTGACAGGTCCCAAAGCTGTATAAAGTTCTTAGGTTTGAGCACTGGGAACTTCGTCCATGCAGTGTCCAATGCTCTGTCTGGTTGGTTGATGAGAGCTGAGGAAATCCTTCTCATCAGGTGATTTGATACTGGACCAAGCCAGGCAACCATAAGAGTCAGTTGTTCCTCAGGGGTGAGCCTTAGATTCTGTATGGCACGCTGAAAGGTCTTTTTCCAAAGTAGGAAGTCTTCTGGCTGGTCAGAGAATTTTTCCACACCTTTGTCCCTCAAATCCTTCTTTGGGTTCATAAAAAGAGTCTTAAGCTGCGACTGAGGAGTTTGAAGAAACGGAAGGGGTGTTTTGTCAGGGGTAAAGGTGAAATTCTTCTGAAACCTAAAAAGTCCTTTCAAGGGAACACCTGTGGCGAGACCCTACTTTCCATGCTGGGCCTCACTGCCTGAGTTGGTGGCTGTGGGCTCCTGGCCCTGAATTCTTCGACCTGCCTGCGTGGCACGATGTCGCTGTCCACCTGCACCAGCTTGTTGTCTTGGAAACCAACTTGGGCTGGCAGAAGAAGTGTGGTTGGTGGTGTTGGCAAAAGGTTGACATTTTCTTGAGACAACTCTCCTTGCAGCATCTTCACCAGGATGCTGGCATGGACCCTTTTCTGTGCTACCTCTTGCTGGCTGCGTGACAATTTTAACTTTGCTTCTAATTGGTCCTGGGACAACTTCATCTCTGTATCTAATTCTATTTGAACACGCTCGAAGTCCAGGCCTAGGTCTGCAGTCACTGGCTCAGCTTCAGCCTCGAGAATTTTTTCCTGCATTTCCAGATGCCTGGCCTCCTTGTTGTAAAAGGCTGCCATCAACAAGGAGCTGCTTCTGGAGACAGAAGACCCAGGAGCTGAGTCATGTCTGCTACTATGCTTCCTGCTGGCGTGGCTGTACTTGCTATGGGCAGAAGCACCTCTCTGACTGCTCTGTGCACTTAAAGCCTTTGGGAAATACTTAAGGAGCTCTGAGCTCACACTATGAGTGGAAGAAGCTTGACCATCCCTTTCCCTTCTGGGGAAGGGGCTAAAATCAGCTACATGAAACTGGTGTGCATACTTAGATTCCCTATGTTTAACCCTGTTTAAAAACTGAACTGCCCTAAGGTTCACTTCCAGGCTGTTTATTTTGCTAAGCACTTGGGTGACATCATCTACTAGACCTCTCCATTTATTAATTAAAGCTTTAAGGTTTGCTCTAATGTCCTGGGATTGCTTTAGGTCCTCAGAACTCTGTAACTGACTATCCAGGCAAATAATGAAAAGCCAGATGCTTTCGACCTTATCTGTAAGCCGAGTTTCTTCTTGTAAAAGCACATCTAAGGCTTTGTGGGATGGGTGCCTGGAACCCTGGGATTGGAGGCTATAGCCTTTACCTTCAGACTTTGGGGAACTTGAGGTGGGAGCCATGACAGAAGATTGCCCAAACAGTTTAGCAATGCAATTACAGTAGCAAATAGAGCAAGCAGTATATCAATGCACTTACAAGTACACTCAAAAACATATTACTTTAAGGCAGAGCATGGGCACAGTAGACACAGTAGGCACATTAAACCTTTGCTGTAAGGCTGCAAAAGCTAAAGGGGATTGCAAAGCTCCTTTTCCAAAAATTTGAAAGGCAAAGCTGATGAAGGCTACAGCCTTGGTCAGCTTTGTAGCAAGCAGGGCTTGCTACAAAAGGGTGGGAAAAGCTTGCTCCTGTCACTGGAGAAATGTAGCAATGCTGTGCAGGACCCCAAAAAGGCGGGAAGAATCTCGCTTCTGTAGCTGGAGCAAACTTTTGCAATTCACCAAGGCAACTGGTTACTGGCTGAAGGCTTTGCAAAGTAGCTAGCTGTGTAGGTCTTCAAAAAGGGCAGGAAGAGAGCTGATGCAAGCTTGCAGACTCCCTCTTACAAGGAAGGTGGAGCTTGGAGCGAAGGAGCCCCTTGCTTCTGGTCACGTGGGCTGCCTTCCAAGATGGCCAAAAATGAAGAAACACATTCAGATGGATGCAGGTAATGGAAGCTTGGGGTGGCCCTATACTGTTTCCCTTATTTACTGTTCTTTAGCCTTTACAGTTTTTTTCTTTACCCCAGGGTGGCAGAAACCACCGGCTTCATCATTTACTGTGCTGTTGTGTGCTGGGCTCCTATAAAAGACAATAAACAGGACTTAATTTCTGTGAGCCCAGTGGGACGCTGGGGTTGCCTCAGAGAGGTTTTTTGGGATTTTCCTGAAAAGATGGGCTTCAAAGTCTTTAAAGATGCAACAAAATCTTTATTACTGAACAAATAACAAGGCTTCAACAATTGGATTCAAAGTTTTCTTAATAAACTGTTGGCTTTCCCGATCTTGCCCCCAAGGGCAGGCAACTGTTCCTTCACGGTTGGGAAAATTCCCGACCTCTACCCTGGGCAATCTGTCTTCTCTTCTGTTGGCGTGGGGCCCCTACACCCGGTCCAATCTGCTTTATGGTTGCCGCGAAGGGCCCTTACCAAAACAGAGTCCTTTGCAGAACTTCCAGGAGGAGAAAGATGTTCACTTTCCAGTGATGGCTGGCTGAAGCACTGTGGGACTGGATCCCTAGCAAGAGAGCTGAGAGGCTGTAAGTTTCTCAGCAAACTGTAAAGTCCCCAGCAAAAGCTGTGCTGAGACTGTATATCCCTGGCCAAGTTATGGGGCTATTTTCCCCCGGCCAAGCTGTAAACGATGAAGCCTTTTACAGGAGGTCCTGTAAGAAAGACTTCTCTGTGTTGACCGACCTAAAATGGTTCCTATTCCCTCCAAAACCCAAAAAGGGGGTGGAACTAGGGAACCTAATGATAATTGACAGGTGGCTTGTCCTATGATTGCAGCCAAAAGAAGCCACCTATCTGCAGAGTCCCAATAACTGCAAAGTAAGGAAAGCCATCTAACTGCAAATGCATAGAACTTTAAAAAAACATGCAACACTCAACAAATAGCATGATAAGCTAGAGTTCCTGGTACGGCCGTACCAGAACAAATATAATATAATATAATATAATATAATATAATATAATATAATAACTCTCAGTGACTCAGAATAACCTTGCAAGTATGAACTGATCCTTTGACTCCAGAGCTCAATTATGAATCTTACCTAAATATGACTTTCTTCCTCCCTACCTTTCCTGGGAACATGACAAAGTTGGGGACTACCCAGAATTCCTGTTTAATTGTGTGGCAATTACTTTGAAAAGAGTTTTTCTACTCCAGAAACTTTGTTTTTGTGGCACAAACTACGTTGAATTGGTTGAGACTCGATATTCATTGAAAAACTCGAGCAAAATGTGCTTCAGGATGTCCCTTCTGCAAAAACAAAGTTTTTGCAGTTTGATAAACTTTTCCTATGTTTTTATGATATAACCAATTAGGAAATGACATTTATAACCCAGGAACAAAAATTGTAATACATAGTGTTATTCCCTGCTACACATTTCACATCCCTTTCTCTCTACATGATGAGAGCAATGACTGATCTGTTGCCTTGAAGAAATTTAGCATTAAATTGTCAGTCCTTTCAGAGTTTATTGGTGAGCATGCCCCAAGTCACATTGCAGGTGGGCAGGTTATAGAAGCTGAGAGAGGATAATAGATCTCTCTATAACAAAGTTGAAGGTTTGGGGAATGAAAGAGATGTATGAATCTCAGAACAGGCTGACCCAGACAAGATGAAATGGTTAAATGAAATGTGCCTGGAAACAAACCTGGAAAGTTTTGATAAGAATAGAATCCAAGGAAGCACTTTTTCGCAATCTGCTTTCTGCCGGGCTCCCAACAATAATTATAATTAGACCTTAGCATTTCCTCTGGAAAATACAAACCTTAAGTAAACTGTCTGACACACCAAATTTAGAATACAGTGGACACAAAATAGTCTTCCAGAACATTGAAGCAACAGGCTTGAATGGCTACAACTTCACAGTAAAATTGTAGAAAGCAAGCATTAAATAAAAGTGGGTTTCTCTATTTGTTGTTGTTGTTGTGTTAAAATTCTTTCTGTTCTTCATAGAAGCAAGGTGAATTATTCACAACCATAAATAGACTTCAGAAATACGATGCAAAGACAATCTTGACTTTAGTATTCAATGACACATCTTTATTATGCCTGAGGTTCTTATTATTATTATTGCTATTAATGTTTAATGTGTTATTGAAGGCTTTCATGGCCAAAATCACTGGGTTGCTGTGAGTTTTCTGGGCTGTCTGGCCATGTTCCAACAGCATTCTCTCCTGACATTTCGCCCACATCTATGGCAGGCATCCTCAGATGTTGTGAGGTCTGTTGGAAACTAGGAAAGTGAGTTTTATATATCTGTGAAATGTCCAGGGTGGGGAAAAGAACTCTTGTCTGTTTGGGGCAAATATGAATGTTGCAATTGGCCACCTTGATTAGCACTGAATTGCCTTGCAGCTTCCAAGTCTGGCTGTCTCCTGCCTGAGGGAATCCTTGGTTGGGAGGTGTTCGCTGGCCCTGATTGTTTCCTGTCTGGAATTCCCCCTTTTTAAGTGTTGCTCTTTATTTACTGTTCAGATTTTAAGGTTTTTAAAATACTGGTTGCTAGATTTTGTTCATTTTCATGGTTTCCTCCTTTTCTGTTGAATCAAAGAAACACAAATCAAGGAACATGAAAGGCACTGTAGACTATTTCAACCAAAGAAGTCAGCTATAGTAGAGAACTTAATGAACCAATCTGGACAGAGAATATTATCTGAGAAGACAGATATGCTGGACCACTCTAACAGCCACCATGTCAGACTACACAGAGAAGCCATTGAAGCCCGCAAGCATGTGGACAATTTCAACAGAAAGGAGGAAACCATGACAATGAACAAAATTTGGCAACCATTTAAAAAAAAAACCCTCTAAAATCAGGACATTAAATAAAGAGCAACACTCAGAAAATGGGGGAATTCCAGACAGGAAACAATTAGGGCCAGCTAACACAGCTAACAAAGGATTCCCCCAGGCAGGAAACAGGCAGGCTTTGAAGCTGCAAGGCTATTTGATATTAATCAAGGTGGCCAACTGCAACATTCATGCTTGCTTCCATCAGACAAGAGTTCTTTCTCCAACCCTGAACATTTCACAGATATATAAACCTTAGGGCTGGGCGGTTTCGTTCGTTATTTTCGTTATTCGTTATTTTTTGTTATTTTTTTGATAACGAAGAGATATTGATATTTTTTTCAAACCTGGAAGTGTATTTTTAATAATGAAGCAGCATCCGCCAACTCTGATACGACTTCCGCCAGTTTCATTATGTCAGAGTTGGAAGGATGCTGGGAGCGCAGCCAGCGAGCCAATCAGGAGTGTCCACGGGTCACTAAGGGAGGCCATGGCCCTTTAAAAGCGGCTGCGTGCTCCGCGTGGCCTCATTGTGCTGGAGAAGTGGCTGCCTGAAGTCTCTGGCTGTGCTTGGCTTTGCCTTTGCTTTGCTTGGAGCTGTCTGCCTCCCAGTCCCTGGCTGCTGGGGCTGGGGCTTGTGCCTGCCTGGCTGTTTTTTGGGAGGCTGTTTTTTTTGGGAGGGGAAGCTTTTGAATATTTTTTTGTTATACTATTTTTATTATTAATAATATTTTTATTATTATCATTATTATTTTATAATTTAATTAAGCTAGTTTAAATTTGTGGGCCATTTTGGTCCAGCCTTTTTTTAAAACACAGTGTTTTTTGCTGTTGTGTTCACTCAAAGTTGCTACAACCACTGACTCTGGCCTCTGTGCCCCATTTTGGTCCAGCCTTTCCTTAAAACAGTGTATTTTGCTTTTGTGTTCACTCAAAGTTGTTACAACCACTGACTCTGGCCTCTGTGGACCTTTTTGGTCCAGCTTTTTTTGAAAACACAGTGTTTTTTGCTTTTGTGTTCACTCAAAGTTGTTACAACCACTGACTCTGGCCTCTGTGGCCCATTTTGATCCAGCCTTTTTTGAAAACACAGTGCTTTTTGCTGTTGTGTTCGCTCAAAGTTGTTACAACCACCGACCGCGGCCTCTGTGGCTCATTTTGGTCCAGCCTTTTTTGAAAACACAGTGTTTTTTGCTTTTGTGTTCACTCAAAGTTGTTACAACCACTGACTGCGGACTCTGTGGCCAATTTCGGTCCAGCCTTTTTTGAAAAAACAGTGTATTTTGCTTTTGTGTTCACTCAAAGTTGTTACAACCACTGACTGCGGCCTCTGTGGCCCTTTTCGGTCCAGCCTTTCCTTAAAACACAGTGTATTTTGCTTTTGTGTTCACTCAAAGTTGTTACAACCACTGACTGCGGCCTCTGTGGCCCATTTCGGTCCAGCCTTTTTTTGAAAAAACAGTGTATTTTGCTTTTGTGTTCACTCAAAGTTGTTACAACCACTGACCGCAGCCTCTGTGGCCCATTTTGCTCCAGCTTTTCCTTAAAACACAGTGTATTATGCTTTTGTGTTCACTCAAAGTTGTTACAACCACTGACTGCGGCCTCTGTGGCCCATTTCGGTCCAGCCTTTCCTTAAAACACAGTGTATTTTGCTTTTGTGTTCATTCAAAGTTGTTACAACCACTGACTGCGGCCTCTGTGGCCCTTTTCGGTCCAGCCTTTCCTTAAAACACAGTGGATTTTGCTTTTGTGTTCACTAAAAGTTGTTACAACCACTGACTGCGGGCTCTGTGGCCCATTTCGGTCCAGCCTTTTTTGAAAAAACAGTGTATTTTGCTTTTGTGTTCACTTAAAGTTGTTACAACCACTGACTGCGGCCTCTGTGGCCCTTTTCAGTCCAGCCTTTCTTGAAAACACAGTGTATTTTGCTTTTGTGTTCACTCAAAGTTGTTACAACCACTGACCGCAGCCTCTGTGGCCCTTGGGGTCCATACAATTTCCCTTTTTCTTTGTCCTCAAATTTTCCTTGCCTTGCCTCACGGTTCCCTCTTAGTTGTTATTTTTGGCCTGCAACCCTCACTCCTAGTTCCGTTACACTACATCCAAGGTTTGCCCTTTTAGTGCTGTCTGTTAGTTACAATCAGAAACGTTCTAATACTCAGAGGAAACCTCACCCACTCCTACCACCTTTTGCCTTTGAATTGTGTGATGAAACGGAATGATGAAGACGACATCAAGAAGAAGGGAACATTCAACCAACGAAATGGCAACTGAAACAGATCCAAATGCTTTATCAAGCTGTGAGATGGGAGAATAATCTACATCGGTTCAAAAGTCTCAACCTTGCGCTCATGGTGTACTACCAAGTACCTCTATTAAAACCACTAGGGCTGGGCGGTTTCGTTCATTAATTTTGTAATTAATTAATTATTCGTTATTTTTTTTCATTTACAAAATGATATTGAAATATATTTTCAAACCCGGAAGTGTTTTTCAATACCGAAACGGCATCCTCCATCTTTTTTATGAGCTTCCGCCCGTTTCGGAAATGACGTTTAAGGATGGAGGATGCTGGGTGCACCGGGAGCCAATCCGGCGTTCCCAAGCACCATGTCTCATTCTGATTGGGTGGGCTGCCCTTTAAAAGCGGCTCCACGTGGCCGCATTGCTCAGTCTGGGCTGAGGCGAGGAGCTGGGAGGTGCGGGAGGCTTTAAAGCATTGCTGGCTGGCTGCTATTGGGAGTCGGGACTAGGGAGAGCGAGGAGGGTGGGAGCAGGAGGCATTGCTTGCTTGATGCTCTTGTGTGTGTGTGTTTGTCTTTGTTGTTGTGGCTGTTTTGGTGTGGGAGGCTTGCTTGCTTGCTTGCTTGCTTGCATTCATTCATTGCTGTGTGTTGGGACTCGGGAGAGCGAGGGCGGTTTAAGGAGCTGGGAGCAGCGGGGAGGCATTGCTTGCTGCTCTGCCTGTGTGTGTGTTTGTTTGTCCCTGTTTCACCCAGTTGTTGTGGCTGTTTTGATGTGGGAGGCTTGCTTGCTTGCTTGCTTGCATTCATTCATTGCTGTGTGTTGGAACTTGGGAGAGCGAGGGCGGTTTAAGGAGCTGGGAGCAGCGGGGAGGCATTGCTTGCTGCTCTGCCTGTGTGTGTGTTTGTTTGTCCCTGTTTCATCCAGTTGTTGTGGCTGTTTTTGCCCCACGACAGGGCAAGCATTTTGTTAATTTTCTATTTTTAAACTTTTTCTGCTAAATATTTCATTTTTTAAAAAAATATTCAAAAAATATTCAAAAAAAAGAAAAAAACCCTTTGGCGCGGGGGTCCGCCATCTTAGCAAATTAATTAGTTAATAATAACGAAATTTCGTAAATATCAAACTTTTTAAAAGGAAAATTTCAGAAATCTTTTAAATATCGAAACGCAAAAAACCCCAAAAAACGAATCGATTTTAGAAACAATTTTTTCTGTTGTTACCCAGGCCTAAAAACCACCACTGGTTATGAAGAGGAGGGTGAGGAGGAGGACGAGTCTGAGGGATGGGTGGTAGATCATGGATCATGGATTCTGCTTCCACCACAGGAATTAGTGATCCAGAGGAGGACTACATGCTGCTGGAGGGTGAGGAAGAGGAACGACCAACAATCCCACTCCCTTCCCCTACCACCTCTACTCCGAATACAAGCAGTATTATAGCTGTAGCGCGTGTGGATAGGCCGAGATCGCTTCTATGGGATCATTACGACGTCCATGCTCAGAAGGCCACTTTGGCAGTTTGCAGGCATTGCGGTGTGAGTGTCAGCAGAGGAAAAGATTTGAGGCATCTTGCCACCACAGGGCTAAGGATGCACATGAAAAGACACCACCCAAATGTTAAGTTAGACGCAGTGGAAGGCAGCAGCACATGCAGCAGTACACTGAGCACTCCAACCTCACCAACAGGCCCCATGCAGAAAACCATCGATGCTTGGGGCCTGCCAGTTTCAAGGGTGAAATCTGGATTGAAGCCGCCATCAGTGAAGGAAGTAACACGTTGCCTGGGAGAGATGATGGCTCTAGACCACCAGCCCTTCCGTTTGGTGGAACGGGAAGGTTTTCGCCGATTTGTTCACCTCCTGGCACCATGGTACAACATCCCGAGTTGCAAAACTTTCTCTCGAACTGTAATTCCAGCTTTGTACGAGGGATGCAAGCAACGACTCAGAACCCTGCTGAACAAATCACGACCCGTGTATGTACATTTCACCTCGGACATTTGGTCCAGCACGGGAGGAGGGCATTCCTATCTGTCCCTCACCGGTCATTGGTGGGAGACGGAGGGTTGCCTCGACTCGGGTCATCGTTGGGCACTCCTGTCCCTTGAGGTGATTGATACGCATCACAGGGCCGACACAATCACTGAGTACTTGCGAGAGATGATGAGAGAGTAGATGCGGCACACTCATTCCGGTGGTAACTCGGGATTCATGGTCACAGACGCAGGAAGGAACATGATCCGGGCGGTTGAAAGTCACATGCATGGCGCACTTGCTGCATAACTGTGTAAAAGATGGCTTCAAGGGGCCCGATGACAGCAGCTCCACCACCGTCACTCAGCTCATTGAACGCTGCAGCAGAATCACGGGCTTCTTCCACCGTAGCACCAAGACTGCAAAACTGCTGTATGACAGGCAGACCCTGGAGAGCCTCCCACAACACCAGTTACTGCAGGATGTACCCACCCGCTGGAACTCCACCTACATGATGTTGGAGCGCATGGTGGAGCAACAGAGGGCAGTCCTCGCCGTATCACTGTCAATGGAGGCTCCGATAAACAAGCTAGTCCCCAACAACCAGGAGTGGGTGACCATCGCTCAGCTGGTCGAGATCCTAGAACCATTTAAAATAGCCACCGAAAAACTTTCAGGCCAGAAAGCTCTAATCAGCCAGGTGCTCCCTGTCATCTTACGGTTGAAGAGGCATTTGGAGACGCTGGGTGGACACAGTACGTTGCATTCTATGGCTGGGCCCCTGACTCCACAGGCCCAGGAGGTGGTCAGAAAGTTGTCTATCGCCATCTGTAAACGTCTCCTCCCGCTGATGGAGAGTAAGACTCATGTTTTGGCAGCACTCTGCGACCCTTGCATCAAGAACTCCATATGCCCCAAAGATTTGCCGAGGTGGAAGGCCGAACTTGTCTCGCTCGTGAGAGGAGAATACCATCGGAGGGTGGGGGAATGGTCAGAGCAAATTGTCGATGACGTTCCTCCCCAAAATCCCAGTGGTTGAGCCAGCACTGTTACCAATAGCCCCACCTTGCCACCTACAAGGGATGACGGAAGGGAATTGCGGCAGAAAAAAGAGGAACGAGGAGAATTTCATAACTGACAGTATCGCTCTTCTTTCAGAGGGAGGAACATCTTTGTCGGCCCAGGTGGCAAAGATAGACTTGGCCAAGCACTCTGTTAACCGTCACTTTGAGGAGCCTCAGGAGAGTTTATCCACCGATCCATTGACTTACTGGTCCTCTTGAAGCAAGTCATGGCCTGACTTCTCAACCGTTGCACGCAAGTTTCTCAGTTGTCCACCTACTAGCGTGCAGAGTGAGAGGGTCTTCAGCCTGGCAGGAGATGTCGTAACCCTCCAACATACCGCACTCGACCCCCTTGTGGTGAAGAAGCTGGTCTTCCTGAAGGCCAACCTGCCAATTTTGGGCTATCCAGACATTGATTTCGTGAGCACCGTCCCGTAGATCACTATAGCCTTCTGTTATCGAAAACCCAAAATGATTTCCTTTGAAATACTACACTGCCTTGTTATCAGCTGTGTCCCTCTGAATATTTCTTCATCAGAAGTCTTCCTGTACACCACATTGGTTCATTTAGAAAAGGGGTGCTATTGAGATCCTTCCTGAGGGAAGGTGGACTTCGCTTGCATTCAAAGGAATGGTCAATCAATGAACCCAATTTATCTTGAGAACGATTTTAAATAAAAAAATTAAAAAAAATCTAACAATTAAAAAAAATTAAAAAATTAAAAACAATTTACTAAAACCCTTTAAAAAGGGAGGTCATTGAATTTACTACTTTAACAACTGATCTTATCTTTATTCAAGCCACTTCAACTACCTCACCCCCCCCCCAAACTTTTTATACCGGCGTGCAATCCTACTCTCCTACATTGAGTTTACCTGAGAACTGCTGCTACTCTACTTTGGATCTATTGAGAGTTCTCACATTAACAACTATTGATCTCATCTGTATTCAAACCACTTCAACTACCTCACCCCCCCCCCCCAACATTTTACACCGGTGTGCAATTCCTACACAAAAACCACTCCAATGATTAGCACCACCCTACCCACTAAAACTACCTCACCCCATCTGACACTGTATTCTAAGGTAAAATCAAAATCCACATCCCAAAAACAAAGTCTGCTGTCTGCGGGCTACTTGGCCCTTTGGGGTCCAGCCCTTATTCAAAGTCATTTTTACTTTGCTTTGTGTTGCCAAAAAATAACTATTGCCTGCTGTCTGCGGGAACATTGCCCCACTGGGGTCCTGCCCTTATTGAAAATACAGTGTTCTTTGCTTTTGTGTTCACTCAAAGTTGTTCCAACCAGTGCCTGCGGCCTCTGTGGCCCTTTGGGACCAGCCCTTTTTGAAAATCATTTTTTCTTTGCGTTGTGTTTCCTCAAATTTCTTACACCTGCTGTATGCGGGAACATTGGAACATTGAAAATCAAATTTACTTTGCTTTGTGTTGCCAAAACAAACATTCACCGCCACGAGTCACCCTAGGGCTGAGAGTGGCGGTCAATAAGTGCAAATAATAAATAAATAAATAAATAATAAACTATTGCCTGCTGTCTGCGGGAACATTGCCCCACTGGGATCCTGCCCTTATTGAAAATCAAGTTTACTTTGCTTTGTATTGCCTAAAATTACTATTGCCTGCTGTCTGCGGGAACATTGCCCCACTGTGGTCCTGCCCTTATTGAAAATCAAGTTTACTTTGCTTTGTGTTGCCAAAAAATAACTATTGCCTGCTGTCTGCGGGAACATTGCCCCACTGGGGTCCTGCCCTTATTGAAAATCAAGTTTACTTTGCTTTGTGTTGCCTAAAATAACTATTGCCTGCTGTCTGCGGGAACATTGCCCCACTGTGGTCCTGCCCTTATTGAAAATCAAGTTTACTTTGCTTTGTGTTGCCAAAACATAACTATTGCCTGCTGTCTGCGGGAGCATTGCCCCACTGGGGTCTTGCCCTTATTGAAAATCAAGTTTACTTTGCTTTGTGTTGCCTAAAATTAGTATTGCCTGCTGTCTGTGGGAACATTGCCCCACTGGGGTCCTGCCCTTATTGAAAATACAGTGTTCTTTGCTTTTGTGTTCACTCAAAGTAGTTACAACCAGTGCCTGAGGCCTCTGTGGCCCTTTGGGGACCTGTCCTTTTGAAAATACAGTGCTCATTTCTTTTGTGTTAACTCAAAGTAGTTACAACCAGTGTTTGTGTGCCCCGTGGCCCTTTGGGGACCTGTCCTTTTGAAAATACAGTGCTCATTTCTTTTGTGTTAACTCAAAGTAGTTACAACCAGTGTTTGCGTGCCCCGTGGCGCTTTGTGGACCAGTCCTTCTGAAAATACAGTGCTCATTTCTGTTTGGTTAACTCAAAGTAGTTCAACCAGTGTTTGTGGGCCCCGTGGCCCTTTGGGGACCAGTCCTTCTGAAAATACAGTGCTCATTTCTGTTCGGTTAACTCAAATAGTTCAACCAGTGTTTGTGGGCCCCGTGGCTCTTTTGGCACAACTCCTTTTCAAAATGCAGTGCTCATTTCTTTTGTGTTAACTCAAAGTAGCTTCAACCTGTGTTTGTGGGCCCTGTGGCCCTTTGGGGACCTGTCCTTTTGAAAATACAGTGCTCATTTCTTTTGTGTTAACTCAAAGTAGTTACAACCAGTAGTTACAACTTCTGGGGTGCCCGGAAAAGAGGCACTCCTCTACTCCTGTGTATGCTTCCCCCCAACTCCCAACTCCCTTTCATACACCCTTTCCCAGTCATTCCTGGCCGGTCCCCTTTCAGCCTGTTGGGCATCGCCTCTGGGGTGCCCAGAAAAGAGGCACTCCTCTACTCCTGTGTATGCTTCCCCCAACTCCCTTTCATACACCCTTTCCCCAGTCGTTCCCGGCCGGTCCCCTTTCAGCCTGTTGGGCATCGCCTCTGGAGTGCCCGGAAAAGAGGCACGCCTCTACTCCTGTGTACGCTTCCCCCCAACTCCCAACTCCCTTTCATACACCCTTTCCCCAGTCGTTCTCCCTGGCAATCAGTGCATTTAGAAAATCCAGTGTTCATTGCTTTTCTGTTAACTAGAAGTAGTTGCACCGAGGGCAGGCGCTTCTTTTCGGGATGCAAGGGCCCAGTGTTATCACGAACAAATAAGAAAGGCAGGGGACTGAAGATGAACCTCAGATACTACTGGTTATGAAGAGGAGGGTGAGGAGGGGGACGTGTCTGAGGGATGGGAGGAAGACAATATGGAATCTGCTTCCACCACAGGAATTAGTGATCCAGAGGACTGCATGCTGCTGGAGGGCAGGCGCTCCTTCTCAAACGCGAACTTGACTTCCCCTTTCCTCATGATGTGACCAAAGCACTCCTGTACGCTTCCCCCCAACTCCCAACTCACTTTCATACACCCATTCCCCAATCGTTCCTGGCCGGTCCCCTTTCAGCCTATTGGGCATCGCCTCTGGGGTGCCCGGAAAAGAGGCACTCCTCTACTCCTGTGTATGCTTCTCCCCAACTCCCAACTCCCAACTCCCTTTCATACACCCTTTCCCCAGTCGTTCCCAGCCGGTCCCCTTTCAGCCTGTAGGGCATTGCCTCTGGTGTGCCCGGAAAAGAGGCACACTTCTACTCCTGTCTACGCTTCCCCCCAACTCCCTTTCATACACCCTTTCCCCAGTCATTCTCCCTGGCAATCAGTGCATTTAGAAAATCCAGTGTTCATTGCTTTTCTGTTAACTAGAAGTAGTTGCACTGAGGGCAGGCACTTCTTTTCGGGACGCAAGGGCCCAGTGTTATCACGAACAAATAAGAAAGGCAGGGGACTGAAGATGAACCTCAGATACTACTGGTTATGAAGAGGAGGGTGAGGAGGGGAACGTGTCTGAGGGATGGAAGACAATATGGAATCTGCTTCCACCACAGGAATTAGTGATCCAGATGACTGCATGCTGCTGGAGGGCGGGCGCTCCTTCTCGAACACGAACTTGACTTCCCCTTTCCTCATGATGTGGCCAAAGTACTCCTGTACGCTTCCCCCCAACTCCCAACTCCCTTTCATACACCCTTTCCCCAGTCATTCCCGGCCGGTCCCCTTTCAGCCTGTTGGGCATTGCCTCTGGAGTGCCCGGAAAAGAGGCACTCCTCTACTCCTGTGTATGCTTCCTCCCAACTCCCAACTCCCTTTCATACACCCTTTCCCCGGTCGTTCCCGGCCGGTCCCCTTTCAGCCTGTTGGGCATCGCCTCTGGGTGCCCGGAAAAGAAGCACTCCTCTATTCCTGTGTACGCTTCCCCCAACTCCCCAACTCCCAACTCCCTTTCATACACCCTTTCCCCAGTCGTTCCCGGCCGTCCCTTATGCCCAATTTGTTCCCTGTATCTTTGGGGACACCCAGAAGTTCCCCTTTCAGCCTGTTGGGCAACTTCTCTGAGGTGCCCGTGAGAGTTGGCGTATTATTCTGTCGTGCTGGGCAGTTTCGTTCGTGAATTTTGTATTTCGTTATTTTTTTTGAAGCGAGGGTGGACGGAGGGCAAGCATTTCTTAAATTGTTGGTTTTTTTTATTATTTTTATTAGTATTTATTTATTAGTAATTTAAAAATATTTTTATTTCATTATTTTGAATTACTTTTTACCAGTAGTGTTGCTGTTCCTTTTTTTTTTTTTTTTTTTTGCTAAGAGGATTTCTCCCTGGCAATCAGTGCATTTTGAAAATCCAGTGTTCTTTGCTTTTCTGTTAACTCAAAGTAGTTCCTGTGGGCTCTGTGGCATATTTTGGTCCAGCCCTTTTTGAAAATCCAGTGTTCTTTGCTTTTGTATTAACTCAAAGTAGTTACTTACAACCAGTGACTGCGGTCTCAGTGGCCCTTTGGGGCCACTACCGACATAAACTCAGGGGTGATGAAGGCTTCCTCAAGACCAAGTCGGTTCCTTTTGGAAATGGAGAAAAAGTATGATACTTCATGAGGGATGGTGCACCACCTCTCAATACTTCTGTCACCCCCACAACTGCTCTTAGCCTTCATACAAAGGAGTGGTCAATGAAATACCCACCCAGAAATACCTTCAAAGAAACTTACATAAACTACCTACCTCATAAAAAAAAACCCACAAAAAAACCCACCAAAAAAAATCACTAAAAAAAACCTAATGAAAAACCCATTAAAAATGAAGGGACTTGCATGTATATTTTTATTTTAATATTTATTAGAGAACAGCTGCTACATTATTATTTTATTAATTACTTAAAATATATATTATTTGTAAATATAAATATATATCTCATTTTATTATTAATTATTTAAAATAAATATATTATTTTAACTATATATCACATTTATATAATATCACATTTATATAATATAATCACATTTATATAATATATCACATCATATAATATATCACATTTATATAATATATATATTATATTAAAAATAATATAATATATATTTTAAGTAATAATTAATAATAAATTATTACTTAAAAATATATATTATATTATTTTTAAATATATTATTTTTAAATATATATCACATTTTATTATTTATTTATTTAATTAATTTAATTTATTTAAATAAATATTTATTATTACATTATTTATTATTTATTATTAAATTATTTAAATTATTAAATTATAAATTATTTATTATTAAATTAAATAAATATATTATTTTTAAATATATCATATTTTATTATTAATTATTTCATTTATTAATTATTTCATTTATTATTTATTTATTTAATATTTAAATAAATAATTATTTATTTATTTATTATTAAATTATTTAAATTATTACATTATAAATTATTTATTTATTATTAAATTAAATTTAAAAATATATATATAATATATATTATTTTTAAATAAATCGCGTCCGCCATTAACGAATCGAATTGTAATTCATTAACGAATCAATTCGTATTTAATAACGAAGTTTCAGAAGTACTTTGTGCATGCGCAACCGCTCCCGCCATTTTAACCAATCGATTCATAATTAATAACGAAATTTCGTAAATATCGAAATTTTGAAATCTCAAATTTTGGAAGTCTAAAGAATTTCGAAACGCTGGCACACCCTAATAAAGAATCGAGTTTATATATATAAATGAAAAGTTTTCATGAGATGTGTTCCCATACATTTCATTATTCCAATTTATTTATCTCTTATGGGGGTTGGTTTCACCTCTGGTTTGCTAGTAAAATTGAATTACTGTGTCGTGAAATGATGCCTGTCTAAAAAGTGTATCACCAACATGAAAAGTTTGAAAAGTTTTGTGCTGTTATTATTATTATTATTAACTTTTTTTGTACCCAGCTAGCATCTCCCGAAGGACACGATGCGGCTTACAAAGGCCAAGGCCTCAAAACACAATATAACAATACAAAGCCTAAAGCAAATTAAACAGTTAAAGCAATATTAAAACAACAAGCAATAAAACAATACACCAGGACACAATAAAACTGGGCCGGGCCAGAGTAATGGGTACAGATTAAAAGTGCTGAAGTGACAGGTGATATGTAAGGATTATAGGGTAAGTGCAGTGTGCCAGCAATCTTAATTTCTAATAAAGTGCTTCTGGGACTTGTTGGAGTTTTCCTATTCTGGAAAGGCGCAACGGAACAGCCAGGTCTTCAAGATCTTTCTAAAGACTGCCAACGTAGGGGCCTGTCTAAGATCTTTGGGGAGGGTGTTCCAGAGTTGGGCAGCCACCACAGAAAAGGCCATCTCGCATCCCCACCAGACATGCCTGTGACGCAGGAGGAATCGCGAGCAGGGCCTCTCCGGATGAATGAAGTGAGCGTGTGGGTTCACAAACGGAGATGCGGTCACGCAGGTAGGATGGTCCCAAACCGTTTAGGGCTTTGTAGGTAAGCACCTGCACCTCAAATTGGGCTCGGAAAATAAACGGCAGCCAGTGGAGCTCCTTGAACAGGAGGGTTGACCTCTCTCTGTAAGGAGCACCAGTTAACATCCTGGCCGCTGCCCGTTGGACCAGTTGAAATTTCTGAGCCATTTTCAAGAGCAGCCCCACATAGAGCACATTACAGCAGTCCAATCTAGAGGTGACCAAGGCATGGACCACCCTGGCCAGATCAGTCTTTGTGAGGTACGGTCGCAGTTGCCATACGAGTCTCAATCATGCAAAAGCCCTCCCGGACACCGCCGATGCCTGAGCCTCAAGCGTGAGCGATGAATCTAAGAGGATTCCCAAACTGGAGACCTGTGGGTTCAGGGGGAGTGTAACCCTATCCAACACAGGTTGCCAGCCTATACCCCGATCAGGTTTGCAATCGACCAGGAGGACCTCTGTCTTGTCGGGATTGATCTTCAGCTTGTTCCTCCTCATCCAGATAGACACAGTGGCCAGGCACTCGTCCAGCACCCGAGAGGCCTCCTTGGAGTTTGGTGGAAATGAGTAATAGAGTTGTGTGTCATCTGCATAGAGGTGGCACCTAACTCCAAAACTCCGGATGACCTCTCCCAGCAGTTTCATGTAGATGTGCTACTCTTTGTGATTCATTATCTCCAGATAATTCTCTTACACCAGAAGTGACTTGCAGTTTCTCAAGTCGCTCATGACACAACAAAAAAATCCAGGTGTTTTTACCTCTGTGTTCTTACCAAAACCTTGATTCCTGCCCATGATGCTACTATTTCAATTGCTTCCTCCTTCAAAGAACACTTCTTTGATCATATAAGTCAGCATGGTTTATTTGTGAGTTTTTATTGGCAGTGTCACACCCATTTATTAACCAGGACTGGCCCTGCTTAGCTTCCAAAATCAGAGAGGATGCTTATCTTCAGCTCAACTTTTATCTTCTGCTCTTGAAAATTTTGCTCTCTTGTCAACTCATATGGTCCCTGCTACTAAACCTCAGACTTAACTTTACGGAGTACAACTATCCCTTTTAAAATTCATTTTGTTAATCTTCACCCAGCTCTCCAATTAAAGTCATTTTTGTATCCTGATCCTCTCCTTTGAAGTATAGCTACCCTTTCTAATTTGGTGTCATCTGCAAATTTATTCCTCCAAGTCATTATAAAGGCATTGGGCAGCCCTGCTTCCAGGACAAAACTTCATGGCAGCCCACTGGTCCCTGCTTTTCCAGGATTTTTTTCATGCCAGGGGTGACTTGAGAAACTGCAAGTCACTACTGGTGTGAAAGAATTGGCCGTCTGCAAGGACATTGCCCAAGGAACGCCCAGATGTTTTACATTCCTATGAAAGACTTCTCTCATGTCCCTGCATGAGAAGCCGGAGCTGACAGATGGGAGCTCACCACGCCCCCTGGATTCGAACTGCTGAACTTTCAGTCAAAAGTCCAGGATGAAGAGGAACCATTGCGGAGCTCTGTTCCGTGTGGCCAGGCAATGGGTCAGCCCACATATGAGCAGGTTTCTGCAACAGTGTCTTGAAGAAGCTTTTCCACTCACAAACTATTTTCCTGTAGATATCAAGTTGACCAGTGAGCAGTTGCTCATGCCCTCCTTTCTGCCCTTTTAGAAGGGGGGACAATCCTTGCTTTCCACAGTAAACATGATAGCTTTCACAATCCAGGCAGTCCCCAAGTTACATAATAGGTTCTGTAGGTCTGTTCGTAGGTTGAATTAGTTTGCTAGTTGGAACAGGTACATTTCTTAAGTGTAACTCCAGCCTTATTACAGAAACAAGGATTGGTGATAAAGATTCAGCAGAGAACCCTTTCCCCCATGATAATAACTCTTCCAGGAGTGGATTTCCCTTCCGAGGAGTAGATTCTTCTCACTTCCTGTTGTCTCACACTTGTTCTTAACTATGAGTCATTTATAAGTTGAGTGTTTGTAATTCGGGGACAGCATATATAGCACCTGTCAACTGTATATGACTGCAGTGGCCAGACTGGTTTTGCCCAGTTCAGGTTTAGGCGCCAGCAATCAGAGAAGGCATATCTGGCCATAGAGATGCATGCCTTAGTGAACTCCCAGTTAGATTACACCATTGTGCTTTACTTGGGGTTGACCTTGGAAGCTACCCAGAACTTGTAGTTAATGCAAAATAATGCAGCGACCAGCCTTGTTCATTAAAGACTGTGCAACACCATCCTTACACTAATTGCCCTGGATTCTAGTTCACTTTCAAGCTCAATTAACAATTTTAAATGTATTGTCGAAGCTTTCATGGCCAGAATCACTGGGTTGTTGTAGGTTTTTTCAGGTTCTAGAGGCATTATCTCCTGATGTTTCGCCTGCATCTATGGCAAGCATCCTCAGAGGTTGTGAGTCAGGAGAGAATACCTCTCTAGAACATGGCCATATAGCCCCCAAAAAGAAAAACTACAAGAACCCAACAATTTTAAAGTTGACCTGCAAAGCTCCCCCACTATTTGGACCCAGGATGTCTGAAAGACCTCTTCTTTGTGTATGAATTGGTGAGTTTCAGTGGAGGTTCTCTTATGTGTCTCCACACCTTTAAACAATGCTATTAGTTTCATACATTATTATTATTATTTTATTATTTACCTTATTTATATCCTGCCTTTCTCTACCCCCAGGGGGAGTCAAGACGGCTTAAATATAAGTGAAACATTAAAAACATAATAAGCATAATAAAAATACATTTCAATACATTTCACCCAGAGTCGTAGTCTAAAGGCCAATCCATAGTCAAATTGCATATCTTCCATACTAACATTGCTACACTGCTCTATTTTTCAAACGCCTGCTCCCAGAACCAGGTTTTGACTTTCTTTCTAATCACTAAGAGGGAGGGGGATGCCCTGATATCATTAGGGAGGGAATTCCACAACCGAGGGGCCACCACTGAGAAGACCCTGTCTCTCATCCCCACCAACCGTGCTTGCGAAAAAGGTGGGACCAATAGCAGGGCCTCCCCAGAGGATCTTAATTTCCGAGATGGTTCATAAGGGGAGTTATGTTCGGACAGGTAGGCTGGGCCAGAACCATTTAGGGCTTTGCAGGCTAAAGCCAGCATTTTGAATTGTGTTTGGTAGCAGATTGACAGTCAGTGGAACTGAGTCAACAGGGGGCGGTATGCTCCCTATATGCTGCTCCGGTGAGCAGCCTAGCTGCTGCCTGTTGAACTACAATATAAACATCCAGAAAAGGAATACAATCAACATAAATGCCACCTGCAGAGTAATGAAGATAACACTGGCCTTAACAAACATTTTGGTGCCTCAACTGTTAACTTTTTTTCTGGGTGTATTTGACTGGCTGATTCGAAAAATCAGCTTTGGTTTTTGAGATACAGAACATATTATTATTATTATTATTATTATTATTATTACTACTATTATTATTATTTTACTGACACAAAAACACAGTATGACACAGCAAATGAGATATATATGCTGGATTTTGTATCAAAAAATCACAAGTCGAACACTTCCCAAGCGTCTAGGACTGTGTGATGTATTTTTGAATGATGTACGCAGATCCAATAAGGTGGCCATTTGCAGTTGACTGTGATTTTGTCGATGTTTATTGTTTCCAAATGCCAGCTGAGATCTTTTGGCACGGCACCCAGTGTGCTGATGACACTAGCACCTCCTGTACTGGTTTATGCCAGAGCCTTTGCAGGTTGATTTTGAGGTCCTGATAATAGCTGAGTTTTTTTCCTGTTGTTTTTCCTCAATGCGGCTGTCAGCTGGTATGGCGACATCAATAATCCAAACATTTCCTTCCCACCATCGTGATATCTGGTGTATTGTGTTCCAAAACTTTGCCAGTCTGAATTTGAAAATTCCACAGTATTTTTGCATGTTCATTTTCCACTAACTTTGCAGGTTTATGATCCCACCAATTCTTTACTACTGGCAGGTGGCACTTGTGACGTAAGTTCCAATTAATTATTTGGGCCTCTTAGTTGTTCCTCTGTAGCCCGTCTGTGCAATTTTCTTGCAGCAGCTGAGGATATGATTTATAATAATAATAATAATAATAATTATTATTATTATTATTATTCTGCCTTATCTCCCCAAAGGGGACTCAGAGAAGCTTCATATATACCACCTGCCAATCTGCATCTGCCTGCCCATAGAAAAACCATATCTAAGAAAAGTAGATATGATAACCATATCTAAGAAAAGTAGAGTAGATGTAATCTAATGCAATTTTCTCAATCTGCTTCAAATAACTGCAGGAACAAGCCTAAAACCCCAAGACAACAAGAGAAAAATGTTGTTGGGCTGTGTAATAGAAAGCCATTGTTAAATATATTTAACTAAACATACAATCAGGTTAAATCAGATGTGGCATCTTTCCAGGGGTTTAAGCAATAGGCAGGTGTTGCTGGGCACTGGATGCTCTTATTAAGTGTTAACCATCTCACTATCAGATCTTCCTGCCATTTTGGCGGCTCATATCCAGTGTTCCATAGGAAAGTCCTTATAGTCCCCATTACCAGCAAAATCCAATACGACTTACATCTTTTTTGGCCTTGGAGCCTTATGATTTTGGGGGGGGGGGGGGGAGGACAAATTTGGAACAATATTTACTTATAAGACTGAGGACTCGAAAGAGTAAATTGCACTGCTATTATACTGGTTGATGCTGCTAACTTCCCCAACGCTAGCACTTTAATCTTTTGACTTAATAACTCGCACTTTAACCATTAACCCCTCCACTGTCGCACTTTATTATTATCATAGTTATCGACAAACCTGACAATTCTCTTTGCACTTCAATACCTTTTATCATCTAGCACTTTAATACCTGCTGGCACTTTGTGAATTTCCAGTGATATTGTACCAATATTGACCATCCATGTTGCTCCCTTGTAGCAACATGGATGGATTCCCTGGTATCTATTAATTGTACTGTTAATTGATTGGGAATGGGATAGGGGGTGGAGTGGATTGGAGGAATTTGGAAATAAAAGAGCAGGGGTGGGAAATGAATGGAGGGGAGGACAATGGCATGTGGAAATACAAACAAACCAAACAACTATGAGTAAATCATGGGTTGATGCTATGAAAGTTGAGTGCGACATGGAGGAGTGGGGGTGTCCCTTCAGCCGAGGGGCCCCCATAGAAACTATAACGGAGAGGGGGAGATACAGGAAAGGGAGACCATTAATTCGGCCTAGGGATTGTGGAAATTTAGTAACTCCAAATCAGTCTCCTGATGTGGTAAGTTGGTGTACACAGGATGGCGGTCCCTCTGGATTGAAGGTGATGCTGTTGAACACCAGATCTGTCAATGGAAAAACAACTTTCATCCAAGATTTAATCCTGGATGAGCGGGCAGATCTGGCGTGCATTACGGAAACCTGGTTGGATGAAGTGGGAAATGTTAAGGAAGCGTTCTGCAAACACTTAGAAACAAATGCAGTCATCGCTAATAGTCAACATGGATTTATCAAAAACAAGTCATGCCAGACTAATCTGATCTCTTTCTTCGATAGAGCTACAAGCTGGGTAGATGCGGGGAATGCCGTGGATGTAGCGTACCTGGATTTCAGTAAGGCCTTCGACAAGGTCCCCCATGACCTTCTGGCAAGGAAATTAGTACAATGTGGGCTAGGCAAAACTACGGTGAGGTGGATCTGTAATTGGTTAAGTGGACGAACACAGAGAGTGCTCACCAATGCTTCCTCTTCATCTTGAAAAGAAGTGACAAGTGGAGTGCCGCAGGGTTCCATCCTGGGCCCGGTCCTGTTCAACATCTTTATTAATGACTTGGATGAAGGGCTAGAAGGCATGATCATCAAGTTTGCAGACGACACCAAATTGGGAGGGATAGCCAATAGTCCAGAGGACAGGAGCAGAATTCAAAATGATCTTGACAGATTAGAGAGATGGGCCAAAACTAACAAAATGAAGTTCAACAGTGACAAATGTAAGATACTCCACTTTGGCAGAAAAAATGAAATGCAAAGATACAGAATGGGTGACGCCTGGCTCGAGAGCAGTACGTGTGAAAAAGATCTTGGAGTCCTCGTGGACAACAAGTTAAACATGAGCCAACAATGTGATGTGGCGGCAAAAAAAGCCAATGGGATTTTGGCCTGCATCAATAGGAGCATAGTGTCTAGATCTAGGGAAGTAATGCTACCCCTCTCTTCTGCCTTGGTTAGACCACATCTGGAATATTGTGTCCAATTCTGGGCACCACAATTCAAGAGAGATATTGACAAGCTGGAATGTGTCCAGAGGAGGGCGACTAAAATGATCAAGGTTCTGGAGAACAAGCCCTATGAGGAGCGGCTTAGGGAACTGGGCATGTTTAGCCTGAAGAAGAGAAGGCTGAGAGGAGATATGATAGCCATGTATAAATATGTGAGAGGAAGCCACAGGGAGGAGGGGGCAAGCTTGTTTTCTGCTTCCTTGGGGACTAGGACGTGGAACAATGGCTTCAAACTACAAGAGAGGAGATTCCATCTGAACATTAGGAAGAACTTCCTGACTGTGAGAGCCATTCAGCAGTGGAACTCTCTGCCCCGGAGTGTGGTGGAGGCTCCTTCTTTGGAAGCTTTTAAGCAGAGGCTGGATGGCCATTTGTCAGTGGTGATTTGAATGCAATATTCCTGCTTCTTGGCAGGGGGTTGGACTGGATGGCCCATGAGGTCTCTTCCAACTCTTTGATTCTATGATTCTATGATTCTATGTAAATTTGACCCAGCTTTGTCCACTAGGGTTCTCCGTGCAGCACCAACCAAGATCCGGAGGGCAGGGAGGAGGGGTTGTGGTGGTCTATATAGAAATACCATCCCTCTGACCAGGGGCCCCATCCCATAGTCAACCAATTTTGAGGGTGGGTGACTGGGACAGAATAGGGATTCTGTTAGTGTACCGCCCACCTCGCTGCACTATGGTCTCCCTACCTGAGCTAGCAGGGGTGGTCTCGAGTTTGGAATTGGAGTCCCAATGGCTTCTTGTGCTGGGGGACTTCAATGTACACGCCAAGGCTACCCTAGTAGGAGCAGCTCAGGACTTCATGTCTTCCATGGCAACTATGGGGCTGTCCCAACAGGTATCTGGCCGCATTCACAGTGCTGGACACACGTTGGATTTGGTTTTCTGCCAGGGGTGGGAGCATGGTGGCAGTGTTGAGGAGTTGACCATCTCTCCGTTGCCATGGACCAACCACTACCTGATCAGATTTAGACTCACTGCTCCCCCTAACCTCCGCAGGGGTGGGGGACCCATTAAGTTGATCCGCCCCAAGAGGCTTATGGATCCAGATGGATTCCTGGTGGCTCTTGGGGAGTTTCCCGTCACCTTGGTAGGTGATCCTGTTGATGCCCTGGTCACTCTCTGGAAAGGGGAGATGACTAGGGCAATAGACACGATTGCTCCAGAACGTCCCCTCTCAAGTAGCCGAGCTAAACCAGCTCCTTGTTTCAACGAGGAGTTGGCAGCGATGAAGCGAAGAAAGAGGGAACTAGAGAGTGTGTGGCGTTCGCATCCAAGCGAGCAAAATTGAACACGGTTTGTGTCCTTTCTAAGGGCATATGCCACGGCAATAAAGGCTGCAAAGAAATCTTTCTTTGTGACCACTATTGCATCTGCAAAGAACTGTCCGACTGAGTTTCGAGTTGTCAGAGGCCTTTTAAATCCCACCACTCAGGATGGGAGCCCTGACAACTTGGCAGCCCACTGTGAAGCTTTTGCTCAGTTCTTTGCAGACAAAGTCGCTTTGATCCGTTCTGGTCTGGATACCACATTAACGGCAGTCTCTGAGGATGTAGCTGGAACATTGGCTTGTCTGGTTTTAATGGATTCATTTCAATTGGTGAAACCCGAGGATGTAGACAAGATACTTGGAGTAATGAGGCCTACCACATGCATTCTAGACCTCTGCCCATCCTGGCTTTTGAAGGAAGCCAGAGGGGGATTGGCCGAGTGGGTAAAGATGGTGGTTAATGCCTCCCTTCGGGAAGGCAGCATTCCAGCGAGCTTAAAACAAGCTATAATAAAACCGCTGTTGAAAAAACCAACACTGGACCCCACTCACTTCGTCAACTATCGGCCACTTTCCAATCTCCCCATTTTGGGCAAAGTACTGGAATGTGTGGTGGCTTCACAACTCCAGGTATTCTTGGAAGACACGGATTATCTGGATACAGCACAGTCTGGCTTTAGGCCGGGACATGGAACTGAAACAGTCTTGGTCGCCTTAGTGGATGATCTACACCGGGAGCTAGACAGGGCGAGTGTGTCCCTGTTAGTTTTGCTGGACCTCTCAGCGGCCTTCGATACCGTCGATCACGGTATCCTTCTGGGACACCTCGTGGGAATGGATCTTGGAGGCACTGTTCTGCAGTGGCTCCAGTCCTTCCTAGAGGGTCGATCTCAGAAGGTGTTGCTGGGGGACACCTGTTCTGCCCCACAACCATTGTCTTGTGGTGTTCCACAGGGATCAATATTGTCTCCCATGTTGTTTAACATCTACATGAAGCCGCTGGGGGAGACCGGAGTTTCGGGATGCGGTGTCACCTGTACGCGGATGATGTCTAACTCTGTCACTCTTTTCCACCTGCTACTAAGGAGGCTGTTCAGGTCCTGAACTGGTGCTTGGCCGCTGTAACGGTCTGGATGAGGGCTAACAAATTTAAATTGAATCCAGACAAGACAGAGGTACTCCTGGTTAAAACTTGTGCGCCAGCTGCGCCCGTACCGTGGGGTCTGACTTGGCCAAGGTAGTCCACGCTCTGGTTACATCGTGCATAGACTACTGCAATGCTCTCTACGTGGGGTTGCCTCTGAAGACTGCTCGGAAACTTCAAATGGTCCAGCGCTCGGCAGCCAGGTTGCTAACAGGAGCGGCACTCAGGGAGCATACTACTCCTCTGTTGCGCCAACTCCACTGGCTACCAGTTTGCTACCAGGCACAATTCAAAGTGCTGGCGTTAGCTTATAAAGCCCTAAATGGTTCTGGCCCCACTTACCTCTCCGAACGCATCTCCTCCTATGAACCGACTAGGACACTAAGATCATCTGGGGAGGCCCTGTTCTCGGTCCCGCCTGCATCACAGGCGCGCTTGGCGGGGACGAGAGACAGGGCCTACTCAGTGGTGGCCCCTTGGCTGTGGAACGCCCAGCCTGCAGATATCAGATTGGCCCCCTCCCTGCTGGCATTTCAGAGGAAAGTGAAGACCTGGCTGTTCAAACAAGCATTTGATTAAACAGTGTAATTGAACATAGGAATACGGAATAATGGATGACGAGACTGGATTCTGATTTTACTGTTGAGGCACTAATGATTGTTATACTGATGTTAATGATTTATGTGATAATTGTTTTTAATTGCCCTATACTTGTTTTGTGATATTTTGTACTGATGTTGTTCACCACTTTGAGTCGCCTGAGGGCTGAGAAAAGCGGTATAGAAATAAAGTAAATAAATAAATGTATTCTGTGAAAGGATTCTATTTTTCAATACAGGGATTTTGTTTAACAGGCTGGTGTGAGCCTCGTGAATAATCTGATTAATTTTCCATTAGTACAGCATCCCAGGCCCAGCGCCACCAGTCATCTAGCGAGTGGGCTCCTATTTTCCATATTATTATTATATTTCTTTGCAATTTCTGTCCTGGTGGTTGCAAATCAGTAAGCATATCAATGATTTATGTGGCATGTTATCATTCCTAGCCAGAGATATCGACAACATAACAAGAGGAAGGCAAAGTTCAGTGGCTTGTTTAGCGATGTCTACGATAATAGAAATTACATTCACCCAGAACGCGTTCAACTTCATGCAGGAAAACCACCTAAGGATGCAAGTGCCTGGAAGCTGTATCCTTGCCAACATTTAGCAGATGCGCTTTTTGCAATCCTCACTATCCAGATTGAAATACTAGTTATGGATTAATTTTAGAGAATGGGTTCAAATGACAGGAAAGGAGATACTACCTGAACATGAGGAAGAATTTGCCGTATTACCCTGAGTCTGTACAAAAGGGATATTATGTCACTTTTGAAAAAAATCATAGCATGTCCTTTCATAGACACTTTCACATATTTATTATGCTTGTGCAATCTGGGTGAACTGCGATCTGTTTCGGTGTCTCGGATTTCGGTGGGAGTCCCAATCCATTTTTTGGGAAGACAGAAATTCATTTTCAGTCTGGAAAGCTGAAAGATTCATTTTCTACCCCGGGGGGGGGGGGGCACATTTCAGGCTCCCCTTCCCATCATTTTAGACATTGTTTGTCCTTATATCCTTAATTAAGACATGGATTTAAAGTATCAGCGTTAAGATACCACTCTTTTTGCGATCCTCTCTCCCTGCAGCAGGCAGCTTTCCAAGGCATTTTAAAGAGGTTTTCCACTTCCCAGGGAAGGAAAGGAATCAACCTGGAGCTCTCCTGTCCTGGGCTTCCTTTTAAAAAGCCCTCTTTTTTCTCTTGATTTGCAGGCCTTGGAGTAATGCCTTTTTCTCCCTCACACTTCAATCTCCTTTCTGCTTTAGGTTAGCCAGGTATTCCTGGACTACTACTTTACTTTTTTGGGTTGCCTTTCTCCTATTAACTCGTCCACTCTGTATTGCTCAGGTTGAACACCAATCTCATTTTAGGAGAAGACTGAGGCAAAGAAGGTGTTGAGCAGCTCTGCCTTTTTCCATGCAGAGGCCCTACCATTTCCTTTTTCTTCCTTTTTCTGCTGGCATAGCAGAATAGATGAAGTTCCCCATTACTACTATATCTCTTCTTTCTGCATAATTTATGTTGATTTATGGCAACCCCATACATTTCATAAGATTTCCTTAGGCAACAAATATTCAAGAAGTGGTTCTGCCAGTCCCTTTCTCAAACATGGCCTACACCGCCTGATATTTGTTGGCAGTCTCCCATCCATGTACTAACTAGAACTAACCCTACTTAGTTTCCAAGATCAGATGGAATCTGGGGACCTTTATCGTTTTTAGGCTGCTGAACAATATCTATTTGCATACATTTTGAGCAATGAACCAAGAGCAGAAATCTAGATAAGAAGCTACTCAAACACTGAGCCCAGAGGAAATACAATTATCTAAAACTGAATACAAAGGATAGAACATGGAGGTATTTTGCACAATAATTTTTAGGATTTTATAAACAACTAGTCTTTCTGAAAACCTTAGGAAAAAATTATTGACCTGTACATTGTGATGTGTGGAGGGAATTTGTCATATTGTCATTGGCCAGGATTTAATTCCTAACCAAAGTGTCAAAGCGCAAAAGTCTAAAGCATGACCTTAAGCCTGACTATTTAATTAGATGTCATATATAAGTTTACACCCTTCATTATTGATGGTAGAGTGGTGGTGGTAATTGGAAATGCTTGTGCTCCAAATAAGTTTAAAGCAGTAGTAAACAAACTCTGGTGTCAATCGGTCTTCCTCCCTTGGGACCTACCATTGCCTGCTCCAGGGCTTCTTAATCTTTTTACTATTCTCAACCCCTTTCCCCCAAGAAACACTTATATAAAGCAAAGGTTGATATCCTTCTGAGATGCTATATGGTTAAAAAAAATTGAACAGCAATACTGAAAGTGGAGAAAAGTACAACAGATCCTAGTGCCCCCTTTCTTGGGAACCATAATATGGGATTTAGGATGGATTCTATTTTGAGGAAATACCATATTTCATCACATAATGGTTGAACTCTCCCCCTTTCTATCAAAAAGGGGGGTGCGACTATTACATGAGGAAAAACTGCATTTGATTCTCAGTTTTGTGTTGTTTTTCCTGCCAACAGGGGAGGTGGAGGAGGAATGATCACTCCTCAGCATCTTCATTTCTGTTTGTTTGTTTGTTTGTTTGTTTGTTTGTTTGTTTTAAACTGCTGAGTCATCTGGGGCTGATTATCCTTCCCTGCCTTCTTCCCCAAAGGCAAGGAAGTTTTAAAACTATGAAATGGAGGATTCTGAAGCTCCACTCTTCTCTCCTCTCTCCAGGGCAAGGCAGTTTAAAAAAAACTGAAACTGAGGTCTCTGGAACTTGGCTTTTCTCTCCTTTCTCCAAAGACCTCCATTCCAGGTTTTGTAAACTGCCTTGTCTCAAAAGAAGGAGGGAGGAGATAAGAGTGGAGCGTCAGAGACCTCTATCTTGTAGTTTTTAAACTTGCTTTTGAAGGAAGTAGGTAGGAAGGGGAAATCAGCCAACAATTGTGCGAAGAAAACAAAAAATCCAGTATTGGCATTCAAAAATATGGGGGTTCAACTTCTATGCAGTGGCAACTGTTATGCAATGAAATACAGTATATGTAATTATTAGAGTTGTGAGCGGAATTAAGTTCTCTCGATTTCTTTGTTTCTTTCGGTACTTTGGGAGCACGTAACAGGAAAACCCCTCCTGGTACAAAAATCAGCTCAACATGAAAGAAAGCAGGAGCTGATCCTGGCTCCAAGTCTGCTTTTTGGAATCACAGTTTAATCTTTTTTATTAATCCCCCAGCAAACAAAAAGTAAACCCTCATTCCCTTAAAACTAGTCTCCTCTTCCAGAAGGTCATCACTCTTCCTTTTATAGAAGTGGGGAACCTCCTTAAAATCCCTTGGAAAGAGTGCATGTCTGGCTGACATGGTGTAGCCCAGGAGAGAAAGCATGCGTGCCTGTAGCCAAGCAACTCCCAGAATATGCCTCCTTGATTTGGAAAGAGAGTGCATGTGTGGTGTGCAGGCCCAGAAAGTAAACACCTGCCAGTTACTCTAGAGGAGGTGCTCAACTACAAGCACTAGCAAGCGTGCACGCTTTCTGGGCCTGCATGCTACACATGCATTCTACTTGGAAAGAGAGTGCATGCATAGTATGCAGGCCCAGAAAACATGCATGCCTGCCAGTGCCTTTAGCTGAGTGCCTCCTCTAGAGTAAGAAACAATTTGTCTCCTTGTCTTGGAAAGAAAGTGTGTGTGTGGTGTGCAGGCCCAGAAAGTGCATACGTCTGCCAGTACCTGCAGATGAGCACCTCCTCTAGAGTAGAAACAGCAGATAAGAAGAAGCCTCCTTAAAGCACACAGGAAGGAGAACCTGGGAAGCTCCTCCCCTCCCCATAATGGGCTGATAGAAAATGGATCTTTTGGCACCCCAGGGCGAAAACAGATATCTGCTCTCCCGATTTTGGGAGGCTCCCAAAAAATGAATTGGGCCCTCACTGAAAGCCAAGACATGAAATAGGTCAAGGTTTACCCCAAATGCACCACCCTAGTATTTATATGTCATTTGTTCTTGGTGGTTTATACCTCTCGAGTGCGTTGTTGTTTAATGCCCTATTGGTTCTTCCCTATTAATTTATTATAAACTTTACTGAGACTCTGATTCTGTCTCTCAGCTTTTGCTGTAGAATCCCCTTTTTTTATTTAAAGCTTGCCTTTGGGCTGATGTAGCTATCATTTCCAACACCCACAAGGATTTTGTTTAAAGCCTTCTTGATCAGAATTGTCATGTAAGGGCACACATGTTTTCTCAGTCTTTGTAAGGTTTAGCTCACATGTAGCCAACAATCCTCTTTCTGAAAATTGAAGATCCTGCTCTCATAAGCATAGCCAATAATTCATTTTAGTATCTTCCTGCCCCAGTGTACCCTTCTATATTTCACTGACAGGTCTTGCTATAAGGTTTTATCTGTCCCTACTATTTTCTACCTGTAAATTGATGTAAGAGAGCACCTCACATCTTCAGCATTCCTTTGTCAAAAGGAAAGTAAATCTCACAGCTCAAGGAAGGAGGTTACACTTCCCAGGATCTTTTGTGCTCCAGAATAAAACCACAAAGAGAAGAGGACAAAAAGAAAACCTTGAATCAAAGGGAGAGAAAAGAACAGTGGTTATGAAGGAGAGGGGAGGTGCTGACCCCTTCAAAAGGGAAGCAAACGAATACCATGGGAATCAAAAGATGAACAGAAATAGACAGGGGAAAAGAAAACAAATCAAGTAAACAAATGCAAAGGGAAGGCTGAGCCCTCTATCGCATCCAGTCTCTGTTTCAAGAATAAAGGAAAGAAGTTATTCTAACAACAATAAAGTACCAGGAGCACAAATACAAAACCAAAAAGCATTATATTCCCGTTTTGGCTATCAGCAAAAGTGTACAATTTATGGGAGAACATAAGGTCCATTCTTCATTGACTGACAACTCAAAATAGTTGTCAATCAATAGGGCCAGGCACAGCAGGGTAACCACCAGCTGCGGTAAACCTTGCCAATCAAAAGGTTGACAGTTTGAAGTGGGGTCAGGGTGAGCTCCAGGCCTTTAGCCCAGGTTCTGCCTACCTAACAGTTCGAAAGCAAATGTGAGTAGATAAATAGGTACTGCTTTAAAGCCGGGGGGGGGGGTATTTAAGGTACCCATAGGGAAATGCCAGAAAAATGCCAGTGATTCAATCAAGGAAGAAGTTTATGAACAAAGTTCTTCAGTAGGGAGGATGGAGTGACAGCACACACAACACCCCGGTGTGGTCAGAACCGAGCACAAGCCTCCAAGATGCTAAAGATGGTAAAGCCTATATATTAGGCCTGGGATTTATGGTTTGGTGGAGCAGAGAAGGAAAAACCGATGTAAAGTTTCAACTTGGATCATTTGATATCATTGTGCCACATAGTTTTGGTACAGCCGCACCAGGAGTTCCAGCTTTATTTGCTATTTGTTTGTTGCTTCATGTATTTTGAAGTTATATGCCTTTGCAGTTAGATGGCTCCCCTTACTTTGCAGTTATTGGGTCAATTGCTTGTCAATTATCCTTAGGTTCCCTAGTCCCGCCCCCTTTGTGGGCTTTGGTAGGGAAGTGAGCCATTTTGTGTTTAGTTTCAGCCAGGGTAGCCAATGTTTAGGATGTGTGTAGCTTCCCCTGTACAAAGGCTTCAACCTTTAAGGACCTCCAGGGAAAGAATTCCAGGGTCACAGAAACTCTAACAGAATCTCCAGGGAAAGAATTTCCAGGGGAGAACAGTTTTAAGAGTCTCCTAAGAACTCCAGGGAAGGCTTCCCACAGCCTTGAGAGTTTCCAGGAAGACAGCCTTAAGGTCTAAAAAACTCCAGCTGGAGAACATCCATTGCCTTGCTGGTAGGTCCTCTCAGTGTTCGAGAAGCAGTTCAGCCTGGCAGCGGAACCCACACCAGTGAGGGTTGGATTTTAGTCAGCCTTGGGAGAAGTTAAAAAGGGGAATTTTCCTTTAAAGAAAAGTTATTGAAGATAGTGCCTGTCCCCTGTGGGCAAGATTGAGAGAACTAATTCTTTATCAAGAAAGCTTTGAAGTACCTGTTTGATTTCATTAATAAAAGACTTCGTTGTATCTTTCAAGCTATATGAAGATTCTTTTGTAGGGGAAACCTCTGAGAACTTCTTAGGCGCCTGGCTTCCCATTGGGCAAAGGTTACACATCCTATAATTAAAGCCAACCAAATACAGGCACAGCGGTGACAGAACACACATTCCATTCATTCTACAATCTAGCTGCACCTTTAGGAGAGCTCCCCGTAAAATACAAACAAAGAAAGTGGAGAAAGAAGAGAAGGATGTAACAGAGTGTGGAATTGTTACAAATAAATAGTTACATATAATTAATTTATATGTCCAGTAGTAAAGGCATAAATATATAACATTATTGTGTGTCTGTACAGGTTCTCCGCAAAATCACCATAAGTTAGCCTATGGTGGCCCTATGAATTCTTAGACAAGGAATGTCCAGAGATGTATTTCCCAGTCCCTTCCTCTGCAATATAACTGACACATGATATTTATTGGCAGTCTCCCATCCAAGTACCAGACAGGGCTGACCCTGCTTAGTTTCCAAGGTCACACTGATGGATCTGATGCCTTCATTGTAAGTCAATTGAGGTTATTTTCACTGCTTTTGCAGGTCATATAGTAAGGGTCCCACAGAGGATCCCCCAGACACAGCAAGTGTGTCATGTTAGCCAACTCCTGTGAGTACTATGCCAAAGGAGACACTCCTAGCTTTCTTTCTAGATGTAAACTTGCTGTTAACATATCTATGGGATGCAATAATTCTGCATCAAAATCCATTGGACCCTTGAGACAGGGATGCTGTTTTAAACAACTTATTTCCATAGGAAGGAGAAATCATGCATTTCATGCATTTCAATAAACAGGGATGACAGTTCTCTGCTAAGTGAAATATTATATTTGGAAAAACCAGCAAAAGGAAACTGCCTGTTCTGTGTTCCACAATGCATGTATTACTCTATATCTGTCATTCACAATTAAAAATAAATAAATAAAAATAAATTTGTGAAGGGAAGGAGTTCTTATGCACTTCTGAAAAGAGGGATGACCACTTGCTGCTAAGCACTGCCCATCAGAATGCCTCTTTTCACCACAGCAAGCTCTGAAACAGATTCCCCCCAGGCGCTTCATAGAATCATAGAATCATAAAATCATAGAATCATAGAGTTGGAAGAGACCTCATGGGCCATCCAGTCCAACCCCCTGCCAAGAAGCAGGAATATTGCATTCAAATCACCCCTGACAAATGGCCATCCAGCCTCTGTTTAAAAGCTTCCAAAGAAGGAGCCTCCACCACACTCCGGGGCAGAGAGTTCCACTGCTGAACGGCTCTCACAGTCAGGAAGTTCTTCCTAATGTTCAGATGGAATCTCCTCTCTTGTAGTTTGAAGCCATTGTTCCGCGTCCTAGTCTCCAAGGAAGCAGAAAACAAGCTTGCTCCCTCCTCCCTGTGGCTTCCTCTCACATATTTATACATGGCTATCATATCTCCTCTCAGCCTTCTCTTCTTCAGGCTAAACATGCCCAGTTCCCTAAGCCGCTCCTCATAGGGCTTGTTCTCCAGACCCTTGATCATTTTAGTCGCCCTCCTCTGGACACTTTCCAGCTTGTCAACATCTCTCTTGAATTGTGGTGCCCAGAATTGGACACAATATTCCAGATGTGGTCTAACCAAAGCAGAATAGAGGGGCAGCATTACTTCCTTAGATCTAGACACTATGCTTCTATTGATGCAGGCCAAAATCCCATTGGCTTTTTTTGCCGCCACATCACATTGTTGGCTCATGTTTAACTTGTTGTCCACGAGGACTCCAAGATCTTTTTCACACGTACTGCTCTCGAGCCAGGCGTCCCCCATTCTGTATCTTTGCATTTCATTTTTTCTGCCAAAGTGGAGTATCTTGCATTTGTCACTGTTGAACTTCATTTTGTTAGTTTTGGCCCATCTCTCTAATCTGTCAAGATCATTTTGAATTCTGCTCCTGTCCTCTGGACTATTGGCTATCCCTCCCAATTTGGTGTCGTCTGCAAACTTGATGATCATGCCTTCTAGCCCTTCATCTAAGTCATTAATAAAGATGTTGAACAGGACCGGGCCCAGGACGGAACCCTGCGGCACTCCGCTCGTCACTTCTTTCCAAGATGAAGAGGAAGCATTAGTGAGCACTCTCTGTGTTCGTCCACTTAACCAATTACAGATCCACCTCACCGTAGTTTTGCCTAGCCCACATTGGACTAGTTTCCTTGCCAGAAGGTCATGGGGGACCTTGTCGAAGGCCTTACTGAAATCCAGGTACGCTACATCCACGGCATTCCCCGCATCTACCCAGCTTGTAGCTCTATCGAAGAAAGAGATCAGATTAGTCTGGCATGACTTGTTTTTGATAAATCCATGTTGACTATTAGCGATGACTGCATTTGTTTCTAAGTGTTTGCAGACCACTTCCTTAACAATCTTTTCCAGAATCTTGCCCGGTATCGACGTGAGGCTGACCGGACGGTAGTTGTTTGGGTCGTCCTTTTTTCCCTTCTTGAAGATTGGGACCACATTGGCCCTCCTCCAATCTGCTGGAACTTCTCCCGTTCTCCAAGAACTCTCAAAGATGGTTGCCAATGGTTCCGAAATGACTTCCGCTAGTTCCTTCAATACTCTGGGGTGTAGTTGGTCTGGCCCTGGGGACTTGAACTCATTAAGAGCGGCCAGGTATTCCTGGACGACTTCTTTCCCAATTTGGGGTTGGATGTCCTCCAATCCCTCATCCACTCCATCTTGCTGAGGTTGAAGACTCTCTTTTTGTGAGAAGACCGAGGCAAAGAAGGCATTAAGTAGTTCTGCCTTTTCCCTATCCCCTGTCAGCATTGCCCCATCTTCTCCTCGAAGAGGTCCTATCGCCTCCTTGTTTTTCCTTTTTCTACTGACATAAGAATAGAAGCCCTTTTTATTGTTTTTAATGTCCCTGGCAAGTCTGAGCTCGTTTTTTGCTTTAGCCTTGCGGACCTTTTCCCTACAGGTGTTGGCTATTTGTTTGAATTCTTCTTTGGTGATTTCTCCCTTTTTCCACTTCTTGTGCATGTCTCTTTTGTGTCTCAGCACAGTTAGAAGTTCTTTGGACATCCATTCTGGCTTCTTTGCACTTGTCCTATTTTTTCTCTTTGTTGGCACGGTTTGCAATTGCGCCTTGAGTATTTCACTCTTGAGAAATTCCCATCCATCCGTAGCTCCCTTGTCTTTTAGTATCTGTGTCCACGGAATGCTGCTCAGCGTTTCCTTCATTTTTTGGAAATCAGCTCTCCTAAAGTCCAAAATGCGGGTTTGACTTGTCTTAGTTTCGGCCTTCCTTTGTACCTCAAATTGCAGGAGCACATGGTCACTTGCCCCTAAGGATCCTACCACTTCGACCGCATCGATCAGGTCCTCCGCATTTGTTAGGATGAGATCAAGAGTAGCCAATCCCCTTGTTGCCTCTTCTACCTTCTGGACCATGAAATTGTCTGCAAGGCAAGCGAGGAATTTGTTGGACCTTGTACTCTTGGCCGAGTTTGTTTTCCAGCAAATATCGGGATAGTTGAAATCGCCCATGACTACTACATCTCTTTTCTGTGCCTGTTTGGTTAACTGTTGGCAGAAGACTTCATCACGATCTTCCTCCTGGCTTGGGGGTCTGTAGTAGACGCCTACAACGACATCTTTTTGAGTCCCAGTTCCCTTGATTCTTATCCAGATGATTTCAAGCTGGTTTCCCAGATTGCTGTCTTGAATTTCTTGTGCAGCATAAGAGTTTTTGACATATAAGGCTACTCCGCCTCCTCTCCCCTTTGTTCGGTTTCTGTGAAAGAGGTTATACCCCTCGATATCTACATTCCAGCGATAGGAGTCATCCCACCAGGTTTCAGTGATAGCTATGATATCATATTTGTGGTGTTGTGCTAGAAGTTGGAGTTCGTCTTGTTTATTTCCCATGCTCTGTGCATTAGTGTAAAGACATGTGAGCCCCAATGGCTTCCAGGCCATTGAATGCAAATCAAGGTGATCAGCTGAAACATTCACGGCTAGCCCCAGCAGACAGGAGTCCTTTGTCTCACCCTAGTCTTTCCACAGATATATAAACCATTTTTTCCTACTTCCAACAGGCCTCACTAACTCTGAGGATGCTTGCCATAGATGCAGGAGAAACGTCAGGAGAAAAATTGCCTCCAGAACATGGCCATATAGCCCGGAAAAACCTACAACAACCCAGAATGGAAATACTCACGGATCCCATCACATGTTGTTTTGAGCCAAAATAACGGGTCCTTGGCACTATTCTGACTAAATTCATGATTTCTCCCCATGGATACAGATCTCCCCACTTTCACGATAGCTGTGTAGTCACAAGTTAACAATGAATCAGCCGAGAGCAGCAACAAAAAAGTATGGTGTCTAGATAGTAGCAGCATTAACCTATTCTGCAGTGGTTTGGGCAACACCATTCAAGAGGAGGTTCATTGTGATCCAATGTCTCAAAACCAATCCTTCTGATGAATGTCTTAGGGTTTGAGTACATTTAGCTTAGAGGAAATGACATCCTGACATCTTTGAATATGATATTTCGAAGATAGCCAGTTTCTGTATTGTTAGGATTGTTTGACAGTGGAATACCCTACTTCAGATCATGGTAGGCTCTCCTCCTTTGGAAGTCTTTCAACAGAGATTGTATGGTGTTTCAGCTGTGTTGCATGACAATGGGCTGGACTATATGACCTTTGCTGTACCTTCTGACTTAAGAAATAGAATGTGGCGACCACACTGAGGCAATTAATGGTTTGAAATAAGAAGAAGAAGAAGAAGAAGAAGAAGAAGAAGAAGAAGAAGCCAGTCAAGGTGGTCCCAGTGGTGATCAGCACGCTGGGTGCAGTGCCCCAAGACCTTGGCCTGCACTTAAACATAATCAGCACTGAGAAAATTGCAATCTGCCAGCTGCAAAAGGCCATCTTACTGGGATCTGTACACATTATTTGTCAATACATCACACAGTCCTAGACACTTAGGAAGTGTCCGACGTGTGATCCAATACAACAGCCAGCAGAGTGTTTGCTGTGGACTCATCTTGTTGTGTTTCTAATAATAATAATAATAATAATAATAATAATAATAATAATATCATATCAGAGCTAACCGGCACCAAAATCTTAAGTTATGACTTTCAAGTTCAAAAGCCTCTCATCTATATGTAAAATCCATTCTTTCAGCCATATGCAACAGGACTCTTATATCCTAAAGTTTTTTTTACATATTATTCTTGATTTCTTTGACTGTCAAACTGATCTGGAAATTTCTTTCTGCTGCATTTGAATAAATGCCATTCAATTTCTTGTGATGGGAATCTGTTGGAGTCTTGTTAAAACTACAGTTCTCTCCAAAAGAGATAGATGTAACTTTCTAAAACTCTTTTTGATGTCTTTCTAGACTTTTAAAATAGTTATTTTGAAATAATAGGGCTGGGCGGTTTCGTAATTCGTAATTTCGTAATTTGTTAATAATTCGTTATTTTTCTTGATAACGAAGCGATAACAAACCATCCAGGAGCAACTAAAAAATGAAATGAATTTTTAAAGCTATTTTGTAATTGTTTTGTAATTGTTTCGTTATTATTTCAGCTCCCGGGCTGCAAAGGGGCCTGAGCAGGGGCAAGGAGAAGGGAAGGCAGGCGAGAGAGAGAGACTGAGCGAGCAAGCTCCCTTCCCGGCCTGGCTTCCTCCCCTCGCTCCCCTGGCTCCCCCCGCCCCCTTCTTCCCCCTTTTCCCAGCTCACCTGGGCATGCACACCCCACACATGCCCGGCCCGGTGCAGGGGTGGTCCGGCGTGCCCGCTCGGCGGGGCCCTGGCATCCGCCGCCCTGGGAAAGACCCCCGCCCAGCAGCAGCGGCAAGGCCGACGACGCTGCGGTTGCTGACTCCCCCGATCGCCTCCCCCGCTGGGAAAAGGAAACGCAGGAGGAGGTGCAGCAATGAGACGGAGGCGACCGCATGGGTGGGAGGGAGGGAGGGATAGAGAGGGGGCGGACTAAAACTATTATTAAAAACTATTATTATTAAAACTATTAATAAACTATTAATAATTATTAATATTATTAAAAACTATTAATAATAATAAAAACTATTATTATGAAAACTATTATTTATTTAAAACTAATATTTTCATGTTGCGCAACCGCGTCCGCCATTTTAACGAATTGATTCGTTAATAATAACGAAATTTCGTAAATACCGAACTTTTAAAAAGGAAAATTTTGTAATTATTTTAAATATCGAAACGTAAAAAACCCCAAAAAACAAATTGATTTTAGAAACAAATTTTTGCGTTGTTACCCAGGCCTATGAAATAATATACAGTTCCTTTTTGTAATTGCAACTCCAAAGCATTAAATTCCCCCCTTTCCACTTCACATCTTGAAAAGTGTAGGTTATTCCTTTTCATCTTCTGTAGTCATATTTTTAGATAACAATTGGGTTTTATCGCAGTTCACTTTCAATCTGAAACATATCTTTTTCCAGAAGAGCTTTCGTTGCGTCCAGTGAGTTTAGTGTCATTATAGCAAGATCATCCACATAATTCCTCAATTTATACTGTATTTTCTTTATCCTCATGCCAGACTCTGTCATCTTGTTTGATATCTTTCAATAGAGTGTATTAACATCAAAATAAAAGAGCTAAGATGAGAGGGTACCATCTTGTCTTGTTCTTTATTTTTTGTATCTCACCCAGTGTTGTTGCATTGCCATTTATCAAAATCAGGGTCTTTTGAATTTTTGTCATTGTTTCCAATACTTGAAATAAGTGATTCAAAGAAATACTATTGAACTTTAAAAAGCCTTTTTGTCATTGTGATATTCCAACTATTCAATGATATTCAAAAGAGTTCTTACATTGTTCCTGAGTTGTGTTTTTAACAATAAAATCCTCTCTGATCCTCATGAATATTCTAAGCAAGATGTTTCCTCAATCTGTTTGCCAAAATAGTAGTAAATATCGTATTGTCACTGTTTAGTAATTAAATTGACCCGTAATTCTCTGTTAATGTCTCTTCCGTATCTTCTTTATGAATCACTACAATATAGGCATGCATTTCTCCAAGAGCCAGAAATCCATGCTTTTTTCAATAACACTTTGTAGCATGTTCCTGGGTTATAAATGTATTTTCTAATTGGTTCTATCATAGAAACATGGGAAAAGTTTATTAAACTGCAAAAACTTTGTGTTTGCAGAAGGGGCATACTGCTATAGCACATTTTGCTGTAGTTTTTCAATAAATATCTGATAGAGTCTCAACCAATTCAATAGAGTTTGTGCAGTAGAACAACTACTTTCAAAATAAGTACCACACAGTTAAACAAGAATAACAATTTCAAACCAGGAACAGAACATTTTTCATATTTTGTTACACAGCGTAATGCATAAAGCCAGAAGGGACAGAAATTTTAATCTATGCTGATGATCGTGCCATCACCGATCAAGCAAGGAGCTTTGAGAAGCTTTCTGAAGCTTTAGGTGCTCTTACTGCCTATTCCAGGGAAAACCAGCTGTTTCCAATTCATCTAAAATGCAGACGTGTGCTTTTCATCTTAAGAACAGACAAGCATCTCAAGCTCTGAAGTTTACCTGGGAAGGAATTCCACTGGAGCATTGCAGCACACCAAAATAACTGGGAGTCACCTTAAACTGTGCTCTGATTTAGAAGAAGCACTGCTTGAATATCAAGAAAAAAGTGGGTGCAAAAATAATATCATACGAAAGCTGACTGGCACAACCTGGGAATCACAACCAGACACAGTGAAGACATTTGCCCTTGTGCTTTGCTACTCTGCTGCTGAATGCACATGCCCAGTTTGGAATACATCTCACCATGTTAAAACAATGGATGTAGCTCTTAATGAGACACGCCCCATTATCACAGGATGTCTACGCCCAACACCGCTGCAGAAATTATACTGTTTAGGTGATATTGTAACACCTGACATCATTCTAGAAGCAGCAGCCAGTAATGAAAGGACCAAGGCATTGACATCTCTGGCCCGTTATCTGTTCAGATATTAGCCAACAAGCCAATGCCTTAAATCAAGAAATAGCTTCTTAAGATCTGCAAAATCTTATAGGAATATCTCAGCAAGCAAGAGTCCAAAAGTGGTAGGTTAAAATCTAGAACCTCAATCAGTAGACTCCCCCCCTGAGTCTACTGAAGACTAGGCGACTTGGAAGGCACTGAACAGATTGTGCTCTGGTATCATAAGATGCAGAGCTAATCTTAAGAAATGGGGCCACAAAGTGGAGTCCACAACATGTGAGTGTGGAGAAGAGCAAACCACAGACTACTGACTACAATGCAGCCTGAGCCCTGCCACATGCACAATGGGGGATCTTCTCACAGCGACACCAGAGGCACTCCAAGTGGCCAGCTTCTGGTCAAAGGCAATTTAGTATAATGCCAAGTTTTTAACTTTATTTGTGTGTTTTTTTAACACATTATAACTGTATTCTCAATTCGCTTCAGACACGATAAATAAACAAATAATGTGTCATGCACTTCTGATTCCCTAAGTGAGTGTATGCTTTTCTTGGACTGAGATGAAGTAAGAATTCTAACTCCTTCGATGGGATTTCAGATGGAGCCGGTAGAGTGTCCTATATGTTCCTTTGTTTAATAGTGAAGAGAAGCTCTGATGTTGCTTAAGTATTTAGCACCTTCCTTTGGTTTCATAACCATTGTATGCACAGCCTTGAAAGTGATTTTAATGGCCTTGTTATTTTATCTGGGCATCCTATGAGATGCCTTTAGTATATTAAAATTTTAATACATGACATGTGGTGATAGGACTGCTGTATTACATAGCTGACTGGCTTCAACTCAGATTTAGGTATGTTACCTGGCCCAGATTTCAAGCGTTGGTTTTCAAAGTAAGTCTTTAGCCCTTTTAGATGCCCAGAAAAAGCACCAACTTGTTTTTGTTTTGCAAGAAGCAAATTTACTCTTGTATTTCAATGTTCTTTGGCTAAGAAGCTGAAGTCTCATAACATCACAAAGATCTAAATGCAGGCATCATCTTTGTTTCGTCCACTGAGTAAATTTTGCATGTTTTGTCCAGAGCCTAATCTGTCTGCCAAGAGCTGAATTGTTTTTTGCAGAGCTGTCTGTAAACAAAGCATAGAAAAGAATAAGCTGAGCCACGAAGAAATGCAACACAAGAAAATCGCTTGGTAAATCAGAATGGAATGCCTTTCTTAAGGTGTCATGGACGTGGATCATATTTGCTGCAGCAGGCTTAATATGGCACTCATCACTAGTTTCTAGAGAATTTGAGATTTGTTTTAGTTTCATTAGGCTTCTTCAGAGCTAAAAGGAGTGCTACCTAGAGGAAAGGTAAATTGGGAAAAGGCAAGAAGATTTATAAATTGAAAACCTATGAGGTACATTGATGGCTATTAGATTTCTGGAGAGTGATTTCAGACAATAATAGCAACAACAGTATTATTAATAAATCAAGTCCTCTTTAGACAAAATTAACATGTCTTGGGTATTCAGTGCATGGCTTGAACTGTTTGTTCAGATCTATCCTACCAAGTTCAATGACATTTATAACAAAGAATGTGCAGGTACAACTGTACCAGGAGCTCCAATTTTGTTTGCTTTGCATTTAATGTTTGTTGTAGTCCTAAGTTTTAGGGACTCTGCAGATAGGTGGCTTCTTTTGGCTGCAATCATAGGACAAGCCACCTGTCAATTATAGTTAGGTTCCCTGGTTCCGCCCCCTTTTTGGGTTTTAGAGGGAATAGGAGCCATTTTGGGTTCAGTCCACACAGAGAAGCCTTTCATGCAGGACATAATACCAAGAGCTCCTGTAGAAAGCTTCGTCTTCTATGGCTTGGCCGGGGAGATACAGCCCCACAGCTTGGCCAAGGATTATACAGCCTTACAGCTCCTTTGCTGAGGGACTTCAGTCAGCCATCACGGAAACCTGAATTCTTTTCCCCCTGGAAGTCTACAAAGCTCTGCTTGATAAGGGTCACTCGCGGAAGCCAGAAGCAGTTGGTACTGGGTGCAGGGGCTCCACAGAGGCAAAGACAGACTGCCCAGATTAGAAGTTAAGGATTTCCCCATTAGTTACAGTTATGAAGATAGTACCTGTTCCCTGTGGACAAGATTGAGAGAGAGCCAAAAGACTGTTAAGAAAGCCTTAAAGTACCTGTTTGTTTTCATTAATAAAGAATTTTGTTGAACCTTTAAGCAATCTAGAGACTCTGTTTTAAGGAAATCCAAAGGCCTTTAATCTGAGCCAGCCCCGGCATCCCGTTGGGCACACAGAAGTTATGTCCTGTCTATTTATTTATTTATTTATTTATTTGATGCATTTATTAACCGCCATTCTCAACCCTTTAGGGCGACTCATGGCAGTGTACAACACATATAAAAAGGCAATTTACAAAGAGGCAATTACAACAACATATTAACAATACAACAATTACAAAATTACCCTAAAAATCCGCTTCGTCTCATAGTGGAATCATAACCAATCTCATATTCCTTGTTCCTTTCCAGTCGTCTTTACCACATTTTTATAGCACTTAATTAAATGCCTTCTCGAACAGCCATGTCTTAAGGCTTTTTCGGAAGGACATAAGGGAGGGCGCCTGTCTGATGTCTGCAGGGAGAGTGTTCCACAGCCGGGGGGCCACCACCGAGAAGGCCCTCTCCCTCGTCCCCGCCAGGCGTGCCTGTGAGGCAGGCGGGATCGAGAGAAGGGCCTCCCCAGACGATCTCAAGGTCCTCGTGGGCTCGTAGGCCAAGATGCGGTCCGAAAGGTATTTTGGGCCGGAGCCGTTTAGGGCTTTGTAGGCCAAAACCAGCACCTTAAATTGGGTCTTATGCACAGGCCCAGCGTGCGACAGCACAAAGAAAGTGTGTGAGTGTGTGTCCGTCCCCTATTTCATTGATTCTAAGACACTTTACTGATAGCATAGTGGTTCTATAATTATGCTATATTCACACTGTTTTTCTTCTCCAAACATGAAAGTTTTATCTAAATACAAAAGATTATACATTCCTGTTAATGTTTACATGCTTGAGCCACAAACTAGAATTTAGGGAACTATTTTCCAAGGGTTTTTCCTCTCTCCATTCTGCAGAATTCCAAAAGTAAAGGCTATGATTGATTTCCTCCAGTTGAATTTTAATTTTTTTAAAAAATCACCACAACATTATAAACATCTCTAAAAACAGGGTTCAGTTTAGAATTGCAAACTCTTTTCATATATATTTTAAATAAAAGCTCCCCCCATCCCAATTAGTGGTATTGAAAATAGCTTGTGTCTTCCAATTAGTGATGTCTTACAATAAGAAAAAATGTGGACTTAGGAGTCTATCTTCTTTTTGGTTGCATTATGATATTATTATTGTATTATGTATTACAATAATTTTGAGTTTTTCTATGTCTCATGAATGCTGAGGGCCGCCTGGCAAGCTTCACTAACGTTGGATGTTTCAAATCAGGAACCAGGAATCTCACCAGGTTGACAGAGACCTTTATTCAGTTTGGTAAAAAGGGAAACTTGTACAGCAACAGACATTCAAAAGGTACAAGTGCAAAAGCATAATCATAAGCAGACATTTTTATGCCCAAAAATTCTCATGCACTAACATAGTTGTGTTTTAAAAATCACTCCTTTTTCCCTGTTTGTCCGGCTCTGAGAAGCTGGCTAGCATTTCCCAGGCCAGGTCAGGAGGTGGTTTCTAGCCAGTGTGTGCCTTGATTGAAGGAGACATTGGTGATGTAGTCAGGGATCTCTTCCCAGCAGGACAGAGAGGCCCCAGCTTCCAATGGGCTAGCAGAAGTAGTCTTTCGGGAGGAGAAATCTCCAGGGGTTGGGTGTGTAGCAATGGAATGCTGGAGACAAAGAAAAGTCCAAAAGATTATTTGACAGGATCATGCCGATAAAGGGTCCTGCCAGAGAAGACAATGAGGCTTGTTCTTGCAGACATATTCCTGTGCTGAGAAGACAAAGAAAGACTCCCAAAGATGTCTCTTGCTGATGGAATGGCAATCAAAGTTTCATCCTAGACCTTTGTCCCATGGATAGCTGAGATCCCCAAAGGGAAAGTTGTGGGCAGATGAGCTCCCATTGAGATCCAGCAAGATCCTTTGTTCCATAGATTATGTCTCATCTCTGGTTCCCACACAGTGTGGAATGAATATCTGGAATTGCTCGCGAGGTTAGTAGAGTTCATAGGTTCATGTACATTTGCCTTCATTTTATAGAGTTCAATAATAACAACAATAACAATACAAAATATAAATATGTAAAAGAGAGTTCATGTGGTGCATTGGTATAGGCTTATATAGAAAGAAGGGTACAGAGGGGGTCTCGCCATTGCTGAGCATAAAGTGGGAAAGGTCATTTGCCTTATCTGTTTATATTTTATCTCCTCCACATGTAGCCATATTTGCATAATCTATATAAATAAAAATGTAATGTTCATTTGTAGGATTAACATAACTCAAGAAACACTGGACAAATTGACACCAAATTTGGACACAATAAACCTATCAGGTCAATGAC